>NC_089978.1:133253725-133862906 GCF_036417845.1 Apteryx mantelli
AAAACAGGAATACAGCAGAAAATTCTAGACCAAATATAAATTTACATCATCGAGGGCAACAGCATCTTTGATTAATCTCCTGTGGCAAAATCCATATTTGCTTTCCTTCTCACAGTGAGCAGGCAGAAACATGGGTACAACACACTATCTTGGTTGTTTCACATTTGTGATTGCTGAAACAGCATAGCCAAGTCCCCTACATGTAAAAATGCCTCTGTTTAATTTTTTTTATACAAAAATTATCCACCAAAGTAAAGGCCAGCACTTTGAAACCAGAGCAAGCAATTCTTCTGTATTTACCATTTAAAAACTGGTATCAGCAAATAATAAATGGCTTTGGTGGGACAGGTGTAACTAAGCATGTACCATTAGCAGAGAGAAGATGGTTTTGTAAGGTAGTGCTCTTTCACCAGTTCATAGACTAATTTGCTCTTGATGTAACCAGTGGGAATAAGGGATTGGTGCTCTGAAGCCTCATTATTACTCTGAAGAGCACGAGACAGCTTCCATGAAGGTGGAAGTGCTGCCACTTGCCTGGCTGTGGGGCTGCACTGGCACTCCTGGCCTTGTAAGCACTAGCAGCACTGGATCAGCAGCAGCAGGTGAGGGGAGTGTTAGTAGAAAACTTAAGTTTAGGTGAAGATACAGAATGGAGCTCTGCCTATCACTGTATTAAATAAACAACATAGATTTGAACAATTTGGTATAAATAGGTTCAATTCTACTCTGTCTTTCCATGTCAAAGTGAGCTTGTTATTAAGGTGGTAAGCTTGAAAATTATTTTGGGAGTGGAAGAAGCGATCACAGCTCTTAGCACATTAGACAATGCTTAATCATCCAGAAGCAGGTTACAGGACAAGTCTGTGACAAAGTCCTATAGCCAGGACTGCACAAGTACCTCTGCATAAGATGAAAAGACAACAGGGGCTTGGAACTAATAAAATGACTCCTTGCTAGAAATGCCCTTTGCAGTTGCCCTGCCAAATGATTTGTTTTCTGCAACAGAATTACAGTCATGAATCACAGCAGCAGCTGCGCAGCTTTAAAGTGCAGTAGGGAATCTGTGCAAAATTCAGGAGGCTCTACACTAGCACAGCATATTTTTTTCAGCAATGTGCTCTTTCCCCCTGGACATCAGCCTAGGTACTGGAGCAGGGAACAGGAGCTAGAAAACACATTGCAATATAGCTCAGACACAGGCTCAAATCACTTCATTTCTAAGTTTCCATAGCTGTTATTAACTGAGCTCCTCTCTCTCTCTCTCTCCCAAAGAAAACTCACATATATGTTGATACTTTATTATTTTATTGCCTGCTTTCAGCTCTTCCATTTTTGCTCTTATTTTCCTAGGTTTCTTAAGGGATTAATCAAGGATTACACTAAAATACCTGCAATTTAGCCCTATACCCATTTGTTACTGTTTGCTGTAGTCACTTCTGACAAGCTGAAAGCCTCAGATGCACAATTCTTGTCAACTGTGGCAGTCCCACTCTGAGGTAGTTCTGAACATTTCATTTCTACTGATTTTGCCAGTAAACAGTACTGAGTATTTTTTCCTTTCCTTTCTTCAAAAACAAAACAAACCACTCAGTGTAATTAACCTTCAAAAAAGTATTATGGAGCCATGAAAGAGGAGAAAATTCCATTCCCCCAAATCTTTCCTCAAATATACCTTTAAAAACAAATGAACTTGCCAGGTAATTCTTAGGAGAAAAGGATATGCAAGTTGTTAGTGCCATAGAGGTATGATGAAGAAAATATATTTGCTTGTAGCAGTCTTATTATAACAAACTAAACAAACAGAATTATTTGATCTGCAAAACTTACAGAAACTCCTTTTTCAAAGAGTTTTTTTCTTCCCCCAAAGCATATACTGAGGTAAGGTGAGCCTTCCTTAAGGTCTTCTCATCAACCTGATACCTAAACACAACAGTTTCAATGCTAGAAAGAAAAAAAAAAAAAAGAGACATAACTGTTTCCATTCGATCCCAAAGCTGTGGCAAGCACTCCTCACACTGAGAGTTGAGTTCTCGGAAATGGCCAACAGCCAGAGCAGCTGAAACACCAACTTGCCAATGGCACAACCTCTTCTACAAAATTAATGCAAGATACTGAGTCACCCTTGTCAAGGCAGAGGTAACAAGTTTACAGTCAAAGAGAAAAACAGAACAATTTTGCCATTAAAAACTAGCAAAAAAATACTTAACATCTAGTTTCCCCTCTTTTGACATGAAAGAGCCAGGCCATAAATTGTTCCTCTTACATGTATACGAGTACAAATGTGTGAGATGATACTGAAACGTGTGACAAACAAATCACTCAAACCAGGGTCCCTGGCCAGATTCAGCATTTAAAGACCAGCTCAAACAGTCAATTTACCAAGAGAATACACACTTGAGCCAATTTTTCTTTAACTGGGCTAAACAGCAGTCCACAATGCAATGTTACTGCTATTCTAGCGTAAATAGCATTTGGACAAATGCATCTGTATGAAGCTCTCACAGATAATTTTATAAAACCAGTAACAGCACAGGACCAAGTAGACAGATTTTCAGTCTGTATTTTTGCCTTAAAGCAGATGAGGTGGGAAAACTTTAGGTATTAAAAAGCATATGTTCTGAAGTAACTTTATAAATAAGAAAAGCCTAGAGTTGTTTTCCAAAGCCAGCCTGTCAGTCCTCAAGGTAAGCAATGGCTTCCCTTTGAAAGGCAGGCTGCTTTTTCAGATCAAGTTATCACTATACCCATAAGCCAAGCTGATCAAAATAGCTGTGTACTTTTTACTCAAGAAAAGGCTGGTGTACAACAAAAGGCCACCTACCAGCTTCCTTACAGAATAAGCAGCTCCACTGTTAAGCTTTCTGAAGGTTTTAACATGTCTTCCTACTTTTCTTTTCATAGTAGTCTTCCTGATCTCACACACATGACATCAGGATGATTTAGCATCATTTACGGCATGTAATAAGACTCACACTGGTATGTGGTTGAACTTCAACAGACATTGCCATGATCAAGAGGGGGTAAAGAAATAGTATTTCTTCTTCCTGGATTTGTTAGGTTTTATAAAAAGTCTTGAGAAGGAGCATAAAGTGGAATGGTAATTACATAGGAATTACCATGCCTTGGAACAGCAATGGAAGATACAATCCTCTAGAGAAGACTACAGCTTACACGGTAATTACTTTTGAGCCATACATTCAAGAAGGTGCAGTTCCTGTAAAATTACATCATCTTTCTATCTCTAAAATGCCTGTATTGTAATTACCTGCACTACAGGTATTCTGTGAAATGAGTTACTATTTTTGATCATTTTTGTAAGCAGAAAAGGGGCACATGGAAGTTACTAACAAAGTTACTGCCTGTTACCATACATCAGTTCAGAAAATGAGGGACAACATCATAATAATAAAAAAAATCACAGCCAACGTATTCTATTGTGAATACTCAGGATCATATTTAACCTTGATTTAACACCAGTGAAATCAATATTAAAATCAATACAAAAGAATAAATATATCCATATAAGCTCACAAACTCACTCTAGTTTTCAAAGATACTGTGCAGAGTTTTCCCAGCACTGGAAACTAATGTGGTAGTATGTGAATGCCTGGAATGATGAGCAGGATTTATGTTTTTATATAATGCCTTATAAACCAGGGCTTAATTTTTCAATATTTTTTCTTGAAAGCCAAATATACTTTTCCAGAAAGAATAAGGCCATTAACAAAAAGGAAGGATGACTGTTTTGCATTCCTCTTGAGAGGTGAAGGTACTATTCATACACACGGAATAGTACAGCTGCTGATTCCCTCCTCCTGTCCTCACCATCCAGAACCAATGAAGCTATCCAATGTTATGGAAATCATTCCACCAGCTGAGGCAGCCCATTTGGGATCTACAGCATTACAGAAATCAGTTGGATCAAAGAGTCTGACTAGATGAAAATCAAACCTGCAGTTTGCTCAGAGTTGAGGACTAGCAGTCATTTCTAACCCTACTATTTTGCATAGGTCAACTGCTGCAATGTTGGCACTAAGTATACTCCGACAGCTCATTTTACAATCAAACACAGAAAAGCATGCTCGCTTTGAAGAGAAATAAATAATCCATCCATTATTTTTAATAAATATGGAAAATTGAAGCACCACTTAGATTTAGTGTCCTAAAGATACTCTCCATATGACTCAGAAAACAATTCCCACTTTGAGATAGATAGAACCATTTTACTCAGCTTTGCAGGAAAGCATCACACCCCAGGTAATATTAAGAATGGAGACATCCTCAGGATGGACTACAGTCATACCCCAGTTCTTATTTATGCTAAAGTCTCTTTACTTTGCTGGAACAGCATAACAAGACTTTTAGCAAAAAAAAAAAAAGAGACCCGGGGAGTTGAGCTATGAAAAAACTTCCAGCTACCTCTTTGTGGGTCCCACTCCTGGAAATGGAGGAATATCTTCCTTTCTGCCTTTCAAAAAAAACCCCAAAAAACCTAAAAAACAGTGAATTGCTTCATAAAGAAGGTATGATCTGCCCTCCCTGTACTGCACACCCTAGGAGAGGCACTGGGGAGGGATGCATTACAACTCCCAGAGCAGCAACAGGATGCGCTGGGGAGCAATACACCAGGCTTCCAAGTTTGCCCTGACCAGAGAAGAGGCCACAGAGCAATTCCTGCCACTTCTTCTTCTCAGCTGTATCATCAGCCGGGCAAAGGAGGACTGCATACAAGCAACCCTGAAGTTACTATGTTACTTGAAGAAGAAAATCTGGAATGGTATTTCCAACCATAAAAACAAAAGACATATTTCTGCCTTGTTTCAAGAAAAAAAATCACATTGCAGAAGCCATTAAATAAATAAAACTTACTTAGTTCTTCCCTTTCCTTTAAAAGAAAATCTGACCAAAATCTGTGAAAGTAGTGGAGACTTAAACCAGCCCGCACACATTCACTCTGTCTCTCGCACACATACAAACATGTTTCCCCTCCCTCATCATGCTCAAATCGCAATGTCTTCCTGGTATGCAAATGTTTCAGTCTGAACACATTCATGTTCCTCTTCCACCCACAATCATATGGGCTTAGATAAAAGGTGCTATTCAAGTGCAAGGTACTGATATTAAATTAGGCCCTGATGCTGTCAGCAATGTTAAGCAGCAACTGTGCCCACAAGAAACCCCATTAATTTCTGTGGGGTGCCATAAGCCTAGTACTCCTCTCCTGTGCTGTCTGCTACAACAGAGGACTTTCATTCAAAGAAACTAGAAAGTTGGTGTTTGAGCATGAGTCAAAGAAAGGGGGGGGGGGGGGAAGGACTTAAGAAGGTGCTAAACAAGGTACAAAAAATACCCTGAGGTAACTTGCAGCATATGAACAATGAAATGGCAACAAATACAACTGCTGGGTCTCTGCTGACTGCACCGGGAGTGCTAAGTTCCATGAAAATGTTGCCAAACTTTAGTTATAACTGATGCCATTGGTAAAACAGATCCAAACAAAATTCTTCTTAGAAACAGAGAGTCATGTTTAAAGGAATCTGAATTTTTCTAAAAGAGTATTTTTAATTGCTGACCATGGAAACACACAGTAATTTTTCCAGGTAAGGTCAGCCTTAAGTCAAGTGTATGTGACAAGCTTTAAACAGACAAGAAGCTGCACAACAAATGTCTTTCTTTAACACTGGATTAACATAGACTTGACTTGTGTTGAGGCTCCTGAAGATATTTTACAAAGGAAAAGATAAACCCAAGCCTCTTCAAGTTCATCTTAGCTTCAGGTAAGTTCCTTAGGATTAAAACGAAACCTTTAGCATTTGTTTCCTGTCTCCCATATGGATGCTTTCACTTCTGTCTTTATATCCATATATTACTGAGGGTGGCAATTACCCTGGAACAATCAGACATCAAACCTGAATGTTGTAAAATCAACAATCAATATTTGCACAGCTCTAAATGTTGCATTCTTACCTTTTACTAGTAAGTAAGCATTGCTATAGGCACTGGTGCTTTAAAGTTTGTAAGGTGGATGGAAATACAGTGTGTATATAAATAACAAAAGTATCCATATACATACATTTAGGCAAATAAACAGTGATGCTATGAATGGTCTCTTCAGGGATGCCAGTAAGATCCACTTTCTTTTTCTTAAATATATAAACAATTCATCAGACTAGAAGTCAGTCTATTAGTTTTCATACAGCTGAACTGCAATCATGACCTAAAATATGGCTTATATTGTGGGCAGGTCGGTTTGAGGACTGCTTGGAAGAATCGGAAGCAGATGTGTTTGCAATTGAAAGCAAAGGCGACATTGCTGAACCATCTGGAGGAAGAGCTGTGGCTATCTCTGGAAACAGAGATGTCAAGTTAAAATTGGATAGGTGTGATGTGTTGGTCATGTGCATTGGTGGCATATCTGGAAGCAAAGGAAAACTTGGCTGGGCAAAACCAACAGGCCTGGGAGGAGACAAGATGGATCCAAAGCGATTATTTAAACTTCCACTACTCGGCTTCTCCGTGCTTGGATTAGGAAACATTTGGTTGGGAAAGTAAGGGATAGAAATGTCATTGGAAAGAGTAGGATGGGCAGGGGAGTAAGGTGGATAGAAGGACGGCAGCGTATTTTGAGGATCTACTGGGATTAGAGCTGGTGTTCGAGTGGCACTAGGCTGAGTAACTGGTGGAATGAAAGATGCATTGGCATTTATCGGGGGATTCATGCCACCCTCTGGAATAAAAGGAAATCCGAAATTCTGAGAGAGAGTGTGTTGGTCAGGGGTGGCATTATCATTGGACACTTGTGGACCGTCAGACATAAAACGGACAATGCTTCCTCTTTTTTCTATCGCAGACTGTTGGCGCCCAAGTATCATACTGCCGCTGGTAGACAGGGGAAGATGGGGAAGACTAGGGTCAAAAACATTTCCATGTCTTTGATTTCCAGATCGATTCCTTTCAGGTTGACGGATTTTAGAACCTCCATTATCTTGCAGAGGATGCCTTGACCTCTGAGTAACTGAAGAATTTGGTTGACGAACAGAAGGTTGCCCTTGTTCAGCATTTCCGTGAGAAACTGCAGGGTGGGGGTGAGCTGGCCTCACCACTCCATGCATGTTGCTAGAAACAGGCGTATTCATGTGGCTCTTTGTTCCATGACTGTCCGTCATTCTCATGGGATTTGACTTCTGTAAAGAAATGTTTGGGCTTGTATTTCGACCCTGAATATCTCCTGAGGAAGAAGAACTTGAAAAAGGAATATTTAAAGAACTGTTCCTTGTGTTAATTGTACCGATAGACATGTCACAGCTTTCCCTGTTCTGACCATCACCATCTCTTCGGATGTGGACGCTTTCTCGTGCTGAGGGACAGTTATATTCAATTGTGGAGGAGGCACCACACTGAGTATTCCTTTGATGTTCTGGGATTGATCTTTGGCTTACACTAACTTGATCTCCAAGGTGAGGGGCGAGTAAACTCTGCATAAAACTTTGGTGGCATGTATTTTCATTTTCCCTTGGTGGAAGAGAATTTCCTGTTGGAATACCCTGAACTGGTGGATAGGGCAATCTCTTCTGTCTTTCTATGGGAGGCCCAGGATTTTGACTGATCCGAAACGCTTGCGATTGCATGCCCCTGAGGGATGACACAGAATTACCAATTTCACTGTTTCTTGAGGCCTGTACATCAAAATTGCCTGTTGGTTGTTGACTGGGTCCAGCTGACTTAAATGTCTGACAATCAGAGAGCCGTTGCACATCTGAGCCAACTGTATGATCGACAGATATACGGCCCTGCATGTTATGAATGACCAACCCTTTATTTCTAGAAACATCAAGGTAGCTTCTCATTTCAAGCTGGTCAGAAACTCTAGAGCCTTGGAGAGATATTCCTATTCTCTGTTCTGAGTTAGATGGTGTCTTCCCAATGAGTGCCTCAGCAGAGTAGCTAGAAACTCGATTTCTTTCCTGTCTGTGCGGGGTGCATGTCATATCTGATGGTCTGGTTACGATACTTGCCTGGGACACCATTTGTTGCTCTAAACCCCTTGAGGTCATGAGTCTCTGCATCTGATTATGCCCCGACACATGTTCAGAAGCTGAACCTTGCTGTCTGTTGCTGACATCTTGTTGCTGTTGATGCATAATATCTTGGTTTATGTGGCTCTGAGGGTGGTTATGATGGCTTCTGCTTGTTGCAGGATTTTCACAGTTCTTTTCAGGCTGGGAAGCTCCAAAGTGCTGCTGCATCTGCTGCTGCTGCATTTGCTGGTGGTGAGGATGAGGCTGGCCACTTTTTTGCCGCGTTTGATCACTTCCGTGGTGTTTTTGCTGTAGAGAAAGTTGTGTGGGTTGGTTTCCCTGGACAAGATTTCGTTTCTTTTGCATTTGCACCTCCTGCTGTATTGTTCGCTGTTGGTGTACACTGTGGGGTTGAGAGTGGACTGAGTTTTCCCCATGAGTGACATGATGCTGCAGCTGATACAAGTGGTGCCTCTCTCTTAATTGTCCAGCCTGCTGTTGCTTTAAGTATGGATGATTACCATGAAGATGAGATATGCCTTGAGCAGGAACATGTTGAATAGGCTGCAAGTGCTGCCCTGTCTGGCCTTGCTGCTCTGAAATTGAAGGTTGAGAACTGCACTGAACTTCAGTTTGTCTCAAAGCTGATGTTACAAAGTTGCTGTTTGATGGGAATAACCTATTAAGGCCATCAGCGTGCCCTTGATTGCTCACTGATGCCACTGAATTGGATGAATTAGGAGGAATCTGGCTGACTAGCATCTGTGTTTGATCAGAAATACTCTCTGGTGTTCGGTTCATCAATGCCATCCCTTCAAGCCTTATAGGTGTTGTCTGACACTGCTTTTGCCTCTTTGCTGTAGAGAGCAGAAGGTCATCTTGAACAGCTCGTTTGGCAGAGTCTTTGCGACCTTCATGATTTTGTTGCTTTAAGTGTGATTCCTGCAGCTGGGGAGTCTGCATGGTGTTTGCCCTAAGAGCATTCAGCTGTTCCTGAGCATACTCATTCATCATAGCTGGTCCCGGAGACTGATTTATGTACGAACTAGATGGAATAGAGAGACACACAGATGCAGGAACACTTGCTGGCTCTGAAGGCTGGGATAAACTTGAGCAACTCACAAGGGGATGGACAACGCGACTCTGGTGTATTAGATTATTTACACTTAAACTGGTTACGCTTGGTGACTGGGACACCGAAATCTGCAAAGAAGTGTTTGATGTTTCCAGACCTCCTACAGAACAGCTTGGTTTTTCAGCTTGCCTATCAACATTTGTTTGTACTGTATCCTGAGCGCTGAATTTGTTTGATGCTGTTTCTAGTTGTCCTGTATTGTTTTCTTTCACTGCTTGTGGCTTATAAGACTGTTGCTCTTTCTCCAAGGGTGCAATGTCAGTTGCTTTAGAGACAGCATCCCTCATGTTAACTTGTATTCCTCCTCCACCTTTCTCAAGGTTTTCCTGGTCAAAAATAGCTCTTGCTGCAAGAGCTACAATGTCAGTTTGTTCTGAAAAAGTACAGCTATTACACGTATTTGTTGATGTGCTGCTACTAACATCTTCTCTAGTGGTATCTGGCAACATAGATGCAACTGAGAACCCTCGACTGCTGCCAGAGCTAGTTGACATTGGGGAGTCTGCCTGCCTGCTAGCAATAAGAGAAGCACTACCTACCTCCTGATCAGAAATGCAGGAATGATGTTGGGAAAGAGTATCACTGTCTGTGTTCATTAACAAGAGTTCCTGCTTCTGAGGCAGATCAACATTTGAATCTGCTGATTTAGAGTTTTCTGTGGGAAAATTAGAATGTTCCTCCTGAACTGAAAAAGAAGAGTTTTTTTCCGCAGCTATTCTTTCTTTTGTGAGATCAGATAGCATTTTGGTTAGACCTTGTCCCTCTAACAAGTCTGTATCTTGCATTACAATTGAAGAATCTTGCTCAACGTTGCAGGACTCTGGAATTGTCCCTGCCTCAGAAGTGTGATCTGCTGTGCTGCTTTGTGCCGCTGATGTCCCAGCAACCTGAGAATTTGTCACATGTGCTTCAGTAAGAGAGGACGTTAAGGTGCTGGGGGTTTCACAGGGTTTGGAAGACTCTGGCAACACAGAGTCGGGTGATGGATCATTCGGAGATCTCCATGCTTGCTGGAGAGGAACAGCATCTTTGGCAGTCGGCGGGATCAGTGCTAACTGTTCTGACATCACCGACTCAAGTGGTGAAGAACTGGGTATCTCTGCTGAACTCAGCCCTGGTACAGAGCAGGATCTCACTGTCCGTTCAGGGCTCACAGTCTCTTTGGAATGATAGTCAGAAATGCTTACACCACTTGATGCTACCACACTGCTTGCCTGTGATGTAGGTGAAGTTTGGGATACTGCTGGCATGTTTTCAAGCAACCCCTCACCATTTGAATGCTTGACCACAGTTTCCACAGTAGCACAATCAACCTTTCCTGCATCTTTGCAAGGAACTACTGGACAAGACACTTTACTGCTGACTGCTAAGTGTTTTTTTGTACTTGGCTTTTTGTTTGTCCTTTTGGATTTTGCAGTAGATGGTAAACCAGCGGCAGCTTTTTGGGGGGAAGCATTTATTGGATTAGATGCAGTAGTTAATACGGAACCTTCTGAAGATACTGAAGATGCCACAGAAGTTGGTAATGACACACAGTTAACTGTGGCTATCTGGTTATTGACAGTTGTTGGATTGGTAGGGTGGCTGAGAGATAAATGTAAACAGCTTTGTCCAGCCATTTGTGATATGCTTTGATTGAGGTTAGCTAAAGCACCAAATGTATTGAGGGCAACATTGGTATTTGGATCTTCGCTGGTGGTGGGCTGAATAATTTGCATAGGGGCTTGATTTGAAGCTGCAGATGAAGACATCACAGGTTGCAATGCAAACAGCTGCCCATTTAATGAGATAGTCTGAGGATGCTGTTGATTTGACATTGTAACTGAAAACGTTTGTGTAGAGCTAGAAGATGGCAGAGATGATGGCCTTGGTAATATATGGACAAGGTGTTTCCCTCCAAAAGTCTGTGGAAGAGGGGCATTTTGTACAGAACTGCTAGAGTTTGCGATTGGAGTAGGCCCATTCATTGGAACTCTTACAGAAGCAGAAGGCTGCGCAGAGAGGAGGGGAAGAGGATTCTGATTAGCAGCTTGTATAATTACAATCTGCTGACTAACATTTTGGCTAGGAACTTCTGCTCTCACAATTGGAGGGCACGGAGTGGTGTTTGGAGGCTGGAGAATTATGACATTCTGGTTAGCTGGTGCTCCTGTTACAGCTGACCCAACAGGCTGAGCCATCTGAATCACCTGCATAGCTGAATTCAATGGAAGGATATTTCCTGCAGCCTGAGTTTTAACCTGTGGCTGACTGATTAATGGCTGCATAGGTAAGGATGGGCATGAGGGCAAGGTAACAACAATTTGTTCAGCTGCCTGCCCATCTCCAGGCAGAGAAGTACTCAAACTGATGCTTGTAGTCAAAGGCCTGCTGTGAGCAGAAGATATGGTACCA
The DNA here is from genome assembly GCF_036417845.1 of Apteryx mantelli. Lineage (NCBI taxonomy): Eukaryota > Metazoa > Chordata > Aves > Apterygiformes > Apterygidae > Apteryx > Apteryx mantelli. The sequence continues at coordinate 133,265,273 of NC_089978.1, forward strand.
GCACCATTAACTGGCTCATTTAATAGTGCAGTCATTATACTGGATGGTGTTTGGCTTAGAGGCTGAACAGTATTTCCTGCTAGCTGCAAAGTTGTCCATGTGGTCTGGGTGTTTCCAGCTGAAGGCATCCGTGTAAGGCTACTCATGTTTTTCAAGTCTGAAGTGCCAACACCTGAAGAGCCTGAAAAAGACCAGCAGTTGTCTAGCGGACTGGGAGGCAGAGTGCTTATTGCTGTTACAGCCTTAATTCCTTCTACTGCAGAAGTCACAGCGCTGCTTATTAAGTCTGTATTTTTGAGGACATTTACAGAAGGAAAATCATCTGCTGTAGATAGTTTCACAGGTGGCATACAACCTGCGTCAGTGTTTGAAGTTACACCACTTTCTGACAATTCATTCCTAGAACTGTGTGTTTTTGAACAGGTCTCATTCACCTGTTGAACTTGAAAGGCTTCAGTGGAGGCACTGGGAGGAATGCTGATGCCCTGCCGGACCGTTTTCTTTGTTAATTTAGTGCCTTCCTGATCATTTTTACTTTTGGGGAGATTCTGATTATTCTGTGGTGTATTACTTGAAGAACACTGTAGTCCTTGTTCTGTTCCGGAGCGAGAAGCGCTCTGTGAGCTGGCAGGAGCAGCAGCAAACACTCCTCGCTCGTTCTCTGCTGTGGAAAGCTCGAGAACGTTCCCTGCTAGAACTGGCTGAGTGGATGACAGTGGAGAAACTGTAGTTTGAGACCATGGCTTGTTTTCTGCAGGGTAAATACCAGAAATTGTCACAGGAGTCACTAGGTTGCAAGTTCTCTGGACTGGAACAACATTGGCTGTTTGTTTTTGTAAATTATGACCAACGTTAAATGTTATTCCCTGGACAGATGCTCCCTGGTTATCTCCATTGGGCTGACTCCCATTTGAATAGACAATGATGTTCTTCTGAACCTGATCACTGGGAATAACAACTGAGACCTTTGCATTTTTGAGATTCCCTTTCCAGTGGATTGTAGGATCATCATACAGGCAAATATCATTTGCTTTCAGCAGTTCAATGTATCTCTCATTTTCCTTCTGGAGTTCATCCAGCTGTTTCCGTAGTTTTTTTATCTCTTCAGCTACAAAACAGTGAGAACATTCCATTACATCAACACCAGTGCAAATACTAGGTAACTTTACCATATAATTTGGAGAATAAGTTCTATGTAGTATTGAGATAAATTGTTAATAATGTATGCTCTCTTCAAATGGTTAAGGCCTAAACATAAATGAACACTCTCCTGATAAACCTCTCTACTGAGCAGGAAATTGAATGAACCTCACAGACTGCTCAGTCACCAGTAGTCAGATATATCAAGTTATTTAGATGGAAAAAAAATATATACATCAGGACTAAATCAAATGAAACTGCGAACACTGGTCAAATTTTTTAATGACCAAAGGAAAGACAAGCACATTAATTTATCTTTCTCCTTTCCTTGCCCCTTTGCAAGCACTAAAACTGTTTTTATTTAACTGGTAATCTCATGGCTTTCCAGGTGCAAAAATGATGTGCAAATTAAATAAAAAAACACTTACGTAAAGCCACAAAAGCTGGCAATGCACTTGGAGACAGCTCACCTAACAAAAAAAAATCACCTAGCTTTTTCAAAGCAAGTGCATGGATGAAATAAAAATGAACTGTTTAGAATTCCAGTCTATAGGGAGAAAGAAAAATCACAAATGACGTTATCCAAATTCATTTCTGTCATTCCTCCATCACTGCATTTTTATGCATCTGTTCAGTAAGATTTGATATGATGTATTATGTTTTTCTAAAATATGCTATTATCACTTTTTAAGTATTTGACAGGAAAAAACAGCTCCATGCATGAAAGAACCCCACATTTTCAGTGAAAAACACCTAACAAGTTTGTTAGAAATTACTCTGGTCATTACAGCTTTTGACTGCAGGTACTCAGGTAGCCAAGCAGAGTAAATCAGGGTGGAATCTACTAGATGATGTTACATTACCTGTAAGCTCTTTAATTACTGTACATCACAACATGATTGCTTCAAAATCTCATAGTTATGTGCAAGAATATGCACCTGGGCATTTTCTTTAGCTTCTTGTTTTCAGGTTACTCTAAGCAGCTATATTTTCTCTGTATGTGTATAATGTCTTGGGATTCCTCAAGTTTGTTGATGCAGAGAAAATAAGAGCCGCTGGCTTTTTTATTAGTCAATACTAACAAACACACAGTGGAAATAAATGACAGAAATTCTAGAACCTCCAATGGAAGCATTTACTTACCCTGTTCGCTGTTCCCTCCATTTAACAGAAGTTCATCGTTCTGTCTTTTCATTTCTGTTATATACTTAAAGGCCTGATCCAGGATCATATTCTTGCTCTTTAAAAGAAAATATATATAAAATTAGGAGAAAGATCTGTCACTGACAGACCCATTAATGATGACATTGCACCTGCTCCAAGCTTCATATATCAAATAGTCTTCATTTTAAAGATGTGCTAATCTGAACGATTCTACAAATGTTGCTTTTTAAATGAACCACAAATTTCATGAGTGACTCTAAATGCCATGAGTTTCTATGAAATAACATTTTCAATGAAGAAGTTACCATTTTCTGACACCAAAAGCTAGATACTAAGCCATGGAATCCAAACAGCAAGCATCATTGCCTGCTGAACAGCCTAATATTCTTGTCCACTAATAAATATATATGTCACAATAAACGTATACATCACATCCTGACTAGACATGGTACCTGGGCAACCTGCTCTAGCTGACCCTGCCTGAGGAGGGGGATTGGACCAGATGATCTCCAGAAGCCCCTTCCAACCCCAACTGTTCTGTGATTCTGTGATCACATGAAATTTCCAGGCTACTGCTTTGTAAATGTTTTATTTGGAAAGAAGACAATGTGGAAGAGTTATCCAGACAGATGTATAAATGATTTTGAAACTAATTACTGGATAATTTAAGAAGAGGAAATATTGTAATCCTCACCATATTCCCTTTATGAAGCTAAATTTGCTAAAGTTCTTGTTTCCTCATTTCTTTCTTGTTCTACTATTCTCTAGGAACTGCTAGTGACAGACCAATCTCTGCCGTAGACTATTCTGTCTTGAAAAAGACAGCTTTGAGGCATCAGCCTCAAACCACTCATCTTGTTTCATCTTTCACAAGCACACTGTCTTGCTTGTTCCTATTGCCATTATTATTGACGTGAATTGCTTTCATCCCGTTATATGAAAGATTCTACAAAAATAAGCAAGCATGCTATTCTATTTACATCTTGGGACATTAAGTGATCATCAGAAAAGGGCAGAGAAGGGTTTAGGAGAATGACCTGAAAAACGATCTTGCTTAACACGTAAGTTTCACCACTCAAGCATCATACAGACTACATTCAACAGCATCCATAGAAAACAACCTGACAAACAGGAGCTGCACAATCTAACTGGCAACACACTGGCAAGATCCAGCCTACTTCTGTCTAGCCTGCCACCCTTTCCACAGAGGAAACTGTGAACAGCTATTTGGTCAACACAACAGCATAGTCAGCAGCTGAGATAGGAGTTATAGCTTCTGTTGTTACTAACATTCAGGCACTCTTAATGCGAACTTTGGGAGGCTGTGAATCAAACGCACAGGCAGACATCAGCAAGCTGACTAGGTCATTACAGGTAAATTAGTCTATCTTACACCTGATCCACAGTACCGCACACATGAACTGAGGAGAAAGTCAGTCATATGTCCAGCTTGCACTCTTTCATTCCTTCAGCAGTGATATAGAGCACCTTCAGATAAGCAGCTCAACATTTGTGTAACTACATTCATGTGGCTCTGCACTTCCAATAAGCAATTCTACTGCAAATAATTTTTGTAATACTGGTAACAACCAAGATTTTTGAGCATATTAATTCAGACAGTTTTGCCTTCTGCATGAGACAAGTAGCAAAACAAGTAGTTACACTTCTGTGGACAAGGAGACATACAACCATTTTACAAGAAGTTTCTATGTACATCTGAATGGACACTTACCTGCTTAAGGGCTGGAGAACAGGGAATGAGTTCTCCAATTCTGTTTATTCCAGCATTTATCTTCTTCTTTCGATGTCTCTCCACTAAGCAAAAATAATATGTACTGTGTCATCTGGCTGGGCAAGTCAGCACAACAGCAGCATAACTAGTACCAATCTAAGTGCTCATAAATACACTATTTTACAAGCTATCAAAATCCTTAGCAATTTGAGGAAAAAATTTCCTCAGTTATCAAATTAATACTCAATGGAATTAACACCTGCTTAAAAAGGAAGGGTGTTCAGGACCCCTTTGTGGAAAAGGGGAGTTATTACAACTCAAAATTCAGGTTTTATAATGCTTTCCAGCTGAGGTTTATGAAACTCTTTTCAAAAGGCAAATAAAGATTATATTCATTTTACACATACAGAAAGCAAATGGACCAAGATTATGTAAAGAATGAGTTGCAGATTTGGGAATGAGGTCTGGGTCTCTTAACTACTAATGCTAAGGAGCAATAGTTAAGTTGAGCTAAGGTGCTAAGTTAGCACCAAAAGAGAAAGAGTTTAGATTCTATAAATTTTCAGTCTCTACATTTTACATTCATACTGATGCAACAGCTAATACAGAATACAGTTGAAGCTCTAGATATATGGAGCATCAGTTACCTTTTTTATGTTCAATGGCTGTAATTGTTTTGCAAGGTCTAATTATGACTGGGAGTAAAGAAAATATTTAATGAACAGTATTTCCAGTGAATTACCTCTTTTGGAGAAGGTCAGAAAGTGCTTAACGTATAGTCTTCTAGTGACATGATTAACCTTTTCACAACACCTAAACATTGGCACAGAGGTTCTACACTAAACAAGTCTGGGCAAATTTGGAAAACTTTCCAGCATTTTTTTTCAGCTAGTGTTAGTCCCTAGTTCTTCCACTACAGTCAGCTTCTTTCAAATACAGTTCTGTCTTGTGTAGCTTTTTGTTGTTGTTGTTGACTGAGGTGCTTTGGTCTTCTATGCAAAGCAAAACTGCCAGATGCCTTTTTCCCAAAGAGCCTGCATAAAGTTCTGCCATGGCTCTGTGAAGATTCAAATCAACATATCATGCATTGCTATGAATATCACCTTGTATTTCATGTAGGCAGGCCTGCTTTGGGCAAACAATGCTCTACATCTACCATGTTCCTTCATGAAGAGTGCATGGATTTAACTTAAGCAGGTTTTTTTCAGTAGTCTGTCATTTCAGGTTACATTTTTCAAATTACAAACTATTTCAAATTCAAAGTATTTTTAGAATTTCAGGATAGGCTAGAGGTGCTCAGAGAGACAGGCATAAATACACAAAACACTATTCAAACACAGCAAGAAAAAGTCTCTTTTGCAAGAAACTTAAAATATAAAACAGAAAGACAAGGCCCAGTAGATGAACACTTTGGAAAGCTATCAGCAAAAGGAAAAGAGGAACTGAAAATTAGAACAAGTTTGGCAATCTTAAAAACAGATTTGATAGGATTATTTCCTAATAATTCTTGATCCTCAAGACATTGGCCACATCCTTGGCACAGCTCTACAAACATTATATTCCACAGCCTTCATACAAAAACTTCTCAGTGTTTTTTCCAGTCATTTTGTAGCACAGTTAGCACAGTTTAATGACGGAAAAACTGGATTTAAGTTCTTGGTATAAACTAGGCCAAAACCTATCAGACTCTTTCCATGTCTATTTTTCTGCTGCTACTTATCAAATGCCATTAAAGCTGGAAATAAAAAGAAAAGGCTGCACACTGCAGGAGGGAAGCAAGTCCTAAAACGTACAGACCATATTCACACAGAATTCGCTGGAAGGCAGCATCCACGTGGATGCCTAAAGGGACAGGCCAGGAATATTTCCAACCCAGGAAAATTCTAAAGCTCTTGGGTCAGATACCCATCTCTGTTTTGCTTAAGTATTTACCCCTTTATTAAAAACAAACAAACAAAAAAAAAGTGGATATTATTTGTGTGTGAATGCTTGTGCCTTTATCTTCCTTTAGAATTGAACAGAACTGAAATTGTTCACTTCTAAGTTTACCAGTAATGATAAGACAGGAGACATGGTCACACCTTCATATTTGGACATGTTACTGTAACCTTGTACTGTGGAAAATAGCAAACTAGAGCCCAGTCAGTAAGCCTTTCCATATAGATGTTCTGTGCAAGACCATAGAAGGGTGTTGAGTAGAGTTTTTTTTTCCTTTACTGTAACAAGCTCTTATGAGGGAACCTTCTCCATGCAAAATATGTTTTTAATAGTTTAAAAAAAAAAAAAATCTATGCTCATTTCCATCCCAAACAACAAAAATAATGTTCCTACCTGCATTATGCGTCTCCCGATTTTTCTTTCTGTGAAACGTAAAAGGAAAATAGTTATGTGAAAGAGAAGGAAAAAACTGCATACAGAATTATTTTTTAAAATTTATTATTTTATTTACAATTAAAAAATTTTAATCCTCTATGTTCTTGCTCACAGAGCAGAATATAAGTAATAACTCATAAAGATTGGTATTAGACACTAGTATTAAACAGTTTCTAACAAAAATTCATTAATTTTCAGACTTAAATCAATTCCAGCATAATAATGCATAGCCTAATATTCCATTTGAGTATTGCTACATATTTATAGGGGCAGAGCTGGATTTTTCTTATGTTTTTGTTCAGCTATACATATTATAATATACAATGTTCAGTAAGGCCTTTGGTACTAACACAATACAAACAATTATAGAAAATACAAAAACCCCACCCAAACCCAACTTCTTTCTGAGCAGCAGGACAGTTAATCCTTTATTTGAAATGTTACTTTTACATTCCCTGGGTCACTGAAACAGGTGAAAAGATTACCATACAAATTGATTCTTCCAGATATGTTAACCATCAAACATCATACCTGCTGGTATCAAACATGCTTCCTTTGCTTGATAAATCAGAATTACCGTTCCTCTGCAATTCTTCTTTACTGCCTCTAAATTTGGTCTAGATATACATTGAGGGTATGGGAGTTGACTGTGTTTTCACATATTTATCTGGGATTTCTGGACCAATGGCAACCAGGTCAGAATCACTCTGTAATGCCTCAAATTGCTTTGCTGGAAGATGATAAATCCCATATGCCTACTCTACCTATACAAATCAAATGTACTGCACACATATAATAAGTCAAATACTCTTGGGAAGTGTAGTAAAGCAAAGCACATATTCTCTGGCAAAATAAATATTCCAGAAAAAAGATATTTCAAAAGATTTGTGTCTAAGAGCATCCTCTCAGTCTAGACAGCTAGAGGATGCCAAAGGTGGAGTAGCACCTTCTGCTCTCTATTTGCCTTGTTAAAGCACAAACCAGATGTAACAAGGAATCTGAAGTGAAAAAGGAATGCAAGATACATGTGGATGACTAGGGTGATTACTATGGGACATGTATCCTTTATGCTTTGAGCTGACATATATTCATTTCTGGTGACACAAAAAGAAATGTTCATCTAGAGTAACTCAGACAATGATTACAGGACAGTGCTGTTACTGCAGGTGGTCAGATCTGGAGACATTACTAAAAAATGATGCCTAAAGACAAACATCTTTAAGTCAAATAAATGTCAACTGAAGCTTGCACATTTGTTATACAAATGTTCAAAAAGCGATGAATCTTCTGTTTATTGTAAACTTGTGTCAACAGAATTAGAACACGTGTAAATAATTGTTTAAGAATGGTTCCTTACTTTACAGTAAACTGCAGTTCTCCCACTCATATTCAAGACATGTATGTATCTGTCAGTTTTAAATGATCATATATTCTACATATACAGAAGAACATAAGGGCTGAAGAGATCCTGCTGCTCTTTGACTCTGTTACCAATATAGAATCAAAAAAACTCCATTAGTGCAGAAAGAAAGAATTGCAAAATCCATGATGGCTTTGAAAACAACAATTTCTGTAGGGCAGACAAATGTTCTTGCTGCACTTTTCTTGTCATAAATCATATCCTACATGGTCAGCTAGCATCAAATGGATGTTGACATTTTTTTATTTCAGTAGAGAGTGAAGGACTGCCCTACCAAATCAGGTATTAGATCAACAGGATACTACAAAGGAAAAAAAAAAAGGGGGGGGGGTGTGCATGTGGAAGTATGTAATGAGCTCCAAGTCACTTTGTTACAAATGTTGGCTGTAGGATTGCTATTCAACCTCAAAATGTATTTTGAGTTCCAGCAGTGATTTGAGAAGTGAGATCTAAATTCCACTGTGATTTGAGAAAAAGATCTAAATTATTCCACTTAAATTAGTTTGTTTGGCTTTTCCTTTTCCCTTTTTTTTTTAAAAAACACAAAACTTGATATCTACATGGAGTTTCTTTAATAATAGAGGCTGCACTCTAACCTAGGCGGAGATACAGTCTCACAGAGATCTAAGTAGTCTGTGTAATAATCAAAGAATTGCATTTGCTATGTTGCCAAGGTAGACATGTCTTAGACTGACAAATAATTCAGCATGGAGAGGGGAAGAGAGAGAGGTAGCTTTGCAGCCACAATTCCCAAACTTTTAAATCAACCCTGGTCAGTTCTCAGAATTTCTTTTTCATAGCCCTTCTTGTCAAACATTTAACTAGAAACTTTATTAATGCAATATATCACAGGCTGCAGAGCTACAAAATAGGCTGGTCAACACATTTCAGTCCTTCTGCCGCAGAAACTCACCGGTGTTGTTTCTTAGTGGGTGTCTCATTCTCCGTCATCTCTGGCATGGTTTCAGAGAAGAGAGCCTGAAGAAAGTTGAGAAAGGAATTAACAACTTCTGCACTCTTCTCAATTTTTAGCACATGGCATTTGTTGCATTATTTGGCCTTTGACTACAAGGACAGGGCCATACTGCAATGTACCTAGAAGTCCATCACCCTGATATAGGACGACTGGTCATGTGAGCATTAAAAAATGGAAGTACATTACCTACAGGGGTGCTATATGAATCCCTGCTGTGTATGATGAACTGGTTTCCATCACCTCAGTTACCTTAAATAAAAAACAAATATAACCCCAACTACTTTAAAAAAAACAAGAAGGAAAATGAGATCATACGATTATTTTTTGAATGTGAAAAGGTACAGCTGAGCACTTTGTCCTTTTTCATCAGCACTTCCTAGCTGAATATGTATTCAGTTCCCAGTTTTAAATAAAGTGTGAATACTAAGCAGAATACAAGTTCAATGAAAGCAACTTATTAAACACAAATTTATAGCGCTATTAATGTAGCAAATTATAAGATTTGCTTGTTATTGAATTGATGTACAGCTTAAAATGGCTAAAGATGACACCCTATATTCTCAGACAGATAAAATGCAGTCAAAAACAAAGTTACAAAATAAAGTCATATGCAAGGGCCTAGTAATTTGCAACTAACTTTTCCTCAGCTTGAACACATAGGCAGTCTGTATTTAGACAAAAAGATTATGAAATAAGGAATCAGAAGATGAGATTAAGTCAACGATGGCTGAATATGCATCTACTAAAGGAATGAGTTTTACAGACCAAGTAACATGAAGTATACTGTAGGTGACAAAAGGAAAAAAAAGATCTACTTTTTGGTATGGCTGAGGTTTGCATTTAGTTTCATGCTTCTGCTCATTCTCTTACCCACCAACCTGCTATTGCAACTCTTCACATGGACCCTCAGACTTCTTGTGGCTTCATCTCTCCCTGGCTCCTCCTGGAGAGCTCATCAGCTTCTATTAGCAGCCTTCTTATCTTTAGTGGGTTTTTTTGATTGTTTTTTGTTTTACTGTAAGGAAGTGGGGGCGGATTTTAATACAACTTTCAACATCAAGCAATTCTTAATGTAAACTGAGCCTAACAGTACTGACATTGATATTAAAAATGAGAAAAAATAGTTTCCCTACAAACCAGAAAGCCAGCCATCTAAAGAGCTCCCAATGCATTGAAGCATGCACTTCACAAAGGGGTGTGTATGCGTGTGTGTGTGTGTAAAGCGACCAGAAACCTTTGTTACTGTGCCAGAACAGAACCAAGACGTTTCTCTCCAGCCTTTACAATCTAAAAGATTAATTGAATGTAGCATTCTCACTCAGTAAAGATTACCTGGAAAAAAACATTTGAGCGCTGATGCTGTTTACAGCTCTATCCCTTATTTAAGCACTGTATCTATTCCTACAGATACAGAGGCAATGCTGGCAACCTAGGAAGTAAAACAAACAGGCAATATCCTGTGAAAAGATTCAGCTTGGGGAACTCAAAGTACATGACATTTTCAGGAACATAATTCAACTACGCCATCTGACACAACAGTATTCAGGCCATCGCGAACTTGCACAGAATCATCTCCAAGCCAAGTTACTACACTACACTACTCCACTAAGCACTATATACAGCCTATCTGAAACACAACCACCAAAAATTTCCCTAGTTCAATGTGAGCACATCACTCCATAAATTATGAAAATATTGATGGGCTTAATCTCCTATTGTGGGAGAAAGTAGCAGTGCAACTTCAGCACTGTAATTCACTCTCTTATAAATTACATTGAGATATTCCATCTTAAAACCAAACCTCTCCTTTAAGTAGCATCCATTTAGCTTAGTTTACTAATAATTTTATTTTTGTTTACATGGAGTAAGACTAGTGCAGTTGGTACCTCAGGTCCTTCAAGTTACTGAAGATTCAGAACTCTGAAAGACAGAAAAGCCAGTTTCACACAAAGACATCTCTAACTTCTATCTCCTGTGCATGGATGACGATGGTCAGTAGTACTTCTTTACATAGATTCTAGCTGTTCTCATGTGAGGTGTGGCAGTACTGAATGATGAAGAGATTAGCTGGAACAGTTTAGGAAATTTGTAATTCTGATTATAAAAAACACAAGTCTGGTTAGAATAAATGGATTAGACTCCAGGCATCTTTTACAGTGCTGGCAATTGAAGAGAAGCGCACATATATCTTGAGAGACTAAGGTTCGCACGCCTTATTTCAGAGTTTATTTAGGTTGTGCCACAAGCAGCAGAGCAGAATCCATTGCTATTAAGGCTATCAGCAAAGAGGCAGGAAAGCAGAGTAGCCAACAGGTAATGCTACTCTCTTGTATATCCATCATTAAGACAGTACCTTGTCTATCAGGTAAACAAGCTATTCAAAGGTGCCATTCAAAGGGGTCATTTAATTTAGAATATACGGTACTGTTTCTATGTATTGGGGTAAGGAAATAAGCAAAAAACCCCAACCCCCTCAAACCAGACACACACGTCCTAACTCCATGTGCATCTTCCTACCCACAGCCTGGATCACATTCACATTTGTATCTTCTCTGTGCCCCAAGTCAGCATAGCCACTTCTCTCTGCACACAAGGGCTCTTCATACTCCTATATGCCAGCTCCCTCTTCTGACCAGAGCCTGGGCTCCCTCAGCTCAACTCTTATTCCCACTATCTCTACTTCCCCAAGCCAAGATCTACACATTTCTCCCATTGCCTTACTTCTTCTGGAGAAAATGCCTCAAACACTACAGCAATATAACACTGGGAAGACAGGCAGGGCCTCGGTGGGAGTTTGTGCTGAACCTTATTAACAAAACTTGTAACTGTTTCTTTGATCCTGAGAAAAATGGAAAGATCTTATAATAGGTGTCAAAGACTCATTATGTCCCCATGTCTTTTTTCCTCCTTTGCTCTTAAAAAACACTGAAGTCAGCAAGGCTCTCCCCAGGCATGCCATTCCCTGCACAAGCAAAGCCAAGCAGATGCTACCACACTGAGTCTATAATCAAGCGTAAGCAACTTTAAGTTTACACTTGCTATGCTTCAGTTCTGCTAGAGCCTACAGCCCATTTCATATCGAAAGAAACAGGGCGTAGGTACCGTGGAACGACTTTAAGTGGGAAGATTAACAAAATTCACACAATTCAACCAATGTGTCACCCAAAGTTGCAAATTATTTTTGCAGGAGGGAAGAGAAAAGCAAGGCTGTACAGATTACCTAATAAGTTTATTTCAAGGTCTGATTTTCTCCTTGAAAAGAGGAGGTTAAGTTTATTAAGTATGACACCATATACAACTCTAGAGTTTCTATTTCTAGATTGTACTCTGAGAAAGATGGTGAACGTCAGGTTTTTTCCTGTTCTTATTTGGTAAGGACAAAAAAAACCCTTTGCATTTTACTTGATAAACCTCAAAACAGTTAGAGCTGGCAACACTAGGGAGGGAGTATGTAAAAAGTTGCTGAAAATATGGGCTCTGGAAAATAAAAAAAATGCTGCCTAGGTAGAGGCTTTTGCAGGTGGATGAGTAATGTTTATGCTATCTTCATTTCTTCCTAGCAGCTGCTGCGTCACCAGAGCTTTGACGAGGGATTTTTCTCTCCTTATTCCATCTCAATTAATATTTCTTCAAGGAGAGAGTCATTTACTAATTCACTAAAGCAGAAGACATGTACTTGTTTCATAAACTCAGGCATAATACATTTTAACTTCACTCATGAAATACGGTCACTTGACTCAGCTGAATGCCTTCTGCAAAGGTAATGAAACAAATTCCAAATTCTTTAGCCATATCAAGGTGAGACAATTCAACATTTATATTTATTTAGTACCAGGCTTCACCCAAGCTTTACATTGTTTATAGCTCTTACAGTGTTAACTCAAAATACTGGTTCTTATTTAAAGGAAGTGTCTTCCACAGAAATGAAAAGCTACTTTGTCTTTCAAAGATTTAACTTTAATGTAATTTAATCTCTTCTTTAGTTCTGAAAAAATAGGGTGGAAAACTTGAAAACAAATTGTTTTGAAGTCTCTTGTCATCTACCCCCCATCTTTGCAGGTCTTACTTGGCAACTAATTTTATGAGATCTGTTCTTCAAAAGATAGGCCAGAAGATCCAGCGCTTTAGCTTTTTAAGAAGATTTTATTTTAGATTATTTTATTTGACTTTAACTTTTCACTCAGTAATATAGGAAGTAAATGGATAAGCACTTTGCAGCACATTTTTTCAGCAGCTCTCTTTAGGAAGTGTTTCCAAACTTAATATTCATTTTTAATGAAAATAATTCTTCCCATCTATTTTCTTCAACTGACTGTCTCTACAAAAAAATCTTCCTCAAATTAGAAAAACTGCTCCATTCTTCTATATGAGGTAGAAAGAATTTCTTTTTAATATGCAGCTACTCGTAGTCTGTAAGACTACCAGGGGTCCAAATCTGTCTTTTTCCTCTTAAAACACTTCAGCAAGTATAAGCTGTTATAGTTCCATTGCTGCAGTCTTACAGTTCTTACTAGCTTTATACACCTTACGTAGATAGTCACAAGTTATAGCTAAGATCAATTCCAAGGCATAAATAACTATTTAAATACTATTTTTTTCTGCAATATAATGTCCTCTTCACTCATTTGAGTGACTGTTGGAGCTCTTTCTCAATCTTCCTTGCACGTTTTAAAACAAAACTAGCTTCAACTGGGGACTTAAAGCTTTTAATCACAGGCAAGGTGCCCTTGAGATAAAAACACTATCTATTGCCTTTTCTTTATTCCCCCTAGAAACACGTCTATTCTAATTTTGTGTTCACCTAATAAAATAATCATAGGAAACTAAACTAGAAACCATTACCTCTGTGATTGTTACCTATATATACACCAACTTAATGCCTATACAAGTTACCTGTTAAGACCACTGTGTAGGAAATGCAAAGGGATTTCTTTTTCTGGTAAGAGTAGAAATATCTTTGATACCTTTTAGCCTGTTTTTTGAAGAAAACAAGATTTTCTCGTTATTGCACATTATTGCACATCATGTCTATTCACCTGCCCACCCACAATAACAACTGTGCCCACTGACCAACCTAAATCAACATCTCAAAAATATTAAGTTCCCAGAAGTTTACAAAAGATCGAGGCTAGGCAGAGAAGAAAGGGTGAGGTCAGCTCTGACCCTGAAGGCAGGCAAATGGATACCGCTTTAGGCTGTGACCCACTAACTCAGCTGCACATACGGGCTTCAGACTCATCACAACATACATCATCTTTCGCTTAAGAAATATGAGGAATTAAAGAGCAGGAGAGAGTTAGCTTAACTTTGCACAGAATGTACATTCCCAGTCCAAACCTGCTGATTGTTTCCCAGGGCAACTAAACTGTTTCTTGAGCTTCGGCAAAAGTTTAGAAAAAGCAAACCAATGCTTATAAGCTAAAGCTCATTATAAAATCCACTTAAATTTTTTCTGGTGTCTGCAAATAAAGACAGATGGAAAAAAACTTCCCTGCTTTCAGATTTTTTTCTTTACTACTTTTGTTTATGCTATCTAAACTCAAACACATTGGCATTTTTCCTCCCTGTTGATTTAAAGGAATTAAGTTTCAGTAAGTCTATTATACAACATCATGCAAGAGAACTAGAAAGGAAGTTTTCTATCCTTTTTTATAACAACATTGCAGGAAGAAACAGGTTTATCATTCAAGTGATAGTCCCTCATATCTATATAAAGTTTTGTTTTTATTTATATTTTTAGTAATATTAAAGTCATAACAGTTTTAGGAGAGAGCAGCTGTAGGCTCATTCCTCTGAAAAATCCTGACTACATCTGCTTAAGAAACTTCTGAAAAAGAAACGCCCTATTAAACTCCTAAAGATCCACTTATCATGCTTATTCTTCTTGCTCTATGATTCCTGCACCTTTAGTTTTCCTAGGTTAGTATGACCTCTTTCACTTTTAAATCTTAGGGGGGGGCAGAGAAAGAAAGAGATGTCATTTCTGTTGAATCAAGTCTCTTAGTTGATGATGATGTCCTGAAAACTATTTAAGGACAGGTATTTCTGGATATTTCACATCCAGATGTGAGCTGCTGCCACCCTCAAACATTGTGTGGATAATCTTGGTACTACAAATAGACTGAAGTGGCATACAACGTAATAAAAGGAAGAGGCCTACCTGAAACTTCAGCTATCTCCTGCGGGCTGGATGAATTGTTATATGGAAGCAGGCATTTCACAGAATCACAGAACGGTTCAGGTTGGAAGGGACCTCTGGAGATCATCTAGTCCAACCCCCCTGCCCATGCAGGGTCATCTACAGCACGTTGCCCATGCACCTGTCTAGGTGGCTTTTGAATATCTCCAAAGATGAAGACTCCACAGCCTCTCCGGGAAACCTGTTTCAGTGCTCTGTCACCCTCACAGTGAAAATCTTTCTCCTTATGTTCAGATGGACCTTCCTGCGTTTCAGTTTGTGCCCACTGTCTTGTCCTGTCGCTTGGCACCACTGAAAAGAGTCTGGCCCCATCCTCTTGACACCCTCCCTTCAGATATTATACACATTGATAAGATCCCCCCCTCAGTCTTCTTTTCTCCAGGCTGAACAGGCCCAGCTCTCTCAGCCTTTTACCATGAGACATGCTCCAGTCCTTTAATCATCTTTGTGGCCCTTCGCTGGACTCTCTCCAGTAGCTCCATGTATCTCTCGTACTAGGGAGCCCAGAACTGGACACACTATTCCAGATGTGGCCTCACCAGGGCTGAGCCTTGACCTGCTGGCAATGCTCTTCCTAATGCACCCAGGATACCATTGGCCTTCTTGGCCACAAGGGCACATTGCTGCCTCATGCTTAACTTGGTGTCCACCAGCACTCCCAGGTCCTTCTCCGCAGAGCTGCTTTCCAGCAGGTCAGCCCCCAATCTGTACTGGTGCATGGGGTTATTTCTCCCTAGGTGCAGGACCCTGCACTTGCCTCTGTTGAACTTCATGAGGTTCCTCTCCACCCACCTCTCCAGCCTGTCCAGGTCTCTCTGAATGGCAGCACAGCCTTCTGGGGTATCAGCCACTCCTCCCAGTTTTGTATCACCAGCAAAGTTGCTGAGGGTGCACTCTGTCCCTTCATCCAGGTCACTGACGAATAAGTTGAACAGTACTGGACCCAGTGTTGACTCCTGGGGTAAACCACTAGTTACTAGCCTCCAACTAGACTTTGTGCCACTGATCACAACCCTCTGAGCTCTGCTGTTCAGTCAGTTTTCAATCCACCTCCCTGTCTGCTCATCTAGCCTGTACTTCATCAGCTTGCCTATGAGGATATTACGAGATAGTGTCAAAAAGGGTTTGATTAGCTTATAAACTAGTATTTCAGTTTTAATGTATAATAGCTTCTATTCTTCATTTGAAAGTAAAGACCTGTAATTATATAATTAGTATGCAAGCTAGAATTACAAAGACCAGAGCTATCGCCCTGAGGAACATTTTCACCTATTTCAGATCAAAATAAGGCGACTGGCACTGTTTTCTTTGGGAAATCAGAAAGCAAGGACCAGGGAAATCCTCGTGATCCCAATGTTCTTTACGTACTTCATAAAGATTCAAAGTTACTACATACCAGTTTCATCAAGAAATTGGAAAAGTACAAGGAATGTCTCTAATTTGCAAAACAGTGCTTATCTCCTTGGTTTTCAAGACCCGGCGACTCATAGTACACTTCCAAATAGAAAACTATTTTCAAATTGAAGATAGATATCTAATAATGCTATTCTTGACAAAGGAAAAAAACTCTGCTTTGATGGGAAATGCTAAGTAGATACAGCAATGGAGCGCAGACAACTTCCTTGTATAACAGGTCATCATTTTCTGTGTGGGTTAGGTTATCTGTATTAGTTTATAGATTGCCTATATTGTGGTTGAGACTGAGTGCATTCCCACTTCAGTGCAATAGTATCAAATGGTGAGCCAAACCCTTCTGGCAGCATGTTGCCTAAAGAACAAAGAATTCCCTTTTGCTGAAAAAGCCATAGCATATACATCTTCATGGTCTCTGATTAAGGGAGCCAATATGATTATCTATAACAACTGAGGAAGCCTTTCATATGAAAGCTGTATTTGAAACACCCAAGACTGATTGGACGAATGTTCAAGTTACAGCTTCAGTAACAGCTAGTCTAATTCTGTTTTCTGATGTGACCTCATCTTCAAATGAAATCTCTATTTAAATATCGGTACTTTGTCACAGGGCCTGATAATCAATTGAAACTCAAAATAATATTTATATGGCCAAAATACTATTCTTTGTTCCATTTTCTTGGCTTTAATGTGAGTTCTCTTTTGCTGTACAACTACAAATGATCTTCATGTAGTCCGTGTACAAAACTGCATAAGGTCTTGAGATATTAAGTGATACTCAGATATCCATGTCTGTTGCATAACTATCTGGCAAAACAAGTTGCAGCTCTCTTGAAGACCCTAACAGGCAGTGCAAAATATCCTAGAACTGAAATGTGCAGGGCATCCAGAAAGTTCATACATTTTTTTTTTTAATTCATCTTTTCAGGGGAATGCTTCACTAAGCAAAAAGGATTACACACTAAAGTTCTTGAATATTTTACAGGCACGGGGTTTGAGAAATTTGACACAAACTAAAAACTTATAATGGTATCATGATACAGGAAGCAGTACTGTATGATCCTTCACTGTAAAGCTCCTTTATAATGTCCAGAAGAGGATCCATGCTGAGATTTGGTTGCAACCTTTGGCCTTTCAGAGTGATGAATTTCCCTATGAATCTTAATGGGGCTAAAGGCACCAATAATCACAAGGGGGAACACGGCCAAGGTAGAAGATATTATAAAACAGTATTTCAGTTTCAATGTAAAACTTACTCCCCAACTCTGCTCTTAGACACATGATTTCTAAGTACCGTGTTCTTAAAAGAATTACTTAATGGAACTTCTCTTCAGCTTTCAGAATTGACATGGTGCAATACAGCAACTGTACAAAAGTGCTTCCAAAGCACCTGTTCAGGCAGCATACTGCCACATTCTTGGAAGAAGGACAGCAGATTATTCCAGAGACAGTGCTTTCACTATTACAGCCATAATGAACTTAAAAAATAAAAATAAAAAAAATCTTTGCAATCTTTTCCTTCCAGGCAAGAAAGGATTTGAGGCTCCTAGGAAAAGGATTTTGCAAAAGGAGGAGGGCTAATTCTCTTTCACAGTCTCAATGTTTTTTCTGCCCTCTGCTCTTCAAAGTTTCTTCTAGCTAGAGCAGGTCCAGTGGGCAAGTCCTTCAGTTCCGGGAGTAAAGGACTCACCTTGTTATCTGAATGTTTGACAGATGGGTTCAAATATTATTGGCAGGGATGAAGCTGCAGACTATTTCAGTTAGATTTAACAGAGAGGTTCAAATTAAAGACATCTGAGGATAGGTGACCAGGTAAAGCAGACACTTTTTTAACCACATTTCAAGGAAGAAATGTAAAAGCAAATCAGTAGATGTTACACATCAGGAAATGGAACCACTCGATGCAGATCCATAGGAAACCTGGATTCATTAGTTCCACTGCGTTTGGAACTAGTTTTTTAGCTTGGGAGAACTGACGTACAGAAATACTTATTTACTTCTTAATAGTTCATGTACACATCAGGAAAAGAAAATAATACTGCTGCAGAAATTTAGCACTGACAAAGGGGCAGAAACCAAAAATAGATTCCCAAGTTATTGCTTCGCAGAGGTTTGAAAGGAATGGGTGAAGGGAAGGGACAGGAGCAACAGACAGATTGATACCATGACTCTTCAGGTTTTATTTCATTAGGAAAACATTCTATAAAATTAAAATGCCTTACCTCCACCTTTTTTTCTTTTTTTAAATAATTGTCAGAAGTCATCTCCCTATTGCCACATGAAACCAACTTGGCAAGACTATCTTAAAGTGAAATGAAAAGTGGGACATCTCCATTGTGTTCATCAGCAAAGGATAGCTCAAACACATTAACTTTTTCCAAGCTAAGAAACACAGGGTCTTCCCGTCTCTGCCCAAAATAAAACAAAAACAAAAAACCCAAGCCCCATAAACTAGGTGGGTAAGATGGACTATAAACCCTCTCAAGGCAATTTACAGGTGGCATTCTCTCTAACTTTGCCAACTTTCGCTTTACATAAAGGTAGTACTTAATCTGAATCATCAGATGTTGAGACTGAGCATCACTTTTGGTCACAAACTTAACATGTCCCCCACAATAAAAGCCACCACAACCCATCCCTCTGCACTTTCATTTAAATGAAGGAAAGAACTATTGAAAGCTTCCAATTCCCAACACTGACACAAGACAAATACCCTATAGCTATCTCCAACAGAAGAAATTTTGAACTTGAGCCATGGAGAACAAAATAGAGGAAAGGGTGTACATATGTTATGTGCACCATTGGTTAGAGGCTCAAAGGCAGAGCTGCAGCCTCTAACTAATATTGCTAAGCAAGAAAACTAAAACTTGAAAGTATAGAGCACATGCATGCTAACTGAATACAGGCAAATACCATACCAAATAGAAATTCACAGCATTTGTATCCAAACTTTAAAAAAATCCAACTGCTTTGATTTTAATTACAGAGAGTGACGACAGACCAATGATCATACTGGCAAGTAGTAACTACAGCTTTATAAATACTGACATTTTCAGTTTTACACACTTCTGAGAATTTCTTAGATTCGGAAGTAGGTTAAGGTATTGTGTCATGAAGCAAGCTATACAAAGTTCTTAAAGACAACCATTAGTTGAAACCTGGTGTATCAGAAAATAAACCATTTTTGCTTCTATTAATTGTTTTATCAGAATCTGGATCCTAACAGAGTCAATGAGTTACACTGCAATGTTACTAAGATAAATTAGATAGCTAGTTTAGCATAACTTCTAAAATTGGGCATGGAAAACCTGCTTTCCCTACTCCTTCCCCTTGTTGATGCTCACTGAAAGCTTACAAACAGTTTACAGAATTCACAGAAATGTAAAACTTGAAGGGAATTCAAGAGGTTATCTAGCCCATCTTCCTGTTTTGGAAACAGGCTCTATCATACCCTCATATATTCTTAGACAAAGGCATTAAGCTGTTCTTTCAAAAAGGAACAAAAAGACCAATAAAGAAGATACTACTGTCTACTTAGTAGCTTGCGTTCACATCTTTACTCTGAGAAAAATACTTCCCAGCATTTAAGTCTTTCCAAATTGTCCTTACAGCAATGACAGGAACTCTGTAAGATGGTTTCCCTTCCCAACAGTCCTACCTACTCCAAAATAATGCTGAAAGATATAGCCTTTGCCACTCACTCCCTCTCTCTACTGCCCCTGCGCTGGCACAAGCGCACATACAGGAAGCAGATGAGCATAAAACCCCAGCTTAAAATCAACTCTGCAAAAAGATCACAAAGAAAAGCAACCCTTTCCCTTCCCCTGAACAAGTACACTGAAATGCTTGTGTTGGTACAAGACTGCTAGTGCTGGCTTAGTGTTTATGAAACTACGTCCCAAGAAGATGCCAAAACTAGTTAAACTTCTCCAATTATACAGGAAGTCTCGGAATTTAAACAAGGTTTTGACATGAACGTCTAGAGCAAGACTTACCTAGAAGAATCAACTATTTAAACAGTGTCTCTGAGGTATTATGGTTCCTTCCACAGTGAAAAACTGAAATGATATTCCTTATTTGTTGCTGATTTGGAGTTGCTCAATGTTGGGCTAGAATCATTTCATTATTGTAGTAAGCATCTAAGAAGTATTGCAGTAAAATGCAATTTTACTGAGGAAAATGCAATTTCCAACCAATATAAGACTACTTATGTTCAGTTCCTAGCTAAGAACTTCACTAATGCAAAGAAGCAAACCAGGATCCAACTTCACCAAAGGTTGAAGGCTTGAATTAAGTGTCTCGTAAACCAGCCACCTATTACAGATTACAGATGCAGGCAGACACCCCACATGGCCCACATTCTTTTCACTTTATTCTTCACATATTGGAAGAAACAAAACTTACTACAGGTAAGCTTTCCTCTTCCCATAATGTCACATTGACTCTTAACATGGTGTCCCGACACCTAACGAACAGGTTTTCAATAATCTTCTCGTGCCATGGCCCACCACACCAGTGACTTCAGAAAACAAGATATAAGAAATCTGCATTTAGATCTAAAGGTTAATAGATCCACATTCTGATCATTCCTGCCTCACTAGAGGCTGGCCACAAAGAACCCAGTTTGATAGCAGAGTATCAGCATGATTGAGATGTACTTTCAGATGGAATTGATCTCATTTTATGGTCTTCATCTTGGTCAGCTAATTTGACAGAAGTTCAGGTAATTGGGTAGGGAAGGCACTTGTTTACAGGAAGCACTAAATATTTTTAACAGTCTGCTACTTTCTTCTTACATGAATCACAATGGCATGTGGCTTGGCTGCTGTAGAAGATTGCTATCATACGTCATGGTAGCAAAAGTAACTCATTCATCTTAAAAAGATTAATCCCATAGCTCTTCATACAGGAAACAAACCTGGTTAGTTTACACACAATTTGTCAGCCCTGTGCACACACCAGAATCACTTTCATGTTCACTCAGAACATGACAGCTGTGCTACACTTACAAAGTCATAACAGAGTACATTTTGTACATATGAAATGCACATATAAAAGCTGACATTTTATTTTAATCAGCAAGTTAAGGCTAGCATTATGCAAGTTTGGCACTGTGCACCATTTCTTAATTAGGGGCTTGCAGTCTTTAATTGTTTTACTGCAGTCTGAAACAAAGGAAATCATACTGCTCAATCCCTCAATCTGAAATGTTTTCACTTGACTTTCCAGAACACTCACACCCCTCACATTATGATTGATATCTTTTAGACTAGGAAAATGTGTTCCTGAGGGACTTAACTCAAATAAAGGAGCCACAAACATGACAGAGATGAAGAACACTAGCAAAGTAAGTAAGTTATAAGGTGACTGGAAATACTAAATGTGAACAGTCCTTAAAGCTGGAGACAGGTATAATGGCTGTTTGGAAGACTGAGAATTACAACTAGACCCATTATGAAATTATTAGAAACAAAAGTTGTCAGATGCTATACACACACTCTACCTATCCATCTTCATTCAAACATCTGGTTTATACATACAGCTAGGCACACACCTCCACTAGTATTTTGATATTCAGGGATAGTGATCAACATTATTTGCTGTTTAACTGAAAATTGCCTCAGCTGAAACATTTTGCTGTGGCACTTATTCACTGTCCTTGAATATGGCTTTTTTTTTTTTTTTTTTTTTTTTTTTTTACAAGTTTAATGATATTTTACAAATTTTACATGCAAACAGCCACGGTTCATTGAGAATACTTTTATATCAAATGCTTTGCTACTTAGGCCTCCGCCCAGTCATGTGTCATTTACTAAGTCATTTTTACAAGTATCTTGGATCCAAACATTTATAATAAAACTAAACAATCAAACAAATCTTGTCAAATTCAGCATGTCCTCACATTCAACCCTCATATGTGTTTATTTCTTCCTTCTACACTATATAGTATCCAAATTCAGCCCACATATTATATTAATTCACATCTAAGCCGAATATGATTGGTTACAATGTCACACACCCTAAGCCAGCCCCCTTTGCAAATTAAAAGCACACTTGAATGCAACAATATTTTGAATGATTTTGTTGCTTAATTTGTTATACTTCAATACCTGGAAGCCCGAGGTGATCTTATGATTTCAACATATTAACCCCCCCCCCCCAAAAAAAAGTAGCTCTTTAATTCCAAAAACACAAAAAAGTAGGAACTACTAGCGATATTTGCCCAACAAGAGACAAGGTCAAAACGCTGGAGTAGCTTAGCCAGTGGTGTCAGCAGAACACTTTTGTCAAATTTTCCCCTTTTTCTTGCTCATAAGCCATCTTTGAAATTTCAGACTAAGACTGAAGTGCAACTATGAATGCAGAGTACATGCTGCACGCAGCAGGTGCAAGCTGTACACTTATCACAATGACACTTACCTGACAATCATTTCGACCTGTTCCTGGTCAGCTCTTGGGAACATTAACTACTGGGAAAACCAGGAATCAAAGCAGCAAAGCCATAATCAAGTACTCACAACCTAATTCCTCCTTCACAGCTCTTCCAGCCACCACTGCCACTTTTCATCTACTTCTAATCTTCCCATGTGTCTATAACCTTACTAAGTCTCTTAAGGAATAAGTAACATCCAGCTACTCCATAGACTGTATCTATACTCATGCTGCTTAACATATCTGGTATGTTGTTTCAAATATACGCAGATTAAAATCATTGAAAATCTACATAGTCCATCAGCACTTTCTAAGTTTAGTTCCATTAAGTGATGACTATATTTCCAGTTGTCAAATGCATTTGACCCCAAAATATACCTATGGTTCATTATTAAGTCAATAACTGAAAGTTGGAAGTAAAGTTCTATTCTAAATCCTTTAAAAAAAAGTCACCATTCCCCAATATTTTCTTCCATCTTATTTGTCTGACTATCGCACATAATTCATGTGAGTGACAAACAATATCCTGCAGTTTGTTAGACCGCTATATAATCACATAACTAAAATCACTCCAATGCATATATGAAAAAGCAAAATTAAAATCATGCTTTCAACCGGGGCTCTTACACTACTTGAGTTTGTGTGCCATCACAAAGTTATCTTTGCTTAATGTTTCTAATAATCTTGTGTCTGGGTGAAATATAATAGAAAGCCAATCTATTATATGAAAAGCAAAGAAGTGTGATTTTCTACATATTTATGGCTAGTGACTTATCACTTCACTCTTCCCCTCTTTTTGAGAGGGATCCTTCCTCTTCCCTACAAACTTTCCTGGACAAACAGCACCGTGCTCTATGGCTGTATTCAAGCCATGTGTATGCTGACAGACTTAGTACACCTGTGCTGTCACAAAGACTGACCAAAGAGCTGAAGTCTACGTGTCCTGCCCTCACTATGAACAAAAATTTAGATCTTTTACATTTGCCAGGTGTTGATTTTCATGAAACAAAGACTTTCAATCTCCTTAAGATCTCCATCACTAGCAAATTTGATTAAAATTGGCCAGAGAGCTAAAATTACTGCGTGGAGAAGCAATAGACAGAGCATGTCCGTAAGCTGCCTTTCCTTCAGAAGCCAGGCTGAAAACAGACCCCACAGGAAGAGCTGGTTTCCAGGGACTGAACGTAAAATAAAAAAAAAAGGCTTTTGCACAGTAGTCTGAAGTCGAGTAATTTCCAGCTTGAGTTCTCATGCAAAGAGAGCACAAAGATGATGCACAGCACATACTCTACTCTTGACAACGCTGAAAAGACATTGCAGTTGAGAAACAGTGCCAACTTTTCACCCCGTCCATAAGTAACTCTCTAAATAGCTTTTTGTGGCTCACTGTCTCCACTCGTTTTATCCAACGATAAGAAATTCAACCCTCCAAATCTTGGGAGCCTTCATTTTTACGCTTTCCCCAGTTATATGCGCTATAGCACTCCAAGACCGTATCCATACGGCAGGGGAGGCGACATGAAGCGGACCACCGCCAAGGCAAAAGCGACAAAACTTCTCCAAAGCAACAGCCGAGCCACGAGCACACCGGCGCTTGCACAAGCACGTAAGGGGAAGCGAGCACCGGCCCTGCAGAGGGCCGCGCGGCCCCGGCGCCCCGGAAGGCGGCGGCCCCGCTCGCAGGTGCGGGCGGACAAAGGTCCCCACCGCGGCTCCGCCACCGGCGCCCCAGGCTGCGGCGGGGGCGAGCAGGGCCGCGCGAGGACGCCGGTCGCCCGGGGCCGCCCCTCCCCGTCCCGGAGCCAGTGCTAGGAGAGGAAGGGCCCGCGGCCCCGCGCGCGCGGGGTTCGGCCCGTCGCCGTGGCGACGGCGGCGCGCGCGGGGCGCGTCCGTTGGCGCCCGCCTCGCCGAGGCAACGTCCGCGCCGGGGGCCCGAGGGGAAGGGGCAGCCCCGGCACGCGCCCCCTCCGCCCCGGCCCCAGCCCCGGGCCGCTCGCAGTGCCGCCCCTCCCGCCCCGGCTCCAAGCGCGGGCAGCACGCCCACCCCCGCGCCGCCGCGGCACTCACGGCGGGGCAGGGCGGGCTCAGCAGCGGCAGCCCCACAGCAGGGACCATCCTCCGAGAGGGCACCCCGTGTCACCGCAGCGTACCCTGCTGCTCATGCACGCGGCCTGGAGCAGCCAATCCGATGGCACGGGTTGAGCCCTCTAGGCCAATCAGAAATTCTGAAGCCGGGAAGGCGGGCACACCGGGACAGGGCGGAGCGGAGCCGCGACGGGCCAATCGCCACCACAAACATTAGCAGGGGGGCCCAATCAGACGGCGGCGACGCTGAGACTGGCGTGCGCACCGTCAACAAGTTAAGGTGGCCGAAATAGGAACCGCCCGGGATCGGCATCTCGATAGGCCAATGAGAGCTAAGGGGGGTGTGGCCAAAGAGGGCGGAAATTATTAAAGGAGAAGCAGCCGCAGCTCGGCGAAGGGGCTGTAACGCGGAGGAGGGACGCCCGCGGGAGGCCCCGCCCACCCGCCCCTATTCGCCCCGCCCCCGCCGGAAGTGGCCCTGAGGCATGCCGCAGGAGCTGCGCGGCCTCGGCTCAACCCCGGCGTTGCCGCTTCTCTAATTGAGTTACCTGCCCTAATTAGCCAGCTCTTACTTTCTAGCCTCAAGAGCTTCCTTCCATTGATGTTCCGTAATAGCTTCCCCCCCCTCCCGGAATTATTCTCAAATTTATTGTACATTCTCTCTGTCCTGCTGTAGGTGGTTAATTAGAGTTGCCAGGCCTCCTTTCGCTGTTGGCACAGCCCGAAGAGGCAGAGCTGCAATGTTCAGGCTTTATGGAAAAGATAGATGCCTTCACAGAAAGTGTCTTGCATCCATCTGCTCTCTTAAAACGTGATATAATACAGTGAGTGCAGGGACATGTTTCAGGAGTCACACCCAAGAACCTTGCTGCTGCTGAGATGAGTCATGCTAAAAAAATTTTTTTTTTTTTTTTTTTTTGGAAACACCATTTCATTTTTGGATTGCTGCTGCTTATGAAATAATCATGCAGCTAACATTACTTTCTGAAGCAGAAGAGTCGTTTGCAGACTGTGAAGAAATTGAAGGTTTTAGTTGTTTTTGCAGAGAAATGCTGAAGTTACTGTGAACGGCAACTTCAGCATGCAAAGTGTAAGCATAAATGCACTTTTTTCATTTCCGTATTTATTTTTTAGTTATGACATAGCACAACCAAACTGGATGACAGCTGAAACCTGAGCTACCTGTGCCATGCCATTCATTGCAATATATATTGATATAGTGTTGTTTTTTTTTAAATAGGTTATGTCCCTACTGTCCTTTTCAAGTGAAGGTTTTCTCCAAAGAGGCACCCCCTGTCCAAATCAGGAAAAGCAAGTTCTATCTTTTGGCACCTTACTGCGCTCTGGAGCATTTGAGTTTGTAATCTGGTACTTGTAATCTGAAGATTACCAGTACAGTGTTCAATATTTGAAAGAGAGCAGCAAGAATCTAGCAGCAGGCAAAAACTCACTGGTGAAATCATATGTGAAACAGGAAATTGCTGCAGAACAGCAGGAATGAGTTTCTGGCAGGGAATATAGGCTAGCACTTATATAGTACAAGAATTAAAAAAAAACCCAAAAATACTCTTGCACATATATTCAGAAAAGCTTCACATTGAGTAGATGAGATGAAGATTTGCTGCCTGTGACAGGTAAGAGCAAGGTGTTTCTCCAGCTCTATTGTAAGTTACGTTAAGGAAGAACAACTTGAATCCATTTTTTAAGTGAAGGCATAATACTTGGCTGTATTACAGGTTTAGATTCCAAAATTTAGCAGACGGTAAGGATGAAAGTCTGTATGTTGTGGTATGGTAGCCAACAAAAAGGATATCAGAATACAGATCAGTGCCTTTCCCCCAGGTGTGGGAGTTCCTTGGACAATGGGTCATACATGTGGAAGCCAGTGAAAAAAGTCTGCTAACTTCACTTAGCTATCTAGAGGGCTTGAGATGGTGTTGCCACAAAGCCTTTAAACAAAATGTAGAAATTCAGTAGATATTTGGAGAGAAGGAGAGACAGAGAAAAAAAAGTCACCCTTTCCCTATGGTTTGATTAATGTCTCTATAGGGCTAAAGAAAAGGACAAAGGGCAACAGTGAACAACAATCATATGTCCCATACAAAGTATCTGGACTAGATGGATTGAATGTATTTGGGGAACCCCTATACAGTGAAAAGTTATATTGCAAGGAACAGTTTGCGGTGCTCAGCTGACAGCTTACCTCAAGTGAGGAAGTGCTCCAGCAAAAGCTTTCTGCATGTTACATCCATTAATATTACTTTTGCAAGGAAAAATCCTGCCTCACCAAACCACTTAATTATTTGGAAGACTTGATTAGCCCATGGACAACGGAGGGTTGTTTGGTGGATGTCCAGAAGGACTTTAAATGAACCCTAAAGTAAGATCCCTATCCAAAAAGCTCTTAAATAATCTAAGCTGCCATGGGATCAGACGGAAGATCCTTGCAGTGACAGAGAATTGATTAAGAGACAGAAATAGTAGGGTATGGAATAAACAATCAGTTTTCACACTAGGGAGAGGTCAACAGCAGAGTTCCAGAGAGCTATGCTGGGCTCCATACTGTTCAACACTATCTTAAAAAGGGAGCAGAGAGTGAGGTGAAAGTTTGCTGGGGACATGAAGTTAGTCAGGGTAATAAGACTAAGGAATGACAGGTGAACCTTCCAATATCAAGTGACTGGGCAATGTAACAGCAGATTAAATTTGGCATTGGTAAATAAAGTGATGTACACAGCAGGGAAAAATGATCAGTTTTACATGTAAAAGAATGAACTGACTTACCACTCAGTCATTAGGTCCTGGGGTTATAACAGTTCTGTAAATACATCATCTCAGTAACAAAAAAGTTGTGTTAAAATTACAAGATTACAGAACAACACAAGTTGTTACAAGGCCCCTGTAAATACCCAAGCATTGAATATGGTGAGGGGAATGGAACTGCTCATCTTGAAAAGAAACAGTAGAACCAGGAAAGCTTTGGAGAAGGAAACACAGATATCAGAGGTATTAGCTGGCTTCGCTGTAACAGAATAACTGAATAGACAAAAACTCTACAGGCTGATTAAAGAGGTGACTGGGATGAGGGTGGAGAGGGAAAGAAACAGGACACAAATCAATAAAAGCCAAGTGGTATGGAGAACAGGTGCAGTAGTTTGAAGTACAGCAAAAGTTCTCCAGCTTTGCAGCTGCTGGCAAGGCTGAAGTGATGAAGGTTGCAGTCCTGACAAAACTACTCCCTTTGTGGCTTGCAGGTCCTCCAGCAGAGGTCAGGGAAGACAGCTGGTAGCAGCAGCTCAACAACAGTGAGTCTGCAGAGTCTGAGCTTTGCTTTTGCATACTCTCCTGGTGAATGCTGTGACTCCATCTATTGACAAAGCACTTTCCAGGACAACTTAAATAAGCAGATATGCTATAGAAATTTCTTTTTTCCCCAGAAACTATATTATGGTGAAAGTTTATCACCTCATAAGTGGCACTTTACATCAAAGCAGGAAAGATGAGCAGAAAGACACTACAGACAAAGAAGGAATGGCTCTAAGAGAAGAAGGGACTGGAATAGTTAAGGTGAGAGAAGAGATGAGTTTTACTTAAGAACCTTATTGAGAAAAGTCAGTACTGAAGAATACTCACTGCATTTTAAAACCAATTACTTTTACAGGTACGGAATACAGCAGTTTTTCAAAGGCTGTTTTTATGATTGTCAATAGCTAGCAATTAATTTGAATACTTTTAAATATTTAACCTATAAAACCTAAAACACTGAGTTCTTGATGCCTGGTCTGTTTGTTTCAAGATCACTCATTATTTGATGTGAAAATACTACAGGACAGTTCCTGTTCCCCTCTCCCCCCACCCACAAAAGGCTGAGGATTTCTGAGAAAAGGCGTGCGACTTCAGAAATGCCACTTTCCTCAGTCATCAGATGCACACAGCATTCATCACACAGCTGCCCAACTCACACAGTTCACACTGGAAATTTCAGAGTTACACAGTCTGTGAAGCACCTGATGAGTATCCTACAACTGATTTCAATGTGAAACAGATGGACTGCAAAAAATGCACACAAGTCATGAATGACATAACTCAAATAGTGCACGTTTATTCTGAACGGTATTTCTAAAGAGTTTGAGAAAAACAAAAACATGCTCCTGATGTACAAGGGCAATGATATAGATTAAAAATGGACCATCTTATTGGTAAATAATTTGCTCCCCCTGCAACTGAACTTGTAACATTGAGAATGCATCTGTCAACTGCATACAGCATACCTCTGACTAAATCTTAACTTGAGAGACCGGGGGTGGTCTTAATCAATTTAATTAGGAAGCAGCTGCAGATTCAGAAGAAACATCCAAGTCAGCAAACACTTTACAAAACACAGACTTTGTGCATAGCAGCTGACCCTGGATTACAACATGGGGGAGAATATAACAATGCGTGTTTTGGGGATCCAATTTTTACTAGACATCACAGGGCACCATCAAGAATTAACAAAATATCACATAAGTTTGTTTCAATTGTAACAGTATGTCATATTTAATTGGCAGGTTTAACCATTAGCTGCATCATGTAAACTCAGCCAGTTTCTGTATACACAAAATAAATTCTCTCCCTCCCCCCTCCCAAAAAATGAGGGATCTCTCTCCTGGATGATTCTTTTTCCCCTGTACCACAGTTTCCTCTTTTAGGAGTCTTTGTAGGTAATATCTTCTTACTTCAACCGATGTATGACAAAACCAGTTGCAGAGATTCAGGAATAACTCGTATATACACAATTTACACTCTAAAGCTGTTAGTCACATACATTTTTCTTGCTAGATCTTCATCCAGAAGAGGAAGTGCTGGTTTGGGTTTTTTTTTTTTCCACTGAAATTCTCAACTTTTAAAAAATTTCATTGTTCATAAGCTGTTATTTTCAAGCTAGGAGGAGGTCCTGCTGCAGCAACATACAAAGTAACAGAAGTTCTCCGCAGTAATCTCATACTTCACACAATTTCAGTGTCTTCAGATAACAGCACTAAGATACAGTGTTCTCCTCCCACACCCAATACGGTCGATATACTAATAAAACACAACTGTTTGTCATTCAGAACTACTGACCTTCACTCTCCCTTATCCATGTACAGGGACACAGCTTTCTAAGAGATTTAGATTAAACCTTGTATTCAAGATTTAACAACCGTTTTCCAGGATTAATAGCCTGGGAAAAGGAGTCTTAGATTTGTGGTTACTCTCCTTTCCACCTCCTACAAAACTCTCTTTTAGAAGTTACAGCAAGGCAGGTTTGCTGTAGAGTAGGAGTTCTAAGAATTGTTTTCACGGATACATTCATAGAATGATGGCAGCCCAAAGCAAAAAGAGACAGAAACAAAGGTTAATCCAAGTAAATTCAGACATCAGACTCATACTTTTAAACCTGAAGGAAAACTGTCTGTGAAACACACTGATTTGTGGAAGCCTACAACAACAGCAAATCCTAAGAGTTCATATCCCCACACCCATCTACCCAACCCAAACACTTACCACTTAGTTCTAGAAGAATGAAGAGCACTTTGCTTGGCACCAGAGGCAGCTATGGTCTGAGTTACAGCTGTGCTGCACAAATATCCTCAAATACAATACTATCTCCCTCCACATATTCCTCTTGGTTCAGTCTACAGATGGCCAGGAAAACTATGTTGGCATATGACAAGCTAATTGTGCTTCAATATATCCCCTTCTAGAAATATGCCAGAACTGCCAACATAAGCAGTGCAGGCAGGTCCTAGCAGTGCTAAAATAAGTTTTTCTCAAAACTAGGTCCTCTGGCCCAGGAAACTGTTTACATCTTTCTAGCCAGAGTCTGCTACAGAGTGTTGCAAACACAGGTGCTCAGGCCATGCAGAGAGGCTTTTGTTGTTAGAGATCTGCCCATCACCAAGACTCAATTAGTGCAAACCCAGCAAATAGAGTAGCTATTTTCCAGCAGAGGTCTGTCAAGATGCACTCCAAAAAACACCACATACCTCTGGGAAAGTGGTAGTAATTCTGGAGTAGCTTGTTTAGTCACCCCTCAGGTATCAAAGGCTGCATAATATGGAACAAGGGGGACCCTCCCTTGCCTCATGCACAACTCCCATCTTGAAATCCTTGGTTCCCAAGTCGCAGCAGAATGACCGGACAGCACCTGCTAACAAGATATATGCTGCAATGTGCACTATAGGTTGGAGGCTTTCAAAGCAGATGAATTCAAGATGCAGATTTAAACTTTAAAAAACATTAACAGGAAAGGAATGCAGTTTAATATCTATTTGGGGGATGGGGCAGGTTGATGTTGTCTCAGCTCAGTGCACTTTCCCAGATGCTTGGAGAGGAGTCCAAGCTCAAGTTGGTATTTGTATTGGCATATATAAAATTGCTGGCAACAGTGCATAGAAAGGAGCACTGATATTCACACAAATAAAGCATGAAAGGATGCAAAGCAGAGCTTAGTAGAATTTACTGTAGCTTTGAGATTACAGTACTAGGAAGAAGCCAGTCAGCCAATTTTCCAGACCCATAAAACCTAGTATATGCTGCTTTCTCTGGTGCTTCATGGAACACCCTCTCAAAAGAGAACTGCATCATTACCACTTAAAGGAGGAAGGGGGGAAAAAAAAAGTCTTCAAAGAAATAAAACATGCAGTTCTTAACCACTTCCTCCCTAAGGAGCATATAAACACAGCAAGCCAAGCAGATCCCAAGAAAATCCAGAAGACCCCTGCAAAGTTAGGTGATTAGAGTCAGATTCTTGTCTGCCTTCTCAGCCTTGCTGCCTGGTTTCCTCAACCCTTGCCCCATCTTAGATTTGTCACCACAGATTTAGTAGCTGTAGCAAAATTCATCTGGAGACAGGTGCTCACTGATGTGATCAAAGCGGGTAGAACAGTCACAGTCACCATTGCTATCCCAGCAACACAGATAAAACTGACTCTTGATGAGCCCTACAGCACTTCATACATTTTTTAAATAAGGATCTTGCCTCAAGATTCATATTTTTGAGGTGACTCTTGCCAACACCAGCTTGAACTCTTACTCTGGCAGAAGTTTGCTGGGAGCTGGGTAAATGTAAATAAGGAAAACCACAAAGACCACTCTGAACCCTCTTCTCACTCAGTCAAGAAATGTAGCACCAGCTTGGGTGAGGAGTACTTAAAAAAAAGCATTCAAAAGATGAGCCCAGGCAGAGTGAAAATGTATGGCAAAGTAGCCCACCCTTCTCAGCAAAAGATGGAGGAAAAAGCCATACTCAAAAATATTGGGAAGAACTAAACATACTTTGAGATGGGGGAATTAAGAGGAAGAACAGGAATTACTGAAGTAACATTCAAAGGTGTGTGGGGGGTGCTAAAGTACCCTGTAGGTTACAAAAAGAAAAATAATAATGTAGGAGTCAAAGGACAAGATATTGCTTTTCCTTTCTTTTCTCAGATCTACATTCTCCTTACTGAAAGGGAGAATTCTCTGACAGAAACTTGCCATTAGGAAAACCTGCTCAAGCCCTCCACACCTCAAACTAAAGAGATCTGCACACCTCTCCCACCCCAACAAAAATTAGAAAGGAGAGCTAAAAAAACCCCCAAACATGATTGGACAATCCTTGGAAGAAGCATAACATTTTGTTGGAGAGAGGTCAAGGAAAGAAAAAAAAAGGATGAAGGGGGAAAAAACAAAACAAAAAAAACAATAGGCCTCTCTTTCCTTATTTGGCAACAAGCAAGTGCAAGAAAGTGTTCGTTGGGGTTTTGTTCAGTTGTCGGTCTTTTGCACATCTGCGTTCTGGCCAAGACAAGGGGCTTTGAGGTTTTTCTGCAGCACATGAGCATCTGCTGGCTCTATCCTCTTGTAGTAGTTTTTCTTCGTCTCAATGATCTCAAAGCCAAACTTTCTGTAGAAGTCAATTGCTGACTCATTGCTGATCTGGACATGCCTGGGACAAAAAGGAGGATAGAGACACAGATATCAGAACTTTCTGGGGTATAATATGCTGCTTCCACACTCAGAATTGTCAAAGGATAAAGAGTACACGCAAGATAAAGAAAAGAGCTATCTAAACAGAGACAGGAATGATGGTGTAGCTTTTACAGTTCAGGATCAGAAATTTGGGTCTTCTCAATTTAATCCTGCACTAACACACAGTTCCCAGATGGCCTTTGGCAATCATTCTGAGAAGAAATAGCAAGTATTTCTTTCAGTGAAGCTATTTTAAGGAACACACATAGCAGAGGGCCTGAAATATTACAAGCTCAGTAATTGCAACTTTTCTTAATCTGGAAATCACAGATAATTTGTGGAAATATATAACCTAGTTTCACTGTAGAGTCAATTTTTAACTTCCTGTAGTAACACTCCTCAGATGACCCAAAACAGTAGTCTGAGTGATGATCCCTACCATACGTACTGCAACGCAATACTGCTGATGGTTTTAATATGCTGTTTGATATGATTTTAACTCCGTGCTCATTGCTACTCTCCCTCCCTCCTCTCATAAAGCTATGAGGGCACAATGAAGCCCTATGGGCTTACAAAATCTTTCCCCCTTTATTCCCCAGAGTTTTACAGATCTTGCTAGCATATTCCAAGAGTTTCAAGGCCTCCAAAACAAACAGCCATGAGTTCTTCATTCTGAGTGACTAGGTAATTTATTTTCACAAGTATCAAAAAAAAGAAGTTTGGCTCAGCAACAAATGTTCATTACATGCTCCCAAAATTCAGTGGACACTGTACAAGCTTATGAATCACTTTGTCATGACAACATGCTACATAAAGTAATCAGAGAACCAAAGCAACTCTAGAAGCAACAGCAGAACAAAAAAAACAAAAAACAAAAAACAAACTCTTAGCGGTAAGCCCAATAAAGACCAAATATCTAAAAGGGAACTTCATAGTAATGACAGATTTAGCCAGTGACACCAAATTACATGCCTAAGCAGTATATTATGTTCAGTATGTAGATACACAAGCAGACATAGCAATAAAACCAACAAGTCACTAACAAATTTGGTTATTCCCAACTCTGGGAGTTACTGATTGTCATCCTAGAATCCTACTCTGCTAATGGGAAGAAAGGATTATGTAGGACCTGTTTTTTGCATTAAGAACAGCAAACAATTCTTCCACTGTGCACACAGTAGTGTGCAAAAGCCAAAAGAAAACCACGTGCCAATTAGTAAGAATCTGAGAGAGTTCATCATCACTTCCTCTGAAGGAGAAGAGCAAGCATACAATCCAAGAGCAGCTTTAATCAAACTTCTCTTTAAAATACCTGTCCCCCTCTCACAGAGGGGGCACAAAGCTATGACAGCAGAGAACGTGGAGGAATTTTCACCTCTGTCAGAGCAGGACTAAGGTTAAGGAGCAAGTCACTATCTAGTGATATCAGGGTATGAAATGCTCCTCACTAAGCATCTTATAAAGTCCAGAGTTCAGGGTGCAGTTCCATGGCAGCATAAGTTAATCCAAGCCACAGCTGCTGTGGGCCTGCCCATGCCAGTACACCCTACTTGTACTGTATAACTAGGGAGTGGGGGACAAGGAAGAAAGCTGGCTCAGAGAAGTGATCTGGCCCTAAACTGATCCAGCTCACTAGGTAATCATAGGCATCAGTGCACAGGAAGAGGTAGAAGTATGTAGCCAGCAGAGAGAAGAAGCAAAGCTGTGGCATTTCTCACTTACATCAACTTTAGCTGCTATGGATTTCAGGCTCTAGTTCATTCCATAGGGATCTATTAGGATGGTGGCACATTTTTAAGCAGCCCTGTCCTCTCCCCTAGTGCTTGTTCTCATCTCTGCATCACCCCAAGTGCTCACACAGCCATGTAGTGGATTTTAAAACAAAACAAAAAACCCAGAACCAAAAAACAAAACCCATTTCCCCAACTGGATCAGGTCACAGACCCAGTTTATTGTGTTGCTGCACAAACAGCTGACCTGGCAAAGTGCAAGAACAGGAATAAGCAGTCAGGCCTGAATGTGAACCTAGAGTGTTTGCAGACGCATCTGATCTGATGCTCTAACTCACATATTAGTGTCATAAAAGACAGACAGCAAATGCAGCAAAATTGCATAAGAGACTTGCAGCATTTTGCATTCTGAGGAGAACGCTTTTTTTTTTTTTTTTTTTAAACTTTACTACAAAGAAAAAGAAAAATCTTTAAACATATGGTGTCATCCTGCTATTGATCACTAGTTTGCAACTAAACTGCTTTCAAATTCAGCAGATTTACAAAAGCCCTTCTAAAGCAAGCAAACTCTTAGTTTTCTCAGCAACACACCACAAGCCCAGAACGCAATCTCTGGCTTCCCTATAGTACTTACAAGACAAGATGTTTTGTTTGACCCATGACCGCACTGAATTTGATGCTAAAACGCTTTTGTGTCCCCCTCCCTTTGCTCCCAAATATGCCTCTGGCATCTCTCCCAAAATGCATGAGAGCAAGTCATTTACTTACAGATAGATGTTGTCAAAAGTGCCATCTTTTTCACAGATGTTTAAGACATGATTCAACATTTTAGTTCCTGCCAAGAGGTAAAAGAGATACTTAACAATACCAGAAGTACACAATCAAGTACATATTTACTAAGTGCTTTCTTGAGCAGAGGCGGGTAACAGTAAGTAGGCTAAAATGACAGAGCATGTGCTTAGGGCATTTGTACTATGCTCTAAAATCAGAAAATAAAATTTAGTTTGAAGATGTCAGCATTGTGAGCATTAAAATTTAGCCAGCAAGTTAGAACTGCAAAAATATTAGCTGTAAGGAAGACAAAAAATCACCACTGTAAACAGGAGATACCTTTAAATTTACAGAAAAGGTACTTAGAACAGCTTTTTTGCAAGATCTCTTGAAAAGATTTAAAAATAACCCTAAATTTTAATAAACCAACTCTCTAAACAGTGTATGATTTTTCTATGCTCATGCACAAAGGAAGAAAGTTTACTGAAACAAAGGCAAATCAAATATGGTCTAGCTATACTTCCCATCTTTCTGACTGCTCACAAAACTTATCTTTTGTTTCTTGGGGGGGGGGGGGGGGGGGGGGAATACAGCCCAGAAGCATACCTTATCTAAAAACCAGCTTCAAGGTCTCAAACTCAGTTCACGATACGGTCAAAACAATATATAAATCAGTGACAACATCGTTAACTTTTTCTGATAAAAGAGCTAGTAAAAGTATTTAAAATAAAGTTAATTTTTGGTTCCAGTTTGTCCAAAGCAAATAGATTACTGTAAGGTCTTGATTATGGATTTGGCTTATGGATTTGCAACAGTGAGAAAAATGCACATCATGATATAGATAGAAAACAGGTGCCACTTGTGAGCAGCAATAATTAGTAGTAATGGAAAGCTAAAATAAATAACAATTAGAAAAAGAACATTTTTGGAAGGGTTAATAGATAACCTGATTAAGGACATCCATGTTTTTCTTCTACATGTGTTGCTCTCTGACTACATATCTCTAACAAATTATTTCATATCTCTGTGCTTTAATGTTCACATCTATAAAAGCAAAATATTTACATCACAGGCTGATAACATGATTAAAAGAATACGTGAAATCCTGAATTAGAAAGTCCTACAAAAAAGTCCACTTCTGAAGGGCAGGAAAACATGAACCTATCAACTCATTCTTTCCCCAGAGTCCTTCCCCCCCCCCCCAAAAAAAAAGGCATCAGTGTTCTGAAAGCTTTAAGACCCTCTTGCTTAAAATAGCAGAAAGCTCTGAAAGGGCATTTAGAAGGCTGCACAGCAATGAGGTTTCTTTGACAACTCAGATACAAAAGAAGCTCCTCCTTACCTATTCCTAGCCTTCGGTAGGGTGCCAGGCATCCAAGTGTCATGATGTACAGTCTCTTCTGATTCTGGGAGTGATCCACCCTACAGCACACTGCTCCCACTGCAATATCATTGAAATAAGCTGCCAGGGAGGGAAACAATAAAATGTTATTAGTCACAAGTCTCAAACTGTATGTACAACTCCTCATTTATGCCCTAGATCATCTTTCCTTCCCTGTTGCTGATTCTTCTGTACCAGATAAAATCGTAGATCGTGGCTGGCATTTTATGAGTGAAGTTTCCAATGGTGCTCTGACAGAGCAATTGGCTTATTAGAGTTCAAACCAACTAGCAATGACTTAAGGATGTAAGCTGGCAGTACACATCTTTAAGTCTCCTGTTATAATAGAAAACAGACTTATTTCCAGTAAAATGGAATGTATTTAGAATACAAACACTTCAAGCTTGGGACTGCAGCTCTTTCTGGGGTTCCCAAACAGTTACTTTTCATTATGTAAAACAACAAAATAGAAGGATCTACTACTCAAAACCATTAAGGATTGCATTGATGAGCTTTCTGCCACCACAGCCCACAGTTACTGGCAAGAACATTTGTACCTAATTTGGCTAGTTCGCCAACCTCCAGTACATCCTTGTAGAACTTGTCATTGTAGCTGACAGGAAAAATGACCTGGTTTAGCCTCTTCAGCTGCTTAATGTTGTGTGGCGTCACATCTCCCAGCTCGATCCGGCTACTGGAACAAATCAAAACATGCTTAACATCTGATACACTCAAATTTCTTAAAATATAAAAAAAATTAATGCATGTATTTTATTTATACATATACAGCTGTCCAAACTAATAATCAGTTCCACACATATGAACCATCACTGCAAAGTCCAGCACACACAGCTAACTTTTGCTGGTGATTACTTTAACTCCAAAACCCAATTTCAATCAGTACTATACAGTCAGAAGTTTCTCAGGCCACACTTAACACTGACATATAATAGTCCATGTATGGTTTTATTGGGTGGGAGACAGGAGAACATTCAGGAGAATATTTATCTCAGAAGGAGTATTGACTTTGGTTTTGTTCCCTTAATTTTCTCACAGATCACCAAGATCACAGAAAAAAAGATGGGGAAAGTCACACAGCTATAACAGAGACCAAGAAAATAAAGTCCTTAACCATGCTTCAAAGACAGCCTTATTTCTATCACCGTTTAAGATGAGGCTTATGCTTAGATGCACAGATGCTTAGGTGCAAGTCATTACTAGACACCTGCCACTAAAAAGCAACAATGTTGTGTGCAACAAAACACTCATGCTAAGCCTGCTAATATACAAGTGCGCCACTGTCAAGGTGAGACATGCATTGATTATGATTATCTCTGAAGTCATTCTTGCCGTTGACTGAGAGCAGAACCACAATCTTGAAACACCAGTACCGTGCTGAATTATACTGAGATGAAACATATCAAGCTTCTCCCTTTTAAAAAATTAACTTCCTGACCCAGAAAAAGACAAGTAAAAATGTTCATGCTATCAAGCCAATTTCTTGGCTGTAGAAAGATACCCCAGGATGGTAGATTTAGCAAAGACTGACTACAACATGAAAAATAAAGACTAAGTAGTTACTAGCTAGTCAAAACCTTTCTCCAGATGGTCATCATTGTATGAAGGCAGGTACAAACCCAGGGCATATCGAACTACAAACACACACAATTCCAGGTTTGTCTGCGGCCTTGTTTTACTGAACACATATAGGCAGCCAGATTGTTTTCTGCCCAAGGAATTGTTAAAGCTACTGTTTGCTTTTCTTTTAATCCAAATTATGTTTTCAAAAAGGCAGTTTTATAAGATACTTGTATGGCAAGGTTTGACAATACGCAGTAGCTGCTTTCCACCTGTAATGTTTTTTGTGTCTAGTCACTTGTTTTTCAAATAGGTTGATGTCTAGGAGAAAACACCACAGATTAGCTTACATGATATAGTAAAACAAAGAGGAGATAATACCCAACAATTTTCAGTCTTCAAGAACTGTACCAAATAATGCTTAGTGAGATCTGTCTTTGTTTTACTAACTGACTTCAATTACATGTCAAAAACTGAAACAATTAGCACTCTAGTTATCATATTAATTTTAGCTATCACTTATCATCAATGATGGTATAAATATACAAAGACTTTCTAGGCATTGTACTGCAGCCTACATAACTATCAGCAAAAGCTATGGGAACGGAGCCTTTAATGTTTATTTCAAGAAGCATAACTTGCCCTTGCACCTACTTTCCACTTTTCTTTTACAGAAAGGACTAGTCTTCAGCTCTGCAAAGCTATTTCAGCCTGACATATCAAAGGTCAGCAGTGCCCATTCTCCTATGTGACACAGACCACAGACTCTACCTTGAGAGTCCTGCAGAAGTCTAATAGCTTGTAGCTAGGGTCTACCTTTTACAGAACAATCTAGTCTCAACTAAAGGAGTACTGATGATCTTATACCTCTCCATCACGTTAACATATTCCAGTTAATTACTCTAACTACTTAAAATTAACGGATGGTATTGGCATACAGAACTTTTCTGACTTCATTGTCTAACTTTGTGATATATTTGCCAAATAGATTAGAAAAGCCCTTTGGTATCAGGCATCTCATGCTAGTATGGGTACTTACAGATTGTTTCAGGCAGTTCCTGATCTTTCCATACCACGCTGAACAGGTCAACCTTTCCCCTGACTGCAAGGATAATCTCTAAGCTGTCAGTCCTTCTAGTCTGCCTAGTCCTTCCAGTTGCATGGCATTCTCGAGACCTGCCATAAGAACTGGATAGTATGGTCTTCAATAGTGATCTCAAACATGACAGAAACAGCAATAGTCTCCATATTCCTACATCTCAACCATGTCAAGATATCCAGGCACACTAAAAGCAGCAGCAATGGGATATAATTCTAAAGTTTCTAGTTATAAACCAAGATACTTTGCCAAGATGGTCTGCAGTGTCTCTCCTCCATGACTCCTACTGCCACTCCTTTGCTTCACAGCCTTCTCATTCATCTTCCAAATTATTTTTGCTCCCAATATTAAGATTCCTTCCTTTACGTATCACCACCTGTGCAAGCCCCTTGGATAGTTATACTCCAGCTTAAAGTGCTGACCTAGTAATGGATGATCTCTTGATACCACAAAAGTATTGCCATCATAAACGAGCATGCTATCAAATGATAATAAAGGTTTTAGGCAGTGAAGTAATTCTAATACTTGCTTTAGGCCCAGCTTGGCACAGCTGTTCTGGCATGGCAGAGTTTCTTCTGGCATGCAGGCAGCAAGTTGTGCCCTTCTCTCATCCCAGCCAGCACCGCTGATACCTTTTCTCACAAAGGACAGGAACAAAACTGAGGCTTGTGGGTTTCCCGAGCATGTTTGTGCCTGGAAGAGAGCTGTGCTGGAGTAGAGCATCTTAACTCCACAGTAGGAGCGAAGAGAAGTGGCAGCAGCCTCTTTTGCTGCAGTCTGCATCAGAGTGGACACCCAAGGGAGCAGGACCCAGCTCCCCAATTAGATCAGATTAGCTGCAGAGCAGAAAGTCAGTAAGGGAAGAGACAACCTCACATTCACACTCAGTTCCTTAAAAGCCCACCCCTCCTGTTCAAAAGATTTAATAGCATACTAACTTTGGTGGCACTTGAGAGATCTTTTTTGTATTAGTAGATCCAAGCTTCAGTGTACCAGAAACACTGAAGCTTCACTGCTAGCTTAAACTCTTATGATGAACACATGGTAAAGTTGTTATAGAGCAAGCCCCTCTCTGCACTTCAGCAAAAATCTCTGACATAAACGATTGTCAGGTTCTGTGCACTTTCTAGTATGTACTTTAAAACTAGTTAGTCATTGATGAAGGAAGAAATCAGACATTAGGAGACAGTGGGTCAAGCATTGAAATATTTTGATGAAAGGACAACAGAACAAGGAGACATTATCAGGGGCTGCCAGGAGGAGATGGCTGAGAAAGGGACAGGGCAAGAAGATGAACCTTCACCTGGGGGGAAGGAAGCTGGGAAGGAAGCCGAAAAAGAGTCTACAGCTTCTCAGAGCTGCTGAGCCAGGACATCACCTCTCAACATGGCATCACACCAGGAAAAAAACAGGTCAACAGCACCTTTCAGCCACCCACTATCGACACTATTTCCTAGAGCCCCTGGGCTCCCTGCCTCTATCTCTTACCGTTTACCACACTCACTGCTGCTCATGCCATCTCTTTCTGCCTGTATCCTGTGCTCTTTTACTAGCTGTTTCCTCCTACCTCAAGAATTGCAGCTGGGCCAGGAATTGATCCTGGAGGATCATGTTAAAAAAGTTTGAGAACCACTACAGGAAGCATAAATCAATATGCTAAATATGCTTGTTTAAATAATATGTACTCAAACCATAAATTGTTTTAATGTACAGCTCTAGCTGATTAAATCAGCACCACATCTATTACACACAAAAAAATGTAATGAGTAAAAATGAGCACATGGAAAGGAAGACCAGCATCATGAGAATCACTTTGCCTGAAGACAGGGCAGCAAAAGTGCCACTAGGCCCTCAAGTGAAAAACAGTGGAAAGCTGGCACTGCTGCTGAAAGAAGCGGTCTTGCTGTCCTTGAGCTACTCATTTCCACTCTCTTGCTGGCACAAAGGTTTGTGCAATGACGTGGTGAACCGATCCCAATTAAAACTAACTCAGCCCCCTCCAAAAAAAGTTTAGTTTTAACCCACATCAGCCCTTTGATTGGGTTTGCCACAGTCTTCTGCCAACGTAAGGAAGAGAAAAAATTGCCAGAGGCAGGACTGCTTCTTGAGCAGAAGTGCCAGCCTACCCCAATTTAAGCTGCTTCTGGAAGTACTGTGCAAAAGGAGCAGAGGGATCAGTCAGTGTCTAGATGATTTTGTGCTCCACCTTATCATTTATGGGAAAATGTGCACAGTGAGTATTCCCTCTTTGAACCTAAGGAC
This sequence comes from Apteryx mantelli, assembly GCF_036417845.1. Taxonomy (NCBI): domain Eukaryota; kingdom Metazoa; phylum Chordata; class Aves; order Apterygiformes; family Apterygidae; genus Apteryx; species Apteryx mantelli. Next base: position 133,307,002 of record NC_089978.1, read on the forward strand.
TGAAAGCTGTTTCAGCTTCAAAAGATCAGAGAAAAAGCATATATAACACCTATAACAATGAACACAAAATGGCCGTTCCTTTCTTTTCACTGGACTAATAGCAACAACTTTTTTTTTTTTTTTTTTAAAGACGCTAGATAAAAGTAGATGTATTTCCTCAAGTTATCTCTCAGCCAAAATAGCAACATATATTTACTGTATCAGTCAAAGTCTGATTAGGCCAGCCCTGTGTATTACAACTCAGTATAGGTTGTGCCAGAAATATCTATCCTTTACTGCTGTAAGGAGAAAACGTAAATCATGAGCTCAACTTAGCAAATGAGAGAGCATACAAAGATGTGTAAAGAGCCTGACGCACTCAGAAGGGACATGCCCCTACCTTTACAGATTTATTCTATTACTCTAATAATAGCTCTAAGAAGATATACACTTGGTACTGGCCTCTGACATCTCAAATAGCCCCCCATGAGGAAGCAACAGTCGACTGTACTCATCTTAGGTGTCAAAGCTTCTTCACCAAGTCAGCCACCCCAAGTTTCTCCCATGCAATTGCTTTTAACATGAAGGAACATGGGGCTCTTGGCTCATCATATCAGGCCTATTACTATAGTACTCTACAAATATGTATCCTTTCTAGATGGAACACTAGCTTCTTAGATTTCTTTTATTTCAAGGCTGTTCCCAAGCCATTATTTTTCCTCATAGTTAAACTTTCTTCTGATTTCCATCCTAAATATATTCAAGTTCTATCCACGTGCTCTTTGTTCATTAGCTTCAGTAGTTGGTGTGTACCAATATACCCTGTTCCCCAATCTATGTCTTTTCAGAGAGCTGCCATGCCCTCATTCACCTTTCCTTCTAACTAAGGCCAGGCTCTTAGCCTCCTTCTGTCAGATTGGCTCTTGATTTCTACTACTGTCATACAAGCTCTTCTCTGCATTTCTTCAGATTTAAGCTGAGTTTCCTTAAACATGGTTGAACAGAACTGTTCACAGAACTCCAAATACATTCTACTGCCTTGTACAGTGGCAGTAACTTTTTCCTGTCTCTACTGGAAATATCTTTCCTGACATATCCTAGGACTACGTTTGCTTTTCTCACAGCTGCAAGATGCTGATGGCTCAGTGAACCTGTTTTTGGTGCGCAAGGCAGATGTTCTTTAAAAGTGCACAGCAACACTGCCCAAATATGTAAGAGTGGAAGTGAAGAGAGATCCATGAAATCAGAAAGGAAGTGGGAATTTAGTGAGGTGACATGTAGTAGTTACTAAAACTGGATGCATGCCCAGAACACCAGCATTAATGCTCCTGCCCTTGCATGTGTTGCCCTAATATCCTTCAACTACTTGCCAAAAAACCCTGCTTTTTGTAGGACCAAATACAATCCAATCCATTCTACTGCAACTGCACTCCTCTATTTGCAGCCTACTATAGAGCTGTGATTTGAACGCACTCTATTTTTCCTACAATGGCTTAAATTTAGACTGGTGAAAGTAACACATGTTCAATGAGACATTAGCATTTGCTTACACTAAGGCTGTATTTTGCTTTTTGATGTACACTAAAGGAGAAGTAGTATATGAAACAATAGCTCAAAAAAGTCAATTTCCAGAGTTAGAGTTCAAGAGGAAAAACAAATTCAGTCATAGGGAATAGCAAGCTTTGAACACTACTTTAGAATCAACATTAAGGAGAAAAAAGGGAAATTCCAAGTTTCTTAATACTGTAAGAATCTCAGTCTCATTCAACTTTAAATAGTTCAAGTCTCTCCCTAGAGGGATGTGCCTGACTGAAACAGATCTCTGTGTAACTGATAGCTCGGCTCAGACTTATTTAAAGAATCTGGTGTTCTAAATTTAGCAGCGATGCATATGCAACTTGCAAAATTTACTTGAGGTATCATGGAACAGTCAGAAGAGGGAGCATAGGGAAGAAAAAAGCCCTAACAAATTAGAGGACTTGAGAGAAAGTTTGTCACCCATTAAGCAGCCAGCTAGCTTTATTGCTTCTATTTTGGCTTCCAAGTTAAAGCAGGAGTCTAGACAGGATAATCCACTCCCATAAAATAAAACCAAACCAGAGCTATGAAAGCTATAGAACTGAAGGGTGTGGCTTTGCTTAGATTTAACTCCAAAGCCAAAAGAGCCTCTCTCTTTTTTTTTTTTTTTTTTTTTAAACAGATGAGCTGTCTTGCTAGGTGCACAAGTTAGTCTAGTTCTTGCGGGCAGACCAGTATGTTTTCAATTACTTCGAAGATCTGTGGGCTGTAAATCTACTCTGCTTCACTTGTCAGAAAACCAGAAGGAAAAATACAAGCCTAGCATACAAAAAGTCTTACCAATTCGCTTCTGAGCCCCTGATCTTTTTTAGCCCCATTTACTACTGAAAATATTTGCATGACACCTGATATCCTGTTGGAAGTTACCCCCCAATTGTGTGCTGGATTGCAAAAGTGCAGAGTGATGTATGTAAGAGAGCTAAGTAGTTTTAGAATCTGAATTAACAGAAGATAAATGCAAGACTCTGAACTCAAGTGGGCCTCAATGTGAATGGGTTTCACTGACATATGTCGTAATCGCACAAGACACTCTTTGGACCCCTCCTTGCCTCTCTCCTGCATAAGGACAGAATAATTGGCTAGTTACAACCCAGATTTCTTCATTATATTCAGACAATTCACTTTGCTTCAACCTAGAAAGCCCAATCATTATGCAGAAGACTGGTTGGTCTTAATTTGCAAGTAGCAAAGTTGTGATAAAGTAGCTTTGTGATTTTTTCCAACTCAAACCTGTTCTTTGAGGGATTTACTGGACTGCAAATCTATACTCAACTCTGATCTCAAAAAAAACCAACCAAACAACCCAAAACAAAAAAAATCCTACAAAATCCCCCAAAACACCGAAACCAAGCTAAAGTAGCAATACAATTATGAAGAATCTCAGCTGTCTGAATATGCAAGTGCAAGAGAGAGAGTGAGGTCATTTCAACAAGCGTCAAACAAAAACAAACTTTCCCAAGAAAATAAAAAGCTATATCATTCTACAGCTGGATACAAATAACAGAACAGGAATCGACATGCACAGCCGACAGAATTTTCAAACTCAGATGTCAGAAATAATTTACAGCTGATCTAGAACAGAAAAGCAACTGTACATACATCACTTAGCGGCCCATAACACTTCATTTCTTCAAAGTGCCTTATGAGGCAAAAGCTTTGATGCGCCTGGGACAGGTGTAACACTTAAATAAGGTGAAAGAGGAAACAACTTGATTTGTGATCATATAGCAGGTAAAAAGCTGTTGGAAATCTTAACTCTCCAGCACTAGTCTAACCATTTTTCCTTGCAAGTCAGTTAAGCTCACAAGAACATTCAGATTTAGAAACGTGACTGCAGTCTAAGCAGAAATATTTCAGTTTGAAATTACTTAGCCCAAAATTAGTTTTGTGGCTCCATTACTGATACTCTGAGAGACTGCTTACAAATTACTACCCCTTTTCATACCTCAGCATGCCTGGATATGAAAATTACAGTCTTTATTTGCCTCTCAGGAGATCATGAACCTTCACTAATTAATGTTCATTAAGTACTTGATTACTTGATGATCTTCAGGTAAGAGCAGAGGTCAAATTCAAAACAGATGTGATGCTGGGTTCACAAAGTGCCTCATTTACATAAATCCATATAGCTCACCAGTCAGTCTCAAAGACATTTCTTGCACTTGTATTAGGCAACAAACTTTTCAGGATAGACTTGACATATCAGGAGAAAGGCATTTACCTGCTTCACATGAGCTATTTCTATCCATCACTGAAACACCTTTCTTCACAAGTGCTGGTGTCCATCAGGTAAGTAAAGAAAACATGGCAGGTCATTATGGGTCTCCTGCCCATACTATGAATTTCAATCCCAGAATTGTTTTTTTAGGTTTTCAAGTCATGTATTATATAAAGAATATACAGTGAAAAATTAAAAGAATGAGGTATCAGTTTTATGTGCCTACCTTCATTATGTCTAAGGCAACATCCATTGCAAGCACCTAAGATATAACGCACAAAAGATTGCTTTTCTCTATCCTTTCCCCAGTTTTCAAGAAGTATGAATTCCTCTTGAATGAAAATTTTTGTTAAAGAGCTAAAAGTATATATTATATATAATTTATATATTATATAATTTATAATTATAATTTTATATACTTATATATATAGATATCTTAAATATAAAAATATATCTTTTAATTGCAAATTTCAATCTAATATGGAATTTCTTGCCAGTAAAGTTTGCAAGTGCCATGTTGAAGAAATTGTCCCAAGCCTTAAACTGCTGCCCTGCTTCTCTCCCTATACTCTCAAGAGAACATTATACAATGGCCAAACAGTGAAAATGGAGAAGTTTTTCAGGGATCCAGATTCAAGTCTGCTAAGGGCCAAAATCAAATTGGGCCTGGGAGAGGAAGGGCAAGTGAGCTCAAGAAGCATTTTGTGCAACATGTTCTTACCATGCTGCACGACATTTTCAACCAAACCAATAAGTTACTCTGCCTCCATGAAAATTCAATCAGATATCTTAATTGTAGTCACCTAGTGCAAGTGTTGTGAAAATGTTCTTGGTTCTCTCTATTTTTTTGAGGCCTCATCTCATTTCCTTCATTTAATGAATTAATTCAACAAACTTTCTTTGATACAAATACACAGTTACCTCATTTCAATGACATGCTTCTGTATGTTTTCAGGTCAAGTCCAAGAGTCTTCAAATAACCAGCAAGTCTTCTATGCATAGACTGCTTTGTTCTTTCCTCTCCTTCCCCACCTCAGACCTCCTCCCTCCGTAAGTGTTTTGTCCTCCAAAACTGCCAGAAACAACACGGAGGTCACTTCTTCCCTTCTCATCTTTCAGTAGGGAGCAGAAAAAAGTCCTGACATTGTCTACCTTGCATACAGCAGAAGGGATACAAGGAGGCACTGCACTTCTCTCTACCAATTCCCAATCAGATATAAAAATTTGACTTCTCGCATCTTTCCCTCCTTTCCTTCTGTGTGTGTGTGTGGGGGGGGGGAGGAATCTAGTGCCTTCTCAGACTATTGGCCTGAACAATTTTAATATTTGCCAAATTGGCAGGCTTTTCAAGTTCTGAATCACTTCCACTTGGATAAACTTATTTGGCTCAACCTTCACCCGTGAAATCCCTTCTAAATTGGGGAACAATGTGGCAAAGGATGCATCATTTGTCTTGTTTTCAAGAGATGGCAGCAGAATCTGTGGCATTTGGTGACTAACTAAAGACACTACATTCCTGACAGAGGATCCAGCATGTCCCAATCTAGCAAGCCCTTGTATATGTGTAAAAAAAGGAATTAACGGTCAAACTCTATTCAATAGCAAAGATTAGGTTCCAGGATGCTTTGATAAAGTGAATAATGGTGACTGTAATCCCCACACTAGTCCTTATGGAGTGTCTAATCTGGTTTCAGAATTAAACTTCACAATAAACTACACTGAATTTTAATAATCTGATTTAAAAGAGATTAAGCCAATTGTAAGCATGCATATAGACAAAGTCTGTATTTACTACACTATCCCAGAAATTAAATGCAGAAAGTACAGCTCACCCTTTGACATTCTTTAGTTTCAGGATTTTTCTGAACCTACCACTGATTTTCAAGCTCAATTATCCTTTCCATCCTGCCACCAGGACACATGACAATTGAGCAGTTTTCTAAAAAGTTGGAACTTCCTCCCACATACATTAAGCTTCACACTGTACCTTGTGAATGGAAACAAACCAACAATTTGCACAAACTATGTAATACTGAACTCAGTGAGTACAGGGGAAAAAAAAGAATCCATGTTCTAGTAAGAAACATGAACAATTTAATCAGGACTGTGAAGGGCTTACTTCATGAATTTGGGCAAAACAACCAAAGATATAAGAGCTAAGCATAAACTATTCACTGTACTTTACACTTTTGTTACTTCTCTGTTCATGCTCAATACTCCCCAGTTGTGATGTCACTTCTCTAAAGCCAGCTAGAATAGCACTAGTTTGCAAAGCCTCTTGGTTATGAAGCTGTCTGTGGCAGTGACTAAATTGTGTAGTATCTAGCCTAAAAGGGGTCTTGGACAGTGAGTCAGGACCCCTATAAACCATACAGAATAAGTGCTGGCTGCCACATACAAAAGTTTAGAGGCAGTCTCTTAGAAATCTTTTAAAGACAAGTATTACATACTACTAAGACAGTGGTACAACATGTCACTATTTCATTCACTCTCTCATCATATGGCCAAATGTATACTGTTGCATGACAATGCTACTATAGGTGTTCCCTGTCAAAACTGGAGGGGGGGGGGCTGGTCAATATAACAGAAGAACACATGTACAGAGGATCATATACTCAGGGCCTGCTTGTATATGCACTACATACTCTATAATGTGGTCTGACTTAGCAGGTATAAGCATGTGATGAAGCATGTGTCATGCATTGCGCCCCTTGTGTAATGTGGCTTTTATATAAAAGCAACAGGAAGAGGCTGGATGACTTATTCTCACAGGCTTCATCTGAACTGAAACTGGTCAGGAAAGCACCCTTATTGTAAGGCATTAAAAGGCCACAGAAAGCAACTAGCAAATGCTCAAAAACTAATGCAAGATTTAAATTTTTCTGTTTTCTTTTCATAAAAGCAGCAGTGTTACAACTTTAATGAAAATACAAAAATCTTGAGCAAGAAGTAAATTAACACTGATAAGCCAAGAGAGAAGGGAATATTATTTACATCTGCTCTATAAAAAACAGCAGAATTACCACAGACAGTAGAAGTTGAGTCCCTCCTACTGATAATTTTTCCTCATGCAAAGAGTTTAGCTTTTTGAATTCCAGAACTAACAATAACATTTAGGAATAAAATAAATTGAAAAAGAAGAAACAGATCTCTAGTGAGCCACAAAGCTCACAGACAGAACAGTGAATTACCACAGTTTTTCAATTCACATTTACGAAAAATGGGAAAGCATAATGAGTCACTGAACTATTAAAACCATTCAGAAGATGAGGAAAGAGTGAATATAATGCCAAGCATCACAGAAGCAGAAGGAAGGTAATGGCAATTATCAGTTCAGAAGTTGATATTTAACCCATCAAATAAGGGGGGGGGGGGGAAAAAAGACTTCAAGCAGCTGAGAGAGTAAAAATCTTTGTCATCACTGAAATTAGAGGTCTCCTACAGAAGAAGTCACCTAATCTCATATCCCTCAAAAACAGACATCACAATCTTTGCTATGTGTTATTCTGAATTCAGAAAGCTAACAAAGAGGGCTGTAAGCAACACACATTGTCCACACAATCTCTTTCAGATCTGAAATTTCAAAACATCAGTGACCTTGTAGTTTCTTTTTAATTTTTTTTTCTGCTAAAGTAGACTGTTCATAATTGCAGCTGATGTTGTAGGTCTTAGGGTTCCCTAAAATTATCTCTGCACTTCTGGTGCATGTTACTATGCAAGATACACACTCCCAGAAGACATACTCGGATGGAGTCAGCTCATTCAAAAGAACCGATCCACAGTTTTGGATTAAATACTGAAGACAGATAAGATCCTTTCAGACAACACATGAGTTTATATATTTTGAAGTTGAAGCTTTAGATCTATTTTTGGCCCTATCCTCTGACAGCACATGCTTTTGGGGGATCTTTTCAGATCTTTTTAGATTGAAAAAAAGATTTGTTTTTGTTCTGGAGTACGCCTATGTAATTAAACGTATTCCTATTGAAATCTTTACCTAGTCCTTTAATTCTCTCATTGTTTTTAAATTGAGGTTTTTTTTTTGATTTGAGTTCTGTTGGCCTATTTCCCTCAATTTGAATTTTCAGAGAACACCTGGACTCAATAAGAAGATTTCATTCCACATAAAAGCTTGCTGCATGGCGTTAACAGTATTTTGACTAGAAAGGTACGTGCTACTCTCTTTAAAGAAATGAAGGAGTACCAGAAAGGCAGAAATATGCTGAACCTGAGAGAGATCTGTTCTGTTTCCCCCAAAGCTGAAACAGTGACAAAGTGCCTTTAAGTGAAAAAAGTAGTGGAAATTAAGTTCAGTACTATGGAAGAAAAAGCATAATAGCATTTTATTTTTAAAAAGCTGCAAAAAGTTAAAAACAAACAAACAAAACCCCTAAAATCAAAAGTCCTGAGAACCGCAACCAAAACAGGGAGCTCAGCGGCAGCCCCTAGCGGAGCTCAGCAGCACAGCGGACAGCTCTGGCTGGGACCTACCAGGAGACCTCAGTGGCTCCGACCTGACATGCCTGGGCAGCTTTCCATGTAACACATCCAGCCTGAATAACTCTGTCATTCAACTTGCCACTGACATACACGCATGCCAAAGCGGGGCTAAACTGTAGAAAACAGTAGAACAGTTTACAGAGGGTAAAAGGAAACAAAGTTCTGACAACAGGAGAGCTGTTAAACAATAATCATGTCAACTGCCACTTCATCTTTGCCCATCTATGCAGTTGCCCTTCTCACATACTCTGTCATTCTACTTAAAGTGACTAATAGGCAGCATGCCCCATTTCTTGTAGGGTAGCACAGATGAGTAAAGGATTGCCCAAGATCCCAAACACAGCTATCTAATGTCAGCTGAGAATTGATTCATTGCTATTTTTTATTTGTAATCATTACAGAACTCCTTTCTACAGATACTTACTGCCCTTCCTGATGTTTGAAGCTGCTTACAGGGAGTCAGAAATGGCTAAGTATCTGTTATCAAGCAGTCCTGCTGTGTGACCTCACCCCAATCGCTAATAAGCTAAACCCCTTACCATTTCTTAGTAAAAAGCTTAAGTGCTTCAGCTTCCATTCAACCTGACTTAAGTTGCCAAACTGGAATAGTAATACCCAGCACTTGCATAACCCCAGTTTCAAGCAGGGACTGGTTTAATACTCCTTTAAGAAATAGCTGTGGAAAACTGCCTTTACATGTATCAAGAAACTGAGGCAGAAAGAAGGATCACATTTTTCCAGAATACAAATGACATTGATTTCAATAAGCATTAGACAACTGAGGCTTTTCCATGTTGGTTATCTCAAAGTGACCTGTACAAGGTAATGCAGGTCATCAGACTCCAGAACAGAACTCGGACTTTAAAGGCCTCCAGTCTCATGTTCAAACACTACACTTCGCTGCCTCCACTGAGCAGGAAATGGAGTGTTTCAGTCAACCACATCTGAAATCTCTAGGTTTTCAAGAGTCACTGAGAGCAGAGGCAAGGCCCAAAGCCACGTGCTGGAGAAACCACATACAAAACACAGTTCATTTTCATCCATCCACATCGTACAGCCTCCACAGAGATACAGACTTAAAAGACTTGCACCAACAAAAGCGCTCGAGAGATGTTATGAACAATAGCACTGCAAAAAATACTTGTCTAGGTCCGGCAGCTTTTTCACACAGGCCAAATAGCAATTCTTCATTATTGCTAGACAAGTACGAAATCAGTCAGCATTCCCGGAACTGACTGATTTCTTGATTCGTTTTGCAGAGAGACTTGGTAAAAGTCCCCAAGTTGCAATCACTCAGAAGCACGAAGTGAAAGCCTGTGCTTCTCACCAGCCCAGCAGAGCAGGATCGAGTATGAAGGGTTTGCACTCTGGCAACGGAGGAAAATTTAAAGTGTGTGTGTGGGGGGGGGGAGGCAGCTTCTGTAGGAAGTTTTTTCCTCCAGTGAAACGGTACTATTAAGTAGCAAAACAATAAGTGGCATTTCATGACCGAAAAGGACTCCGTCTGAAACCAGTCCCCCAGTACAGATCACTGTCCTTCTCCCAGAGAAACAGAGCAACGCTTCACCCAACCTCGAGACAACAGCGCTTTCTGGTTCCCAGCTCAGTATAGGCAGACGACGACGGGGAAGCACCGAGGGGCCCCGCTCGGCCCCCTCCGCCCCCCCACGGCGGCGGGACGCGGTGTCCGTGCCGGTCACCCCCGGTGCGGGCGAGGCTCTGGCCGGCTGCCAGGCGCCCGCCCGTGCCCCGCGCTCAGCCCGGCCGCGCCGCCGGCACCCGCCCCGCTCCCAGAGCCGGGCTGAGGCGGCAGAAGAGGAGCGGCTGCCGCGGCCCAGGCAGGCGCCGCCGCCACCGCCGCCGCCGCCCTGTCACGGCTGGGCCGAGCCCCGGGCCGGGCCCGCACTCACCCCTTCATGGTGCGGCCGCGGCCTGGCAGACGCCCGCGTCCGCGCTCGCTGCGTGCAGGGCCCGGCGGTGCAGCTCCGGCCTCCCCCTCCTGCTCGCCCCGGGCAGCGCTGGCGGCTCAGCCTCCTGCTCCTGCTCCCGCTCCACATGGGCCGCCGCCGCCGCCGCCCTCCCGCGCCGCGCCCCGCCCCCGCCGTGACCCCTCACCTCACGCCGCGCGCGCGCTCACGCACCCACTCGCCGCCGTGACCCCTCGCCGCCCCCCCCTTCTTCTCGCCCCCACCGCCGGCCGCGCACGCGCCGAGCCCGCCCCTCGCCCTTACGCCGCGGCGGGGGGAGAGGCGCCGCGCGGCATCTCCCGCGTGACCTCGCTGGGTGCTGGGGGGGAGGAGGGGGGAGCGGCCCGAGGGAAGGAGGTGCGGCTTATCATCACGTGGCGTGGGGCGGCCAATCACGCGCGCCGGCGCTTAACGCTCTTTTTTTCCCCTCTTTCCGTGTGCAAGAGGGGCTGTTTCGTCCTCCGTTTCTTTCGGGACATAACAAAAAACAATAAATAATACTGAGTAAAAATTAGATTTTACCCGGAACTGAAAGAGCGGCCGCTGGCCCGCATCAGGTGCTTCCTGCGTGCGCGGCGGCGAAGCGCCTGAGCCGCCGCGCATGCGCGCGAGGTCTGGTATCAGCTGATCCTTTGCTGCTGCCGGACGGAGCCGGGTGTTGGGTGATCCGTCGCCGGCTGCAGGTGAGGCGTCTTCTGCCGTCGTCTCTGACCCCCGGGGCCCTGTGCTAACTCGCTAGCCCGCCTCCCTGCGCGGCGGCTGCGCGTCGGGTCGCCATTCCCCCCTCCCCCGCTGCGCCTCGCACCGCCCTGGAGGTCGCGCGGGGGGGGGGGGGAGGGCAAGGGCCCCTCCCGTGACCGTTAACGGCCTTGGTTCGGCGCGCGTCCCGCTCTGAGAGAGCTGTACGGCCGCCCCGCCTCGCCGGCCTGCCGGCGCTGGGCAGCGCGGCGGGGGGCCGTGGTGTCTCGGCTCGGCCCGGCCTGGGGGGAGTGCCGCAGGCTGCCCTTGCCCGCACCCCCATCCCCGCGGAGGAAGCGCGGTAGGAGCAGACTCTGAGTTTGTCACGTATTCAGCGCTCCCTGGGGCAAATAACGTACAGAGTTAATGTATGTTATTCCTACAGGCCTGTTTTGCAATGGGAAAGTCTTCAGGCCGAAGCAGTGCTCTTTCTGGTCTCGTTTTTTTCCCGTAAAAAGGAAAGTAGTTGACTAATAGAGGAAAGGTCTTGAAAGTAGCCCACTGAATAGGGCTTCCCTGTTAAGAAGCTTTCTGAGCTTTCGAGAAAATGCCTGATGACATCCATCCCAGTGATGCATCAGAAAACATTGCAAAGAGAAGCAGTGACAGTGGCCAGGTTCCCTGTGCTGGTTTAGCCTGTCATCTTGGATGGGTGAAACTGAATCTTGCTGTGCTTTGTTCATAGCTCTGCAGCAAATGTATACAAGCTTAGGGAACAGGAACACTGGCTGCTGGCTTCTTACCACATCCAGCGGTGGCAATTTTTCCTGAGTAAAAGGGCCTACTGGTTGTTTTGTGGCTGCAAATACTGATGAAAAATCAAATATGTTTCCTGTTCCTATAGCTAGCGATAAAATCCTAATCTAGATAACATATTCCAAACATCATATTTAAAACTCACTTAAATTTAAAAAGCATCCCCAGGGAACTGGGATCTGAATGATACCATTCCAGTCGCAAATAGCTGTGACTTCAGAGTATGTGACTATATATGTATCAAGATCTGCCCTACAGTGTTATAGTTATCTACATAGTGATTCCTTCCTCAAATTTTACTAGTTTCCATTGATTATGGACTTTGGACTCCAGCTGGAGATATTTTTTTTTTAAAAAAAAGCACTTTGGTAATGGTTTTATTCGTTGTAATGCAACACTTCAGTGAAAGTACATTGGTTATTTGATCTTTTCTGGTATTTCAAATGCTAATACTACTTGATGGAGTAGAGAGGAGATAGAAAAGGAGGAAAACCTGCTGATAACATGGTAAAGGTAGTTTACTAGCCCAGCCATTTGTGGCAGTTCACCAAAAAATGTGCTCAAGGTGGTTGTCATTGGCAAGTGTAAGTTTGAATAACTACGAGGCAGATCCTTAAAATATTGTAAATTGCTATATTTATGCTGACTTTAATCTGCTGTAGATCTGCGGCGTGCCAATGTTTTGCAGTACTTCTAAAGATGTTTTTGATGGGTATCACACTTAAATATTTCATAGTAATAATATCTACATTTTATTATTTTCCTCTTAAGAACGTGTGAAGTGAAATCACTGTCTATAGGTCTTTCAATTACCAAAAACGTTGCAGATTATTTTCTCTGTGCTTGCCACTTTATTATGTCAAATATCCTTCTTGACATCTGTTTTACTCTCTTATGGAGAAAAAAACCCCCTACTATTAATTCTATAATTAGGGGCCAAAGCATGACTGGAAAAATGATAAACAACCCTGAACATCAGTTTGTGGGACAGGGGGAAGGAGAAATGAAGACATGGCTGGAAAATGTCTGCTAACATCAGCTGACTATTCAAATGGGGGTTGAAGTCTTGTGTTGCAATAGCAACACAAGATCTCAATTTCCTGTAAATGCAGTCTTCCCATTTTCCAAATCACAAACCTTTTTCTACAGATATATTGCTACTGTTAAGGTTCACCCACGAAAGATTCATACACCTTGCTCAATTTTTACACAATTTTAGCTTAAATTTACCCTTTATTTTGATCTACATATATATTAACTCTTTTTCCCCCTCACTATCCAGATAGTCTATAGGCTTCAATCTGCTTCTGTTTCTTCATTTTTTCCCCCAGTATGACTTGATACATTTATCTTCCAGATGCACCTGGGTACTGGTATTACACGTTATCATCTGAAGTGGCAATAGACCATCATGCTCTCAGATGATTCCCCTGGAGGGTTCAGTGAGAGACACTACAATTCACCTTCTGTGTTTTGATACCATAATACTGTCTCTTTGAGTTCCTGAGCTCAAAGAATCATTTCCTACGCTTTTCCCCCCATGCTATTAAATTCTTTGTTTGTCAGTTTAAGCTGTGTTCCTAATCAGACATCTCCTGCCTTTTAAAAAAGAGTAGAAGGATTACAGGATATCCTAGTTGATATGTTTTGTTATTTTGATGTTGACCAAAAAGTGTTACATGCTGGCCGGGTAACGGTTGCTCTTTTTCTTCAATTTGCTTTACCACAGTGCCCAGTAAAGTGTTAGCAGTTATATAGCAGTTACCACAAAGTACTGAAATAGATTTTCTTTCTCTCTTACTTGTATGATAGATTACAAAGGCAAGTAGCTTTTTTTTTTTTTTTAACTTGGAAATATTGAGATATTCTTGAACAGTGATATCCACATGATTTTTTTTAGAATGGAACACTATCAAGGGAAACAGATGATGTACTCAGCTGGAATCTCATACTAGTTCACTCTTACTCACGGTCTTCAAACATGTGACTTTAGCCTTCCAGTTGGATAGACAGAAATGGAGACTACTCCAGGAGAGGAAATGGAATGAATCTAAACGTCTCAGCTTTTTCCTCCTGTTGGGAATGTTAGTTTTGCTTGGTGGACTTACAGGTGATTTGCCAAGAAGACTGGATCTTCTGGGTGTCATTCTTGTATATCTTTTTTTGCTCTGAAAAAAAAATTCTCTCTCTCTTTTTTTTTTTTTTTTTCTTTTTTCCCTTTTGAAAGTGGAAAGCAAGGCTTATGCTAAGTTCTTGGTTTTGGCAGTGTCTCATGGCAATGTGTTCTACAATCCATCTCATGTAAACCTTTTTTTTTTAAATTTATTTTGTCTATGCACTTATTTCTCCTCTTTCTGTCAAATTTTGCCAAAGTACTCCCATTTTCTTAAAAAGATTGATTATTTGTTGCTGTCTCTTTAAACTTCCATTTATTATATGGCTGCTATAACGAGATTTGCCTTATAATGTCTGGCTTTACTGAAATGATACACTTACTCTGAAAACCAATAAGATATATATGAATAAATCCTGAGAGTAGTAGTCTATCAGATTTTATTACTATCACTTAACCAAATGGGAGATGAAGATCAGTATTAGCTGCTGTATTTATTTTCTCAGGTCATCAGCTTGCTTACTTCTCTGAGCTTGTCTAACAGTAAATTTCAGGGACACTCCTCATTTTCTCTGGACATAATTTATCTGACAGTGGTCTAACACATGCATGGTGGTAGTTTGACATAGCTTTGTCACAGTTTTGTCATAGCTTACAGCATTTAGGGAGTCTGTCGTGGATATCTTAAAATGTTAAAATCAGAAGTCATCAGGGATTGCTAAATCTAATACAGGAGGCTGTCACCACGGCCACATTTTTATAACATTGGGCTTTCTGCATTAGCTATCTGGCATCTGTTTAATCCTGAGAAGAATAATCTTGAAGACCATTGCTACCTCAGTTAACAACTGAGACTTGTCCTAGTAAACAGTTAAATAAACTAAAACTCCTTCTGCCAGAAAATGACCCATTGCAGATGCAAACTCTTAGGGACAGCAAACAGTGTTCCTGGAGAGTGTCTCTGTAATATGAAAGTCATCTGTTAATCAGTTGAAGATTGCTCATATTGTAAAGATTCTCATGGCCAAGTTAAAATCTTGGTGCACTGGTGAGTTTCAGCTGACCAGCCTGTCCATCTAACTCTTTCTGCCAGGTGGCATCCCAAGAAAAATGCAGAAATCTGCCCTGTAAAGATGTAATGTTCCCCTTGCTGTGTTCCATCTTTAGGATGTTATCAACTGTGCTTGCCTGCTGTGGCGGGGTGGGAGGGTTGTTGTTTAAGACTATATAGAAGATAAGTGGACAGAATATCTATAAGGCTGGTCAGCATTTCTGTGCTCTGAACATGAGCAGTAACACTACTGTATTTGTGATGGTCAAGTGCTATAATGGACAGAAAGGTTATAGGAAAAGCCTATATATATAGCTTTATAGGCACAAAACTGTGCCTTTGTTAGAATAGCTTATACAACTGGACAAACACTTTCAAGTATGCGAGTTTCCTTTAAGGGCCTGAGGAATGGCTTGCTTGTATTCTAATATTTTTAATCTAGTGCAGGATATTACATTTTCCAAGAAGTCTGTTTCGTTAGTGGGGTAAACATTCAGCCCTTCTTGTGCTTACAGTTTTATTTCTTGCTGTTAAAGGAATATCTTAAAAAAAAAAAAAAAAGCACTTTTCAGAGAAATTAAAATATAGATTATATGCAGATAACTTTGTGAAGGACTTCTTAAAAGTAATTCTGTTGTGTGAATTTCCTCTAGATCCTTGAAATCTTGAGAGTTTCATTATCGTGAGATAAGTTCATATCACCTTGTAGGTGTTCAGACAACAGCCACAACATGTACTTTAAACAATGTTAAAATTTAATGTGGCTCTGACTGTTCTAAAGAAGCTGTAAATACTTCAGGTAATTGAACATAAAATCTCCAAATGTGGCTCAACTTGCTTTAAAACATCAAGATGAAGTTTTCTGTTACAGGAAAAGTCAACCTCAATGTAATTTCCTTTTACTGGATTCCTGTGCCCAGTATGTGTGTGTTGTGATTCCAGCCAGCTGTTTCATTATACCAAAGTGCTGTAAAAGCGTACTTCTGTCTGGTAAGGGTATTAGATCTTTCTCAAAGGCTTTCATGCCAAATTATTCATGTTTCAGCTCTTCAAACTAGCTGGTTGTCAAATACCTCACTCAAGAAACTGGAGATTCTGTAATATCTCTACTTTAAAGACTGTTACAGAAGTTAAAGTATAATGATGCAATGCCTACTGTGAACTTGTGCTCAGTATTTTAGCTATTATATTTACAGCATTTAGGGACAGTGGATTAGGTAGCAGTGAAGCTTGTTGAGAAGTTGGTATGTTATCAGTAAGCCAGATGTTTCTGCGTGTAAAACTGAGCCTGGCTATAAATCTAATAATAGTCATTTTATGAGGTTGCACACCTTTTATCCCTTAAACTCCAACTCTTTCTGACTATTCAGGAGTTACTCTACTGAACTATAGTAAAGTTTGCTGTTCTAATTACTTGGGACTTTGGGTTCACCACATTTTGATGTTGTCAGCTGAAATGCTTAAGTAGCAAGAAATATTTCAAGTAATGATGCCAAATGCGCCTAAACTGAAGTGACTATTGTATTTAATAAAAGTAAGGGTGGATTTTAGCTTTGCAGTAATGTTAGTGAGGTTAATGAAACTATTGCCCTTCTAGAGGAAATGACTGAATATTGCACTAAGCAGATGGCTGCAGAACTGCTTACCACTAACAGTCAGATGACACGATCAGGATAAGAAAAGGTCGCTGTGGGACACAGCCATGAATCTTGTTTTAGTATTCTGTACTGCAGCTTTGACCCCTGTTGCATAAGATCTTTCTTTTGGGTGAAAATCTGTCAAGGCAAAGAAAGGGCAGGATGCATAGCAGTCTGAAAGACATGTCAAATTTTTTGCAGTAGGAAATTCATGAAGCAGTGTAGTAACTAAGAAATAATGGGAGGATCATCCATTTCAACTTCTAGAGCCCTTCTGGAGAAGCCTTCTGGGCTTCTGGAGAGGAAAGAAGAATCAATGTAGAAAAACCTATTATGGAACACTCTGTAGTTTATAACCAGTCAGCTGATGAAGAGTTGTTTACATGAACACTGGCTTTTGGTATGATTAGGATATTTTAACTGATAAAACTGTGATCTTTACCAACTCTAGATATAGCATGACAACTGTATTTGAAGTCAGAAGGCTGGATATCTACTGAGCTGATCAAACCTTCAGTGGGTCGAAACAATTATGCACTGAATGACTTACCTTTCTAGCTAGATTGATCATTGCCAGCTAACGTCTCAGTCATGTTCAAACACAACAACTCTTTCTAGTCACTTCCAGGGCTAATTGAAGAAATCTCCCAAGCTTCTGACTAAAAGTTTGGATGCTTGAATAACAGTTTGTGGTGGTGGTTCTTCTTGCATGGGTAGGCCTCACAGCCCCCCTTTGCAGTAGGGTAGAGTCTCTGATGTTATATATGTATGAGATATAAATATGTATGTATTATATATATTTAGTCTGTGATGTTTGCTCAAAGTATCAGGCTTATATGTATTACCATTCCCACAGGCACGTACCCATTTATCTTGAGGAAGAGGATAGCAGGAGTAGTAGAAGCTTGGAGTGGGCTTCATGAATTCATGTTTCACAATCTCACTTTGTAGCCATTGTCTTTCCTGAAGGCATCAGACTTCAGGACAAGTGTCATATGCTGACAGTGGCTTCATAATTCTGGTTCCTGTCTTTTCTCTTGAATGCGCCTGGATTTAGCTGTGTGCTGAATAGTGATATGGGCAGCAATAGAGGAGGGGAGGAAGGGATTTATAGGTCCCAAGAACAAGTTGCAGGCAAAATGAATCGTCTTGGATGGTTGCAGATGGATCCACAGCCTATAACTGAGCATTGCATATGCAGACTCCTAACCTGTCGAGAGCAGAGGTGGCCTCAAAGTGCTTTGTGGCAAATAAAACTATACAAATATCTAAATGGAAGAATGTATTGAATGTGTTGAGTTTAAGAAACAATACTTCTAGCTCTGAGCTTATGGCAAGAATGTTGCCTGTAAGCTTCTCAGATGCCTGTAAGAGGAAAAAAATAAGGCACGTCTCTCTGAGCACAGAAAATGGATCCTGCATGATTTTCTTAAACTGCAGATAATACAAAATTGGGAGGAGTAGTTGATGCACCAGATGGTTGTGCTACCATTCAGAGGGGTGTCAACAGGCTGAAGAAATGTACCAATAGGAATCTCAAGAAATTCAACATAAGAAAATGCAAAATCTTGGGCCTGGGGAGGAATAACCCCATACATCAGGTCAGGCTGGGGACCAACTGGCTGGAGAGCAGCTTTGCAGAAAAGAACTGGGGGTCCTGGTGGCCAACAAGTTGAACATGAGCCAGCAATGTGCCCTTGCAGCAAAAAACGCCTGTAATATCCTGGGCTGCGTTAGGAAGAGCGTTGCTAGCAGGTTGAGGGAGGTGATTGTTCCCCTCTATTCAGCTCTGGTGTGGCTACATTGGGAGTACTGAGTCCAGTTCTGGGCTCGCCAGTGCAAGAAAGACACAGGCATACTGGAGTGCGTCTAGCAAAGAGCCACAAAGATGAGTAAGGGCTTGGAGCATCTTTCATACAAGGAGAGGCTGAGAGAGCTGGGACTGTTTAGCCTGGAGAAGAGAAAGCTCAGGTGGATCTTATCAGTGTGTACAGATAACTGATGGGAGGAAGTAAAGAAGATGGAGCCAGATTCTTCTCAGTGGTATCCAGTGAAAGAACAAGAGGCAATGGGCACAAACTGAAATACAGGAAATTCGATTTAAACATAAGAAAACTTTTTTCCTGGGAGGGTGGTCAAACACTAGAACAGGTTGCCCAGAGCAGTTGCGGAGTCTCCATCCTGGGAGGTGTTTAAATAAAACCCAACTGGATAAAATCCTAACTGCTCTAGCTGACCCTGCTTTGAGCAGGGGGAGTGGAACTAGACAATCTCCAGAGGTGCCTTCCAACCTCAGTGATTCTGTGATTCTGTGACTGAGAAGTCTGGAATAATTTTCCTTGTTTTATTATGTTAAAATTATAACTCTGCATAGCATTAAGGAGCAAGTTTCTGAAAATACTGTTTACCTTCCATTGCAAATGACATGTGTTCTGGGCATATTGTTCCCTATGGGGAAGAGAATATCCTGGATTCTAGATGAAGAAACATTGAATAACTTCTGCATTTGTCAGATAATTTAGGCACAGCATTTTTTTTTAATACTTCCTCTTAGAATTTTGTCTGTTGGAAGGGGAAGTATAAACTGTCCAAGTTACAGGAAATCTATGACAATTATTATCATAAATCCCACTGCCCACATATGAGGATGTGTCGCAAGGGCCTCATAAATTTTATGTACTGTACCAAAATATGTTCAGGTGAACTAAAGAAAGTGTTGGCAGGCTCAGTTCTAAAGCATGACTCAAATGCAACCCTAAGCTGTTTGGTCAGTGTGGGTTGTGCTCTGTAGTATCCTGTCCAAAGTGAGAACTTGTTCAGTCTAGGTTGTCAGTTAGAGTAGGAGGGGGAGAAATTTTCTTTGGAAAACTTTTTATTTGACTAAGTTTCACTGTGGATGCCTATTAAGCTTTTCTGGATGTTGCACTTGAGGGCTTGTATTCCGAGTCCTTTCTTCTACTCTAGAAAGTGAAAATGCATCATTCTGTTATGGGTATAGTAAGATCAGTGACTGTAGTTCAAAGTTACTCCAGCAGAATGAATCCAAGCACTGTTAACTTATTAATGTAATGTTGCTGACTCTGAATTGTTAGTCTTGTGCTATTTACTATAGTTTTGGTTGTTGTATTTAAGCTTTTGTCCCAATTTGACATGTTGCTCATCTTAGACCTTATGAAGTTAGTCTTGTGAACTTGCAGAGACTGCAGGGAACTCTTCAGATCATGCAGCTTCTGGGGAGAGAGACTGCATAGCTCTTGTGTTTTGTACAACAGGCAGAGCGTGATGTTGGTGTGCGACTACCTTTGACAACAGATTCCAGCAGCTGGCACTCAATGTGGAGCATCGGTCTGTGTAACTAAGGTCTTGGATACTATGCAATTTCATCAATGCTTCTGATAACTAGGTGAAGGGTTTTTTTAATAAAAAAATTATAGCAGCTGTGAGTCCCCATGAGATTTACTATTTTGAGAAGAATCAATACCTATTCTTAAAAACTCAGGCAATTGGTATTGCAGTGTCTTCAGCACTGCCCTGTGCAGTCTGTTAAATGGTTCTGTCAAGCTGTTGCAGGACCAAACATGCACTGACATGGATATATTACATTAGAGCTCTGATAGGTAAACTGACTCTAGCAGAAAGCGCTCTCTCTCTTTCAAGGATTTTTATAGAGGGATCTTGGAGCATTTGGGACAGTGGGATTATTGGCTTTGTAGGAAGTCCTTAAAATGAGTGATGCTGCTTTTGATTTCTTCTGCTCGCTGCTGTGCAGTTCAGGAGGGCACAGATTCAGTGGACTTGAAGGTAGCTTGCTCTGCTCTTGCGGCATTCCTCTGTGCTGCTAGGGGAGAGCCCGATGACTCATCAAGTCAGGTGGTTGTGCCTCTGCTGTGTGTCGGGAATTTCCTTCCCCTCTGCAGCAGGCTTCCTCATCCTTCTGTGTAGGGGCACTAGAAGGACACTTATTTCCTATGTGATGGTGCTTAACTGCTCAATTCTGGCTTTGCTTCATTTGGCTGCTGGATTTTTGTTCCTTCTGGTTTCTGCAAAGCGTGGTAAGAATCTTTGTTTATTAAATAGTCTTGGATTTCCTTTCTTGCAGTAAGGAGGGTCTTTCTAAAAATCACATTAGAATCCTAATTTTGAAGAGATCTTTGTAGCAAGGCAATTCATTCTGTAAATTATGGGACTGATCAACTGTTCAAAGCGAAAACAAGGCACTGTAACAGAAAACAGGTTTCTCCTGCACTGAAAACAGCATTTTGGGGGTCATTGGGTAGCCAAATTACTGTGCTGAGGAGAAATCAAGATAGAAAATTCAAGTTACTGGCCTTTCTTGTTAAATTATGGCTATAAAATGACTTTTTATGATTTAATAAATCACATTTCAATCTGAGATGGTTCTGCAGCAAGTAATATTTTGATTTCTGGCAGTATTAAGCAGAATATGAACATGTTAAAGCTTAAAAGCATGTTTAAAGTCAGTAATGCACTTGTTTATTAAGACAAAGATAATTCCCCTTATAAGTTATACGGGATACAAGCTGCATCTCTACTGATGATAGGGGAATTAAAATTAAGCTAGTACCCTTTGTAGGTGTGCTACTACACTTTGTAGGTGGGAGGCCTCTGAAAGGCTATAAGGGTTCAGTAAATTTATAAAATGGCCTGCGAGGTCAATAAATACTGTCTGCACACACATGAAGTGCTGTTTAGCAAATTCTGATGTGCTTTAGGAAGTTCCCTTTCATCTGAGGACTAGCATACTAAACATTGAAGAGTATAGGATAAAACATCTCTGCCCTCAAAGACTTTTCTGTCTAAAACAAAAATTTGTAAAGCCAATACACAAGTGCAAGAAAACTATGCAGAGACAAACAGCGGAGTGGTTTTTTTCTTAAACTGTGTTCAATGTTAAAAGATGTATAGCCTCTTAAAAAGGGGGGTCAGCCTAGCTGGGTGAGCACTGGCTTTAGACTGTGTATACTTTTGTTTGGAGCTGCATAAGACAAGTAATACATGTTTGTGTTTAAAAGCAGTCAGTACAGATGATGAAGATTAGGAATAAGATTGAATTTGTTGGTGTACTCATAGGTGATCTAATGAAGTAATGCCATTCCATGTTAGTTGGCTTGGGTGATAAGTGGGGAAGGTGACTAAGGAGAGAGGGAGGAAGCAGAGCAGCCACAAGAACAAGAGTGGCAGATGCTCAACATAAGGGTGTCTAACTGTGGAATGACTTTTTTGAAGTGGTTCTTTACCTCCCTAAAAGATAAGACGTTGCTTCAAGTGGCAGTCAGCTGACCTTCAGGTTTTGACTTGGATCAAAGAGAAGTTAGATTAAATTGAAACTGGCCAATGTTCTTCCTGCTCGTTTGCTTACCAAGGTAAATCAGTAGTGACCCTTTTTCATGCAGGACCCTGTGCTCCTCTATTTGCCAGTGTTGCTAGTTCAGTCATATGAGAATTTGTTTTAGCCCTTTATTTGTTGTACCTCTGTAGAAGGTTTTGGTAGCAGGACTCTAGAGGTTGTTGTGTATGGTATCTTGAAGTAAATGCTTTGGGTGGAATTCTAAGACCAGCTGCTTTTTTCCATATGAAGAGCAGCTGTGCTCGAGTTTTGCAATGCTCTAATGATCTGAAGCAAACAAGATGAGAGTTCTGTTAGATCAGGATTGGTTCTGATCAGCTGCTTGGGAACTGCTGACTGCTTTGCAGGGACCTCCCTCTGCAGTTTGGCAGGGGGAATTTTTGAGAAATAAGCAATAAAATTAAAACTTGCCTTCTGGTCCTAAACAACAGGCAGCTTAAAGTGTAAACAGTCATTATAGGGAGATATAACAGGTGTCTGACTAGAGATCTTTTGAGGTCTTAAGTTAGGAGCTCCAGTCCAGGCTGGTAGGGACTGAGTCATGATCAACTGTTGGGGTGGCTGTTGGGAAATGAGTCAATGGTGGCCGTCTTAAACAATCCACTCCAGCAAGCACCGGAGCCTGGAAAAAGCTAGTCGTTCAGGATGAGTAGGGGTTTTGGATCATGGGTCATCCTTTCCTTACAGAGCTGAGCCACTGATTTAAAACATTTATGCTGATGAAGAGGCTGAGGAGTGAGGATCTGTGCTATAGTATTAAAGAGCTGGAGAACAGTCCTAAGGTTTTGAGAACACCAGATGTCCACTGCCTGCTGCTGCTGAAGAACACACTGAAAAGTGTTCCTTAAAAACAAGGGGTGGCGACATAGTTGTAGTCTTCCACACTGTATAAAGGGCAGGTTTTCAAGCCTGAATATGCTTCTGTATTTGCCGCCTTGCAGAAGATGCTGGGTTGAAGTTAAGCTTCTCACGACAGCTGTGAGTCTAAATGAATGCCTCACGCAGTTCATGTCCCTGAGCCATGCTGCTTTTGCTGGGTACGCCCTGTTGATATGCAGAGGGCAGTGTGTTCTCAGACTACCATACTGCGCCTTTCCCCAGTGCTGTGTTATAAACGTATGGATAAAGTAGCAGTGAGTAGACACTGCCTTGCAGTTGTCTAACACTGGTTTGTTTCCACGGTAACACAATGCATGATGAGGGCTGACAAAGCAGAACCATGAAATACTCTTATCAGCACCAGAAGCAGATCTGCCCAACTGTCAGTTACAGGACAAACATGGATCCAGGAGGTCTGTTTCTAAACAGCTTTTCCTGTTCCAACTGTTTAGCTTCTCTAAACAGTTATTGGCAAGAGATGTCAATCCGTTGTTTAACTGTTGTGAGCTAAGGGGTTTTTGCTTGTTATTCAGCAGAATTGTTCTATAACACTCCGCAGGTTTCACTGAGATCAGAGGCTGCAGAATATCTTTTGCTAACTGGGAAGCATATAGAGCTGGCTCTCATGCTTGCATGCCAGTGCTTGCAAAGATGCATGTTTTTTACTCTGAGCACTATGTCCCAGCAGTTTGAGATAGTAAAAATAGAATTTCCACAATTAATATTTGTAGTACTGTTTTTTTAGAGACTGCTGGTGTTAAAGCAGCCCCAGAACATTCTCTTACTTACTCAGTGTGGAAGTGACTCAGAATCACACAGAACTCCATGTTATGAGGGAGGTTAGATGAAATGCAGAGGGCAGGAGAGGGTTTCTAGTGTTTAAATATCCTGTTATTGTGCTTGAAACTAGTCCAACAGTGTTATGACATCTTTGGAGTATAACCTGTCTGTTTTACTCAGCAATCTTTTGTGGAACATGTTATGGAGTGACGTTCCACCCCTGGGTTTTTGCAGTAGAGGATGTTCATTCTTGTTTGTTTAAATGAGTTACTCTTTAACTTTATATAGCTTTGCAATCAGAGCAGGTAAAGTGCTTCAGGCTACATGACTTCAAAAATTTTCAGTGTTTCTTCTAACTGGAAACAAGGAGAGAGGAGAGGGGAGGAAGAAGAGGAGTTTATTACATATGTCTTTGTTATTTGGAACTGACTTTTTTTTTCCTCCTGTGCAGTTGAACGGGCAAAATGGACTTCTCCAAGCTACCCAAAATCCGTGATGAGGACAGAGAGGCTTTTGTGGGCTATGTCCATGGAGTCTCAGGACCTGGTAGGTATTATTTGACAGAGGAAATTGTAGGTTCTGTTTCATCTGCTGTTTTATGAGATCTTCCTGTTCACTTGCAAGAAGTATAGTAAAGCTCAGGGGGTTTTGGGGTTTTTTTTTTTGCTTTTTAAGGACTACTGACTGTGTCATACTCTGATAAGAGTGAGATGTACTAACAAGGGATTACTGTTCATTAGTCTTAAAGTTGTAACAAGCAAGAAGCAGGCTGATGAATAATAATAATAATAAAAAAAATGGTAGCAAACATTCTGGATGAGATAAAGCCACTTGGTCAGAAATCTGTAGGCACAGTGCATTAAGCTTTTCTAAAAGGGTATGTGATGTGTAGTCCATTCTCACCGAAATCCAGTTCGACCCTTTGTTCTCTGGAGTACTCAGTCCTCTGTGTCAAGCTGTTGTGTGTTACTGCTCTGTGGCCTGGAGGAGCTCAGGCAACAAGCTGCAAGGACCAGGGAAAGTGGCAGTGCATGAGGGAAGTTGGAACTGGAGGAAGGAGGACCCTTCCTACACAGTTGCACCATTTCTTTTATATCAGCGTGTTACCAGCTTTTGAATACATGCAGACTCTACTGAGTCTTCTCCCTCCTGCATTCTTTTTGAGAGATGAAGGAAAGGATGGTAATGTGAGAATGGAAGAACAGCATGTATTTTTTATTAATGTCGCTTCTTTGAATGAGAAACTTCTTGGCTAATGTCTGCCTAAACAAATGCCAATTCTTTAAGTGCAGAAGTGATACTTGAATATTCAAGTGACGCAGCTTTCTTTTATTTATCTTAAGTAGAAAATATATTTGCCTGTAAGTTTGTGAACACTGTGCAAGATTGGCATTGTATAAAAGACACAACTTTTACTAAAACAGCTAGGCCTTGTTTAGAAGCCAATGTATAACCTGCTGA
Organism: Apteryx mantelli; assembly: GCF_036417845.1. Classification (NCBI taxonomy): domain Eukaryota; kingdom Metazoa; phylum Chordata; class Aves; order Apterygiformes; family Apterygidae; genus Apteryx; species Apteryx mantelli. The sequence goes on from NC_089978.1 coordinate 133,332,027, forward strand.
AATCTAACTCAAAATTATAGGAGGTTTCAGACCAAAAACCTGTTGTAAAATGGTCTTCATCTGGTGAAGATTAAGTTAGATGTCATAAAGTATTCAGCACTTTTATACAAAATGAAACATCAAAATAGTGTTTCCTTAAAGCCTTTAAAGTCATCTGTCACTCTAGATGCAATTGTATTGCCTTTATTGAGTGCCTTGAATTGATCTATACAGTTTGTTGTAATAGCATCCAAATGCTACCAAGGTAAATAAAAGTTTATGAAAAGCCTGAAAATGCCAGTCCTCAACCACAGCTTTCTATAACTCTTTTAAGATGAGCTTTTGCTCTTTTCTCATATGTTTTAATTTAGACAGATGGGAATGTGGCCTGGCTAACTTAAAGGAAGAATTGCTTATTTAACATAATGTCTGTCAAAATCCTAGGCTTATGTTGTCCAGTTCTCATTAGCTTCTGAAGAGTAAATTTGCAGAACCACAGAGAAAATATTCACCCAGGTGTCTTTCTTCTGCAGTGGTCACGGCTTGCAACATGGCAGGTGCTGCTATGTATGAACTAGTACGAGTAGGCCACAGTGAACTTGTGGGGGAAATTATCCGGCTGGAAGGTGATCTGGCAACTGTCCAGGTATATGAAGAAACATGTATCCTTTTCGCTGGTCCCTTGAGGCTTGCCAGACTGTACAGAATGATGATTATAGTAAAGAAAGTGAACAAAGCTGACTGGGACCAGAGCTCCGTATTTCCAATGCCTGCAGGCAGTAACATCTTTCTGCACGTCTTTTGTAAATTCTAGAGCTTTTGCGGTAGATCTTATTATCTTATTTCGCAGTGTGCTGAGGAGGCTTTTGGTTTTATGTGGAAATGAAGTAATGTATTTTAATACTTAAATTAAAATGAACTTAAATTCTCCTAGCTCCTTGTTTAGCATGCTGCTTGACAAATGTCAACCATAAATGACAAAACTACCAAGCAGTATTTGTTGTATGTATTTTTTCTTTACTTTGAAAACTATGCTTGGAGATATTTCAATAGGAAATGTAAAGTGGGTAGGACTCTTGGACAGACTATTCTAACAGACATAGATTACATCTGTGCTTCTGTAGTGTAGGTACAGAATCTTGGTCCAGCTAGGACACAGCTTGTGTTCTCAAATTGAGTTAACTTCTACTTGTAATAGAAAATATATTTTATGAGAGAATGTCAGAGAGGAAGTCATTAAACTCAAAGGTAGATGTTCTTTTTTTTTTCCTCTCGTAGCCTTTTAAATTTAGGAGTCATGCATAAACACTAGGAAGAAGCCCGTGTTGGCTCCCAAAGCTTTGTTTTGAGGAGTTGGATGGTAAACTGGTAACCAGCTGCTATCTATACCTAATAATTTGTCATTTTATATGGCATCATCATTGTAATATCAAGTAGCCTTCCATCAACACATTGAACAAGTCCAGTGTTTGAATATAGTTTACTGTCTTGGATTCCTGATGAGAGGATGAAGGCTTTCTAAAGTCAACTTGCATCTAATCTCTTGAGTCTTGCATATACTTTTGGGGGTTTGTCTTATATTCTAACAGGGTTTTTGCCAAATTGTGGGCCCTTTGCACAGAAGTCTGTTGTGCATCTTTTAAAGCTTAAATGGTGCATAGACTGGAGAATTTATTATCAGAGTCAAGGGAAGTAATACTAATTTAGGACAAACTCCCTTTAAAATTAAACTGCTGTCAGAAAAGCTCTGCAAGGCTCACAGTCAAAACAGTTGTGCTCTCTAACAAATTCCGAAACTAAAAATCTATACATTTCATATCACTGGCAGACTTTCTAACAATAAAAACAGTTTTCTAGGTTTAAAGGGTTAAGACAGATGCCTGATATTTTGTCATCCTGCTACATTGCCATTCGGTAAGCTTACCCATATAGTTAACTTGAACTAATGGTCATGAGGCAGAGTCTTTATCTGTGCTTTGCTTCTCTGTAGGATGGGAACTTTGTTGCCTTAGCAATTTCAACTTGAGTTTAGTGTAAAGCTTGAGTTTAGTAAAAGATGGTGTGTAATGTATTAATAAAAATACCACATTTAAGTAAAAGGCAGTTTAACAGCATGTTGTTGTGAATGTGATGCCTTCTGCCCTGCTTTTTTCCCTTTCTCTGGATGAACTTTTCCTCAGCAAACCTTTAGCTGGTGTCTCTGTAGGAGATCCTGTACTCCGTACTGGCAAACCCCTGTCAGTGGAACTAGGACCTGGCATTATGGGAGCTATTTTTGATGGTATCCAGAGGCCTCTATCGGACATCAGCACTCTGACCAAAAGTATCTATATCCCTAGAGGTGTCAATGTGTCAGCTTTGAGCCGAGATGTCAAATGGGACTTCATACCTTCCAAAAACTTACGGGTAGGTTCAGACAAGCTTATTTTTCCCTCTTGCCCCTCTCCCCTCAGAAGTCCTATTCAGTGTGCTTTAGAGTTGGAGCAGAGCACAGAGGCTGAAACTCTTGGGAACTATGGCTGCAATGCATTAAGTCTGTGAAAAGGGATACTGGCAGGTGGCAGTGGTATATGAGTGAGGATTTGAAAGAGGTCACCAAACCTTGCTCAGTGTGACTCGCTGTGTATTGTTGATGCCTATGCCTATACCTGCAAAACTTAATGTATTTCAGTACCATAAAGACCTAGTGGAATTGCACTAAGCATATCCAGGTGTTACCTGAGCAAAAAGAGTACCTGCAACACAGATATTTTGAGAATAGTGAAGATGGCCTTACAGCTGAAAAATATCATATCTTTAGCCTTTGGTATCTTCCATTTTTCAACCCTGCAGGTTAGCATGTGCTGTCCTGTCTCTACTTTAAACTGATAGGTATAGAAGAAGCGAAGAGAATTCCCTGCATCAGTCAGTAATTGCTGCTATCTGAGCCTTGAATTGCTCCTGAACACTGATAGCATTGCTAGCAGTGTGCTGTTAAGTGTAATGAGTTATGTAAATGGGCTACTGTGCTGTAACAGTGCATTTATAAAGGAAATAATCACAGTGCTAGACTTAATAGCTATTATTAGTTTATACAAATCTTTAATAAGGTTCTATTTTAAAGCTGGGGTTCTCACTTATGACTAATAGACTTATTCTGATTTTAGGTTGGCAGCCACATCACTGGTGGAGACGTTTATGGTGTGGTGAACGAAAACTCCCTTATCAAACACAAAATCATGTTGCCCCCACGGAACAGGGGTACAGTTACATACATTGCTCCACCAGGGAACTATGACACTTCAGTAAGTCTCCCAAACAGCAGTTATCAGTATATTCCATGTCCCTTTCATAAGGTGGATGTACGCTTTCTGTTCTGTATGATGCCAACTAAAAAGCATTTTATGCAACAGGGATTACATGATTATCTTGTGAAGTTGCTTTCTATGTATATGGTTCCCCAATGGCACTTCAGCATGCCGTGTTTGCTGTCTTGTGTGGGGATCTACAGTATCCCATGAATATGAATAATTCAGTTGCTCTTCAGTTGCATATTTGCAGTTAAAGCTTCATTGTGCACTCATTTTCCCTGTAGTATTGTAAATACTGGAAAGTGGCCTTCCCTCAGGTATGGACAATAGTATGTTGAAGTTCTGAAAAATCTGTGGTGGTATCAAAGACCTAGCCGTGCAGAGCTGTTGGGATGAAAACTTGCGTGCTAATCCAGCGTATAGCTGTTTGCTTATGTCTGCTGCTCCCTGCTAGGATGTTGTCTTAGAGCTGGAGTTTGAAGGTGTGAAGGAGAAGTTCACTATGGTTCAGGTCTGGCCTGTACGTCAAGTCCGTCCTGTTACTGAAAAATTACCAGCCAATCATCCTTTGTTAACTGGCCAACGGGTCCTGGATGCGCTCTTCCCGTAAGTACCACCTGAGGCTCTGAAAGCTTTTATGTTCTAGTGTATAAGAATTCTTTCTTTGGGGGGGAGGGCAAACAGACCCCAAACCTCCTCTATGTACCACAGCATAATCTTAAAAAATATTCAGTCAAAATACTTACGTTTTTATCTGACAAGAGAATCTCCAATGGAAAAAGGAAGAAAAGTGCAGCAAGATAGTTTAGTGTGTTTAATCCAGAAAAGAATTGACAAGTGCAAACTTAAAATAATGATGCAGGATCTACAGAAAGGCTAGGACTTTCAAGCATATCTACATTTGGGCACATGAGCAGGATCTCTTTCCGTGGTGTTGAGGATAGTTTCCATTGATTTTGGAGTCACCACTTATGAAAACTGGAGCACTTAACTGTATCTCAGGATACTAGTTTAAGCAGCCAACTTCTAAGGCACTGAGTTCAATTACTTTGGTCCTAAAATGTTGTGCTCCTTCTTAAAAAGCTTATTTTAGTACATTTGATGTTTTTAGTCTTTGCATTCCATCAGGGCTTCCAGCTGTGAAAACTGCTTTGTGTTTCAAGCCTGAAAGTCTAGACATTGTCCCAACATAACTCATATACTTAAAGGGCAGTAGAAGGAAAGATTAGTTTGTTCCCTGAGTCTTTGGGTTTAGTGAAATACCTCTGTGCTTCTCACTCAGAATACTGAATGTGACTCTTGTCATTCTGCTTTTATTTAGGCAGTTTTTTAGAAAACATATTCTAATAAGCATTTTTCTGTTTTGGAGCTCCTTGTAAATCAGAGTCCTTTTTCTTTACTCAGGTGTGTACAAGGGGGTACAACAGCTATTCCTGGGGCATTCGGCTGTGGGAAGACTGTGATCTCGCAGTCTCTCTCAAAATACTCCAACAGTGATGTCATCATTTATGTAGGCTGTGGAGAACGAGGAAATGAAATGTCTGAAGTACTGAGAGATTTTCCTGAGGTTAGTATGGAGAATTCCTGGAGAGTAAACCTTCTGAGAGAGACTTGCTATTGTAGTGCTATTGCATCTGGATAAATATCTTATTTTTGTAGTGACTTGAAACGATCTTCTTGGGTCCTCTGCTGTAAGCTTTGGCTGTAGTAGCAGAAATCACTTTTGGCTCATTCAAGAATGACTTCAGTGGTGCCTCAAGAAACATCTGGACTAGTGTTTGGGTGTACCTTCTTGTTTTAAAACAAAGCCAAAATGAATGCCTGTGTAATTTAGCAGGGTTATAAGGATGTTACCTTTTACTGGTAATGTCTCTTTAACTTTTTTACCTTAACCAAGTATAGCAAATGCATCATCTGTATTTATATGGTGCAGAGTAATGATACAAACCACTACAAGACATCAGCTTGATGTTTTAGGCTTTAGAATACCTTCTGAAGGAAATAGTAAGTGTCTGATTAATAATAAAAAAGACACCATAGGTTTACTAGTTTTTATCTGTAGCTAGATGTTATTGGATTAGTCTGGCAAAAATCTTCTATAAAACTAGGGAAAGTGCATAGTCTGGACTGTTAGGTTGAAATTCCACTGTTAGAAATAAGAGGTAAAAGATTTAGGTGTGTTTGACTGCAAGATAAGAATGTCAAGCTGGGGTGGCCATGAAAAATGTAAATCCAAGGATATTCTTAAATATAATTCTACACCAATATCAGTTCTATTGTTCAGGTGCTCATGAGACTTCATCTGTGTTATGTATGTCATTTCATGTCTGGTTACCAAAGATGAACTCAGATTGGTATGCGGGAGAAAAAGCTCTATGTTCCCCAATGAACTTATGAGAGGAAGCTAAGATTTTTGGCTCTTACAGCCTAGTAAATTTGTCACTACCTATTTGTCTGTGGTGAGAGGGGGGATTAATAGGGACTGACAGTTGCAGAAGATAAGATGAGGCTGAGGTATGCTGTGCACAGCTTGGGAGACAAAACAGCATAAAAGCCTGAAATCTTGAATCTAGTCACTGTTCTTGTTAGACTAGCTATGAGGAGAGTATCTTGGAATAAGGAGAGCAATATAGTAAAAAAAATTTGACACAGTTGCCTGTTTTTCTTGTATTTTAGCTAACAATGGAGGTTGATGGCAAGGTAGAAAGCATCATGAAGAGAACAGCTCTGGTAGCAAATACCTCCAACATGCCTGTGGCTGCCAGAGAGGCCTCTATCTATACTGGTAAGATTTACAGGAGGCTCATAAAGGCTGTGTGTGTAGAGCATACCAACATGCTCTAGTATTTTCAGTTCCTGAGGTAGTGGGTGTGAGGAAACCTGCTTAGTTTTGAAGAATCAGTCCTAGACTTTGCCTGCATGAAGTCCTAATGTTGTGATTGAATTTGGCTTGCTTGTATATAACCATGATTTCTAACTGTCAAGTTAATTCCTGCTTATAAGGTGAATTTATCACACCATGTCTCATGTGCTTTTGCCCTCATTAATTACGTAAACTTTTGTTCTTTATGAATAGTTTTTTGCTGACAAATACAGCCATTTAACAGACAGGAGCAATATTCCCTGAGTTGGCAGGCTAGCCTTCTTTCCTTTGCAGCCTCTTAGAGATTTTTAAATACTTTTGATAAACAGTTGTCAGATAATTTATGACTTCTCATGATTGTATTCTGGTAGTTTGAAAGGGAAGGAGACATTTTTACTATAAGCAGAGGCTCTTCTGCAATAAGTAGCATAAGTGACATTGCCCTGTCTCCTCAAAGAAATATCCAGGAATGAAAGATGAGCCAGAGTGGTTGATAAGCAGAAATGGGGGGAGAGAGAGAGTAAACCAAAACATTGTGAAAATGATCTTGTGGGCAAGACGGAATAGCTTTCAGTCTCTGCCATCAGAATGTAAACTTAATTAACTTACAGAGGCTTACTTGCCTCTGAGTGACAACATACAAGTCTGGAATTCCCGTCTGAATTGTATCCTGCAATATGCTGTTGTCTTTGTTCTAGGAATCACACTGTCTGAGTATTTCCGGGACATGGGCTACCATGTCAGTATGATGGCAGACTCTACTTCCCGATGGGCTGAGGCCCTCAGAGAAATCTCAGGGCGACTGGCTGAAATGCCAGCTGGTGAGTAGTTTTTTCTGAATCTAGTCTTGTGAATATGTCCTTTAAATTCCGAGTCTTTGACTCTGTTTCTGTGTGTTGGTGCTTGCAGACAGCGGTTATCCAGCCTACCTCGGTGCCCGTCTGGCCTCTTTCTATGAGCGAGCTGGCAGAGTGAAGTGTCTGGGAAATCCTGAAAGGGAAGGCAGTGTCAGCATTGTTGGAGCGTGAGTGTTGCATTTCTTTGCTTTGCATGGACTGCCATTCTTCCTGTCTGTTTTTGTTTTTCAAAGTACCTCTTTCTTGGATTATGAGAAGGTCTCGTTGCTCTTTGCAGCTGCAGAACTAAGAATCTGTGAATGAGCAGGTAGATGCTTAGTGTCTCTTCACCCTCAACTACAGCAAAATTGTGCATGTGGGCAGAAAGAATGAATGTGGACAGGTAGTTCTGTGAGGTGTGGAATCACAGTCGCTTGCAGCGATGGGAGCAAGTGCCTCAGGGAGAACCATCATTAGTGCTGTCACTGAAAAGTATGTCAAACCAGGCTCAGCAGGAGAGAAGAGGCAGTTAGCAGAGCAGTAGCGTGCATGTGTGTGACTGGGGGCATAATGAATTGTTTCCCTTGTTTTAATAGAGTAGAATTACAGGAACCAGCATATCTCAAGCTGTGATGGGCTGTGAAAAGCACTGTCTTCCACAGACGTATAATCTATGGTGCACTGAATTCTTAGCTAAATATAAGATGGGAACATCAAATTTGAAAAGCGTTCCTGTGTAGTGTTGACCATGGTGACAGTCCTGAACCCCTCCTCACTGATTACTAAATTATACTCAAAGAATGATCAAAATGAAGGAAAAAAAATGCAGAGGATGAAAAAATGAGACAGACGCACTTGAAACTTTGTTGGGGCAGAGGAGGGAAAATGGACCATCATCACCTTCTCTCTTTTGAGATAATGACATCATAGGTGGCTTGCAGCAGTGCAAACTGCAAACTTCCACTTTCTTCTAGGCTGTATTGATTTGTGTAACATATTGTGGGCAAAGTAGCATTTTCCCCTCTAGGTTTTTAGGAGAGTGTCTAGCATCTGCAAGAACGCCTAGAATCTATTCTGATGAATTCTGCTGTCCACCATATAAGCACACAAGTGCAGCTGCTTTTGAGGTTGAAAGATTTTTCTTTCTTTGGGCAGGCATGTATTAGGATGCCAAGTGAACTTAAAGTGGTTATTATATAGATGAATATCTGATATTTATCTGAGATAACAATTTTGAACTGGGATATTGTTCACCGTAAAATAAACATTGTGCTGTGTTTCAAGCTGTCCTATCAGCATGCTCACTGAATCTGTTCTGATTGAGGTATGGTTTGATAATCCAAGCCTGAGTTACTGCCTGGAGCTAAAGTGACTGGAATTGTATATCAGTAACTGACCGGCAGTATCAAGATAACTATTGCATGGTATGTTTGATGTACGCTTGCGTGGATAGGTATCAAACCTTCTGCAGTGGAAGGTTGTAATCTATTACTGGTTTGGAATAGCATTGGCTATTCTGGTTTCCATGGTCACTGAGCTGTGTAGTCATGTTTTGGGTGGTTCAGCTTAAATCTGAGAGCAATTCTTATGACTTTTTCTTCTCTCTTCCTGCTTAGTGTCTCTCCCCCAGGTGGTGACTTCTCTGATCCTGTCACATCTGCTACTTTGGGCATTGTTCAGGTACGTTCCATTATGTTGCAGCTGATCTGTCCACTTTGTTAGACTCAGAATGATTGTGCTCCAGTACATTAATGCCAGTGGCTGTGGTGTGAGAGCTTTGATTTGACACAGACAGTTTTGTAGGTGCTTTTTAAAATGTTTTAACAGCATAAAAGGTGACCTTGTGAGATGGTCTCTGAACTGATATGTTTGTTTCTTTTGGAAGCAGTGACAATTCCTTCCATGCTGACTGCTCAGGAATATTTGTGTGTCTCTTGATTCCTGCCCTCTTAACTGCGCTTTCAATATGGCCACTTTCAGCTAGGATAGAAAGTGAACCGCTATGAACAGGTGCATTGAAACCATGAGCAAATCCTCTGAGCAGATGACTGGGAGAAGGGAATCTTGCAACTGATTCCCTATCCCTGTTTTGGGAAAAGGGGTTCTATTTAATAGGCCCTCACTTAGATTCCGGTATTGATGTTATCTCTGGCAGTGCTGACTCCTCCATCATGAAGAGTCTCAAGTTGAATAAACCATATTCAGCTTAAAAGATGCACCATCTTTTGAGATGTATATTCGAAAGTTCCTTGTATAGTTAAGTTAGCATAAGAAGGGACACCCCCCCCCCCCCCCGGCTTTTGTCTGAAGACCTATGATAGCCTTTGCCCTGTTGTGCTTGCTCGGATGTGCCATGTTGAATTTTGTACTGTCTTCAACTGATTCTTTTGTTTTGCTTCTGAGAGGGGCACTGTTTGATCTCTCTGTTTTTTGACAGGTGTTCTGGGGCCTGGATAAGAAGCTGGCACAACGCAAGCACTTCCCCTCTGTCAACTGGCTGATCAGTTACAGCAAATACATGCGTGCCCTGGACGAGTACTATGACAAGCATTTTACAGAGTTTGTCCCTCTCAGGACAAAGGCCAAAGAGATCTTGCAGGAAGAGGAGGATCTTGCAGAGATTGTGCAGCTTGTGGGGAAGGTGAGCATCCAGCTTTGAGGAAATGCAGTGTCAGTGAGCTATCCTCCATTTCCTTACTGCTAGCAGGAGCTTTTTACCGTGTCCTAGACCAGACCTGATTGATACTGCAGTGTGGAAGGAAGGCAAATGGACCTTGGGAGATGATCAGACTCACCTGCCCGTAGCTGTGCTTTATTCAAACTTCCTTGCATGTTGTTTGACTCCCAGTGACAAATACATTTATAGGTCTGACAAACCTTGCCTTTATGCTGGTGTTCTCATGTGAACTAGATGGCAGGGCTTCTGGTGCTGGAGTTAAGAAAATTCACTCACTTCAATGTCCAAATCTTGCTGAAATGCCATTCGTTGCAACCTATAGTAGTACTCCATTGGAAGTAATCCTTGGAATAGAAATGATGCAGGCTGATCTTTATTTTTGAAGTAGTCTAAGGAATTGCAATTTATCAGAAACCATGTTACCAGCAGCAGAACAGGTATGTGTTGGCATTTACAAGCTGACTTGTAGAAACAGGAGTAATGTCTGCTTTTTCTAAAAACTTATGATTACCCAGTTTCTCTGTGGAGACCCGTGACCTGACATATGGCTCCATTTTACAGGCATTCTTTAATTTCCTTCATTCCCTTCACTGTTTTGGACAGAAAGCTAAACTTGGGCAGGAAAGTTTCCCCTGAGAGCTATCAAAAGGAACCCAGTAAAAACTGTCCTTGTTTCAGCTTAACACAGTAAATATGGTAATTGATAGGTGCCTAACACATATTTGACAGTAATTTAACCCTGTGATGTTCAGCTGAGCTATGTTGACCTTTAAGGTGGTGTTAATGTGTGGTAACATGTATTAACTACAGTGGTTTGGAGAAAGTTGGATCCTGGCATTCTTCCCATTCACTGGTGTTCTAGCCAAACCAAGATGACTTGCAGCAGATCTCGCCTAGCAGGACTCTCTTCTCTGTGTGTCTTGGAAGAAAAGGAAATGTGATCTTAGGGCCTTCTGCAGTTTCTTTACAAAAAAACATGTTCTAAAAGACTAGTCTGTAGAACAGAGTAGAATCAGTTCCTTGGTGTGGAAGTGATATTGATAGGGCAGTGCTTGTAGCTATAAGTGTTATTTCCACTGTAGAAGTACTAGAGTTGGTGATTGTGTTCTCAAAGATCTTATCTTTTAAGAGTTTCTTTCGATCTGGGGTTGGCTACTAACAACAACAAACCTTTAGAAAGGGGGAATTGTGGAAAAACAATGTTACTTTTTTTTTCTTCTTAGCTCTGAATTCTGTCATAGTCTCCTGACAAAAGATAGTCCAAAATTCCTGTCTAGTGAGCAAGCTGGGACACTTAAAAAGCAATTTGCCTCTTTTAGCAAAAGGAAAACGTAGGTAGGTAAGAGTGGCCTGTGGTGCCAATAATAGCAGTGGCAGTGTTGCGGCTGTTCTGTGCAATATAACATACTTTGTCATCAACTCCTTTACTTTTATTAAATGCCAAACAGGGAAAACTCATCGCTAACTCCAGAGGCTAGTATCAAATCCATAGTATTACTAATTAATATAAAATGCTGAAATCTAGCTTTTCTTTCATGGACATAAGGATTTGAGGAAGGGAAAAATGAATTTAATTCTGTATACAAAGAGATAATATTTTCATGTATCTCATAGCAGAGCTGTGTGCATCTTCAGTGGCTCTTTTACACCTTGAAGTAAACTTGCTTTCCTTTTTTTAACATCAGATAGACTTAAAGTAGACTTATTGACTGTTTGGCCCCTCTTAATCTTGCTGTTGTGTAAATTGGCAGCTCTATAGCAGGGAAACACCCAAAAGATGGTATTCTGCTGGAAGCCATCTTAAGAGGGCAGGGGAAGAACACAGTTACTGATAAAGGTAAAGGTTCTTGGCCAGAACACAGCGTGGCCTTGGGTACTGAAGTAACAATGTACTTTACTTTTCTAGGCTTCCTTGGCAGAAACAGATAAAATTACCCTAGAAGTTGCCAAGCTGATAAAAGATGACTTCTTGCAACAGAATGGTTATACGCCTTATGACAGGTGAGATCTGAATGGCCACTGTGCCCTCTGGTTCCTGCATATTCTGCATTTAGGCAGTTATCTTGGAAACTGGTCAGTGCAGAAATGAATTTTTCTTGCCATAAAGAAACAGAAGAACTGTGTGTAGGTAGGACATTGAACAGAGTATTCAAGCTGTCCTATCAGCAAGGCATGCTTTTTCTAATGCAGTCACTCCCTGATTTTCTCAGGTCCTCATACACTGGTATGAGTTCTGCTCAGTTGGCCAATGTTTTTGCAATAGCATGTCAAGTAATAAATGAAATCCCTTAGGAGGAGGAGAGGAGGACCACTTAGTTCCAGTTTTTTCAAACAACACCCAAGGTTGTTCCATTTATTCTAGCAATGTACGGGGGACTGCAAGAATCTGCTTTCAGTCACTGTTGCATGATTCTTGAGCAATTTTGATCAACAACTTGCTGGATTCTTTTCCATCAAGTGCCATGTTCATTATCTCTGCTTTGCTTCTTTCTATGCCATCTTTGTGTTTTAACTGCCTGCCAAGGAGCCTTTTGAGCTTCATTCTGCTCCCCAGCCCAGGCAAATCATGAGATTTTGAAGTATTTCATTTCTAATATCATAGACCTACATCGTTCTGCGATGGCGTCTGTCTTTTGACTGGGTTACTAGGGCAGTTATGCTTATATAAAACAGGGAAGCACAGACAGTAGCGTAATGTAGTGTATAAATAATAAAATAATAATGAGGTACCTTCCATGACAGTCATCTATCCATTAAGAAAGGAACTTCTTGTGTGTGGAGCCCCTGGAGTGGTCTTGTCATAGAAATGTTCCCTTTCCTGTGAGCAAGGAAACTTGCAGAGCTGTCAGGTTCTCCCAGGCTGCTTGGAGGAAGCCTATTCCCATAATGGATGAAACAGGAGGGAGGAATTCTGTTGGACACTCTGGTGTTTCCCTTTCTTGTTAGCACTGACACAGATTAAAACATGAAATTTATGCAGTGATGGTTCCCACTCTCTTTCCTGTTTTGTCCAGTGTTTGGGTGCTGTTTCAGAAACCTTACTTCAAGATGGTTATTCAGGTGCATAGTATGATGCACCTATTTAAAAATGTGGGACCTATTACATGCTGTCAAAGGAAATAGACTGCCTCGATGAAAAATGCCTGGAGTAAAGTAGGCTAGCACTTTCTTTCAGGTGAGAATCCAGAGAGAGTTGTGAAGACAGGCACAAAAGCTAGTCCTGTTAACTGTTCCAAAACACCTGACAGCGCCTGTTCTGTTCCATCAGATTCTGCCCTTTCTATAAAACAGTGGGAATGCTTTCCAATATGATTGCGTTTTACGACATGGCACGCCGTGCTGTAGAAACCACAGCCCAGAGTGACAATAAGATCACGTGGTCCATCATTCGAGAGAACATGAGTGAAATCCTCTACAGGCTCACGTCTATGAAATTCAAGGTACGTTTTTCAGGAGAGGCAGCCACTGTCTGCTTGCTGTCCACAGGTTGGCAGTACTAGAAAAAGGAGCTGGGTTGCACTGCTTTTTGGGAGCTTCCAGCTCCTCTAAAAGGCTGTTACTTGAAGGTGGTCATCAATCTCCTTAGGTAAAGGTCTGTGAGCAGAGACTTTTAGCAATAATATGAATACGTTTAAGAACTGGTTTTAGTGAGCGCAGGAATGGTTAGGACACTTGTGAGGAGGTTTCCTGAAATCTAATTATGTGATGTTGGCCGCAGAGCCGTGGCAACCCCACCTTTAGTAGTCTCTTTTATGTTACATACATTCATAGTAATAGTACAAGCTCCTTTCTTGTTTAAGTTTTGGGCTTTGTGATGTGGTGCTTGTAAAATTATAGTATGTTCTAAGGAGATTATATTAGCAGGTAAAAGCAGCTAAAATTTAAAGCCAGGAATGTGCTAAAAAGTGAATTACAGAAGTGTTAATCTAGCAATCTTAAACAGAAGTTAAGGAAAGAAATGATAGTTTCCTGCAGTAATATGTGATGTCCCCTGTGGTTGGCTTGTGACATAAGGCAGGTTAATTAGGAAGAGAGGAAGGGAGAAGTAACTTCATCACAGGCTAAAGAGTGAACAAGCTGCTTAGAGCAGCTGTGCTGGGTAGCTTCAGCAGCCATCTTTTTAGAGTGCAGTTTTCCTGCTCCTGTTCTTAAAACTTATCCAGAGCATGCCAGCCCAGCAGTTACTGGTAGGACAGTAACCTCTGATGCTCTCTTATGTTAAAGTAGCTAAAAAATGTTCTCTGTAAAGTATGAGGCTTATTTTGTTATAATTGGGCCAATATTGCAAATCTTTCAAGTACAAGTACCATGAGATAAAATTACTTTTTAAACTAACAAAGTTCTGGCATGCCAGTGTATCCCATTCCTGCAGTGTGCTGGCTTGTTTCTGCTTGTTTAGCAGATCCCTGGTATATATTCTCAAAGCATCAAGAGCATGACAAGCTATACATACACTTGGACACATGAGCTTCTTTGAGAGCTGGTTATGTAGACAGAGGTGAAGTAAAATGTTTTTAACAAACTCTGGTCACCAGAAGACATCCAGTATAGAGCAGAGTAGTGGGCAGCGTGACTGAAAACAGGATCCAGAGGATGAATACATGTTAAGTGGAGAAGCCCCCCTAGTATAGTAATAATTTTGAAAGGAAAGTTATATTTCCTGGATAATAGTCTGAAAGGCATAAGAATTTAAATGTCCTGCATCCTGTGGTGTGTATATTTTGGAGGGGCAGTGAGGAGGTAGTGCGATCCAGGCACCTAAGTCCTCTCTGTTTCCTCGTAGCTGAGAGGGGAATGGTGAAGACATTGATCAGATTTCACAGCTTGACCACCATTGCTTCTCGCAGGGAAGGTGGAGATGGTGTTTTACCTGCTTCGCAGTTAGCAGTTGTAAATCCTGAGGTCAAGAAATTACAGCACTAGCAGAGCAGGATTATCTTAAGTAACTTAGGCTTTTCAAGATTGATCTGTTCATTTGCTATGTTGTCTTTCAGGACCCTGTCAAAGATGGTGAAGCAAAAATCAAGGCGGACTATGCTCAGCTGTTTGAGGATATGCAGAATGCATTTCGCAGTCTGGAAGACTAGACTCAGCCTCTGTGACTACTCCAGTTTGTCCTCTCAATTCCTCATCTCAACTCCTCAGCTTCCCTACCTTGCAAGAATGATGCAACAGTACTTGAGTTGATAATAGTCCTATGTTTCCCTGTTCATACTCCTTGTGTCTTTACAAAACATTCCTCTTAGTTTGTGTTTGGCCTTGTTTCGTGTGTCTGAAATGGTGAGTGAAGTGTGAATGAGCCTGGCTGAGTGAGGAAATGCTGTTGTACGCTTCAAGGGTGGGAAACACTTCACCTTGCCCTCTCCCAGTTCTCTTGGTAACTGGGCTCTTACCTTGGAAAACAACCAATTGAGTTGTGCTGGTGGAGGAGGTATAGACCTTAATGCAGTCATGTGGTACATTCTGAGCTGGCAGTGGTAAGGGCATTTAGGTCTAGCACTTTGCTAAGTGTCCATCATGACTTAAAGTCCCTATTCTTAAACAGAATTTTTGACCATATTTTGATGATGTGTTGATATAAGCAAAAGTAACATCAATTCTTCACTATGCTGTCCCTTCCACAACCTTCAGCTGAGGTTGCTGGTATTGAAATGTGGTAGTTCTGGATTATCAACAAGAAGGGACTCACTAGAAGATGAGCATGTACAAGCAGCCAGTATGCTTTTGTACACTGGAGAAATAGAATTTTATTTTCCTACTTAATAGTCAGATAGGACTGTTGGACTCTGCATCAGCTAAAATGAAAGCCATAGGTGCTCAGCTTTCAGCAGAAAGATTTTTTCCTTCTTTGCCTCCAGTTAACCTTGTAAAATTTTACAACACTCAGCTGCTTTAGTATGTGAAGCTTGTTACTGCTGCTTTGTACTACAAGACATAACAAGCTGTGGTGATTCCACTTACATGGACCAGGAATACAGTCCTTCCTAAATGGTGCTCTGTATGCCAATACACTTGCCTTCCAGTGCGATGTCCAGGTCATTCTTAGAAAAAAGAAGCATGTGCTTAACCCTCCTCCTCTGCCACACTCATTTGGCTTCTCTGGCTGTGGCACAAAACTTCCTCAGTCCTCACATAAAAGGAACGTATGATGCTAAATTTCTGGGGGAGGGGAGGAGAAGGCTGAGAAGTACATAGTGTATTTACTTCTCACTTGTTGATTGTGATGCACTGTGCTCTGGAAGCACTGTCTATCAGGCAGCAGAAACTGCTGTTTGTTGGGCTTGTTTATTGGCAAAACTAGCATGAGATGAGGAGTAAGCATAGAGCAGCCTTTCTGTCAAACTTCAAGAGCCAGCGCTCATCACTGCTGCATAGTGAGAGAAATTAAAGGTGCTGGCATCCTATCCAGTCTTTGACTCTCACTTGTGTTTCAGATGGCATTTAATGTTTCTTTGTCATGCAGCACACTCTCTTCAACTTGGTTCCACCTGACATCTACTAAATTATTATGGTCATGAAACAATAACTGTTGTAGGTGATATCATTGTAGTGGCATGGTTACACAAGTGTTAATTCTGCATTGAAGTATTTCCACTGAGCTGCCAGCTTTGAACAGTAATGTTGCAACAGGCTCTCTGCTATGGACCAAATGCTACCACTTCCACTGTATCAACCTCACTGTCAGGGAGAGCCCAGCTGAAATGTACACAGGTTTAATATTTTTTGGTTCTCCCAAACGAGATGGCTACTCCAGCTAATATTCTGGTAGTGAATGGTTAAGTTTACAGTTCACCAAACTTTGTGTATGCTGCTTACTTTAACAATGATCACGTGTGAATGAGTAGTCACCACTGAAGTCCTTGCTGGATTCCTCATTGTTCATACCCTTCACCACTGCACTATGTAGCATTTCATGCTAGAAAACAGATGTTCTTATTTCTTTAAATAGAGGATGTTATAAACTTTACAACAGATGTTTAAGATAATGCAGTTCTAATATTTATTGTGCTGTACCTGGCCCTGAAGTGTGACCAGTTCCATATATATTTTTGTTTCTTTTTGTTTTGTGTCTCAGTTTTCAGTGTTGAGATTCTGATGTTCACTGTGTACTGCAAGTCTTCCCTCCACAGCTGTGGGAAGAATGAAAAGATGGGCAGAACTCAGCCGCCTACTCTACCTTGTATATTTCATAATGTATGTTGCTGGAAGTTGTGTAAAAAATTGAGTCAATGAAAATAAAAATGAATTTAAAGTAGGTCTTAGCTATCCTATTTTCCTATGTCAAACCAAAGTCTTTCCACAATGGTGTAGACAGCATATGATGAGCAAAGCTTATAACTTGCTTCAAATCTTACTTTGTAAGTTTTGGGACCTCTTTAAACTTTTAAGAAATGATATAGCAGGGACCTTTTACCTGAGTTCCCCTATTCCTGTACAGCTTGCATAATTTCCTCAGACATTAGATGAAAGAAAGAGAGTTGTATTAACATATATTATAGTAATAAATACTCTTGGGGTAGACTTTTATAACTAACTTTATTGTAATAAAAATACAACTTTTCTTTCACTTCTAGTAGCTGCCATGCATGATAATGTAACATTACAACACAATTGTAATTCTGGCACTTAACTAAGCCTTAAAGTATTTCCCCACCAAGTACATCATGCTGTAGAATATACCTCCTAAAATGTGAGTTGAATGTTTTAGACAACCTGTTTTGAATTTCCATATCAGAAGGTAAAGTAGTACTGCTGTCCACAGCCTGAAACTGACTCCAGTTAGCATCTCTTTAAAACACAGATTTGTGACTTTCTGTAAATAGCAGCATATTATCAAATTCAGGCATTTTTATATATATTTGATCACTGTATAACATCTCTTGGAAGGAAGTTCTTTGTTACTGTACATATGTAGACATGGAGTTAGAATAGAGCAGATGTTCAAGTAATTCCACTGCATTACAAAGGGGTGGAAGTCACAAATTCAGTCCTGGCAAACAGACTGCCATACACTAAGTAGGCAGCAGTGCTCTGTGGACATTAAGAAATCCATTGAGGAAGGCAGAGTTCAGGTTTTGGCAGCTTGGAAGTCACAAACCGGCAGTGTTTTCACTTCATCCACTCTACTTTTGTGAATCTGGAAGGCAGGAGTCACCCAGCAGCCACAAGAACACTGCTCACCCCGCCAGCTGAAGGAGCCCAGCTTAGATGTGCATTTGGGACACAGAAGCTGCAGGAAACACAAATGACCCATTCTAAGGCATGCTCAAATACAGTCCTACTTAAAATGTAGTCCTATAGCAACTTAACTGAGCCAGCTCCTTCCCTTTATTACTTCAAAGAAGTTAAACAGGCTGAAAACAGGTTAAAAAGCTAAAGAGGCATGGTTGCTGTCTGCCACGCTCTGGAGTGTGACAGGCAGCTGTGCTGGCAGACAGGAAAGTCTGGAAAGGCAGGTGTTCATGCTTGGTGTAATCCCAGGGCAGTTTAACCAGTCTCTTAGCCTCAGTCAGTGAGACTACAACAGGTTTTGAGAGTCTCACAAACACTTATACTACAAAAAAGCAAACAAAAGAAAACAAACCCACCCAACACCCTTGTTAGCCTTCTCTGTCCAACAAGATTACTGGCTCCTTTTGCTATAAATAGTGTTCAGCATTTGAGAATCTGCTTATAAGCTGCAACACTGATGCAGCTAAGGCTGGAAGACCTGGGGCCTTGTGTGGGGGGGCCATCATATCAAGGCACATAAACAGTTTGTTCTGCAAAAAAAATTCATCCAAAAAAATAAAGTGTTTGCTCCCCTTCACCTGTCCTTCCATGACTCCTAGCAATACTGGCTCCATCCACTGCACAGGCTCAATGAAGTAAGAGGTACATTTATCACGACCATGATCATGAAGCTGAGTAGAGTCTGTTATCCTCTTGTGAGCAAAGGCTGTTGGTCCACTTCCTTCCATGTGGGACAAAATGCTGGAACTATGGAATAGGGAGCGCCTGTCCACCAGGACAGATGGGAGAGGAAAAAAAAATATATATGTATATATATATATATATTTTTTTTTAACTGGGGAAACCTACAGACTATAATAGAGCATGGTGACATGGACCTCTTGACAATAAGTAAATAGGATTACACATCCTACATTTTTTTTTAACTTAGTCTAAAAGGTCAACAGGCACTGACCCCATTTAGGGCTGCTTCTTAACAAACAAATGCAGTCATTCACGTAGCTTTGGGCTCTGTCCCACAGCTGTATGTTGTTTCTTTTATAGATCTATTTTTAGACAAGTCCTACCCATTAAAACATGAATGCTAAGCTCATATATATGGAAAAAAAGTCTACACTTTGGGAACAGGATTTTTTGATTTCATTTTACATAATCCATGAAAGGCAGTTAAAACATAGTTAAACCGAACATCTACAACGAGTTTCTTCTTGAGAAACCTATTTTCAAAAACAAACTATAAGTTATGGTGTAAGAGCAAGCAACTTCACAGGGTCAAGCAGAATTATGCCTGATTATAGAATCTGGCAATTTAGGCTCCACAAGTACTGCACAACTTCAAGAAAGAGAAGGCTTTGTTTCATAGAATACCTTTGTTGGTCTAATTTCTGTGTCACACACTGTATAGAAACTTGCACAAGCTCTTATCCCTATCTTGAAAATAATGACATGCCCACTGATTTACATGGACTATTTTTCTCTCAAGAGTTTACTTCAAAATTACTTTAATGGGGAATATAAAAGGTTCAAATACCTGCATTTTCTGCATCTGTAGAGAACCTCCGTGTTTGGAGTTTGACATATACTGGTTGGATCAACAGCAAAGACTTCTTGGGGCAAGTCTTGAAGTTCTGCAGAGGGGACAGTATGAAGTTGTGAATCAAACCAATAAACCCATGATCCACTTCTGTGGAACAAGACAAGCACTGTGCCTTTGCCCTAGTTACAGCAGGTAAAAACTACTTTCTTTGCATTTCATTTGTTCATTTACCAATGCCATTAGGTAAATTCTAAATAAAAGTCTCATCCCACCACATCTAAGATCAGGATTCACTTAATGCAAGGAACTAGAATCGAGAATTTGGCCTTGACAATGGTAAAATAGTTTAATTTTCCTCTATGTTCTTATTTAAATGCAGAGCAAAGACATGGAAGGAGTCAGAACAGTTCTTCCAATCTTTTAGTGCATACAAGAAATAAAAGAAACTCTTATGAATGGAAACTGCTAAGGATAAGGGAGAGAGTTCTATTATACTCAGTATTTAACAGTGCAAGAGAGATATTCCACTGAGATGAATTATACGGGAAGTTTTATTATAAAACTACACATACACACACACACATATATATACATCCACTACAGTCAATCTGTTGCATATCAGACTATGAAAGTCCACTTCATACCTTGATTTCAACTTTGTGTTATTTTAGCTGTGCTTTTATCTTTTTATTTAATTTCCTTGACTTCTTTTTGGAGGACTTTCTGTTTGCCTAGCCAGGTACATAAGAAAAAAAAAAATCCAATTATATAAAGTTGACTTTCACTGTTTCAGCATTTTGATACAGATAACAGTTCATTACAGATCTTATGTCTCAGACATGACTTTTTTCCGCCCACTGATTAGCTAGGATTCTTTAGAGTCAACATGGTGTGAACATTAATCTAGCCAACTCAAGGCTCAGCTACTTTGAGAGCAGTACTCAAAGCCAACAAACCATCACTGAGCTCTCTCTGTAAAGTGGCATTCCTCTGACACGCGCTTCCGCGCTCATTTAAGGACACAGAATTTAAGGTCACAAGCTGGGAACTCCAGCTACGGGAGAATATTCACCAGTTTGCAACCTGTTCAAAAGGACAGTAAATAGGCTCAGCAATAAGTTTTTTTTTTTTTTTTTTAATCAGTGAATCATGGCCCATCATCATGATCACATGCAGCCCTCATCCAGCACACTGGACACAAGAGGTCTTCCTGAAGCACATCCAATTAAAATATCCACATTCTGCAGCAGACCAGCTTAGTGACCAAGGATAGTGGTACATGGATTAATAGCAAAAACCTCTGAACACAGCACATGGTCCCCAAGATAATTTGAATTAACTGCACATGAGGCAGATCCTGGTGGGTGCTGTCTATCAGGGCACAGAGCCATGTGACACACAGCCCATCAGACTGACCAAAGCACATCCATGCACAACCTACCTGGCACCAGCCATCCTTGGGAGGCCCCTAAAAGTTTCTAACAGATTTTAGGCATTCACCGAAGCTCTGAATTCAGTGACGAGATGCAGCTCACAGGTGGGGCGCTCCCAAAACCCAGCTCAGCTCTGCCTCGGCTGCCCCTTGAGCATGGGCAGAGGTACTCACCGGGATACCTCTGAGTGACCATCTGCAGGCGGTACCGCTTGTAAAGGGCGCTGCTCACGTCCACGGCGCAGTCCATGGCCTCGTAGAGCTTCAGCTGCCCCTCGAAGCCCGGGTTCACCCTGAGGCCAGGGGAGAGCACGGGGCAGGTGAAGGGCGGGGAAGTGGGCCGAGAGCCCGCGGCCGCTCCCCGCCCCTCGGACAGGGCCCGGGCACCCACTCGACGTCGGGCTTGGCGGCCTTGACGGCGGCGTAGGCCTCCTCCCGGCGCAGCCCCTCGCTCTTCATGAGGTAGGCGGTCACCACGGCGGCACTGCGGCTCACCCCGGCCGCGCTGCAAGGCAAAGCAGGGCCGTGGGCGGCGGCCGGGCGGCGCCGGGCCGCGCGCCCCCCACCCCCCGCCGCCGCTCACCAGCGCACGAGGGCGGCGCCGCCGGTGGCCCGCGCGGCGCCGATGAAGGCGGCGCAGTCGTCGAAGCGGCTCAGCAGGTCGGCGCCGGGCTCGTCCCGCGCCCGCACGTGCAGGGCCCGCACACCCGGCACCGCCGCCGGCAGCGGTGCCTCCTCCGCGTCCACCGTCAGCACCGCCACCACCCCTGCCGCCGCCAGCGCCTCCGGGGACGAGCACGACTCGGCGCCGCCCACGTACAGCCCCGGCAGCACCACCACCATCCCGCTGCGCTGCGCCCCCTCCGCTGCCGCCACCGCCATAATGGCGGGCCCGCTGCGACAGGGGAGGATGCCGCCTCCAATATGGCGGTCTTCCGGCGTGGCGAGCCCGATCGCCACTCCCAACATGGCGGCGCTCCGGGGCCGCGGGGCGGGCGCCGTCGGCAGGGGTCAGCCGGGAGCCGCCGCTGGGCGAGAAGCTGCGGGCGGCGCTCGGAGCCGCGGCGGGAGGCGAGGGGGCAGCGGGGGCCGCGGCGCGACGGCACCGAGCCGGGCCAGGGGTCCTTCTTCAGGAAGTTTAAAAAAAAAAAAAACCTTCTTTCTTTTTCTCTTGCCAGCGTTTTCATAATAATTTACATAATAATATTCACACATATGTAAGTACTGGAGCAGTTCCCGCTCCCCTGCTGTATTGTTTTGCCTTATCGAAAGACCTTGGCACTTCTGTTTGTTCTCTTCAGTGAAAGTTGGATGTGGAAGACGGATGTAGAGTCTCACAAAGATTCCCCCCAGATAGTATTTTACCCCTTCTGCCTAAGGAGGTTTTTGCTTGGAATGGGATTGGGAAACAGTAAACTTCTTTACGTGTGTTTAGCAAGATGAATAAAGGGGCTGGAGAGAGAGAAGCAATAAACTGGCCGTGTAGTCAAGTGCTGCTGACTTCTCAAATGGTATAATGAGACTCACAAATATTTCTAGCTCTCCTAGTTAGAAAGATCATGAACGTATGACGTGGAGATCTTACACATACTCAGCAAACACATGAAGAAATACTGTTAACACATCTTCCAATATGTTATTCTTAAAATCCTTTACTTTTAAATTAATCAGGCATTTTTGAGGTCCCAGTTTACTATGTTTTGTGTATTTTGCATTGGCAATATTCTACTTTGGAGATGAGCTACCTATAAAAGCTTGAAGCTCCTCTCAGAGAGACTAATGAGTGTTTTTCTAGTCTAGTAACTCAACTACATGAAGTCAGTGGGCTGCTCTAGTGAGAAGGAAGGCCTGGAGCCGGCTGGAGTGCGACCTCCACTGCAGATCAGAATACACAAGCGAGGCGAGTGCAGTTAGCACCAGAAAGCCCAGCATCGAAACTTTTTATTAAAATTCTGCCATCCTTACTCCTCTAAGTAGTCCTGTGCTGTAAATGAAAAGTGTGGTAACGAATGGAGGCTGAGAGGAGTTTTCATCTGGAAAGCGTTTGTGAATCACTGGCATAGAAATTAATACAGAACAGTAGGGCTTTGAGGAGCCATCATTTACTGTGTAATACCTGACTGCTTTGCAGAATAGTCACTATGAGCAGGATCTTCGTTTGAGCTAAGTTTTTCTGCAGGAAATCAACCACCCAGGAAAATCTGCTGGGAAATGAAATCAGCTTGTTTCTAAGATCCGTTACATGACCACATCCACGTAAGTGGGAGTAAACATGCAGAATAAAGCTAACAGCAGTTAGCTTTAACTCTTTCTAGATTGAGGCCTCCCATTTGGGACTTAAACTGTAAGTGCTTTTTCAATGTCATAGATTTTGCATTCCTGTGAATGTTTTTGTCATTCACATTATTGACTGGTTATGCTTCTCATTGTAATCTAAAATGGAATCCAGCCCAGATAATTAATTACTGGCCTGGTCTGCAGCATCCGGATAAGCTCTTGCCACTAAAAATCAAATGTGTGGACCAGCTTGAAAACTGTCACACTCCTCTGTTTTATACTAGCTCCCATGCATCAAGTAGATTTTGAGTTGCAAAACAGGAATTGTAACTAACTACAGATTTCTGTGCTAATCTCTTACCGTTAACTAGGCTATGATTTGTATTCGACACTGAAAGCAGATACACTATAGACAGAGGCAACATATCTTCTGGTAATCTTTGATTCCAAGGTTTGTTACACGTGACACCATTGAAGATTGTAGGGCAATGCAGAAATCCTGGTGCAGCCACTTCTACTGCCCACCATAAAGTTCAGATCTGTCCTGTGGTGAAGGAGACAGAGCATTTACTGTTTCTCCTGTAGATAAGGATACTCCCCTTTAGCTGTTAGCAGGATGTATGTGCAAAACATTACCATGCAACACATCCACTGATCACATGATCACAGGAGATGATCCACATCATCTCCTTCCTGTCTCAAAAGACCCAACACTTTACTTTCTCCTCAAGTTTTTTTTGTCCAACATGATCTCTATCGTGTTGCTGCAAGTTTTACCCAGCATAGTCACAAGGGCCCATATGCTGTCTTGCAAGTTTCTGAGCACAGGTAAAATGTAAGATTTCATTAGAAAGAGGTGTGGTAAAGCTAGCTCCCCAAGGCGGGACAACAAGCATCCTTACCCTGCCTTCTCTGCATGAGATAAGAGAGCCTGAAAGCCCTGGTTATCTGCCTCTGGGAGGATTGCTCTAGCAGAGCTCAGCATGATGCAGCTATAGGCAGAACAGTTGTAAAAACAGTCTGCAAGGGCCTTTTGGATCCTTGTAGTATGCCAGCTGGCCATGGAGAAGGTGAGACTTGCCTTTGCTGCCGACCTGATAGGGGAAGACTAAAACCTGGTGGGAAGGGGGACTTATCTCCTTCTAGCAGGAGAGGCAGATGGGGCTGGAGCACCTGGGAGCAGCCGCCACTCCAAAGAAGGGATGGGCCACAGCAGAGAGCCTGCTGTGGGTGCTGCCTATCTGCTCTTCCAGGACTCCTTTACCAGTACCAGCGAGGGCATGCATCAGTTGTCAGCCCTGTGCTGCGAGCCAGGCAGCAGTTACCCATGGAGCAGACCAGGAAGGATCTTTAGTGCAGATAGGCCCCAAGGCTTCTGAGGGTGTGAGTCCAAAACATCTGGAAATTTGCTGTCATCCTACCTCATCTCCTGTGCTTACGCTAGCGCTTGTGTGATTATACGGCAGCCCTATTAGGGAGCTGATCTAGCTGAAAGCAAATCCCTTTTTTTGGCTAGATTAGTTCTCAGCTGGATCAGCTCCCTGAACTGCCTCACTGCCTAGTCACATGAGCCTGACACAAGGAAAGGGTGTGACTATATCTAGGAACAGGGTTAGGGGAGTATCTGACAGCTTTAATTTACATTGTCTTAAGCTACATAACTGCATTGTCTGTGGAAATCTTCCTTTTCCAGTTACCATTGCTACCAGTTAGAAATAAAGGGCCTACCTAACAGGCCTTAAGGAATTCAAATCACTTAGTTTGTCAAAAAGTAGACTGAACACTGCTTTGATTACTGTATGTTAAGTATCTTCACAGAGAGAAAATATCAAGCAATAAAAGCCTCTATAATGTAGCAGGGGGAAGAAAAAGCATGCTGAAAAGAAAAATAGGTGGAAATTAAAACCAGATCAAATTGTTTATTGACCTGTAATTGTGAGAGCAATTAACAATTGCAACAACCTGTCTTGGGAAAACAATGGATTATTCGTCTCTTGAATCAAGTCTGCAGGCAAACACAAATTATTGACGGGATTATGAGTTACATGGAGAGTTTATATTATACAGGGATAATATGAGTACTAAGAGATGGTTAATCCTTCTCTGTGAGCTTTAAAATCTCTGAATTTATCAGGGGGAAAACAGCACCATGTGTAACTGAAAACAGTGACAGAGAGAAGGCACAGTCAGGGCTCAAAGATGACGAAGAGATTGCTGTCTGCTTCTTGAGGGGGTTGATACAGCTGTAGTGTGACCACTATGCTCTTCCTGTGCATCGTCTCCCAGAAATATGGATGCTGACAGAATGTGAAAAAGCTGCTATTTCAAAGTGAAAATATGCGGTGGGGGAAAGTACAAAATCCGTGGGGCAGAGCCCATGGGCAACTCCCCATATAAGTGTTTCACATGACTGAGGCTGTACTCCCTAAGCAACTTTGCTGTTTCTTTGTACTCCCCTTTACTGTGTTTGCCACCTGCAGCTTGAGCATATGGTACATATCCTGAGTTTGCTCACAACTCCCAAAATAGAGTATATGTTTTTTCAGTTTGATTTGCAAACCCTAGTTCTCCCCAACCTCCACCTTCCCCCTTCAGCCTTTGTCTTCTCCTGCATCACTGAAATTTCTAACGGTTTGTTCTCCCCTGGGTTCCAGGAAACTCTGTGACTAATTAAGTGGTTCAGGCAAGCTCAGGTGCAAGGAAAAACAAGTCAGATGACAGACCACTGCCCACTCACTCCAGTAAGTGCATTCCATCTCAGCATGCTTCACAAGGGAGGGCCAGGGCAGAAGAAATCTCTACAGCTCTAGTTTGTAACGGAAAAGAAAATGCTGGCCTTCCTTGGGTTTTCCACTCCACAACCTCACAGCACAATTGAATCGGCAAAACTTAAATCTATTGCTGCAGAAGCAGAGATGCCGTGGCCTTGAACAGAGGCATAAGTGTCTCTTTCCTGCTGGAATTATTTGGCCTGCATACATTGTCATACATTTGAGTAGTTCTGTTCATTCAGGCTTTTAAGCAGTTGCAAGTGTGTACATAAGACAGTTGATGAGAGGAAGAGTCTGTAGCCTACAGCCCAAGTTGCCATAGGCAGCACACAGCAAAACTGTGGAAGGGCTAATAGGTGGGGAGCATCTTAAAAAAGACATTTATGAGAGCCAGTGACTCCGAGTTTCTGTCTCCTCCTCAGATCTAAATGTAGCGGGAGCTTGGAGCTCCCACTTTGTACAGATCTTGCTGGTGATGAGGACTGTAGTATTTTTTTGCCTCTTGGAGAAGTAGTGTCTCTCAGCTCTTGCTGAGATCAGAACGTGATGGGAGCAAAAAAACCCTACATGGGAGCATCTCCTCCCTTGCAGCAGCAACTTCCAGCTTTTGCTGTGCTTCTAGTGGCAAATTTAACCTCTAGTTTGTGAAAGACTACTGTTCCCTGCATTAGTACACTTTGTGGGTCTATACTAGACTTTGCATTTCTATTTTTATCCATATGTGAGGGGAAGAATGTCTGCATCTCTCTACAGGAAACCTGAAAGACTTATAAAGGCAATTAGCAACAAAGAATGGAGCTCATTCTTGATACTCTGAAGGAAGATTTCACAGTAACCCCATGTGGGTGGAACTTTCCTACCTGCCTCCATACTCTCAGTATTTGCAGACATGCAATTACTCCATATGTCTAACAAAAAGAAGAGAGTTTCCCAACTACAAATTTGACGGTTCATTACAGAATGGAGCATGACAGCTGTTACTACCATGCATTAATAATTCTACTTCACTTTATGGCTTTAACAGTTGTAGTAACCTAGATTTATAATGGCACATGACGTTCAGCACCGCATCATGTAAGGCAACTAATCTGATAGTGCCAGGTCACTGAGCTGACCTACAAGTTTTTAACTCTTTTCTGCCAAATTTGCTGCCCTATTTACTGGATTAAAATGAACGAGTTGCACTGTGTTTATAAAATTCTTACTAGCCTCTATTTTGGCACTTCCCAGACTCTTTTCCCTCTAAACCTGACCGTCCTGGAATACATTTGGTGCGCCTTCCTTGCTCGTCCTTTCTCTGATACTGTTTAAAGCAGTTCCCACAAAACATATTCTGAAGAAGAATACACCACAGGATAGCTAGAGAGAGTGGAGGAGGAAATGTATCTGGGAGGAGATGGTGGAAACATAGACAGCAAGGAGGTTGTGGGAGAAGGACAAGATGGTGATACTCCAGGAGCAAAGGGAGACCATGGCTGCTGCATCTCACTGCCTCTCAGCAGGAATATGCCTATCCTGCAATCCTTCTTGAAGGAAGGATAGTTTGCAAAGATTGGGGTCATCTCCTGTAACTTCTCTGTAGGCTTGGTGTTATAGTTCACAGTGGGAAAGTTAGTCCTGAAGAAATACAAACATTAAGGCTGTAACCTGGAATTGGCTCTGGGCTCCCCTCGGAGCACTCAGCCACCACAGCCCTCATGTAATAACCCACGCTCTCTCATCTTTTGTCTTACCAGGGGGCTGTGTTTCCATGCCACCCCAGCCACACAGTGCAGTAATCTACCTTAGAGACACAGGCGCGTGAAT
Source organism: Apteryx mantelli (assembly GCF_036417845.1). Lineage (NCBI taxonomy): Eukaryota > Metazoa > Chordata > Aves > Apterygiformes > Apterygidae > Apteryx > Apteryx mantelli. The sequence goes on from NC_089978.1 coordinate 133,359,727, forward strand.
AACAGAAGGTTAGCTCCCATCTGAGGGAAATGGACTCTATCTCCTAGGCACCCATCACTTGAAGATGCATTCCTCACTGCTCCTGCAAGCTGCACAAGAGGCTGGTCAAGCAGTTTTTAAATGGCTTTCCAAAACCCCAAATCCCACTGATTACTTCCATGGGACCAATGAAAAGTCATTAAAAAGAACAAGTGTATTGCCAGGAGGTTTAAATTCACTACAAAGAATGCTGCACTTCCACTGAAAAAATATTCAAGGTCTGCAAATCAGAGAAGGCAGAAAATATTTCATGTGTTCAATCTTTCAGACTTAGCCAAGATGCCTATTTTTATAAACATTTCTGTGAAACAAGTGCTTGTAAACAAATAGTGGAAGTAGGAACCTTTTATTAATATTTCAACATCTGTAATATCAGTATATGCTACAGTTTATCTTTGCCTTTATTATTCTCTAATGAATACTACAAACACAAAATATTTTCAACATGTACTTTAATTGCTGTTGGTCCATGAGGCAACAGAAAATATACTGTCCAAAATAATGTTTATTACCATAAGACAATAACATGAGGCAGAAATATTGCTGAAGAAATATTCTTAAAGTGGGAGACCAGTCACTATGTTAACCTCTCAAGTGGGACTTTTGTTTACTTGTAGTTATGCCTCCTTAATTTCTGTTATTATTCCTTTCTGAGTTCCCTGTTTTTCTTTCTTGTTTTAGAAACATTGGAAAAAAAGATTGAAACAGACCTTCTGGATCCTCAAGGCTAGCTCCCTAACATCACAATCATATAATATATTTTTTTATTTAGCTTCATCTTGAAACTATTTAGTTTTATTCCCTTCCTTCTCTTCCCCCACCCCTGTATCCTTTAATTTAAATAGCTCATTCTCTTTTCCTGTTATTTATCCCAACAACGTACTTACTGAAAAAAAGCCCATATCCCTGCTCAGTTTTTGTTTTGTTGGTGAAACAAGCCAGGTCTGTTTCTGTTTCCTCAGAGAAGAGGAGCTTTTCAGTTTTCTCTTACAAGGTCAATTCTTCTCCACGTGTGTTCAGGTTTGAACACATCTTTCCTGAGTGTATATGACCAAACAGTATTCCAGAGGTGTTTTTTCTAATGTTTTGTAAATACTTCTCTACCTTTATATTTCAACTGACCTGTCCTAGGATCAGTTTTGCTTTTTTCCCTCTGCTGATTCCTGACTATCCCATGAATAGCTAATATCCTAGATTCTTTTTCTCCTCTTTTTCTGAAATGATGTGGGTTTACAGCAGAAATTCTAAGTATTCCCTAAGTACATGATCTTGCACTTTGTACTATTAAATGCCATCCAATTTTATTACTCCACATTGCAAAGTTATTCCGTGTTTCCTGTGTAGTAGTTCTGTCCTCCTCCATATTTATAGTGCCTCCCATCTTCACATCAGCTGTGATTTTCATTAGCACATTGTTTCAACACTGTTATCATCTCCCTGCAAGCAAATCCTTACCAACCTTGCAATTCTTGCATTAATTTCTAGTTTAGCAACTGCTTCCTGTGTGGCACCATATCAAACTCTTTACCGAAGTCTGGAAATTTTAGGTATGTGAGCTATCAAAGAATTATATTGGTTCTGTCTGAGACAGAATATATTTGGAAAAGTCCCGTTGTATTTTAGTCTACTTTTCACTGTAGTCCACTTTCATGTCTTCAGTTATTCTGTTCTTTGAAATTTTTAGGCTATTGCCTTTTCTGCCATATGCAGACTGTCAGAAACAGTCATACATGAAAGCTCCCTCATGAATTTAGGTCTGGAAAATGAGCCTATATTATGTGTTGCAAGTGATTAAATTAGTGCTGTTTTCCCTCCCTTGCTCAGGATCTTGGTCTTTTCCCTGCCTCTGATGAATTGAGCACATACTGATGAGTGGCATTTTCCCCTAGATTTAGTGAAACTCAGTACAGACAGATGTTCTCAGAAAAGCTTCTGTTGCTCGGAAGCAGTATTTTGCCTTTGACTGCCAAATTCAGTACACCTTCACAGTCACCCACCCACCAAATACAATCTCATTCGTGCCTGGAGGTGCACTGCTGAACGCCAAGAAGCGTTATGAATCGCTGCGGGGATTTTGGGAGCCGGAGCAGGTGCACGCCGCAGGGCAGGGTGCCTCAGCACCGGGGGCACCGGGCCGTGCAGAGCACGTCCCGCTCCAGGCTCGGCTCCTCCCGCTGCCGGCTGCGGGCCCGCTACCAGCGCGGGGGGAAGGGGCGCCGGGGAGGCCCCACGCGCGCCGCGGGACCGTTACGGGCGGCAGGAGGTGGGGGTGGGGGGAGAAGGGGCGCGCGGGCGACCATTATTGCGCGCGCCCGCTGCGAACTGACTGCGCTCGCGGGGCGAGACCTCCACGGAGCCGGCGGCCCTCGAGGGTAGGGTAGCGGGCCCACGGCGCGGGCGGCCGTCCCCGTCCCGTCTCCCAGTAGTCCCCGCCAGGCTCCTCGGCCCAGCGCCCAGAACAACGGCCAAACCCGCCCCCGCTCCCGCCAGCGGGAAACCAGGCTCTGCAAGGAGGGGGGCAGGGAGGGACGGGGGCTGCCTTTACCCCCGCCGCTCTTTTGGTCACGTCCCCCCGCAGCGGCGGTTACTAGGGGGCGGCCGCCCCGCTCCGCCCCGCCCCGCCCCGCCTGTCAAGCGGCGCGCGGGCGACAGCGGTTACCTAACGGCTCAGGGTCGCCCCGGCGGGGCTCGAGAAAGCGGAGAGGGGGCGGGGCGCCGAGGAAGGGGCGGGGCTGGGGCGCGCGCGGCTATAAAAGGGCCGTTAGGGGGCGGGGATGCGTGCGCGTGAGGCTGTCGCGGTCGGTTCGGGGTGTGTGGCGCGGCTGAGCTAACCGGTGAGAGGGGCGCGCCCGGCGGGGGGGGTTACCGGCCGGGAGCCTGCGGTAGGACCTCTTAGTCTGCGCTTGGGCGGCGAGGAGTGAGGTCTTTTTTGGCAGCCCCCCTTTTCGGTGGGAAGTGGGGTGGCCCTTGCTGCGTGCCCTGTGCGGGGGGACATGGGTGAGCAGTCAGGCCGAAGCTCTTCCTGTGTGTGGCTTTTGGCTTCACGGTAGAGCTGCTTCAGAAGGCTGGCTCGGAGGTGTCAGAGCAAGTGTTAACAAAACTGGCTCACCATGCTGTGGTCAGAGTTATTAGCAAAATCTCATCTCGAGGCATGTGTCTGACAAACTTTAAAAAGAAAAATTACTTGAAAGTGAGTCTTACATGACCCACATGAGCAGATAAGTGAGGATGCTCTGTCTGGAGCTGAGCCTGTGGTATAACAGCAGTGTGTAATCTACCCTATGGCTCAGGGAACAGAGCCAGTCAAGAAGATGAAAGTTCTGTTAAATGTCCAAACTTTGTTTAGTTGATAGCAGATACAGTCAGTACTGGGGTCATGTACTTAACATCTCATTTGAAAGTCATTCTTTCATGTAGTAAAATGGCTCCACATGGTTAAGTGGAGCTGTTGCATTTAATTTGGGAATATACCTTGAGGTCTTGTATGTAATGTAAATACTTTAAACTGTAATGCTACAGTAATCACAGGTCAGTGCTCTTAACTATCTAATGTGCTGGCTGAAATTTGCCACTGATAGTACAGCAAAGCACTCTTAGCTCTCAAGAGAAAGCATCTTTTAAAGAAAACTAAATCTCCCTGCCTTTCAATACCTGTTGAGTTTAAGTCAGTACATAATACTGTAGTACCAGAGTATTGCTTGCTGCAGGTACATTCATCTAAATTTCTTAGAAATTGTGTCAAATTATATGTTGCATAGGAAAGAAAGCTCTATTGCAGAGTAATATACTTGATCATGACAAAGGTAAAGGTTGCTGAACATTGTCCTCACTCTCTGCCTGTGATCTGAGTATTTCATCTGAGCAAAGCTGCAATATTCTTGAGTTGATAGTAGAAATAGGTAGTGCTTATCTTGCCTTCAAAACTGGTTTCTTTTGAGTGGATAAACATCTTCAGGTATCAAATCTTTTTGTGATGGAAGCTATTAGAAGGCATGACATCAGAGGCATGCAAATTATTAATGCCCCAAATATACTAAACTCAAGATCTTTTTGTCATAAACTTAAACCTTGCAGAGTAGACAAAGCATTTGAGTAATCTAGGGGTGAGAGATTTCATAAGCTAACAACCTAGAACGCTGCATTAAATTGTAGAAACACAGTACCTGAAATGTCCCTCTGGAAGACACTGTTAAGGGCAGCAGTGCACGTGATTCTCTTACATGAGAATCTTGAAGATGGAAGCAGAACCAAGTGTGGGGTGGAAAGCGCTGTTGGAGAAGTTCTCTCTGGTTGCTTGGTGGACTTAGCGACTAAGATGTCTACAGATGGAAAGGAAGAGGGGGGGGAAACACTTTCAGATGGAGTAACAGAGAGCACTTGCAGCTTAAGTGAGAAGTTGTGGAAGTTGTACACATCATTCTTTAGTGATCTGCAGGCCTGAAGGATTTGATGAAAACATAGTGCTTTTTAAGATGAAAAAATATTTAAATGTGCTTGAAGTGCCTGTAGGCAATTACTGGTAGGCTTGGTGCTGTCAGGATTTTGCAGTGTTGGGAGTTGAAAGGCCTGAGTTAAAAGAATCTCTTAAATTGTCCTGGGCTAATTTATAAATCACAGATTTGCTTCATCTCCACTCATGAGAGTGGCATCAGCTTCAGTAGGAATGATAATATGATGGAGCAACCACTCTTCAAGGATAGAAATTTCTTCCTAAGGAACACTTAACCCTATTACATGTCTGATTTAGGATTTGACTAGCCTCTGCAGAAAAGCTGACAAGTCAAATGAGCTGTTTGCAGATTAAAAACTGGAAAAAGACAGGCATGAAATATGATAGTAGCTGCTCTCTATATCTTACTTAAAACATTCCTTACACTAGGCTAATGCGTAATAGGAAGCTATATGGTTGGGGTTTAAACAATTCCTGATGGCAAGAGTTAACTAACTAAAGTTTGAATAGCCTGTCCTTGGCAATGGCAAATGCAGTCCTTCCTAGTACTTGGAGCAGAAGGTGAGGCCTCTATTAGTCTGTAGCTGTCAAAAAGCACCTGGCCACAATAGAAACCTGGAATGCTTAAAAAGGAATAAGTGTATTAATACTGGTTGGAGTTACATGATTGTAGAACATATTAAGTATCTACATACTCCAAAACAAGCCATTTAAACACAAGACAGGGATCAGTTCAACTACAGCAAGACTAAGTCCAGAAGTTTAGATGAGGCTGTGACAGTCTGATCACTGAGGCTTTAAACTACTAAATGTTCAAGTGTAACACTGTCATGTGTGCCTTAATCTCATCTGAATGTATGCCAACTCTAACAAGTTTCAGTTTTCCCTCCACAAGGGAGCAAAAGGCAGTACAAATATGAATATTTTCAAAAAGGTAGCTTGATTACACTGTGTAAATCTGAAGAATAAAGAATTGCTTATAAGGACTGGAATGTGATCGTTGTAGCTGTTATCTGACTTTGTAGCTGAAATTTTGTCCAGGGTGATAAAGTGCTGTAGCTTTTTGCAGGAGCAAGGTAAATGTGGCCCTTAACCATTAAGCATTTACCACTTCTGATATTTAAAAAAAACTTGCATGAAAAGGAAGAAATGTCTATGGCATTATTAAAGTGCTTTCAGTGGACCAGATGCTTCTAAGCTCTGAAACTAACACCTGAATGTCTTCCAGTATCATGTTAGTTGAAGAGAGCAGTTTGAGATTCAAATATAATGAAATAACTTTAATTCTCAGAAGTGCTTTGCACTTGCAGTTCTCACTGGCTTCAGCTGGTATTGTGGATGCCCTTGAAACTTTGGGCAAAGCTAATGTGTCATCTTCGTTGAGACTTTCATTTTGAAACAAAAACAAAGCTATGGTGCTTAAGTCTACCTCACAGAAAGACAGATGACTAAATTTTGTGCATGCAGCACTAGATAGTATGAGCATCCTTTCAGGGGAAAGGCTTGCTGATAAGCATTGGATTGTAGAACTTTCTTTCTAGTTTTCTGTCAGTATATGTAGACAGAACAGCAGAGCATAGCACACATATCCAGGAAGTGTAAATATAAGGTTTGACTTGTTATTTTTTTCCCTTCCCTACAGTTTCCTTGGAGAAGAAAACCCTTAAAATGGCAGGCAAAGGAAGTAATACAGACTGCATGTCATGCAGTGTACTGAACTGGGAGCAGGTCAGCCGTTTGCATGAGGTTCTTACAGAGGTGGTTCCAATCCATGGACGAGGTAACTTCCCAACACTGAAGATAACTCTGAAGGACATTGTTCAGACTGTTCGGAGTAGGCTGGGTGAGGCAGGCATTGTGGTACATGATGTCCGTCTGAATGGCTCTGCAGCTGGTCATGTCCTAGTCAAGGATAATGGGCTGGGATGTAAGGACCTGGATCTCATTTTTCAAGTTTGCCTTCCAAGTGAGGCAGAGTTTCAGTTAGTTCGAGATGTGGTGTTGCGATCTCTCTTGAATTTCTTACCAGAAGGAGTAAGCAAGCTAAAAATCAGTCCAGTAACACTGAAGGAAGCCTACATCCAGAAGCTAGTGAAAGTGTGCACAGAGTCTGACCGCTGGAGCTTGATATCACTTTCCAACAAACATGGCAGAAATGTGGAGCTGAAGTTTGTAGACTGTATAAGACGGCAGTTTGAGTTCAGTGTGGACTCTTTCCAAATCATACTGGACTCCCTGCTCTTCTACTATGACTGCTCAGAAAACCCCATGTCGGAGCACTTCCATCCAACCGTGATTGGGGAGAGTATGTATGGAGACTTTGAAGCTGCTTTTGATCACCTCCAGAACAAACTGATAGCTACCAAAAATCCTGAAGAGATCCGAGGTGGTGGGCTTCTAAAGTATAGTAACCTCTTGGTACGAGACTTCAGGCCCATGGATAAAGACGAGATCAAAACATTAGAGCGCTACATGTGCTCCCGATTCTTCATAGACTTCCCAGATATCCTGGATCAGCAGCGCAAACTAGAGACCTACCTCCAGAACCACTTCTCCAAAGAAGAGAGGAGCAAATATGACTACCTCATGATTCTGCGCAGGGTGGTGAATGAGAGCACAGTGTGTCTCATGGGACATGAGCGAAGGCAGACTCTCAACTTGATTTCTCTGCTAGCACTCAAAGTACTGGCAGAACAAAACATCATCCCTAATGCCACTAATGTTACCTGTTATTACCAGCCAGCACCTTATGTTAGTGATGTAAACTTCAGCAACTACTATCTTGCAAATGCTCCTGTTCCATATAGCCAGTCCTACCCCACTTGGTTGCCTTGCAATTGAGCATTTCTCTTGAGAATTCTTGAATGGAGGCTACTGAAAGTCAAGATGCTGAGTGTACACAGACAAGTAATAGCTGTCAGTAGGGGGGTTTCTGATGGGAATATGACTTGTTTTGGACTGTATTTCCTGGTGTGTGGTAGGACTATGCAACCAGGTAACCTGTTAAGAGCCTTTCAATATGTCTCTGCAAATGCCAAGAAGCCTTATTACCTCTTCATTGGGAAGAGAGAACCAGCAGCTGAATGTTAGAGGAGCAGTTACAAAACTTGCTACTAATCCTGCAAACAGCTATTAAACATGTGATCTAGGTACAACATGAAGTAAACAGTGTTAGTTAATAGAAGATACTGTAAAATGTCTTGTGCAGAAAAGAAGACTCTTGGAATAGCAAACTCTGCTCTGTTGCCTAACCTCATTATTTTTATAATTTCTCAGTCCAAGTTCTGGCCAACTTTCTGTTGAAGAAATTGTGTAAAAGTGGGCCAACAGCTTGTCATATCTGGGCTGCTTCTACTTTCTGTCTTTATAGAACTAGTAACTGTATGGATACTGTCTGTCTTGTAGAGGGCCTCAAGGTTGTTTCCTGTCATGCATGGGGATATATGGTCCTGCCTCAAGTTCAAGATAAATTTCTTGGAAGTTGAAGATGGATTAGCAAGTTTGTCTGTAAAGCATGAGCTGACTAAAAGTAACTTTTCTTGGGTACAAAAACTTGGAAGGTAGCTTCTCAAAACATGCACCAAAACATGACCTATAAAACTCACTAATGTGCAAAGTCCTTGAAACAAGGAATTGAAGCCTTAAATAGAATTGGAAGCACTGTTTGAAAGTTAGGGTGGAAAAATACTATTTAGAATAGGCTCAAGATAAAGCCTTTGACTGCTTCTTTCAAAAACTACTGGCACAGTTGGAACATAGTTCAGCTCTTACACTGAAGCTTAACTTTCATTCTCACAGGTCCACAGCAGGCAAAAAGAAATCACTGTTAGTTGCAGGATAATGTGCACTCCTGCCACAGTATAAACTTCCAAAATTGCCTCCTAGAATGAATTTATTCTTGTACAACTTTAGGCAGGTCCTGAAGGCTTGCCTTTCTGTCACCACTTAAGGGTTCAGCTTACTGGTGTATCACTATCACTTGATTACTGTATGAGATGTTTTTCTGAGGTTAAAGTCAAATTCTTCCCCTCAGGTGGTCTTAATCCTCACCTGAAAAAGGTATATAAACCATAAGCAGGGCTCTACAGATGCTGTATGTGACCAAAGTCTACTCCCATTTTCAGAACAGCCTCTGAAAAAGTGTGTATATATATATATATACACATATTACCTTTGAAGTATAGGTGGCAGACATCAAAGGTTAGATGCTGAGCTTGCTGCTTTGAGATTTCTCTGCTTCATAAAAAAGGTTAAAAATTCCCCAGTTCTGTATATAGCAGTAGTAGAAACTGGCTGGCATGTTAACTGGAGTGCTTTCATTGAATTGCAATAGTAAAATACAAATAAGTGATTATGAGTTTTCTTTGCTTAACCAGAGGAATAGACCAGAAAGGCAGGTCTTAGAGCTACTTAATATGTACTGGTGCAATGCCTAAGAATATTTATTTGCTAACCCCTTTTTGTGACTTAACTTCTAGCTCTCGGGTAGCTTGTGAGACTGAAGTGACAGATCAAACAAGATTTAAACTTAGAAGGTAAAGCAGAAAGCAAGTGGAAACCCGATGTAGAGTTGCTGTTAGAAATGGAAAATGGTAGCGGTACAGCTCTTATCTGGCAAGGTTGAAAGACTGCCTGTTTCTGGTAGGACCAAAGACTTCTAGCTATGTTGCAAGCTCTTCCACTTTTCATAACTAATCCATAGACTGCTTCAATAGAGCAGTGAGGCTACTAGTTTGTTCAAATTTCATTTAGGCTAGGAAGGCAGGGATATGATCTAGAAAATAGAAAACTGTAGCCAAGTATGCTTTAGCTTAATTTCCTGAACAGTCTTGTAAGCTGCTTCATAGCAGATAGAAAAACTTGTCTTCTGATTTCTTTTTTATGAAAGGCTCCCTGAGTAGTCAGTGATGCCAAAAATATTTAAATTTGAAAGTAAACCAAACCTTTTCTTTTAACTCTCTTAGGCTTCCTATAGGCTATAGGCAAGGCACTTTTCACTGAGAGACTGTTTTGGAAGGCTTTTGTCAAAACTGACATGCTGCCAGTGTTGTCATAATGTGTGTCAAACTTGGTGCAGACCTACTGCCTGCCGTATAAACCTATGCATGAATAGCTGCTGCATGCAGGCAATACTTGGCCTTGTATAGAATATAAAGAAAGATGTTTTTAGCTTAAGAGTTTGTTGTAATCATAATTTCTTAAATAGCTATTTTCAAAGCTAGTCTAAACTATATGCCTTGCAGAAGTAAGCCAAAACCTAGAGGGGCATGTTTGATTTTACATATCAAGTAGCTTAGACATGCATCTGTCTTGTGGGATCTCATGGCTGATCTTTAGAAATTGGTTCTGTGTATCAGCTCATGTGGAAGAAGTGATCAGATGCTCAAGAATTCCTCATAAGCTTAAAACAAACTACCTTATGTCTTACTCATCTTTGAATGCCTTGGCTGTTGAACATCAGGCCAAATGAATCTATTGGAAAAGGAAGTGCTAGAAGAGACTCTCCGATTCCTACTGAGATAGAACTATGGAGGATTCAAGCTTTCTTCAACAAATATTTTGCTCTTGATAATGTAATTTATTGCTGAGGACTCCGTGGAAGCTTTATGTTGAATGGCTACTTTCTCTGAACAGCTGACTTTCTGGGTTTTTAACCCTGCAGGACTGCTTTGTTCCCTATCTTGCTCTTAAGTTACTCTGGTATATTAGAATTATTGATGCTTTTTAGTCTGAATGCTAAATGTTAAGGTCTTGAATAGTTAAACTTTAGCCTGAAGTTATAAATTACCTACTGCATTGACACTAGCATAGGAGGGGTTGCTGGTACAATGTTCTGTATCACTGCCTTCAGAACAATTCTGGCCTAGCAGTTTAGAGCTGAAATACTAAATAGCTTTGTGTCGCTGTGCTGCCAACAGTCTCTCCCTCTATTTCAAGTTGTCTTGGCAGTATGATGTTGCAAGTGTCAGTGGCTTATCTGATGTGTGCTAGCTGGTTTGAGTTCAGGCTTATGGTGGCCCTTTTAGCAGGGAGTGACATAAGAGTGAGCACTAGGCTAAGCTGGAGTAAAGACCCTAGCCAAAATTTAGGCTGCCTGCTTGATTCAGTCTCCCTTCAGTGCTTAATGATGTCTGTGCAAACCTGCTCTATCCTCTGTTGCCCATTTCAGTATCAAGGGGAGGGTAAAGATAGACTACTATACTTCAGACTATCCTAATACATTCTCACTGGGCAGTGGCAGTAAAATAAAGCAGCAATAGTACTAGAATGCAAATTTTGTACCAGTTTATCACTTGTGAGGACTAGGCTTCTAGTTAAGTAGACTGCATAGTTTAAAATAGCTGTTTTCTTCCTGTAGCTGGTAAGTTCTGCTGGACTAAGCCAGTGTGAGGTTAAGCATCTGTTGTCAATATTTATCCCTAAGTTCCCCTTTCAACTTGCAACTTATTGAGATTATTTCCCCACTGTAAGTGAAATAAAAATTTCTTTCCCTGACTAAGGTGCTACTAAGGAGACTAGTAGTGAACTAGGTTTTAGTTGCTTGGGTTAAAATCCCTATGCTGATCTATGGTCATCTGAAAAGTTGTATGGTAAAGCATACTTTATGCTCCCTCACTCAAGACAAGTGTTGCTGCTTATGTTCTCAACTTGTTCAGTCAATCACTAAGTTGGAGGCTGAAGACTACCACTTGCTTTTCTGAGTAATCATTTTTCAAAAGCTCAATCTTATCTGAACATGAGTATTTTGTCTACAAAGCAGAAGCTAGTATTTAAATCTAGTTCAGATACCTAAACTTTTTTTATTGAAAGTTATATACTAATATTCTTGGACTGAGTTCTGGAGCTAAGCATTTGGTATGTCTTGTGCCTAGACTTCATGGTATTCTGCTGATCATTAGAATACCTACTTATGTTGATAGTTATCTCTGTTTATCAATGGATATTATGAGTGCTTGGAAAGTCTTCTGAGAGGACTTGGACACACTGCTTCAATTAAATTGTCAGTGTATTGAGGGTACTTATTGAACATTATTCTCACTAAACAGCTCATTGGATCAGGGTGCCATAATTGTTGGGTACAGGAATAAGCAATAAGTTGGCCATCGTCACTGGCCAGTCTGATCTGGGCATCAGGAGAGCCAAATGGCTAGTAACACTTCTGCTCTTGGCATCTAAGTCTTACTCAACAATTACTGTCAACCACTTAGTGAAGTGTATTTAATGTGCTCTTTAATTCGAATGAAACAAATTAAAGGAAGGAGGCTGGGTTGTAATTGTAGAGGCTTTGGTGCTGGGGGGGGGTGATTGGAACACTTTCTCACTTGTATGGGAAGAAAAGGCCACTCACTGAAGTATCTAGTTTGGGCTTGTCTTTCTTTCTGATTAAAACTGTACTTTTTGTTGAAATTTAGAAGTAGTTTTCTATATTTATCCCTTATCTTTTTTAACAATTAAAAGTCAGCTTTTTGAAAATCTATTTCATACCTCTTCTGAAAAAATGTGTTTTTTTTTTTTAAGCTGGCAGAACAAGTTACTAGAAGTATTTGAATTTGTGGTGAGCCCAAACGTGAGATTGGTCACAGTAACTTGTCTACTACTTTGCACTGTGGTGTTCACCTGTCATTCTTGAAAATTGGGTTTTGGGCCTTAATGATTCTGAAATCCTTGTACAATAAAATTATGCTAAACACTGCTTGCCTCAGTTATTGTATCAAAATAGTGCTGACTAGGAATATTTGTGGAGTTTATTGACCAGTGTGTGTAAATACACTAGAAAAGATGAAATTGTAATACCGATGGGGTACACAGTAATGTTGGGCTGTGGATATTACACAGATTCTTTTCCTCAAAAGTACGCATCTGCTTCTTCACTGACTGAAAGTTAGTCAATTGAGGGAGACATGATCTATCTTTAACTTACATTATAGTAACAGTTTCTAGAGAAATGCTTGCCCTCTCTGACAACTAGCCTTATGCTGGTCTGAACCTGGCTTTAAAACAGATGGAGGCACATTCCTAGACCTGTTAGGTCTAAGTGTTTAGTCTGAGCTAGAGACTACCAGTAAGCTCTGTGATGGATTTCAGCTTATGCTACTCTAAGTCAGTGGCTGTAGTGGTCCCTGTATACCTCAAATCATGTACTAGGGTGGTGAGAAATGAAGTCAGGCACTGTTCTTCAAGATATTTAGAAGCTGAAAGCTTTTGTGCTGTCATTCCTTGTCATAGAAGCTGATGCTTCAAAGTAGTGAGTTGCTGAGATGTAATGGAAAGAGGGGTTGAGCAGGTAAAAGCTAAATAAAAAGTTAGGGACATGTGGCAGTCTATTTGCTGCTCTTCCTGCTCTAGAATCAAAAATAAATGAACTATAAAGTATGTATGCTTCTAATCCCTTCCAGATCTCATAGAGAAACTCTATCCTCCTGTTAAGTAATGCTAGAGGAAATTCTAGTCTTCAGGACCTTGTATCACTTGCAGTAAAAGTTTCTGCAGAGATTCACAGGGGCAGTGTGATATCATGAAGGTGGATGATGAAGCTTGTAGTCCTTCTTCATGATGTAATTGCTTCCTTCTGAGCTTAGAACTGATAATACACAGAACAAGAGTTGGCTAACAAAAACATCCTGTTCACCTGAGATTCCCTTTACCTCAACTCCTTACTTTCTTTTCCCAAAACCTTTGGAATTATTTGAGGTAACATCCTTGAATTTCTAGAATACCAGACTTTGATTTGCAGGGGAAAGATAATGAAAAAGGAAGGGGGGGGGGGGGAGGAAAAGCCATGGTTGAGCAAGTGGCAGAATGCAAGGCTTCAGTTCCATAAGGAACTTCCATAATAGAAAGAATTGCAAGACCAACTAAAGTGAAATAGTCTAGGTCTGTTGCAGCTTCGGTGAAAATCTAGTAAAGTGTTATATCCTGTTGTGTTTTTAGACTACAACCTTATCCATGCTGTATGAGACTAGTTTTGAGGGAGAGTAAGAGGCATTAGACAAATGGCACCCTAAACTGTTGTCATTGTTCTGCAAGATACAATTATTTCCTTCCCCCCTTTCCATGTTGGTGGTTCCTGTCGCTCTTAATTCTGCTTTTAAACTTGCATGAATTTTCCTATTTTGAAGTCAGTATTCAATTTGCCATTACGGAAGTGCAGTAGAACTGTATAAAAGTAAAAAAGACAGACTTTGCTTGTATGCCTACTTATTGTAAGTATTATTTGTTTGACATTTAATGCATTTAATATATTAATACACTAAATACATGTAGTAGCTATTTCTAGCAATGGAACAGGGTTTGTGTTTATCAGCAATTGACAAGGGAGGTATACCAAAGGATGTAGTATGCCTCTTGACTGTGGGTGTAGACATACCAATCATGTTTTGCTGGACTAGCAGTGCCATAATCCATTCCGTGTTGGCCCAGTGAGAGAAAAGAGCTCCATATCCTATTGCCAAGACTGCCTGTTGAAGGGAGTAGTTAACCTGCCAAGCCTCACAAATTTTCCTAGTAGGAAGAAGTTGAGTCATGATGCTGGAAAACAGTGTCTTGCCAAGAACCATGTGCAGAGCAGCTGCTAGATCCTAAACTGATATTTCATTTCTGTAAATTAAGGACAGTTATACTATCTACTGCAGTGTTATCATGTTTTCTGTCAGCTGGGTGATTTAGTCAGCAGGAGCTAGTTGCCTAGGTTGGCTGATCCAGCAAAATGCTGCACAGAGCCTACATCATTGCAGCAGGAGAGTGTCTGTGCTCCCTCACTGCTCAATGATGTGGGAAGCCTGGAGTCTTGCAGAGCTTGGGATGAGATGGGACATCAGGAAGTCTGCCAGTCTAATCTACTGTACAGCACCAACCTTTTGGTCACTGAAAAACTTTACAATGTTTCTGGATACTTCAAGAGACTCTAGACAAATGTCCAAGGCCTGAATTGTTTGGGGGGAATAATTTTTGCCTATGTATTTGCAGCAGGTGAATGACAGTTTGGTGCTGTAGGGATGGTGTCACTGTTGGAAAATACCCTTTGTGATGCTATTTGACTGACTGTAGTATATGTTTCAGCATGTGAGTGACATAACTATGCAGTTTCTGTGCTCTTATACCTCTGAAACACAGGGTACCTTTATTCTCTAATCCACCTGCTCATATAGCCAGTCTGCTTCAGAAAATAGTAAAACTTTCCCTGCCAAGAGATTATGCTGATTGTACCTTGAGCAGAGGGAAAATCGTCTCCTGCAAGAGAATGGTTGAAACGTGAGACTTCTGATTCAGGAAACTGTCAGTATTATCTCCATGCAGTAAGGAAAGCCTCCTGACCTTGCTGGGTGGGAGGCAAGCGCATTACACCATGAGTTGGTCTCTTTGATTCTAGTGCCAGAAGAATGTACACAACCCACCACTGTAATACCTCTTTTCTCTACCTGCTGTATCTCTCGTCTGATTAACTTATTCTGAAAGCTATGTCACAGTATACTTTCTGGAAAGTTGTTCAGTCTTGCCTTAAAGGTGCTCAGGAATGGCAATTCATCATGTACTTTGAGAATGTGTTCTAATATTTGGTTGTGGTCACTACTGAGAAATTCAGTTTTGTTTCCATGTTTGTTATTTAACTTCAACTTGTGGACTGCTGCATTCTTATCAGCAAGGCTGAAAAGTCCCAAACTGTCTCATGTTACCCACTAAGCCATTAAACTCTTGGATGAGCTGAGGAAAATGAGCTTGTGAAGCCTTATATTGTATGTGTTTGGATTCAGAAGCTGGGATTTTTTTTCCTTTGGAACTTTGTTGTTTCTGCACATCTAATGAACCAGCTCCAATTGCTAGCCTAGTGTTCTACATACCATTGATTAAAAAAAAAAAAAATAGTGCTATGATCACTTCTCAACTTCTTGGTATTCATATCCACAAACTGCACCAGCCCTTTTTGCCATAGCATTGTGGAATGCTGAGTGCTCGTGCTGAGGCTGTTATTTTCAGTGATTTCAAAGTCCATCTGCAGCTTTTCAAGGCAGTGTCTCCCATCTGGTATTGACGACATCTGTGTTCCTGGTTCCCAGATGTAGTATTTTGCATTTGGTGGTATTAAAAAAACACTTTGTCTGAATCCTATGGTTAAATAGTCACAATGTAGGTGGACAGAGTAAGCACAACTTTTCTTCATTGTTTACTACCTCACCAACTTTTGTGTTGCACAGTGCCTGCAAATGACCGAAGCACTTGTCAGTACTGAGAGTTGCTGTTGTGTACTGAAGAGTACATAAGATTGTAGGCAGCTTGAGACCTGCAGCTGGTTTAAAATCAGCATCAGCACAAAGTCCACAAATGTACTGGCTGCAGGTTATTTGGGGAGCAGTGCTTTGGTTTTGTTTTTTTGTTTTTTGTACCCCCCCCCCCCCGCAAATACAGAGTACAGGCAGTAGAAAAAGCTTATATTTGTCACTGTGCTTAACAGCAGTTCCTCAGTCCTTTCCTCTGCACCCCTGGTCTAAAACACTGCGGTGACAAATATCCCTGTGGCATGAGTTAACAATATGACTGAACTGAAGAGCTCCATGTTTCTGCTCTTGCCATCACATCTGTTAGCCATCATCAGCCTGTCTGTTTTACTGTTCATATGGGGCTCCCCAAATGTTGTGTAGTACTGAGTAACTGCCAGGTCTGATGCAGCTTTACAGACCTCATGAGCTCCCTTCTACTTTCTCTTCCCAGGCAGCTTTTTAAGACAAGGAGGAAGTAAGCTGGTTTTGTGAAGTGAGCCTGCCATCACTCCCGCTGTTCAAATTCCCTGGGACACCAGAGGAAGTTCATCAAATAGTATGACAGATTTCTTAACAGCCTGGCAGATCTGTGCAACTACAGCTCCTGTGTTACTGTCTGTCTTGCTCTCAAGCTGCACTAGAATATATTTCTGCAGCTCTCCATTAAATCAGTAGAAGTAATGCACAAAGATGGGGCTTGGCCTTTGGGATCAAATTTATGGAATTACTCCACAGAAACATTTGTCTACCTGTAAAAAATGGTGTCTGTTTTGGCCTAGAGGAAGCTTTGAACATGGAGTAACTTTCCAGCTGGGTATGTACACACTTCAAATTGGTAGTTAGCCTCCTTCCTTACAGCACTTCTGGGATACAAGGGTTCCTGTTCGCCACCAATTCCCTGACAAAAGTTGAGCCCTGAAGAGGGGAAGCCATATGGTCAAGTAACACATGGACTTACTAACAGGGCTAGGAGTAGTGAGTTTAGAAGCCCTGCATATTGGTGAGGCAGGAGGGAAGAGTGGGAGTACTGGAACATTTAGAAATAGAAGAGGAGGATATAGGTATTAAAAGAAAAAAAATCCAGATGAACTTGGGAACTTTGGTTCTGAAGTAGAGGTGTATGATCTTCTCAAAGGCATATCCTACTTTTAAATTTCAAGCATCAGTGCAAGCCATACCAACAGAACTTGCAGGGGAGCTGTACTATGCCCATAGTCAAGAGAGTCAGTACATTTGTGATTTGTAACTTCTTGCAATACTATATTACAGCATAAAATCTTAGTGATAAACATACTGTTCTGTTACTGTGCTTTGTAAATGTGGCTCTCCTCAGCAGTTATGGTGTGAACTCTGGCCTTTGGTATTCATAGTCAGTTTTTTGATGTCTGGTTAGAAATAAAAATTGCTGTATGGATATAGCTGCTCCTATGGTCAGCACTTCCAGCTGACCAGAACTTGAATTTTTGTTTTAATTGCTGAAATTCCAGCTTTACTGAAATATCAGTTGAAAACATGGATTTAGTTAAAAAGAGAAGCTTCTTTCATAAATAAGAATCAGAAGCCATCAACTAACAATGAGATATTTGACAGAAGTGATCTTGCCTTTAACTGTATATTTGCTTGTGAAGATATGCCTTTTAATTCCAGAGCAGCTGCTTTTACTTTGATACTGTCTGATTAGTGATTTTTCTTATTACTAACAAAGAAGAGAATAATAGTGAAAGGGGCTACAGTTTATCTCGGGGATTCTTTGACAGACTTACAGTATAACATTCTCTCTTAATGAGCTGGTGATGTATGTCTATTGCTGACAAAACCTCCAGATCCCAGACTTAATAAAAACAAATAGTACTTCTATAATTAATCACTGGAGTTTATACCAGTCCTTACTTGAACAGACTGGTATAAATTTAAACCAGAAAACTATTTAAATGTAGTTTCTTCATGGTGATTGTTCCTGAGGATGTTTCAGGCATGCTTGATAAATTACAACTGTTTCATCTGTGAAAGGGACCATCTCAAATGAGGCCTTTCAAGGCTACAATTTTAATATTTGAAAAATAGGCTGCAATTTAATAGTAATGGCTCACTTTAAAACAGCCTGAATTAAGTGACTAAATTTTCTAGCCGTACTTTTAAAAATAACAGAAGAGGACTGAGAAGCCTACAAAAAGAAATTTAAAGTTCAGATGTCTAGAACTGTCTAGATGCTAATAGCAGGTATTGCCAGAGTTCTTGAGAGCAATTCTGTACACTGATGATTTCAGAGGACTCTGATGCTCAGCTGAGTGCAGAGTAGTACTGGGCCTTGAGTCTCCTGCCATGTTTAGTGCTTAATGATGTGAACTAAGCATAAAGTTAAATCTTGCCTCCAAATTTCCTTGCTTTTGTTAATCAGACTCCATAGTAGCATAGCATACTTTTTTTTCCCCCCAGCAGTTTAATTTCCTCTTTATTTCCATAGTGATGGATTCTTGGGAATCCAGACATGCCAGAGCACTGGCAAATTACCCATATTTTAACCAAATCTTCATTTTTACAGTATAAGATAGCAATTAGAGAACTGAAGCACTTAGAAAATAAGGTGTAAACATTGAATAAATGAAATATTTAAAACTAACTTTTAAAAAACTTTTATTACAGCTCAGAGAACTCTATTCCTGAAAATATTTGTAAAGAACTAAAATATTACTTTTATTACATAGTAGCCATTTTAGTTTTGCTTCAGATAGGTACCAGTTGTAGCCTGGCTCCCAGATATCACCTGGAGTTTCCTGTAGTACAGTACTTGATAAGGACAGCAAAATGTAGGTATGACTGTTTTTCAGGCTAATGTTTTACTAATTCTCAAGAGTGAAGATCACTTTTGCTTTATAAAATGGTGAGGAAATATTGCACAGGCTCACAACAGTATTTTTCTTTCATGAAAGAGCATTTATATAAATTATTTTCTAAAAAAAGATACATTGGAACAAGCCAAGGGGTTTATTTTGGCTAAGGGTTCCTGATGTGCAGCCACCTAAAATAAGTTGCTTATAACACTTCACGCAGCAGGTCTCCTGCGCCCGCGTGGTGGCTGTGAGAACAGACTGCCTGTGGTGCTGTTGCCTGGCAGCAGGACCTGTCTTGTAGTGCATTTTGTTCTTTGACACTTTGGCTGGAGGTTAGCTGGGGTCCCAAACTTAGCCTCCAGTAATGTTTACAACATTGCTTCTGCAAGGGAATACAGAGGCACTCATTGACTGAAGTCAGTGCTGAGGGGGGATATAAAGTTTGGGGAAGAGAAGAGCTGTTGTTTGTAGTGTCAGAGATACCAGAAAAAGGGAGCATGTGATGTTTCTTGTGCACACACTATTTTTTGGTAATATATTTGGGAAGCCTTTGTTCAGAAGAGTCAATGTTTAGATAATAACCCTGTCCTCTGTTCTGACAAGCTGTGCTGTAGTGTGAGGTCATTCTACTCAAATGTCATTTCTCTCCAGTGACTATAAAGAAATCCCGGAGTGGCAGGCTTAGATATCTGCACTACAGGCAACTAAAAACAGGCAGGAAGAATTTCATCCCAAATGGCCAGAAATCAGATAAAAATACCAGAAGTTTTCTCAGTATTTCTTGTGATTCTGTGTTTCTGTGATGATAATGTGTGTCTGTTCTTGCAGGTTTCTCAAGTCTAATGCTCCACCCCTTGTCAAGTTAGGTGTTAGGAACCCTTTCAGCCAAAGGGTGGCTTCCCTACAGGGAGGAAATGTCTTTGTACTATCTGCATTACTTCTGCCCTTCCCTAATGTTCAGTGACCTACTTGTCTCTGCTCTTGTTTTTTCCCCTTCTATGCCTGTTCCTAGAAGCCCTGCTGTGATGACAGGGCAAAGTCTGACTCAAAGACCAGAGCTTTGTCAGAGGAGAAAGATTCATATCTTTCAAGTATATTTAACCTGTTCTCATAACCATTTTCTCCAATTATCTTTGTTCCACACTTGGGTGATGTCATTGTCAGCCCCTTGGACTTCAAGGACTCCCACGTTTCTACGTTAGACAAAATGACTGCACAACATTTAAAAGTCATCAGGAGAAAACCAGTCAGGCTGGAGAAGTGACTGCTGACCATACAAATGAGACCAGTTCAGCTGGTAGGAGTTCAGAGGTCTGGAAGCAGGACTGGAAAGTGATTTGCAAGTGGTAGCATTTGGTATGTGAAATGGGATGCTCCTGCTAGAGATCTGATATGTTGTATGATTATAAAAGCCTAATATCCCAGCAGGAGGAAATTCTGAGTAAAACTGATAGGAAGAAAACTTTGTGGAGAAAAATATGTATTCAAATGGGGAAAATTCTTTAAAAACTATGTATTAGATAGCTTAAGAGGTATTTCCACATTTGAGAGAGAGGATTCCTTTAGCTAAAAGCCTGCATAGTTCAGGGGTGAAGGCAGCAGTTAGAAGCAGAAATGCAGGATATTAAATATGGGGGAAAGGGTAATAATAGGTGGCATTTGATGTAATTTAGATTTTTAAAATACAGAAAACTGTAGAGGGGGGAAGCTGAAAACATTAAACCAAGTAGATATGTTTTCCTTAGAGTTAATAGGAAGGTGTTTGTTTTTGGAGCAAAACTAATTGTGCTGACGGCATATGCCCTTTCATTGTTTGGAGGTGAACCATTTATTAAACACTTCCATCTTTTTGAATCTTTATTAATTTTTCTGATGAATGTTGGAAAGGAGGATGTTCTGCTTCGATGACAAACAACTTTTGAGCTCATTAGCAATAGGGGAAAATTATTAGAAAACAGAAACTTGGGATAGGAGTTGTCTGAGGAGTATTCTGGTCTGCCGATGTTAATATTAAATCTTGGACTACTGGGTAAATTCCAGAAGAATGAGAGCATGGGGCTTCTGTTCCAGTATTGTAACAGGGGCTGTAGGAAGTACCACATAAATCCTCATTTCTGACTCAGGTTTTACAGATTAGAGCAAGGGATGCCCTGCCCATGTAAAGGAGTGGTTCTGGCATGTGAGATGAGTATGGGACTCTTTCCCATAAGCTTTTGGAGAGAATACAAAGTAAGGTCCAGTGGGAAGCAGCAAGCTGACCTTAAAAGATTAAAAGAGCTGAAAAGATTTTCCTTCTTTTTCTGCCAGGGGCTTCTGGAGGGTATCGTGCCTGCAGGCAGGGACAATGAGTTTCCGGTGCCACTGCAGAACAGGGAGTCATATAGACTCAGACCAGCAGCTGCAGGTTACGAGTTCATTTGTTGCAGACTGTTTCTGTGACTACAGTGCAACAGAGCACTCCCCACTTGCTACAGCCACATGTGAGAGGATCTGGAGTTAGGAGAGTTAGGAGAGATGATACAAGATATGCCACTTCATCTTGTGGCACCAGTGGTCCAATTGCAAGTGTTCAATCTCTAGTCCTAGCCAACAGATGCAAAGACCCCCATCCAACTCCATTTAGCACTCATGAACAATCCAGTTAGTCCACCCAGAAGCTGGGATCATGCACTTCATAGACCTGACATCAGTGGGAACCCTGATGTCCAGTTATGAGCACCCTTCCATAGTCTTGCTTGACCATAGGGGTCCACCCACAGTAGCCTACTCCATCCCACTTAGTAGCAGCAATTAGGATGCATGCACCCAATAGCAGGCCAGCCTCACCAGGCCTAGTAACTGCTACAATGGTGCCTCTGCTGTGTGTAAGGCAACTTTTTCCTTCCTTAAAACTATTGTAAGGGCAACGGACCTTCATGGAGTCAAAAAATCATTTTACTCAGAGTCCTTTAGTGGGGCAATAGGAGTCCTGCCCACCAAAAGCCATCCTGATGGACACTGCTGAATGAAAGTCTTTCAGATGGACTCTCCTGAATGAAAAGAGGGCGTATGAGGACCCTCACAAGTGTCTTGCTGGAGGCCAGATTTTCACATGCAAGTGGTGGTGATGCAATATTTGTCGCCAATTCCAGTTTCGAATGTGACCAGTGTAATCTGTATAACTTGACTGAGTCAGTCGCATGGCTAAAGCAGGAAGTCTTCCTTTATGACAGCAGAACACTGCCAAGTTGATTGTGTGTGCTTTCTGCTTCTTACATGACATTAAAAAAAACATAAGAAACTGTTCTTTAAAACAATTTTATGTGGACAGCTTTAAATAATTACAGTGATGTGTAAGAGCTTTCTAGAATCATCTTTAAATCTGAGAGATGCTTCTTTCCCTCCTCCTCCCTCCTCTCTATAGTAGAGTTCCTGTGCTGAGAAAGGGGAAAGGAGAAGCGTGGTGTGGGTGGGTGAGCATTACTGTAGTTCTTTGGATTTCAGCTACCTGGCCTCAAAGTTTAAAACTGTAGTGGACTCTTAAGCCCTAAAGGCCTGCCTAAGAAATAAAACAGATTTGGAGCACAGAAAATCTTGTTCTAAGTATTTTTTAAGGCGAGAGTCTGAAAAGTGCTTCAAGCACATACTTCCTGTATTTTAGACCTGCTGCACAGTTCTTGGGAGGATGTAACTCAAAGCTGTAAGGGCTGTGTTCATGTTAGGAAATATGCATGACATATTCCATTTGTTCTTGAACTTTTGTCTTCAAAGAGTATTGAAAAAATTGCTTCCTGACTATATGTTTAGTGCTGTGGTCACTAAAAGTAACTGATGATGCTGGCTTTTTGAAAGAGGAAACAAAAAGCAAAGTTACTGATGTTCAATAGACCCCCCCCGATCCTGTCTACAGAGGTAGAAATATATCTCCCGTGAACTCCCACCCAGCTTAGCTAATGGCATTTTACTGACTTTGCTAACTTTTTGAACAGTTTCTGCCATCTCCAAACCCAGTTCAGCTCACCCTAAATAAATGTTGCTAATATAGAAAGCTTTTGTGTTTTATTTTTCAGACAAACATGAGCTCTAGAAGTAAGGGAGAGAAAAGAAGCAGGTATTTAAATGCCCATTTTTAGACTAATAGAAGTTGTTCCCCTCTGTTCTGTCTCTGATTAACTGTCTCAATGTGAGAGCAGTAACTCATTCCACTTGCGCATGCCCACTGTATTCCTTGGGATGAATCCCTCAGTCGTTTTCTGTTACTGTTTGCCACCATCTGTGCATCACACGCAAAACCTGTTCAGCAGTTGGATGTGCCTGCTTGAGCCAGTGATAAATGGACTGCCCCTGCCATGAGTCTTGTTTTATGATTTGTATTAATGCCAGATCAGAGAGAGGCCTGGAGGACTTCTATGGTAGATATCTATAGAGAAGCAGGCTTGTTGAAAGCTATAAGAACAACCAACATTGTGTCCTCTCAAAAGCGATTTTCTGAAACTGGTCAACCTCTGCACTTTTCCCCTGCCTTTCAGGCTGCTGTCGAGTTCAACAGTGGGCCTTCTACTTAAATGTTTGGTTTGGAATATGAATTGAGTATGTTGTGAAGTACGCAGAGGACTGGGTCATAATAATTTTGTAGATACAGGATTGGAAGACGATGATACTCCAGAGCTGACAAGGGCTGGAGAAAGTGGTGACTTAAACTCATTTCCGATTGCACTCAGACATTTGTGCGATTTTTTTCTGACTCTCAGCTTAACTCTAGGAGCAGAAACTTCCCTTTTGGCTCCAGGCTGCTCGTCTGAGGAGGTCTTGGTCTCTCTCTGTCCCTCTGTCTCTCTCGGCGTCCCCACAATACCCGGGTGCGCGGCGGCTGCTCGCCTCGGCCGGGGGCGGTGGCGCGCTCAGCACCGCGGACAGCGGCGGCGGCGCCCGGCGCGCGGCTGCTGCCCGGCGCGGCCCCCCGGGAGCAGCTCGGCTTCGCGGGGGGGGGCTCCCCGCCTGGCGGGAGCCGGCAAGAGCCCTGCGAAAGCGAGTTCCGTGAGAAAGGGGAGGTTTCGCTGTTTGAAAGACGGAGGTGAGCGGGTAAGGATGCTGTGCACGTCTTAAAAATGAAATGGGCTCGCATAAGAGCTTCCTCTCCTGATGGAGTGATCTAAAAACGAGCAGAGACGCTGCAGGAATTGCTAGCTGGGGAGCAAGAAAAGTAAGAAAGAGTTCAGGAAGTTGAGCTACCATGTTCTTTGTGATTCTGTCTGAATGGAAGTCTCTAGAGGGAGCACTTATTCACCCAGACCTCCTCCTATCAGTGTTTCTCAACACAGTCTGGTTCTTGAGCTGAGGGAGAGCATTGAGCAGGCAGCAAGTGACTGAACCTGGTTCTTTGCTTGGTGAGCAGTCTCAGCCTACTACAGCTAATGGAAGGAGTGATATTGGAGACTTCCCCTTCAAAACGTGTCTCTAAAAAAACTTTGCTGGAGCTTGCAGGTCACTCCACACGTTCTCTTGTGCTTAGAAGTATGAAGGGAAGATGAGAGCTTATTTCCAGCCTTCTCAGAGCTTGTCTTATACCTGACACCTAGACACATACTATGCATCCACCTACTCCTAGCTATGGCACAGGTCTACCAGTTCCTCAGACACACAGTTTATACAATTTCATGTGGATCCTTTCACTGTGAGAGTCTCAAAAGGATCAATTAGTCTGCCTTTCAATAGCCCTATGAAAGAAGAAAATATTTTAATCTTAGTTTTATTACTGCAGACCTGAAAAGAGAAGGAAATTAAAACAGTCACACAATAAAGTCCCCCTCTTCAGGACCTTACCATCTTGTGTCCCTGCAGGCTCACCTCTGCGCTTACTATGAAACACTCTTCCCTGCGCTGTGGGTTTGCAAGGATTCCTCCACTTCTTTCTCAAGAGGGCAGACAAAGTCTCAAGGCAAATCCTGCTTAACACAGCTGCACGGAAAGGGTAACTTAGGACATGCTACTAAGAATATGACAGAACAGATATGAGAAGAACAGCTTTCCCACCTCAGCTCACACCTAATGCTCAGTGTATGCTAATCAAAAACCACTACGGAGTTGTTTCCAGCCAGGTGAGAACACTTAAAAAGCAATGCTTACATGGAAGTTTGTTTTGAATAGTAGATTCTCTTTCCTCTTCTGGTGTTACAGTGTGAGCTCCCTGCCTTATTTCAGTTTGCTTGCTCTTTGGGGCCAGAGACCATGAGTTAGGAGCAGTGTTTGGGCAGTTCTTTAATGTGTAACTTCTAATCACGCTGATATGTGGTAAAAAAAAATAAATGGATAGGCCATGCAGTATAGGTTTTTATATAGGCCTTTGTATGAAAAGACATGATACCAGTGTGTAAAAGACAGAAAATCACAGAAGGGAAAATAAGTAACTAAGTAAGAGATCAGGACTAGAATTAGCCTGGTCACAGAAATGTCAATGGGTGGAAAGAGCTGGATCCACAGATGACCTTTGTTCTGCTGCTCTTAAAAGCTCTGTCTGTGTGTACATGGCATGTGGTATGTGCCTTACTGTACCTGTGCACTTAGTCAAAGAGGACTCAGTTGCCCACCTCCAGTTTGCCCTCCTGTGCCTGGGAAGAAAAAGGGTTTTGGGATGTGAGGGTTGGCTTGAAAGTCTAAGTGGATCTGAGTGACCTTCGACTCCTAGGAGAATTTAAGGTCCCTTCAATGGTTAAAAAAAAAAAAAATAGTGAGCAAAAACTTCCAGTGGGGTGGGATTGAAGAGAAGAGGGGGAAGAGTTACACGATGGGAAAGGCATCCCAAGGCTGGCAAGTCTTAGAGTGGAAGAATTGTCATTACCGTTCTCAGGAACAAGAAGATGCTGCTGATGGAGGAGAAGAGGGGATTTAGGAGCCCGGTCATCCAGGCTGGTCTAGGGCCTTGTGGCCTTCCTTTCTCCTTGCACCTTTTTCACAGATCACAACCCTTATGACCTCTACTTGCTACCATAAACCCTCTCTCAGTAGCCTCCCCCCATTCCCATTTGTAGGGACTGCTCTGCAGCCGGGCTGACTTTAGCCCTCTCCTCTCTGTGTTTAGCTGCAAATCCCTCCCTGCAGATTTCCTGCCTTTTCTAGATGAGTGCTCTGCTCTCCAGGACGAGTGCCAAAATCCTGCATCTCTGGGCATCTCTGTCCTTGCTCTCCTCTGGCACCCGTCCCATCTCCTAAATTCCCTCATGCCCTTTGTAATCTGCCAGGGAGTGCATGTATGTTTATAGGCACTGTCTCGTATGGAAGCTTTGTGATAGGAGTGTATTCGCCTGTAAACAAGGAGGCCTGCTTGCAGCATGGGCATCTGGCAAAGCAGCTGGGGAGCACAGGACAGACATATGGCAGAGGGTGAGACACGATGTGCAAGGGCAGAGCTCTGGCTGGTGCCAGGTGCTGGGGTGAGCTCAGTACTGGGTATCTGGGCGCATTGTGCAGCGGCTGCCAGGGACCCAGCAGTGCAGGGGCAGAGCAGCACGGGCAGAGTTTGCATAGTACGGTGGTCCCAACCTGTGCTCTCGGCAGCTCCTTTCCAGGTTCATTTGTGTGTTAGTATTTGAGTGTTACACGATGTCCAGGCACAGTCTGTTGCATCTGCCTTGCACACCTCCTCCCCAAGAGTTCGTGTCCCTGTGGTGTGGGGGGGACCCTGGCCAGGTGTGAGAACTCCCTGGCAGCCTTAGGGTAGCATGTATGTAAACAAGAGTGTGTGAATTCAGTCAAACTTCACAAACAAGGATAAGAACAAACCCAGGACATAATCAGTGCTCAAATATAGAAACTCAAGGTTTCCTGAGAGAGGCACAAGAGAAACAGAGAGAGCAGAACAGGTGTCATGGTCCCTGTGGCTTTCATTTCCCCTTACCTTGGCTTCTCAGTAATGAATGTGGTGCTGGCCACTGGCCCCAATTTAGACTAAGTAAAACAAACCAGCACGTTACAGACAATCTTGTTGCTATGCGGGACAAAAGTCTGATACTGCTGCCTACTCGGTCTGCAGGGTGACATATCCACTTCTCATGCAAGTCCCTCACCTGTGGCAGAGTCACTGCTCCCCTCCTCCCCATTGCTATTGCTGTAGAAAAGGACACAGCTGAAGTGCCACTGCCATAACAGCAGACTGAGATTTCCTGTGTCCTTATCAGCCTGCTGTTCGGAGCAGCCTTGAGGCTGGCACTTGGACTAACAGTTAAGAAACTGTATCCCTCTCCTTCACAACCCTTCCTTTTGACCTGGGGAAAGACTCAGCAGAGATGGAGCTCAAGCAGGGCAGATGGTTCTCCATATGACAGAAGACTGCGGTGCCTGAGAAAGGTGTCGTGAATTTAAATAAAAGTCTGGATCCTGGAGGTTCCCTTTTACCTCCAGAGGAAGAAGCTAGGCAGCTGGAGGTCACATAAACACCCCATGTAAACACTGACAAGCTCCTCTGTGTGAAGAGGAATGTCTGTGTTTCAGCCAGTCCTTTGCTTCTTCAGCAAGGGGGTGATTAATGTTGCTTGTGATATGGCTATGGATTCAACCCAGCTTGGCCTTTGACAGATTGGCCAGAGCTTTCAGACAGTGGAAAGATTGGCTTGGTCAAGCATGTCATGGTCCAAGATGGCTCTGGTCTCCCTGTCAGTCCCTGCAAGATCTTATGGTGGGAGTCACGGCTGCCCCGTAGCCTGTTTCCTGAGCCCTGTGTGCCTCCTTTGCTGCCCCTGGGGAGAAGGCCCTTGCTATGTAAGTGCAAAGGGGAGAAATGTATCCCCTCCCTGGCCCAGCTTGCCTTGCTGAATGGACACCAGCGTTCATGTGGGGTTATGTCTGTGGTTACAACCAATAACTTGCTGCCTCTCCAAGCCCACAGAGAGCTTCTGTAAGAAATGATAAGATGCTTCCCAGCTGCCTCAGCCAGGCTGCATGAGGAGAAACTCCTGCACAGCACGAGCTCTCTGCGGGCTTGGAAAAGGCTTGGGATGAGGTAACTGCATCAGCTGAGGCCTGAGGAAATGAAAAGGGGAACCTCTGAGCCTAGGACTAGGCTTGGGGATATCCTAGGGCTGGATCTAGGCACAAGCAGGCTCGCACTGGAGTAGGGGCCTCTGTAACACTCAGCATCCGCAGGAGATGCCCTTTGGAATCACAACATGCTACTCCAGTTTGGGGTTTTTCCCCTTTACTCTGTGGGGCACAATGCTGCATGGGATGAACTGAGCTGCAGGTCCTTTCTGTTTGAGGGATCATGTCTACTTGGCTTTCACATCATAGGCAAAATAGCAAATCCCCAATGGGTGTCCTGGAGCCTGTGGTTCTCTCCTTGTCAGTTCAACAGTTCTGCTGAGCTGCTCTGGGTGGTTCTATCCCAGGTGAGCCCCTGTCTGGAAGAGTCACAGAGTGACACTCAGCCTGTGACACAGCTGAGGCTGGTCCCCATACTTGCTTTGAGAAGCGAGGCAAGACTCTAAACTCAGTAAAGAAAGGAATGGTGCAAAGTCCTGCTGTGATCTTGGGGGCATGAAGCATGGTGAAGTCTAGCTCCTACTGTACGCAGTTGTTGGGCATTGCCCCCTTGCTTTTACTGTGAGGTACAACGAGTTACAGTAGCACACTGGCAGGTACCAGAGCCGGTGTGGCCATATCATTGCCTGGGAAGACAGGCCAAGTTTCCTAGGAAGCTGGAGGTGAAAGACTGAATATTTATAAACAGGAGCTTCCTTCCCTGAAGCCAGGACCTTGGGGCTTTGCCCCACTTTGTGGCATGAGACTGCTGCTGTTGATGGAAGGTGGAGACAGTGTTGCGAAGCACTTGCCCTTTCTGGCCAGCATCATCTGGGTTTCGCTTGGGCTTGGTAGGAGCTGGTTGCTTTTGACCCAGGACTGTTTAGTAAGGCTTGTAACTTGAAATAGCCTCTCTCTAGGTGCTTTTTCTGATTGAGAACAGCAACTCTGAAAAAGCACAGAAGAGCTAAATAGGAACAGAGTGCCAGGTGCAGAGTATGCAAAAGCTTTATTAGTATCCCAGGTGCCAATGACCTGCTGGATAGGGAAGACAGAGAAGCAGAGGGAAACCAGAAGAAAAGAGCCACATCCTACTGTAGACGCACAAGGACTCAAACTCTCAAACAGAGTCAGAACCAGGTGTTTCCTGGGGTCCACAAGCTGAGCACGTTATCGCAGCTGGCAGGACAGGGACCTGGCTGGCCAGGGCCCGTCCCACAGTACCTGAGTGAGGAAGCAGGACAGGCGCAGACTTGGCAGCTGGGGTCAGCCTAGAGTCCAGATCAGTGGATGAATTTGTGGTGACAAAGCAGGTCCAAGGTCAAACTGGGAAGTCAGTCCGTGGATTAGGGTCCAGATCAACAGGGCTCATGGCCAGGCACAGGAATTTGTCCCACGGTTTTCCTGTTCTCCTCCACCTGTGCTCTCCCTCTGTGAGCTGCTGAGACCTGTTTCATAAAACTGAATACTTTCTGCAGTCTACATGGACCCAGTGCCAGCCACACCATACGCCGGTGGTGCTCATCATCTTTCCATGCTGGGCAGGTTGTGGCTGGTGGATGGCAAGGTCGGGCTGTTTCTGATTGTGGTGGAGGAGCAATCTACAGATGTGAGTGGACCTGGTGTACCTGCTGTGGGCTGTGGGCAGTCTGAGTCAGCTCGGCTTTTGAGCATGAAGCACAGATGTTGTGATGGGTCCTAATTACCAACTTGAAAGTTTCTGAGCTATTCATAGTCCATCCCATAACTGCACTGAAAATCAGTGTGTGTGGTGCCCTGACGCATTTGCTTCTTTGGGAATGTAGACCAATCCTACTAGTTGTCCAACCAAAAGCTTTCTTTGATGACAGGAGGCTTTGTGCCATCGTATCTGCGCAGTGCTCTGGAGTGATGACATGCAGTGGAAGAAGCAAGTGACATAGCTGTCAGTTGACTCATTGGTCTGTTTGGCAATAGGAAGGGACCCTTGTGAAGAACAGGCAGATTTTTTAAAAGGATTTGAATAAAGTGCTCGGCTCTTTCTGAATCTCTTGGCCACTCTGTACGTAAGCTGGTGCCAGTCGTGCAGTGTTCGCAGCAGCCCTGGCACACAGCCCCACAGGTGCTGCCCCTCGATGGCAATGCTGCCGGCTTTGCTGGGAAGCTGGAGCAAGTGCTAGTGGTGTGCTGCAAGCCTTCAGCTGAGTCACTAAGAGCTTCATTGTATGAAATGCCTGAGATTCAGTGACTCAGGCAACGCAGCCGCATGCTGGAGCCACAGCGGAGAGCTCAGACTAAACATCAGCTGCATGCAAGATTGTTGATATTTGTCCTAGAGGAAAAGATCCTCAAGAGACCTTGAGGAGTCAGTCAGGGGAGGCTCCATGCCAGGACGGGACCCTTTGCTCAGCGACAGCCCCTTTTGGAGAGACCCTTAGCACACACATCTGCTCGCTGGCAATGGGCATGGCAAGGAGGTACCCCCCACACTTGTGCTGTGGTTTGCACAGCTTCAGCAGACTCCACAACACTGTGGTTCTTTGCACATTCAAGACCGCTCATTACCAGGCTAAGGGAAAATCAACCCAGTCTTTAGGCTGAGTGATCTTAATCACTGCCTGGAAAAACTGACCCACTGTTCCTTGCCTGGTTTTTACCTCTTCCCCTGGTTTTGATCCATGGCAGTGTCCCTCCCCTCAAACCACACAAGGCAGGAAGCACAGCCTTTCCTTGTGGTTCAGGAACCAACACAAGTGAAGTTTATACAGTCTTGTGCTAGTTAGGAGGGTTGGTTAGTTTAAATGTTAGATATTAAATGTTAAACACACCTGGGTAGAACAACTAGAAAGAATCCCCCTCCCCCCAGCTCTCTATCCATATGCTTTTTCTTCATATTATTTTATAAAAGGCTATATTGAAAACCTTTGAAAGTCCAAAGAAATGTTGGTTCATTCTCTTTTAGTCACTTTTTGGCTGACGCAGCTGAACAGCCTACTAGGTCGGTGAGGTAGTATTTCTTTGCAGAAGGCATCCCCTGCCCAGAAATGATGATTTCATGGCCTGTCTCTTTGCCTCTTTTTTATATATTGCCTGCAGTGATTTGCCAGGTACAGGTATAAGCCTTATGGGCCTGCATTTCTCTAAAATATTGGGATAAAGCTTTTTAAAAATATCAGCACAAATTCTTGGGATAAGTTAGCTCATTTCTTTCTACCTACAAATTAAAGACTTTTTCTTTTTCTCTTAAAAGCAGCATTAAAAGAGAAAGAACAGTTTTCTTTCTATCCTTCCTTGATGCAGGGAGAGGTGAGGGAAGGCAATTGTTTTGTTCTTTTTTTTTCCTGTTTCTTCATAAGCAGATACAGAGATCTGCAACACTGACAGATTTTTTTTCCTTTTCTTTTTTTTTTCCTTGCCTTAGGAAAACAGGTCTTGATAGCTCTCTTTTTTGAGCAAGCCTTTGACTGGAGAACTACATGGATTTGAGATAACCTAAACAAGAGGGAAAAACAAACAACCAAGAGGCAAAAATATTTTAATCAATCAATATATTCAAAACACACATGTTTTATGCTGGTTCCTTTTAACAACTGTTTGACTCCAGAAGTGTGGCAAGTAGCTGGAAGAAGCAATTTATGGGAAAATTTCAAGGCCATTAGTTGCTTCTGTTAGAAATGGAGAAAGCTCCCATCTCTAATTATCTATAGCTTCCAGCAGAAAACAGAATTGAGAATCGAACTGTTAGGGATAACAGGTTGTCCAAAAAAACCCAATCCAGGATTAAAAATCAAATCCATGAGAAAAACTGAAAAAAACTCCCAACCCTTCTTGGCTACCTTTGTTTTTTTATAGAACAGCAAGCAAAAGCCCTACAACAAATAAAACTAGCACAAAGCCTTCCTCTTCACAAATGTGTCCTTTTGCAGCCCGTGACTGTCATCACCATTTCTTTGCCCTTGGAAATGATATTTCAAAGGGCTGAATCACTCCGCAGTACAGGGCCCTTTTCTACCCACAGAGGACACTTAGGCTTAACTGATATGCTTTATATCTCGGGAAAGATTGAATATCTCACTTAAAAAAAACCCTTCTGCCTCTTTGACCACTGGCTTTGCCAGGCCGAGGGACTTCTGCGAAATGCTCACAGCTTTCATTGCTAAAGCAATCATCTTGGGAAAAAAATAAATAAAAGTGTGAATGGCAATTGCATGGCTCGCAGCTTGCACAGAAGTCTGCAAAAAGCCCGGCTGCGACTGAGCGAGCGTGTCCGGTTCCACCAGCCCTGGCAGCTTGATGCCTCACTGGAGCACGACCGTTAACATCCCGGGTGCATGCCCAGCGCCTGGGCATGGCTGAGGCCTTGGGAGCCTGTCACAGTTGCCCATATCAGTGCTGGCATGGCGGCAGCAGCTGCTTGCCTTCCCTGTGGTCCCGGAGGCCTCCATGGAGTGGTTGTGTGCTTGGAGATACTTCACCATCCACTGTGGACTCACGTGGTGTAATCTGTGTCCTTGCAGAGCTGCGGGTAAACAAATGATTTTTGTGACAGTTTTTTTTTCTTTTTTTTTAGAATTAAAAGCCAAAGCTGCCTTATTTAGCTTTGAAAGAGGTAAGAATAGTCACCAGTTAGGAAGGGAGGGCATTAACCAGGTGTGACCTTTGAAAAAGGTGTCTGCCAGCACCAAAGCAAAGGTTAAAGGGGAAAAAAAGGTTTTAAAAATGGAAATATTTAGACTTAAAGAAAAAAAAATCCCATCAGCATCACAGTTTGGGCCATAAAATAAAACTCATAACATTTGTTCTTTTGTTGAGGAAACAAAGCGGTAGAATCTGTATTTTCTGGCTTGTTTTCTGTCTCCTCCTGAAGACTTGCAATTGAGGAACAGGTTTAGAGCCCTTCAGGCTGAGGGGGAGCTGGGCATGGCTTCAAGGGAAGCAACTGGGCTGACAGACCCTGTGCCTTGTGGGAACACCCAGAAGAAGTGGTGAGTGATTGTCGTGGGTGACTCCCTGGTGCAGGGAACAGAGGCACCTATCTGCTGACCTGACCTCTTGTATAGAGAGGTTTGTGGCCTGCCAGGGCTCGAATACGAGATGTCATGGAAAGACTGCCAAGGCTGGTCCACGCATCAGACTATTAGCCTCTGCTGCTCTTCCATGTGGGCACTAATATCACCAAGGGCAAACCAGAAACCATCAAACAGGATTTCAGAGCTCTGGGGATGGTGGTCAAGGGTCTGGGAGCCCAGGTCATCTCCTCCTCAATCCCGCCAGTGAGGGGGATGGAGGAGACGGACTTTCCAAGTCAACAACTGGCTGCGCCGCTGGTGTTGGCAACAGGGCTTTGGTTTCTACGACCATGGGACCCTGTTTGAAGATCAACAACTGATGGCGAGAGATGGGATCCACCTCATGAGGCGGGGCACGCGGGTCTTTGCCAACAGGTTGGCCAACCTGATAAGGAGGGCTTTAAACTAGGAAGGATGGGGGAAGGGGAAAGTTATAGTGCCAGGGTAGCTGGCAAAAGACTGCTCAAGTCGGGATGCCTCCAGCAGGTGAATGCAGCCAGGGAAGTGCGCATGGGATGTGGCTATGGAGGATCGTCTTTTACCCCTCCTGGGAAACCTGCATGCTCGATCACCTCTCTGAAATGCCTGTATACCAATGCACGCAGCATGGGGAACAAACAGGAAGAACTAGAGATGTGTGTGCGGTCACAGGGCCATGATCTCATTGCCATTACAGAGACATGGTGGGATAGCTCGCATGACTGGAGTGCTGTCATGGATGGCTACGTGCTTTTTAGGAAAGACAGGCCAGGAAAGCGAGGTGGTGGAGTTGCTCTTTATGTGAGAGAGCAACTGGAATGTATCGAGCTGTGCCTAGGGGTGGATGAAGAGCGAGTCGAGAGCTTATGGGTAAGGATTAAAGGGCAGGCTAGCATGGGGGACACTGTTGTGGGTGTTTACTGCAGGCCACCTGATCAGGAAGAGGAAGTCGATGAGGCCTTCTACAGACAGCCGGAAGTAGCCTCACGATCCCAGGCCCTGGTTCTCATGGGGGACTTCAACCACCCCGATATCTGCTGGAAAGACAACACAGCTAGGCACAAACAGTCCTGGAAGTTCCTGCAGAGCATTGGTGACAACTTCTTGACCCAGGTGGTGGAGGAGCCAACAAGGAGAGGTGTGCTGCTGGACCTCGTACTAACAAACAGAGAAGGACTGGTGGAAGATGTGAAGGTCGGGGGCAGCCTTGGCTGCAGTGACCATGAGATGGTGGAGTTCAGGATCCTGCGAGGAGGCAGCAGGGCACTAAGTAGGATCGCAACCCTGGACTTGAGGAGAGCAAACTTTGTCCTCTTCAGGGACCTACTTGGAGGAATCCCATGGGTTAGGGCCCTAGAAGGAAGGGGGGGTCCAAGAGAGCTGGTTAATATTCAAGCATCACTTCCTCCAAGCTCAAGATCGGTGCATCCCTGTGAGTAGGAAGTCAAGCAAAGAGGGCAGGAGAGCTGCATGGCTGAGCAAGGAGCTCCTGGCAAAACTCAGCCAGAAGAAGGACGTGTACAGAATGTGGAAAAAGGGACAGGCCACTTGGGAGGAATAGAGGAACATTGTCAGAGTATGCAGGGATGTGACGAGGAAGGCTAAGGCCTGTTTGGAATTAAATCTGGCAAGAGATGTCAAGGACAGCAAGAAGGGCTTCTTCAAATACCTCAGTAGCAAAAGGAAAACTAGGGAAAATGTGGGCCTGCTGCTGAATGGGGTGGCTGCCCTGGTGATGAAGGATGCAGAGAAGGCAGAGTTACTGAATGCCGCCTTTGCTTCAGTCTTTACTGCTCAGGCCAGCCCTCAGGAACCCCAGACCCTGGAGGCAAGAGAGAAAGGCTGGAGAAAGGAAGACTTTCCCTTGGTCAAGGAGGATCGGGTTAGAGATCATTTAGGCAAACTTGACACCCACAAATCCATGGGCCCTGATGGGATGCACCCACGAGTGCTGAGGGAGCTGGCAGATGTTATTGCTAGGCCACTCTCCATCATCTTTGAAAGGTCATGGAGAACAGGAGAGGTGCCTGAAGACTGGAAGAAAGCCAGTGTCACCCCAGTCTTCAAAAAGGGCAAGAAGGAGGACCCAGGGAACTACAGGTCAGTCAGCCTCACCTCCATTCCTGGAAAGGTGATGGAACAGCGCATCCTGGATGTCATCTCTAAGCATATGAAGGATCAGAAGGTGATCAGGAGTAGTCAGCATGGCTTCACCAAGGGGAAATCATGCTTAACCAAGCTGATAGCCCTCTATGATGGACTGAGTGGCTGGGTAGATGAGGGGAGAGCAGTGGATGTTGTCTACCTTGACTTCAGCAAGGCTTTTGACACTGTCTCCCATAACATCCTCATAGACAAGCTCAGGAAGTGTGGGTTAGATGAGTGGACAGCGAGGTGGATTGAGAACTGGCTGAATGGCAGAGCTCAGAGGGTTGGGATCAGCAGCGCAGAGTCTAGTTGGAGGCCTGTAGCTAGCGGTGTCCCCCAGGGGTCAGTCCTGGGTCCAGCCCTGTTCAACTTATTCACCAGTGACCTGGATGAAGGGACAGAGTGCACCCTCAGCAACTTTGCTGATGATACAAAACTGGGAGGAGTGGCTGATACCCCAGAAGGCTGTGCTGCCCTTCAGAGAGACCTGGACAGGCTGGAGAGGTGGGCAGAGAGGAACCTCATGAAGTTCAACAAAGGCAAGTGCAGGGTCTTGCACCTGGGGAGGAATAACCCCATGCACCAGTGCAGGTTGGGGGCTGACCTGCTGGAAAGAGCTCTGTGGAGAAGGGAGTGCTGGTGGACAAGTTGACAACAAGCCAGCAATGTGCCCTTGTGGCCAAGGAGGCCAGTGGTATCCTGGGGTGCATCAGGAAGAGTGTTGCCAGCAGGTGCAGGGAGGGGGATCCTCCCCCTCTACTCAGCCCTGGTGAGGAAACATCTGGAGTACTGTGTCCAGTTCTGGGCTCCCCAGTACAAGAGGGATGTGGCACTACTGGAGCAAGTCCAGCGAAGGGCCACAAAGATGATTAGGGGGCTGGAGCATCTCTCTTATGAGGAAAGACTGAGAGAGCTGGGCCTGTTTAGCCTGGAGAAGAGAAGGCTGAGAGGAGATCTTAGTAACGTGTACAAGTATCTGAAGGGAGGGTGTCAAGAGGATGGGGCCAGACTCTTTTCAGTGGTGCCAAGCGACAGGACGTGAGGCAACGGGCACAAACTGAAACGCAGGAACTTCCATCTGACCATGAGGAAAAGTTTCTTTACTGTGAGGGTGACAGAGCACTGGAACAGGTTTCCCAGGGAGGTTGTGGGGGTCTCCTTCTCTGGAGATATTCAAAACCTGCCTGGATGTGATCCTGTGCAACATGCTCTAGGTGACCCTGCTTGAGCAGGGGAGTTGGACCAGATGATCTCGAGAGGTCCCTTCCAACCTGAACCATTCTGTGATTCTGTGATTCTGTGATCTGTGTCCTCGCAGAGCTGTTACCACTGTGGACGTCTGTGCTGGTGGCAGGAGGGTGCTTTTAGCTGGCCACAATGGCAGAGCAGTGTTTGGCAGGCCAGCCAAGCCCAGGATGTTGTCCTGGCACCTGGCAGAGGTGATGATGGGGAGGGACGGGGGTGGAAAAGGTTTCTTTCAGCCTGATGTTATGGG
This sequence comes from Apteryx mantelli, assembly GCF_036417845.1. Classification (NCBI taxonomy): domain Eukaryota; kingdom Metazoa; phylum Chordata; class Aves; order Apterygiformes; family Apterygidae; genus Apteryx; species Apteryx mantelli. The sequence continues at coordinate 133,395,963 of NC_089978.1, forward strand.
ATAAGTTTTCTTGGCCAGAGAAGCCAGCATAAGAGGCTCCGCCCCCTGCCCCCCCCACCTCCCTGCAAGAGGTGCCCCTCTCCACACCTTTTGATAATACCCTGAGTTCATGACTACTAAACCTGGTCAAAAAACCCCCAACTTTTGGGATGCTGGCAAATGGAGCATTCTGTTCCTGTGTCCTGCCCCTGCTCCCACATCTTTCAGAGGGGAACTAGAGACCTTCTGTGGGCCCTCCAGGCTCCTTGTTGCACTGCCAGGTCCTGGGGGAACTGCCCCAACATCGTCCCCATCCTCCCCTCCCAGCAGCCCTGTGTGAGGTTACTCAACTGTGCATATGAAAATAATTCCTATGTCCCAGTTTATTATTTCTCGTAAGCAGGAGGGGGTGGTTGGAGGCTGATCAGAGTGGCGGAGTCTCCTGGTGAGTTCCACTCTTCAAAAACTTGGGTGGGCTGCTTCTCATTAGGGCTTGTTGTATTGCCAAGAGAAAAGACTATTTCTCTCTGGATTCATGTGTGCATCTCTATCGGTGTCCTGGAGCTGCTACAGCTGCTCCCCTCCTGGGGTTTGCCAGACACAGCAAGCCCCATGCCCTTCAGGCTGCACAGGGCACTGGCAGCTGGAGCAGAGGCCTCCAAGCAGCAGTTTAAAACTGCACCAAACAGTGCTATGGCATGGGACACCCCCTGGAACTGTTTGATGCCCATCATCCTTGCGGGCTTCTTCAGGGTTGCAGTGTATTTCCATTGCACAGCTGATGGGCATCGCTTTGAGGGGTTTTAGTCCAGCCTAATCAACTGGAACCCCATCGCAAAAGCTTGCCACCTTTTCTGCAATGTATTTTCCACAGGTGTATGAGCAGTTTCTAGTCCTACTTATTTCTGCCTATGCGCATCGGTAAAATAACTTGCAATGTATCGCAAACACCAACCTGCCTTTCCAACCCAAGCGCTGCTCTGTGGTGCTCTGAGTCATTTTGGCTCTGTGCCACTGGAGGATGCAACTGGTTTGGCAGGGGCAGCCCCGGGTCTGTTTTCAGTGACTCGGTTTGAGGGCTCATTGTTAATCATGAAATATTTCTGCGCTGTTGCTTCTGTAATGACTGCTTAACTAGTTTTGCTCACTAATGATAACGATGATCACAGTGCGTAGAGTGAAACATTTAAATGTGATGTGGCAGAGGAGAATTTGCCTAACTGTATCAGTGGCTCTGGAAATTTCGAAGAGGGCAGCTTGCTTGGGGCCACTTCATCTGCACAAACTCCACCATCTTCTTTGGGCCCCAGGGGACCCTTTTGTACTAAGGTTGCATACTGTGCCCCCAGGCTTAGTTGCCCCCAAGCTGGTGTATATGCAAGGTCCACTGACAGCTACTATCATGGTGGCCAGGCTGCAGAACATTTCTGTGTATTTTGTTTTGGGGGTGTCAGTTGCTGGCGTTTAAATTTTTTTCTTTTTTTATTCCTGCATCAGTCCCTCAAAAATGCTTTGGTATATGGCAGGAGCACTTTGGTATACTGTAGGGTCAAAAAGATGCTCAAGTGCAAACAAACAGAGCTATCAAGAGATGGAATATTTCCTTTTAATGTAACTATTTAATTTGGATCTGCCAAAACAGCTAGCATACATTACAGTTAGCATAAAATATAATTGCATTTTGAAATCCAGGTACAATTTTCTCATCTGTTTCATAGCAAAGCAGCTCTTCTGCTTAGTGGTCTCTCTTACATCACTGGATTTATATAAAGTCTTAACTTGTTTAATATTATCATTATGGCCAAAGCCGTTAACTCTATCAGGTGGTTTCTACTCAGTAGCACCTTACCAAATTCACCTTTCATATTGACTATATGTAAGACCTTCTGGATGCATTTTGATGAGAAATCAGAGAGGTTCATATTCCTGAAATGCCAGAATGACTCTGCCCAGCAGCCTCTGGAAGAGCTCTCTGAGGTCCACCAGGAAGGCAAAAGGGGGAATCGCCTCTGCTCTGCAAGGCAGAGCACTTTCAGGGAGGCTTGGAAGAATTGCTACTATGTCCAGCAGTTTTCTGTCAGGGTTTTTTTCCCCCTCTGCAGACTCAAGGCTTTAACAGACTGGTCCAACCACCTTTACTTATTAATGTCAGTGGATTCATGTGTCCTCTGGGTCTGAGGCTTTTTCCTCCACTCTTCTGTGCTTGGGTAGCACTTGCCAGGTTGGTTCAGTGAATCTCTTTTGGTATCTCCTGTTACTGGCAAATCTCTGGGTCCTTGCAGCTCTGTGAAGAAGTGTCTCAAAGACTCTTAGGAGCTTCTGAATCTGCACAGGCTGTATGAGACTCTCAGGGCACAATCTGGCTACACCTTGCTGGTAATTACTGCCAGCTGCTACTGAGAAGGATAGTTTCATTTGCTATGAATCCCCCTGCCTCAAACCGCCCACCTTTTCTTGCATGCTTTTGCTCTTTCCCTTGTGTTTGAGCTAGCAGGCACATAGCGGCTGATAGTCAGATCAGCTCGCTGCTCTGACAGAAAATGAACTCAGTGAGATCTAATTAAAGAGTTTTCCATTGATTCAGTGAACCAGAAGATCAGTACAACTAATCAACCCCATGCAAGCATTTCCTTTATTTTCACTGCTGATTAAGTCAAGGGGCCATGTTGCACCTTCCCTGTTCTCGTGATGGTGTTTTTACAGTGTTAGTCTTTGATATGCAAAGACACCTTTGAAATGCCCTTCTTTAGCAGATACCATTTTACTTGCGGATAAGCAAACTTGTTCAGATGATGTAAATACGGCTCTTCCTGACAGATGATTAGCAATGCCTAAGCCAGCCCAAGTAGTTTCGTGACTCAACTCCTGTTATTAACCTTTTAAACCTTATAAGATGAGAGCTCCTTATTGTGCAAACATTTTGGTGAGAACGAGAAATATAGTTCACAATCAGCTCTTTCTAGGAAATAGGCAAGGTAAACCAAACAGACAAACTTCGACATGTCTGATAGTTTAGGACATGCACCCAAACCCAGCACAGGACACTCTTATGCTGACATATCTGCTGGGTTTTGTGCAAAGTTGTTATATGGTCAGTGCGAGTTTGTTACTGCTCCCTGTCCCTACTACTGTCATGATGAAAACCAAAGTGCTCCTGTGAACAACCCTGCTGATAAAGTAGTTCAGCTCAGCACTGCAGCACCATATGCAAACTACCCCTCCAGCCCTTTGGTAAACCAGCAGGCCAGGCTGCAGCCCAGTTACACTGACTGACCAGAGATGCTGTATCTTTGTGCAGCCTGGGCAGCAGCTGAGTTTTATTATAGCCACAAAGACCCTCTCACCCAAAGAGTCCCACAGTCATGCCCAGCAATCCACTTTTTGAGGGTACCAGGCACACGGGTTTTTACAGGGAAAAGATGCGCAATACAGGATGTCTGCTGCAACAGGTGTGCACAGCAGAGTGGGTACTGCTGTGACAGATCACGCAGTTGCGGAGTACATCACTCACAGGCTTTATTAAAAGCATGGTGATCAAATCAGTCATTCTCCTTATCAACTACTTTAAAATGGTTTCTCACTGCTTTCTGAAAAAAAATACAACAAGAGCAAAATGATCATGCCAAGCCTTGCTCTGAGTGTTTGCTATTCATATCAGTTCCCAGTGAGTTACAGGACCTTCCTAAAGCCCTGAGATTAAGCCCTTCACAGTGTTAGAGGAGAATACCGGTCTGTTGCTTGATGCCTCAGGTGCTCAGTCTTCCTTTCACAGTACAGGAATAACCATTTAAGAATCATCCTCTTCCTCTCCACCCCCTCAAAAAAGGGAGAATGTAATAGAGTGGAGGAGAGAAGGAGAAGAAACTCTGCTGCCTACAACATCTACGGTAGAGAAAGAGCTGCTTCTCATAATATTTTCATGAAAGTGTTCAGCATGCAAACCATTTTGAGTTTTGCTGCTCTTGTTCTAACCACACTGTAATCACAAACAGTCCTGCCTCATCTGAACAAGGAACTGGGTTTTCAAGGGAAGCACAGCTGAGAAAGGCTTCAAACAGGATCTGATTAGCTAATTTAAAACAGATGCTGTGCTGGCAGCTGGACTGCTGTGGATCATCTGATACAATCCCCTTCCCCTCATTTTTGTACATAATGTCCTTCCAAGCAAAGCCACCTCCCCCATAGCTATGTCTAAATTGCATTAGGAATCTTGGCATTTTTTCAGTTATACATGTTGTGAGTGGTTTTGTCATTTAAAGTATTTTAGAGGGATTTTATAGTCAAGTAGTTGAATGCCCCTCAGAAATCCACCCAGCATTCACAGGAGCCAGACTGCATGCTGCAAAGGGCCTGGAGTAATAGCACTTTAATCTCTGCCCTCCTTAACCTCTACATGACACTTCTACCTTTCTCCTGGAGATAAGATCTCCATCATCTCTGGGGCCAAAGATGGAGCTTCCTCCCCACCACCCATGCACTTTGCTTTAGTTTTAAGCCTACAAGCTAAGAGAGCTCTGTATCCCGATATTGAGGCATAAGACATCTTTCTCATTCAACTTTGAAAGAAGGTGTCACTGCACAGCAATTTCTCTTGCCTCTCACTGCTCCAGTGCGGCTCGGGGCTGCTTTAGCTCACCCACATCCTCATCTCACCCTTGTGAAGAGGATGCACTTTGCTGACCTACCTGCTCAGTCATTTATCCCTCTAACTCAGGACTGAGTTAGAACTGAGAACTGAGTCCTGCTCCATGGCAGACTGAAGAAAATTGAAAGTGTATATAGGAGTGTAGGCTAGGTATCGGTGTTTATCCTCCTTGGCACTGGATGATCACAACTTGAGTTGTTCCAAGTAGGCTTCTTACCCTACTCCCTAAATGCAGGCGCAATTCTTCTGCTTCTTCCCTTCCTCTCCCAAGACTGTCCTTGCTAACAGAAGTCACTAGGCTCAGGTCCCATTTAGCCAGAATCAATATAGGCAGGAATTTCTGTAATATACTTAGTGGTGCAAACAAGTTGCAGATTTGGACTATTCATTCTGTTGCTTGGTCACAGCTGTAATAAGAGATTTATCCCAGAGAGGTCAAGGAAAGGGGACAACTTTTTTTTTTTTTTTTTTAGTTCAACAAAGGAGAGGGGTTGATATTAGCTTATTGAATAGCAGAGCCATCCAAATTAATTTCACATGGAGTGTCTTGTCTCAGCAGTTGGATGCTAATCCTTTGTAGCACTATGGCCATCTAAGTGCTCAGGGACAGATCAGGCAGAAGGCCTAATCCAGCACAAGGATGAGGCAAGAGGCATATATAATAGAACAACCAAGGTTTTAGGCTACTGCTGGAGAAAAGCAGATTCCAGAAAAACTCAGAGACAGTTTTTATTCTAGGATCTGGACAGCAAGAGAAGATAGGAAAAAGAGCTCAGCTTCAAGTGTATGTGGCAAATTCACACTAGCTCAATCACCTGTAGAAAGCTCACATTTTGACTTTGCCTGCACCTTTTTGCCACCTCCTGTTCCCCAGAGTGTCTATTTAAAAAAACAAACACATAATGCAACAGGAGGAATGGAAGCAGCCATCAGATACTTCACCTTTCACAGCCTGGGCAATTGCATCCAAGCCTGGCTTAAACAAATGACAACAGGTAAGCTAAGACACTTTGATTGAATCACCTGTTTGCAGTCAGACATCAGCTAAACACAATCTAGCTCTTAACTTATCACACCGTCAGCAAAGGAACATAGGGTGCTTCCAGAAGAGGTGTATTTAATAACAAGCAAGGGCCTAAGCACTGCATATGAGGTTCACTGACAGTGACTATGCTACTCCAATGTCAACATCACACAAGGTGTCAGAGTGGTAATAACCACACTCATACAACTATGCTATTACAATTCCTTCCAGAGCCTCCCCTTTTGAGCCTGTGTATGGTGTGAGATAGCTTTAAGCAAGACATAAAACCTTTATCAGAACTTTTAACACTGCACCGACTCCACTGGGACTGGGTTCTTAAAACTCGCACAGATTTATGGCATGCACAAACTGCCTCCCTGGCCTCATTAAGAAAAAAAGCTTGTATCCACCCTTAACTATGGTATGCCAATGTTTATCTCAGCCTAAAACAAATACAGTTCAGCTGGTTTCAGTGCAAAAATCTGCACATTAGATTTATGCAATTAAACTTTTCAATAGCAGCAAGTACCCTGAACACTTTACTGATTTTTTTTTTCCACTGGCATATTACTTCTAAAAGTCTCCTTTAAAAAAGAAATTGGTAAATTGCCATGACTCCTGACTCACTGGAAAATGCAGGATCTTTGCAGCACAATGCAGGTCTGTCTTGCCACTGAGATTTGTAGGACTCGGAATTTTTTTTTTTTTTTAAAGTCAAGTCTTTCAAGGGAAAAATATACACAATAAGATGCACAGTGCCAAGATCTCCTTTCTTGCTTTGCAAATGCTCTGGAGGCAGATTCACACTTCATTGAGCCAAGTCATTTCTTAAAATGACTGGACCAGGATTTGAAAAACGTGCAGACAGAGTCCTAGGCAAAACTGTTCAGGTTTTATGATTCTGAGCCATCTGTGAGGTAAGGGGACAGAAATCAGCTATAACTTGATGAAGCTGAAAGACTGTTCTGTTTTCACAATATGCTCTGAATCACCTTTAATCTGCCTATTAAGTGGACACTAGTTATTTTGCAAGAGCCCTGCAGAAAATGGCATGGGTGTGAAAAACAGCAGATGGTTAATGTGGGTGGAAAGCTATACAAATTGTTAGAGAAGCATGGAAAATTCACTGCTGGCTATAAAACAGTCACTAGACAAGGGCAGCTGTTAACAGCTAGGTGCAAAGAGGAGGTAGGGACACGTGATAGCTGCCCCATATAGACTGCTGCTATTTCTGTTTCTCAAGAGAAAACCCCAGAAAAATGTTGGAAGAATCACATATGAATGGACCATTATGGGTCAACGCTCCCAAGTATTAACACTAAGGTAGTTTTCCATTGTACTACAGTTTCCAGCCTTTAGCAGCACCTTGGAACCACATAAAGATCCTGGGGAACATTTAAAAAGCAATACCACTTATAAGTTGTATAAGCAAGGTACTTAAACCCCAGCCAAGTGATTATCTTCATCTGTAACTGACATACCAACATGCTGAGGACATGCGGAGTATGAACGTAACATTAAGCCAAAAGGAGACCAGGGCAGGAAAGAAAGGAAACTCAGTATGGCCCATCTTTCACTGCGCTCCTAATTTGCAAAAGCAAAAGAACTCTCACATTGCAAATACAAATTGTGACGTGCAAATCAGATGATCAAGACCAAGGAAAGAATTTTTCTTGTTTATCCCAACAATTTAGAGCATCTCTAAATGGGAGAAAAGAGGGATGCCGGTTTCCAGTCAACTCAGTGGACATGAACAACCACCTTCGTAGGTATTTCATGGCAACTCTTGCTTATGCTCAAAAGGCTAGCTGTTGCAAAAGGGACAGAACAAGGAAAACCGAGGGAGCAGTAGATACAATTCAGGGCAGGAAAGTAGCTATAATGAAAACATGAAGAGTGTAATATCATTTTCTTATTCAGTATTGTTGTGACATTATTTCTACTAGGGATTCCATTATTCTGTATTTGGGACTGCCATCTTTGACTATGTTTAACACAAGAACCTCCTCCTTCCTCTTTTAATTTTCCATAGGCAGGCATGGGAAGTACTTGAGGACTTTTAACCTCTGATTCCGTAAGTACCACTGCTGCTAAGCTCTCTCATGTAGGCTATGTCAAAATCAGTATGACGCAGTATTAACAGGAGGAAGGAAAAGGGACACCAGTATCTCTAATAAACAAGCTCTATCACCACTGGTTAGGGTCTTCCCCTCATGACCCCCCAGTATATCCATCAGGCAGATGGCATTCATTTATCATGCAAACACATCTGGTCATTTCAAAAGAGAACATAAATGAGAACATAAATGATGATGAGAAGCTGCAAATGTTTTTCAGTTTTTATTCTTATTTGGAGAGTAGTGGCATCCTGACATGTTACATCATCCAAGAAAAACTGACAGGGACTGTTACCAGGCTCCTAGCTCACCTAGCACTTACAGTACTAAGTGTTGCAGTAATCTTTGCTTGGCTGCAGTGCTTTGTTCAGCCTGCAGACATGGTATTCCCAATTCCAGATACTTCTGCTGGGTCGAGACCAGAGTAATCAACACTAACAGAAAGGGAAATAATCGGATATGAAACACAGAGACCATATGATGAGCAACAGTGTCAGGCCAGTACTGTACAACAGTTATACAGACCAGTCAAAAATGGATATTACAAATGGAGCTGGAAAATCATAATACTAGATAAAAACATGATCAAATGTTTTTGATGGATTTCCCAGAAAAGAGAAAGTCTATTCAGGAATAAAACGTAACAGCTTCAAAAAAGAAGAAAATAAAATGCACCTAGTGATCCTGAAATCAACTTTTCCATTAGATAAATATATTTGAAATAGTTGTACAGTTCACAGTGGCATAAAGTTCTCTGATTGCTTGAGTGCTTGAAAATATCTCATCAGTAAAAAAATACCAGAGCTGGGGGAGGAAAACCCTCTCTCTGAATTCTGTACATGGGCAAATGCACATGGTATCGACAGGCATCAGGTCATTGGATCCATGGGAAACCAGCAGTATTGCAGGACTGCAGATCACAAGTCAGGGGATGGGGGATAAGAGGAATAGTAAGGCCCGTTTTCCTGCAAAAAAAAACAGAACGAGCAGTTGAACAAAAGTCTTCTCCAATACACCTTGATGCAATGGATGAATGATACAGAGGCAGAAATAAATGAGTATTTCTGACTTTTTCCACGAGTAGTGACAGCCACAATTCAACCGAGAGGACTGATGCTGGTAACCTGGCAGGGCCTTGGTTTTGCCTCCATTTTAAGCAGAGGATGCAGGTTAAAATTTCCCCATTAAGCCAAAGCTGTGATGCAAGGAAGCCACAAGTGCTTGCATAGCCAGTCACTCGGTTCAAGACAAAGCTGCCCATGCAGACATGCCATTGCTGTGGCTGTTGCTCTATAGTCAGAGCACATCTTCTTTGAACTGATTTGACAATGCAAGCCATATTCTTCCCACCATTTGGGCAGACACCTGGGACAGGGAAGGGAGGGGAGGAAGAAGAGGGACAAACACAGGGGCAAGGCACCCTTCAACAGTTCATTTTTCTTCTCTCTCTCCCCCCGCCCCTTCCTCCTTCCCATGTACTTGTTGATATGGGACAGGGAAGATGAAAGACAGCAGTCTTTCTGGGGGCAGGTACAAGATTGCTGAGCTTCCTCACAGTCACAAAAGCCACTGAAGTATTATCACTTACAGCTGAAAGCTGAGAGAGGCTACAGGGCAATGGGCAAATTGGGCATGCAATGCAGAGATCAGTTCCTTTAAAACTTGTATAGATGAGGCTGCTTCAACTCAAGAGCATAGAGTCTAGCCATTTTTCTCCATTCAACTGAAACCAATGAGATGCCTCAGCTTCAGACTTGCTGAACCTTATTTTAACTACAGAACTGCAAGCCCAGAGGCCCTATATCTGATCTCAGCAGCCTGCATCGTAATGCATGGTATATACTGCATCTTGATCTATGCTCTCAAACTACTCTAATCTTCTAACATGAATTTTATCTTATCCACTGGCTCTCAGCATGTTATGATACAGTTCTTTGCTGAAAAAAGGTAAGACTTATGTCTCTTATGCACATAGGAGACTGCTCTATTGGGAAAGGGGTCTGCTTCTTGCCCAAAGCCTCCCTTGGACTGAAGTTATTAAAAAAAAAAAAAAAAAAAAAGCTACTATGAAAATTGCTACTCACAGAAGAACGGTTAGACTCTCCAAGAACTCTCCTCTTCCCCTCCCCTTTCTTAAGATATGGAAGTCAACCCCTTTAAAGTTCTTGCAGAGCAGAATGGGAGACACACAATAACTACACTTGGGAGCAGAGACAGATGCCTGCCACATGAAATCACTTACCCTTGCATCATACTCGAGGACGAAAGGGGGGAGATCAATCTGCTCCGGGGGTATGGCTGTGAATAACTGCTGAAGGCTTTCTACATAGCGGATTTTATCCTTTAGCCCTGAGATGGTGAAGGTTGTGAAAAACCATGCCGAGACCTGAAAACAAACCCCCAGATTCCAACAAAAAACTAATTATGATGGTGCTGTTTCAGAACTTTCAAGTTCAACATTATATTCCATAGTTAAACAGGCTGGAAGTTAAACTTGAAGCTTTGATATCATGGTAAGAACAGAAGGAGGTCAGGAAACACACACCACTGACTGATAGCAAGCACTGTCTTTATAGTGTTAAAGCTAGTGCTACCTCCTCCCCATCTGGCAATTACATGTCTCCTACTGTAGAAAAGTGACAGCTATTCTGCTATTTTGTCTTCAAAAGTCTGTATAGTGGCAAATTTTCACTTCCAGTTTAGTCAGTTCAGAGTACAATCTATTTGACTTTATACCTAATAGAAGCATTTTTAACCCTCTGCCTTCAAATTTTTACAGAAAAGGCAATTCTAGGGTGTAAGACTTTCAGCTGTTCCAAGGTTCTACTGAAATATCCTCTCTGCTTTGGGTTGGCAGAGCATGTGTGCATGCATGTCTCTCCTTCCATTCTACCACATTTCTTAAATGACATAAAGCCTTACCAACTTACTGTACAAGATTTTACTTTATGTATATACACTTTGTCTCCTTTGGATGCAAATGGATCAAGGAATTTTTGTTTTGTAAAGGCCAGTAAGACACCATTGATACTTCTGGAAATTGCTAAATATTACTTTTTAGATTGATTGCACGAACTTCCATGTTTAAAACCACCTTCTCTAAAATTGAAGATTATATTATGTCTTTATTTCTCATCTAGTCTATTTCTGGCAGACTGAAGGGGAAGAAAAGCACAGATCTCTGCAAGAACCAGGGGTTACTATTCTGCAGGTCACAAGTGCTCAGATCAGGGGTTAGGAGCCTGTGAAAGAGGGTCTGCAGTCACTCTGAATTTTTCAGATTTGTGCTGATAAAAGTCAGTTTAGTCTCAGCTAATGGAAGCCAAACTTCTGGAAGAAGTCAAGTAAACTGCCATTTGCTAACAAACTCTTAGCTGCCATGTTAACATGAAGGAAAAATAAAATTCCAATTTGTTCCACTCTGAAATCCTAATACACCTCTGCACAGAAAAATCACTAAAATGCACACAGAAAACTGTCTCAAAGAACATTGCTACTGGCTGGAGAAATTCATGAGGCACTCCGATCTGGGAGACCATTCAGCAAAGCAACAACAGTCAGGAAAAGAGTATCAATCTAGGCTCCATATAATCAGGGACAAGGATGGTTCAGTTCTCCAAGAGGAGAAGACTGTGGGTCAGATACAATGATGCACTCAAAGTCCTGGAAACGGCACCTCTTGCTGAGCATGGCAATGAGAAAGATGATGTTCTTCAACATCCAGACAGCAAAAGCACTGCAGACCAAACTAAGCGTCCAAGAGCAGGTAACACACAGAACAGATTTTAAGAGGAAGAAATGATCTGATCACATGCTCTAAAGCTATCTGAAAAAAAGTGCATGAGAAATAAACCCTGATCACAAATGTATGAAAGACAAGTAGATATTCTGATACCTTTAGCACTTTACCTGGTCTACCTTGAGAAGGATGCCCCAAAATGTCAGAACAAAGGTATACAGCAAAAACAATGGCCTCATGTCAGGCCATACTGGACAAAGAATACTGAACACAAATCAGAAAGACAGGACTAAAGAGACACTTGTTGACCTAACAAGAGCCATATCTACTTCCTGAAGGCTGAGTATCTACTGTAGAATGTTTTTTTTTTGGCTCAGCTGAGTAAGAGTAACACAAAGGACAACCAAACAGAAAGCAGGGAGATGACAAACAACGGCATGGCAGGGAGCACAAAAACTGTATACACTGAAGAACCTGAGCACAATGGAAAATTAGAGTACAACATAAGAATTGCCCTGGCAATCAAACTGCAGGAAAGGAAAGAAGAAGATCTTTGAGGAATTGGAAGAAAACCTTTCCAATCCAATAAGTGGATTTCCTCATCCTTTCAGTAATTCCAGTCATTCTTCTTATGTTGTCTAAGGTTTCATATCAGCATAAGAATGCCTTCCTTCCCACCTGCTGAGTCATGAAAGTAACCTTGGAGCAGCCACTGTATTTAACATACATCAAGTTCACTCATCTTGAAGAAGAGAGAAGCAGCTGGAAGTTGGAAGTTGGAAGGTCCTGAAGTAAACTGACCAGGACTGCAGCTTTTTAAGAACATACAGATCTTAGAAAACAGAGACACCTAAAATTTCCCTTTACATTTTTGTGAAATTTTTGCTAGAGAAACTTCATGTTCATTTATGCTGTTTGACCAAGATCAGGCATTTTAGCAGATAGGTGCAAGTGCTCGTAAGCAGGCACAATTGTACACTGGCTGCAGTAAGTTAATAGAAGAGAAAAAATACCACAAGAAGAATGTTGAGGAAAGTGGGAATTCCAAATAAGCCCGAACATTAAATCAAAAGATAATCCACATGAATATGACATTTAAACAAAAAGTAGAGGCTTAAAAATTGTCCTGGAATAACTATGTTGCCTCCTCCAAACAGCATATTTTCAAGAGGAAGGAACAAGAAAAAAGAGAAAAGAAGGTGGAGAACAGGATAGAAAATGTAAGATGGTTTCTTTATTGTAAGGACATGCCATGTTAGCAGAAAGCAGGGAGACAGACTATTATTGGTATCCACTATTACTGTATGTTTCTAACAAGACCTCTGATCATGAGCGACACTTGACCCTTCACTTTAAAGAGTTTTTAAACCAGAAAACACACTCACAAACCTGTACCAAAGTAGTGTTCATTCCAAGGCATAATTATGAATGACAAACATTAAATATAATTGTTATGGATGTTCAGTGTACAAAAGCCTAATAGGAACCCAGGGAATATATTTGAGGGTATCAGGAAAACTGTTTGACTTAACAGGAAGAGATTTTCCTCTCTCAGTATACAGGCCATTACACAGTTTGACACATCTTATCCTGTAATTAAACAAAAATCCCTGTTAGCGCTTACTGCATTGAAAATAGAATGAGTTGTACTCAGGACAGTTTGTCTCTGTTGTCCTACTGTTTTTGAATCTGAATAAAAGACTGCAAAAGTCTCTCTGCCAAGCTAGAAAACTACAGGGTTAAAGTATCAGGTGTCTTTGCCTCAAACATCCCCCCCCTTGCCCCACAAAAAACACCAAAAACCAACCAAAGCACAATACAGATAAAGTGAGCTAGGAGTTGCTAAAGCGGGTCATACCCAAAGAGAAACTTACTATAACCTAGAAAAATTTTATTACAAGAAGGAGGCTCTTGTATGGAAAAAAGCCGTAAGTAATTTGCGGCTGCCTTTACATTGGCTTCTGATCTCCAGAAGCTGCTGCTATAGCCACTGTGGAAAAGACGACAAGAAGTCTTCATAATTAATATGAAGATTATGATGATTATGAATAGCTAATTTGAATATTCAGGTATGTTTCAGTTTTGAAACATTCTTGATTAACAGCCAAGTTTCTAAATGTATGAGAACAGAATTTCCCTGGTTAAGGTTGTTTCCTATCAAGCCACTGAATGCTTCACCCAGAACACACGGAAAGAAAGGCATAGAAAGCTTTGTCTGGAGAGCTTTCAAAGAGGGGAGCTGAGAGGATTCACAATAAAATGCCCCAGAGAACCCTTTATTTATATATTGATGGCTAAAGCAGTAATGAGCAGAAGTACTTACATGCAGCAGTATGAAGGGACTTGTGACAGCACTTCAGGAAAGTCTATCTTAATTTAAATCTTGGTGGCCAGGTGTTCATGCTGCAAGAGTGGCTTGGGGGGGGGCAGGAGAAAGAAAAAAAAAAAATCCATTTTCTCTGATTAACGAAGGTGGATTTGGAAGAAGCTGGTGACACTTCTACTTGGGTGAAAAAGGAGACATACTGCTGCTGCCTTTGGTGCATCTTTCCAAGCGATTTCATCACAAGAACTGTTATCTTTCAGAAGCACTATAGAGAATCAAGTTCTTGCACAGATCCCAGGAATGCTCACATGAGCAAATGAATAAAGGCAGGATTAGTGTACAAAAAAATGGATTGTGCAGTGACACACCCTGCTTCAGTTACTCTGTGTTTTAGGACAACTGCTGAACCTTCTTCCCTGCAGACTGAAAACCATGTGTTCTAGATAGGCAATTATCCTCAGAATACACATAATTTAAAACAGTTTCACATTTAAAAGCCAAACAAAGAATCTTGGTTGGTGCCATGAAGTACATTCACATCTCCCTAGAAAACAAGCACAGTTCTGAAGAGGCATGATGAAAAGTCTCTTGATCCCTTTTAGCCCAGAAATAAGCTATGCAACTCTAACAGATTGCAGCCATCAGCTATGCCAGGATTCAATAAAGCTGTAAAATGGATCATTTAAATCAGAGATTTAAGAATGAAATATATGTACAAGGGTGATGGGTTTGGGAAGCTGTATGAAAACACAAGCCTTGATTCTGCATTTGAGACATGGGTTATTTTCCTCCATTTCTAGGGAAGGAAGTCAGTGCTCCAAGTAGAAAGACAAATGATCCAAATACTTTTGAAGGGTTTTGACACTTCTGGGCTAGCAATGTTCCACAGGGCCAATGGCTCTGAAACGGCCAAAAAAGGAGGGGTGGGAAAAGTCATCCCCTCTTTGTGGCCACCTTCTCCACCAGGACTTTCTGCTGCATATTCCACATCATGTTTCATAAGCTGATGGTCTCTGCAACAATCAGCAGCAATCCCACTTGCCTTTCAGTTTGAGAAAGGGCTTGGCTGAGAGACATGGACACACGTCCTCTTTTGCCTCCAGCTATGCTGTTAGAATAGGATACAAACCAAATCTGTTTCCAGCAAGTTGTGGACTCTATGACTCTCACCCTCCCTGCTTCCCACCAACTAACTGGCTGCTCCAAAGATCTGAAAAAGGCAAGGAAACTCAGCAAAGGGACAAGAACCATGGTAATGAACTGGTGAACATAAGTTTTCATCCTCAACATGAAACATTTCCCAACCAAATAGAAATCAAGTATTCTTGCATGGAAAGAAAGGAAGGGGATAAAGTGCTGTTGGGAATCTAGAATACAGGTATTTCCTAGCTTCTGAGTACCTGACTTTGCAACCTAAGTAATGTTCTTTGAGCAGATCTCTGTGTCAGTTCCTAGATTTCCAAAAGCCTCGGAGCTGGAAGCTCTAATTCTACCGCTCAAACCTCAGACATATATGCAATGGGAATAACTAATATTCTGGCAGGAACTGGATGATACACTGTTAGGAAGCCTCAGTCTCATCTACATAAAAACAAGGAAGCTCCAAGTCTCACGGTGTCCCAGCTGTGAGCATGCATAGAAAGAATGGAATCTCTGGGAATTTAGCAGTTAAAGAAATTCCTGCTGAACATGTGCAAACTGAAGATTTTTTCAAGGCAAACAATTTTCTCAAACTTGAACAGTGTTAGCAAAAAAGCACAATAAACCCAGAGGTTAAACTGACATGAAAATGGAGGATCACATTTCTAACCTGTAAAAAGCAGGGACAAAGATTTTGGGAAGGACCGCTGCTGACACTTAGTTCATCTGAAGTATTCATACTGCTGCAAAGTATGGAAGAAAGAGAGCTCCATCTTCTGTTCCCTCACACAGATCATAGCCAAGGATAATATCTTGCTGTTTGACAAATTTAGCTTTTCATCTCCTAAAGACTTTACAGGGTCTTCCTGCACCCCGTGTAACAAAGGCATTCTTCCCATCTTACTTTTTTACTCTACACTCTAATCCTGACTAATCTCATTGCTGCTTGATACACCATCCTCTGCCTTTAGGCTTACCAGGGCAGCTCACTAAATGGTATGGAAGGCACATGCAATACCTCTTGTGGGGAGAGAAAAGGTGAAATATCCAGGTAATGAACTACAGGAAAACTATAATATCCATGAAAATGGACTACAGGAAAGAATTCCAGAAGTCTTTGCTCATGGTTTGTCATCTTGCCAAACAGACAGCAGGAGAAAGGACAAAAATAGTTTCTCTTTGAAAGACAAGAGATCCAAAGAACACATGCAACAAAACAGGAAACAGACAGCTGTGCTGTACTGGGGTTCAGCTTGCCACTAACACTGGAATACTACAGCTACATCAAAAATGGGGAAGAATTTCAAGTTCCAACTCTTGATCCAGAAAATACCATCCGTTTTTGAAAGTCTTCTATATACTTCCATGTTCCCCATGTTACAGTCTTACATGCTACCTTGCCAACATCCAAAACATTCTTTTCTTTTGTACTATATACTCCACCTTTGAACGAAATGTTGGGTGGACAAAATACAGTGCCTTCAAATTCCTCTTGTACCTGGTTCAAAGAAAGAATATACCTCATTAGAAGTGCCTTCTAATTAAGCTCACCTATACAACACAACTGTCAAAACATAAATCATTTTGCTTAAGTGCCTTTTTTGTTATTCTGTACTTAAAGCTGGCTCAAATCTAACAGCACATGCCAGAAAATAAGTGTAAAGCAAAACAAAACAAAAAAACAGCTAAAGACAAAGCCTGCTGCAGTCTATTATGCAGACAGTGAAAGTTACGGACTTATGACTGCCAGTGTTGCCCAAGTCTCCTCTCTCACAAATAGCAATATATTTGCTTACAATGCCATGTTCCAGAAGCTCCACCTTTAGATACAGACAGGCAATACAGCCAGTGTGGTCATTTCTCTAACAGCTACGGAAGGGAGACGGCAGAGGACAGCACTCTTTGGTTTGATATATGGTTCTACGCAGGAAAGAAAACAGACCTTCCTTCTTCTTGGCTTTGTTATTTACTTAGGTCTCTCTATCCCAGCAAAATTCTCTCACAAATAAATGAGAAACCAAATAAAGAGAATGACTCAGACATTTGCAGAGCACAGAAGAAAACCAGAAGGGTCTTTTTTCCTACTGCCACTCACTTGATATCAACAACATCATAGAGTTTCTTCAAGAAGTTAGAGTCTAGTTGATTGTAATCATTTGTGAGCGTATGGAAGTACACCAGGACATACTCCTTCACTGCAATATGATCCATGACGTGGATGAAATACAGAAGAGCCTGAGTTGGAAAGAAGTGAAATTCTTATTTGCAACAAAGAACTCTTTCATGGTTGCATTACATTTTAATATGCTTCCTTTAACTCATTCACAGACCAGAAATGATGAGGCTAGGTGGCATTTTGTTTGAGCTACAAAAGTGAGGGAAACATTCAAAGTCTTGAATTTAACCGTAATCATTTATATGTTCCTTTATGCAGACCTGACTTCACAGACGTTGATAGATTCTTGCTGTTTTCATGAAAAACTGATTTGGTTTGTTACACTCCACTCTTGAGGTGTTCCCAGTTACAGAAGCATGGCAAGTCTCTTTCTTCTTGAGAAGCAAAAGGAGTCTCTATTTGGCCTGTTTCTCTGAAAATAACCCAGTTCCTCCTCCAGAAATGCTGCCCCAACCCACACAAAGTTTGATCTGCCTACAAAAATAGTTCCTATTTATTCTCTCGGCAAGTCTTCTACAGATAACTTTTCTAGTATTAACACTGAATAACACCTTACATTAGCCTTTCATATCCCAAATATTCATATTCAAACTACATGGTGCTGAAGTTTTACAAAACCTTACCTTTTCCATGTCTATCAATGTTACGGGAATATTCCTTCCAACCACCACCATAACTGTGTGACCACAGTTATCCACACCTACAAAACAAAAAAAACACGACTCAGAACTTCTCTCAGTCATGTCAGGTTTTGGAGTTAGTCCCTTTTAAGTCAAGGTGAACCAGCCATAGCTCAGAATTTTTACAGCACAGCCTGTTTCCAACTTAGAGGAAAAGAAATATGCCAGAGTTGCCGTTCTCACTACACCAGTAGCCGTTTTGATCCCAAAAAAGAAGGATGCATCACATCCTAGAAACTTTAAGGACTGCAGTGTTATGTTGACTGTGTACTCTACATTTACCTCAAGTAAATATGACTCTGTATTTACTTCAATGTGTGCACTCCACATTTGCCTGTACTTTTATTCTCAAGTAATAACTGTCAGCAACATGGTTTTTATTTTTAAAAACCTTTACTTGCAGTTCTACCATCAAAGCAAACTTCTTTCTAGAAACTTAGCTCTGAAGTCTAACACATACCTTCGCAGGACACACGTTATGGACCAAGTGCAGCCAACAGAGCCTTGCCCAAGATCAGCAAAAGAATTTAAATTTGCAATTACTGACTGCAAGGTATCACACAGCCTTGATAACTGCACAAAGATCAAGGTGTCTGGCTTTTCAGGAGGCCAGAGATATCAGCCAGAATGCTTAACTGACTTTCTCTGTAGAACCATTGACTACATAAAAACAGCTATGTTTTTGAGACCCTGACTACTGACCTATTTCTTCCTGTCACTGTGCAAAGCAGCAATAAGCCACTGGGACCAGGGCAAGCTTCTACCTCCGAGTTCAGCGTTAGCTAGAGAACAAAAGGGAATGGAAGCGGGCAGACCCCCCCCCCATCTTTGCTTCCCTGGCTGCAAGGACCTAGCAGGTAATACCTTCCACTGAACTCTCAGTCAGGATGTTGATTCTCTCCCTAATGTTACCATCTACTGAACTCAAGGTTAAAGGAGAGTACACATGGTATTATGCCCCCAGTAGGTTCTATCAGACATGGAGGAGAGCAACTCAAACCCAATCTAGCCTGAGGGAAAAGCAGCAAGCAGTTTTATTCGAGAAAGCTGTATTAAAAGTTGCTTTGTTAACTGCTGCTTCTCTACAAATCATCTGAAACATCCATTTCTTTGTAACAAAAGGGCGGAGATGATTCAGCCTAAGAGAAGAATTATCTTGCATACAACACCTAATAAATTGGCTTAGTCTAACAATAGTGATTCACAATCACTAAAGTTGCTAGCAAGAAAGCCCTTGGGCATCAAAAGGCATAACCGCAATGCTCCTACTACATCACTGCCAAACACTAACCACAGAATGTTATTTTATTTATTTATTTTTCATTCAAACTACCATGCACTCCCATGCACACCAAGTTCATTCTCCTTCTCGAACTGTTACTGATTGCATTCTATAGGTAAATTCAAGATACGTGTGTATCCTCAGATTGTTAATAAGGAGCTGTTTTGGAGTTAACCACACAGAAAGGCTTTCAAAGCCAATCAAGAGAAAACACCTGCTTTACTGCAGAGATGTTACCTCATTCTCAGTCAGGTTTCTAGCTTGATGACATGTGTTGTTGTATTCAGAGTCCAAAGAAACTATATCTTTACTTTGTATTTTTCCTTTAAGACAACGTACAACAACCACTGATAACCTGAACTTACCTGTCTGATACAAGGCTTTAAGGGAAGCAATATCAGATAGGTCTTCAGCTCTTGCCTGACACAGCCAGCGATTGTAACTAGAAAGTTAAAAACATCAGAAGTCAGATCTAGCCCCACTTTGGAACAGCATTAGAAGCCTGAAGAGGTATATGGGAAGGAAAGGACAAAAGCAGCAGTCAGTGACTGAGCTATCATTCTAATATTGTGGTCTTCTGAACAACGGAGCCACTTTCAAAATGTTAGAGAAAAGTGTTGGAACCCCCCTCCCCTGAAAAAGCCACCACCACAAAAACAAACAAACAAACAAAACAAAAAACCAACCATTTCTGTGTTTTAGTTACATGCTTGGTGTTTTTTACTGGGGCAATGAATACGCAACAACTGGTACTCATCTGTAGCTCTTGCATACAACTGTGGAGGCATTGCATTTGGGCTGAAAACATGTCTGTAATTTTTTCCTTTTAAATACCTTAGTGTCAAGGTATTTTTATACATATAATATACATACACATATATAAAAAAATATTTTCATATTAAAAAAAGAGGGGAGAGAGAGAGGGAGAGAAAGAGAGATTCTTAAAATCTAATCTAGAAGCTGAACATAACTATCCAGCTACCAAGGTGTCACATATGGATTTTTTTTTTTTTTAAATGTGAACAAGTTAGTACCTCAACTGACAAAACAAGGCAAGCATCATGCCCCAAAAGAACTTTAGCATGAAACTGGCTCCTAGAAAGGGAATCACATATAGTAGGATCAGTGGCAACAATAACAAAAAAGCCTCAGCATTCCTGTATTTATCCAACTTGAGAGAAAGAAAAAACAATTTGCTAGGTGTCCAGAGCCTCAGGAGGCACAAGGCCCAAAGCAGGCAGGCAGTACTAAAAGCAGGTGACCCCATTACAGAAGTAATGATGAAACAGTGACATCTTGTGGCAGAGATAAGGCAGCTAGTCCCATGTACTGGGCACACTATGGGTTCATCACTGGCTTTCTTTTTCCTTCCACTGCTCTTTCCCTTCTCGCCAAAGGGGCTACCCAGAGATCCAGGGCGACACTAGGCTTTATCTGTATTTTCTTGTCAAAAGATTAGACTTCATAGTAACAAATCATCACAAGGGTTGGTCCTCTGAGCAGCTGGCTAACCCAAGACATTCACACAGACAAAGAAGTTCTCACTTCCTCTGATGCTGTTTTTGCAGTGCTGCCTCTGACAACTGTCCCTGCAGGATGAGGCGTCTCTGTTTATCAACATCTCCCTCCATGCGGGCAAAAGCATGGGAACCAATGAAAGACAAATCTGCCTCCAGCCCCTCTTCATCTGAAGCATCTGCAGTAGAAACAAAGGTAGCATAAAATGTTCAAGCTGCATACAGGACAGCAACGCTACTGATGAATTGCTATATATCTCAGCACGCAAGCCCATTCATTGTGCCATGTGAAACTAATGTGAAAAAAACTCCATCTACCCTGATGGGGCTCTGATATCTCACTAGTACCATTGAAAGAGTTTACAACATGTGATCGAAAACTATGAGCTCCCTTAAAATGTTAGTCATCAGCTTGTAATGAAGGAATAACAGTAAACTCTCTCACTAGGACTCCAAAACAGATTTTAGAGTGAATGACTTGGGGTTTACGATTGTCAAGCTTGATGTCATTACTGCACTGTAGGAAGGGCTCAGTTCTTCCTTTCACATCACTGACATTGCTTGAACAGATGCTCTAGAGCTGGTGATAACCTCAGTTTGGACATTTTTACAGTACTGTCCACAACCTAACTGTGCGCTGAAGTACAAGAGCACATGCCCACTTGCTCAGGACAACATCAGAACGCTCCACTGAACTTGCATACCATCAAGAAATACTGTTAAGACTGCTGGCACTGCCTCTTTGAGCAATTAGGATGGGAATTGAGTTTTCCAACTTTACAGTGACATGCTATAGTAACAATGGGGCAAGAGTGCAGGATTCTGCTCTACCCATTTGCTCCTAGAGCTGCAAAAACTACAATATCTATATCTAATAATATCTAATAACTATAATAAATAATCAGCTAGTGGTTGAATGCCTCACACTAATCAGCCAGAGCTACAAATACCACCCTAGCCAAAAATCTGGGGGGAAAAAGAAAACAGATTGGAGTCTGAACAGCAAGAGTAGGTACATCACATATCACACAGTGAACAGGAAAATTAAGTTGTCTGTACCTTGTTGCATATTCAGCCTTATCCCACCTGGCCATGTAAAATCAGAACATCTTTGAAACCTATTCCAAATTCTGTTTTTGATGCTTTAGGGCCTCACTTGAGGTGCAAACCTTTCATAGCATTGCTGCATGAAGAAGACAGAATGCGCCAGCTATAAGCGTTTACCTTTATTAAAAGGTTTTACCATTCATCTCTCATTGTCCCAAGCCTGACACCTAGGCAACCTCTTTACAAACGGACTTCTTTCACTGAGCTTTTGATAGCCATTTCCCAAACACTGCTCTCTGGATTGATCTAGTTTCTCAACTTTTTATGGCATTTCTACTAGCTTCTTTTGAGTATCTACTAGTTCGATGCACATGCTGTATCAACAGAATCTCATCAGGCTAGAGACAACATTTTGTTAATATACAGTAAGATAGTTCATTAGCAACAATAATGGCCATTTCAGTAACAGCCTGCAGAAGACTGAAAAAAAGTAGAGGTCGTAACCACCTTGAGAGAAAGTTTGCAAAAGAAAAAGAGAACAATATCTCTACCACATCCTCTAAGCACTCTACACAATGAGGCAGAAAGCAGAAGTTACAGCTGCAGAATGCATGCAGCTAACAAGTAGGCAGCTTGTTCTCTTCATTAAAGCCTGTCTTGGGTGAGGTGGGGCAGGAAGACATTTCTTTGCTCCCTGAGTGCTTTTTCTGTTTCTCACTGACTTTCACACAGAGATACTTACTCCAAAGTTCAGTTAAGAACTCACCATCTGGAACGCCTGGCTTTTCAGTAATCCTGATCTGCCGCTCCGGTACTACAGGCTCCCCTTCTGCATTGCCAATATCTGCAGGGAGGCAAGGCAAGGACTGTATTTCTTCCTCCAACGATCTTGGAAAATACAGAGGCATCAACTTCTGGTAAGTGGCCTACAAATAAGAAAAATGTGTGAAGGTCTATCATGCATCCGTGCTCTTCAGTTAAGTATCACCTGCCCTAGCAGCAGGGATCTTCTCTGAGGTTTGGAGGCAAAGTACTACTTCCCTTGCTGGCTTATCTTGGGCTCCTGGCAATAAAGGCAGATAGCCCTAACACAAAGGTTAACGTTTTTTATTTTTTTTAATTTTTTTTGGCCAAACTGGCAAATGACCTAGAGAGGACCCTGTTTTAAACTGCATGAACTCAGGTAGATTGCAGATACTTTTGTAATGGAGTTATGATACATGTGGATGACAAACTTCAGCTACAGCTGCTTAGATTAAAGGGATCACTACATGGATCACTTTAAGTGATCTGACTGGGGAAAAAAAAAAAAAAAAAGAAAAAGCAAGAAACAGCCCAAAGAAGCCCTCACCACATGGAAGGGAACAGTGAAAAACTTTACTGAACATTGTAATACTTCATGTATTCTCCCCAACTAATTAGCAATTTTAGAACCCTGAGTTACTTATTTTCCTCATCCAGATGCCACACAACCTGACTGCGGGTGTTCTGCACAGGAACAGCTGTTAGCAAGTACAACATAGAAGAGAAGTCAATATTCAAACTGTTAGCAGCTGTCTGGAAACAGATCATCAAACATCAAGCTTGTTATTTCATCAACCCAGCAAGAGATGTTAACAGTGTTTGTAGGTGATCTATAGGCATGCTGAACTGGAAATCAGGGAGATTGTTTTAAAGCATACAACATTGCTTCTCTCATAAGGAGCAAATCTTGTATGAGAAATTTGCCTTCTGGCTGCTGGATACCAACCAGCATAACTGCCAGCATAACCGACACTGCTGACTCTTGTTCATGGCTTGGGAACATAGAAGTCAGAAACGGAAAGGTTCTGAATATATCCATGGCAACTGCTAAAAGCAGGAACAGCAGTACTGAAAAGATGCTATGCTGGACAGACATGTCAGAATGCTGAGGGACCAAGAGTCCCTGTGAGACAGGATGATTTGAAGGAAAAACCCAAACCCAACTCCAAGATGCAGATGATAATACTGCTGCAGAGAAGATCACATATGTCCATGAATTTTGGTGGAATGAACGTCAAGGAGATACCTCTTCAAGCTCAGAGACTGCAAACACCACCTTCTCCAGGGTCTCCCCATGTATCTCCAAGAACCTTCTGACTGTGCCTGCAAGGAAAAAAATTAAGAGTAGTTAGCAAAAGGTGAGGAGAAATTTACACACATGGTTATGAGAGAGGAAACCAACCGAATGCAGAACAGAAAGAAACATCCCTCTCCTTGTACAAAATGGCTCCACAGACAGTATGCAAGTGTGGAATAAATGGTGGCTTAATGCACCAAGTGGGTTGTTGGGCATATAGGAATTTCCACCTCCACTCTCTCCTGCTTTTCACTTTAGAGATGGATCAAAAAGGGGAAAACTCTCCCTGTGATTTTAGCTTACTAGGTGCTTCTGAGTTTGTGGAATGTGATCCTAGGGCCCTGCAAAAATCTAGCCAAATCACTCCTTTACAGAGTCCTGTGCACTGAATTGTCAAAAACAGATACTCCTAGAACAAGTCATGGTGCCCTAAGTTCTCAAGAAAGCAAGATGATAAGCAACCCATAGCAGAAGTTGGTCAAAGGCAGATTCAGCCACACAAAACCATAAGGATCAGCTACACAAAAGCACCTTACAAAAACAGTATTTTTAAATCATGAGAGATCTTATTTCCTTTTTTTTAGCATAGTCTGGGGACATGGTCAAGTTCCTCAGCATTAGCAGCTGAGGGAAAAAATGTTCTGTAACCAAGCTCCCAGTCAGTCATGTCCTTGTACAGATGAGGTCCTTGTGCTGCAACAATCTTGTCAGATGTCAGGATTTCCAAGCGCTTTCCTGTCAGACTGCTTGGAGAGAAAATGTCCAAACAAATAGGTTGGTCTAGCAGCATTTTTATTAAGTAGTGTATGGCTCTACAGAGACAACAGAGGAGAGTAATAGACTACTCTATAGAGAATACATTAGTGCGAGTTTTTTCAAGAAACAGCAATTTAGGGAAAAAAAATGAACTATTTCCAAATACTTCCTGTACAGATATTAATGTGTAACTGGGTTGATCTGCAACACTAATTTATGGGACAAATGCAGTTCTGCATCTCCACAGCAAATGAAGTTTTCTGAACTTATGTGAGCAGCTGTTTCCAGCTCAAGAGGCTCAGAGGCAGCAGAGAAAACAGACAAATCTCTTTCTCCCAGTGTTAGCACCTAAGCAGAGGGTAAGTAACATTCCTCCAGTCAGCTCGCACAGCCAGAGGAAAACCCAACCCTTCTATTCAGTTTACAGAACCATTTCCTCTTGCTTACTCTGAACCTGGTTCATTACGGCATCATTTGATGATCCCTAGCTCTTATTTTGGGAGACAGTGAACAACTGATTCCTATTCACTATTTTCATGCCACTTATGAGTTTGTAGACATCTACTACACTCCCTCCAAGTTCTTTCTTTTGGAGACTGAAGAGGGCTTTAGCCTACTTGACTGCACCACACCTTTGCCTATTTTTGTTGACCTCCTCTAAACTTCTTCTAGTTCCACTATATTCTGAGCGTGCAGTTTTAAGATGTGGACAAACCATGGATTTATAGCATAACAGAGTAGCATTCTTCATTTTGTCCTCTTTCACAACACTCAGCTTGGTCTTTTGAACATTACTGAGTTGATGTTTTCATGGAACTATTATAATCTCAAGATTTTGCTCCCAGGTATTGTCTCATCATTTTGTGAGGCAGAACTATATGGAGGCAGATTGGTGGAGGAAGACTATCACTTTACATTTGGCTACGCTGACTTGACACTAAAATAACAAATGAAATTCACTCTGTTGCTTAAAGTCTGTCTACAGTTATTCACAGTAAGGCCTCATCTTTACCACCCTGAACAATTTTATACCATCAGCAAACTCTCACCTCACAGCTCATCACCTTTTTCTGGGTCATTAATGAGTATATTGAACGATGCAAAGCCCAACATAGATCCCCATGGATGCCTACTGATGACCTCTCAACACAGGGAGGACCATTTATTTTTATCCTCCATTTCCTTATCCATCCATGCAAAGCCTTGCCTCTTCACAGGCTTTAACACACCACAGCCGCCTAAAGAAAAGTTTTTTGTATCAACAGCAGTCTGCTACAGCTGAGTGATCTGCTGATTACTGCCATCTGGTTTATGTCACTTTCTACCATCAACTTACGCAGTGCTATGTGGGTTGCATCCTCCAAGGGGTAGCATCTTTTCAGAGAGTTTATGACACAGAATCCTACAGAGCACATTGCCTGTTCCCTGAAATCCAGAAAAAGAGAAACAAATGAACAGAAGCGTAATTTGAGATGAGAACAAACTATGGTAGCAGATGACACCAGCAGTTTTCTCCTGCCTCTATGCAGTAGCAACCCTCTTGCAGGTTTGCCCAAAAGGATTCTTTGTCAGCAAGATGCATACATACCATCATTAAGCAAAGAAGGAGGGAACCATTAAGGATTCCACCCAAGCCTAACACCCTGGTCCAGCCCTGTTCAACTTATTCATCAATGACCTGGCTGAAGGGACAGAGTGCACCCTCAGCAAGTTTGCTGGTGATACAAAACTGGGAGGAGTGGCCAATACACCAGAAGGCTGTGCTGCCCTTCAGAGAGACCTGGACAGGCTGGAGAGGTGGGCGGAGAGGAACCTCATGAAGTTCAACAAAGGCAAGTGCAGGGTCCTGCACCCAGGGAGGAATAACCCCATGCACCAGTGCAGGTTGGGGGCTGACCTGCTGGAAAGCAGCTCTGCCAAGAAGGACCTGGGAGTGCTGGTGGACACAAAGTTAAGCATGAGGCAGCAATGTGCCCTTGTGGCCAAGAAGGCCAATGGTATCCTGGGTGCATTAGGAAGAGCATTGCCAGCAGGTCAAGGCAAGCAAGTCAAGGTTATCCTCTGCTTCTACTCAGCCCTGGTGAGGCCACATCTGGAGTAGTGTGTCCAGTTCTGGGCTCCCCAGTACAAGAGAGACATGGCACTACTGGAGCAAGTCCAGCGAAGGGCTACAGAGATGATGAGGGCACTGGAGCATGTCGCCTATGAGGAAAGGCTGAGAGAGCTGGGCCTGTTTAGCCTGGAGAAGAGAAGGCTGAGAGGGGATCTTATTAATGTTTACAAATATCTGAAGGGAGGGTGTCAAGAGGATGGGGCCAGACTCTTTTCAGTGGTGCCCAGCGACAGGACGTGAGGCAACGGGCACAAACTGAAACACAGGAACTTCCATCTGACCATGAGGAAAAACTTCTTTACTGTGAGGGTGACAGAGCACTGGAACAGGTTTCCCAGAGAGCTTGTGAAGTCTCCTTCTCTGGAGACATTCAAAACCTGCCTGGACACAATCCTGTGCAACGTGTTCTAGGTGACCCTGCTTGAGCAGGGAGGGGGGCTGGACTTAGATGATCTCTAGAGGTCTCTTCCAACCTCAACTATTCTGTGATTCTGTTTTCTCTCGTTTATTCTCAGATTTCTCCTTCTACCTCAGCTACACTGTTCCTGCAATTTCTTCATATCCTGAATGAAGAAGTCTTCTCTCATGCTACCTGTAATGCTTTCCAAAATACTTTCCTTCCTGTATAGGACTGATGGCGAGGGGAAGGAGGGGAAAAGAAGGTATTCTTTATTGCAAGCATTCTCCTGTTCTTCCACCTGACCTACCACTTTTTTAGTTAGAGGTCTGGATCTACACAGCCTGAGGTAGCTTACTTGATCCTAGGCAGGACTAGGCAACCATTGTCATGGAATGAAATATACTTAAAAAAACAAAAACAGAAAACCCCCAGAAGACTCTTCCAGCACAGAGACATATTTCTAGGAAAGGAAAGCAGAGGTCTTGCCAACAGTTACTGTAGGGACTTGAGCAAGCTCAGAGTTGGCAGCCAATTTTACAAGTGGCAAGAGTTACTCCTGAAAATAGACCGACTAAAGGGCACTCAGAATTCAGTAAACAGAATCTTTCTCTTTTTTCTCCCCATTGTTTATAAGAGGCTCCAATCCAGGCCTGACTTTGCTTGTCAGCTCTGAGGCAGAAAAAAAAATGGCATATACTAGAAACCACTTAGCTGTAATCTTAATTACAAAACAGTCACTACTGCAGTGTTACAGACAGCTCTCAGACTTGGAAGAATTGATCTTCTCAACCCTGAAGAACTAGGGAGCAATGTCAGAAAATGTAACTGTACTCTTGTTCAAATATTTATTTTTGAATGCTACCATTACAAACAGCCATCATGGGAAAAGAACAGAATACAGGAGAAAGAAGAACAGAAACCAGAAAGATCAGTAATAAACTGTTAATTAAAAGGAAGTTTAGAAGCTACCACAGGTAAAAGAGAAAAAAAAACTACAAACCCATCTTCAGCAACTATGGATTTAGAAATAACCTTGCACCCTGACTCAGGATTTTAGGTGGTCATGGTATGAAGGCAGACAGGCCAAACACATGAACTGATAGAGCAGTCAGATCTGTCCATAGGGTATAGCCGTGTGGCTGCATAGCGACATGTGATTTGCCTGAGCAAATTCATTTAAAGCTGTTTGCAGCATGGAGCCCAACACAGTTATTAATGCTGTTTCTCCTCAGAGCAACTGAATGCTGCACAGTTCTAGCTACACTGTTCCAGGACTTCAGCCAGCTCAGATCTCTCAGCACATTTTATCTACACTGCAATACAGAAAACAAAAGACATGATGTGTACCATAATGCCAGTCACGTTCTTATGTTCTCATCCAAATCCTGTAGATGCGAGAAAATATTCACAGCCATTTGTCTCCTATGCAGGCCAGGGTATCTAGGAGTATAGATACATCATGCATGGCACAAACCTAAGCTGTCATTCACTTACTTTGCAAGCTGCAGGACATTGCGGTAACAGCTGTATAGAGAGCTCTCAGCTGCTGTGCGATATCGGCTCTTGTATTTGGGTCCCACTGTGTGAATGATGAAACGTGCGGCCAGATTAAATCCTTTGGTGAGTTTGGCCTCCCCTGTCCTGCACCCTGAAGAAATAAACATAAGGTATAAAACACCAATGGTCCTGATAAGAAGGCCAGAAGTATTCACATTCCTTGCCTTCCTCCACTTTCACACGAGCCTCTGTAGTCAGACAACTTGACTTGATGACAGAAGGCAATATTTTGAATATCAAATATTAAGGACAGCTTTCTATCTCTTAATATAGCTGCTCAGTATCACTTAACCAGGCTAAGGAGATGAGAGCTGTGCTTGCTTCTCTCTACTTTAAAAACTATGCATACAAGGACAAACCAGAAGTCACTAGAAATGCTATCTTAATTGCAGTGCTTACCACGCTGCCTTCAGAGACAATGGGAAAAATGATTTACCGACACACAGAGAACTGATGCACAAATATGCTATACAACAAGTAACAAAAAGTCCTTATGAATTTAACGGTTTGGTTTTGGGAGTTTGCTTTTTGGATATAAGGACTACAACAGTCTCCTTAATTGAGCACACCAGCTGTTGGCAAAAGTATTTGAAATGAAAAGACCAAGCCCTCCTTTCATCTACACTCCCAGATCAAGGCAACTTACTTTGTTTTGCAAGTTTCTCAGCATCAAAAAGGCAGGAAAACCATCTGAGATCATACCTTTCTTGACAGCCTAGGATCCTGAAGTTCAAACTACACAATTGATTGTTCCACTCCTGGCCCCCTCCAGTTATGTACTCTGGGATCATTTATTGCATGCTATCATACTTTACATCTTTACCTCATTTTGGTTTCATTGCTCTTTGGCTACTCCTTGCATGTTATTCATATTTAGTTTTTGCAGTTTTTTTACTGGAGAGAGCAGTTTGTCAAAACCCTTGAAGACATCCATAGATCATTCAGTTACCTCCAGCTTGTCAATGAATTTCTGATAATGAAAAAAAACCTGAAACAACTACTGTTTTGATAAAGTCTGTTTTTTCTTCAGCCACTTCTATTATAAAGAAGGCACTTGGAAGAAAAGTTTGCCAACTCTCCCCTTCTCCCCCCAAATCACTCAAGGCGTGGCTTCACATGAAATTTAGTTCAGTTCAATTCTGGACAGCTGCTAAAGAAGTATTTCCACTCTTTCTCCCTGCCCTCAAACACATATGTTTCCCATCCTCGCCCTTCTGCTTGTACTGCTGCACAGTGAGCTGTTTCAGCTTGCTGATCCGGCCAAAACTAATCTTTTCCTTGGATTAGCTTTCAATCTGATCTTACAGGTTGCTAGTGCCAATGATAAGGAATGGGATGTGAACAAGTGGCTGCAACCACCCCTTCAGCAAGCAGCACTGCTGTAGCTTGGCTCAAGACCACCATGAAACTGCACATTGCATAGGAGTGTTTGTTTCCTCTCCCACTCCACTCTGTTCCTTGCAGTGCTCCAGCAGGCTATCTATCTATCAGCACATGTGAAAGTGTATTTTACGGCAAGAAACATTCTAGGTTGAGACTCTTTCTTACCCAAGGCTCTTGGCATGCCTTTTTAATAGCAATAACACACTGCCTGTAAACTAGCATTTTGTAAACTTTTTGAACCTCTAAATTATGTCATTCTTTTCTATAGACTTCCATCTTTGTTTTTTATGGATTAAGCAGAAAGAACATAATAGCATCCTAAAACTAAGCATACTTTTCCGAATTACTGTGCATCTTCTAAAAAACCTAGTTGTTCTCTTGAGTTAAGGTAAGTGCAATATGGAAGAATCAGAAGTTAAAAGGAAACATTTAATGTATTAAATACTGTTCCTCCCCCTTGATCCATCCAAGTCACAAAACTTCAAAAGAGCAAGCAAAGGCCTGTAATAAAAAACTCTTAAATATTTTCTCCTGTGGAAAAGAATGAAGCAAGTTTGAGTGAGGTATAGCTGTGAACTCAGACTAACTACTTAAATTCAGATGACCAGATGTAATAACAGTAATCTGTAACTACACTTGCATCACACTTAGCACTTCCCAATGTTTTCTCTCTGGAGATCTCTACCAAATTTATAAAACTAAGCAGCAAGTATTATTCCTCTTTTAAGATACAAGGCAGGGTGAGCTAGTAGAGTGAGCTGCATAAGGTCAAGGTCTATAGCAAAACCAGGAGCAAAGTCATGATCTTACTTTTTATCCAGTGATATTTAAATCACTAGAATAGCCTCTCTCCAAACGTAAAATGGAAAGTCTGAGCCTTTCATATAAAGTCTGCAGCAGACAAAAAGTCTCACTGAAGTTGGAAGAGCATTGCTGTTACAGAAGGCCTTTAGAGCGCAGCTAACAGAGGCAGCGAACAGACGCAGCAGTTTGCGCAGCAGTGGTTGGGCTCTGACTAGAACTTGAGGATCTTGTTGGAAGTTGTGGGCTTTCTGAGGACCCCTGAGGAACTAGCAGGTGATTGCTGTGAACAGGAAAGGGGAAGCTAGGCAAGGACAACTGCAGGAGGCCTTGACTTCTCCTGGGAAAAGCTCATGGGAAAAGCTCTAGCTAGGAGTGGCTGCTGCTAACGAGCTCTCTGGGCTGCCCCTGACCAGAGGGAGTTGGGGCCTTTGATCCCAGTGGCCCTTGACTGGGCGGTCAAGCACCCTGTGAGTCAGTGCTAGGGAGAGGCCTATATAAGAGCCAGGCCTAGAGCGCAGCTCCCAGAGCGCAGCGAACAGAGGCAGCAGTTTGCACAGAAGGGCGCACGAAGGAACCTTTCTTTCTGTTCCCTGTGGTGTACGTTTCCTCAGGTCTGGTTGTGACATGCCGTACAGCGCGTTCCCCAGTGGCTTTTGGAGTTGCTGTGTCAGAGGCTTGGACCCACACAGACCCTCTGACAGTAGATGCGGCTCTACAGGTCTCAGGCTGCAGGGAGTGCTTGGGGCCTCTCCAGGAGGCCTGGGCTGGCAGTCAGCTCTCCTGCAGGAGGTGTGCTGCTGTTGACGAGTTGTGTCATCAGGTAAGGGAGTTACGGGAGGAGGTCAGTAGGCTGCACAGCATCCAGGAAGCAGAGCAAGTGATAGACAGGGTATTTTCGGAGACTGTGCAGCTTCGGGAGTCCCAACCCCCCACAGCAGTGGAGTTGCCGGAGGGCTCTGTGCCGTGTGAAATGGTACATCATAACACCGTAGAAGAAGGCTAGAAACTGGTCACTGCTCATGGGAGGAGAAAGGCTCCTAGTCCTCCTGAGGACTTGCAGCTGAAGAACAGGTTTAGTGCCCTCCAGGATGAGGAGGAGCTGGGCATGGCTGCAAGGGAAGTACCTGGGACAACAGACCCTGTGCCCTGCCGGAATGCCTGGAAAAAGCGGCGGGTGATTGTTGTGGGGGACTCCCTGCTGCAGGGGACGGAGGCATCTATCTGCCGACCTGACCTCTTGTATAGAGAGGTTTGTGGCCTGCCGGGGGCTCGTGTGAGAGATGTCATGCAAAGACTGCGTAGGCTCGTCCATTCTTCGGACTATTACCCACTGCTGCTCTTCCATGTGGGCACTAATGACACCAAGGGCAAACTGGAGACCATCAAGCAGGATTTCAGAGCTCTGGGGATGGTGGTCAAGGGTCTGGGAGCCCAGGTCATCTTCTCCTCAATCCCACCAGTGAGGGGGATGGATGAGAGGAGGAGGAGATGGACTTTCCAGGTTAACGACCGGCTGCGCCGCTGGTGTTGGCAACAGGGCTTTGGTTTCTATGACCATGGGACCCTGTTTGAAGATCAACAACTGATGGCGAGAGATGGGATCCACCTCATGAGGCGGGGCACGCGGGTCTTTGCCAACAGGTTGGCCAACCTGATAAGGAGGGCTTTAAACTAGGAAGGATGGGGGAAGGGGAAAGTTATAGTGCCAGGGTAGCTGGCAAAAGACTGCTCAAGTCGGGATGCCTCCAGCAGGTGAATGCAGCCAGGGAAGTGCGCATGGGATGTGGCTATGGAGGATCGTCTTTTACCCCTCCTGGGAAACCTGCATGCTCGATCACCTCTCTGAAATGCCTGTACACCAATGCACGCAGCATGGGGAACAAACAGGAAGAACTAGAGATGTGTGTGCGGTCACAGGGCCATGATCTCATTGCCATTACAGAGACATGGTGGGATAGCTCGCATGACTGGAGTGCTGTCATGGATGGCTACGTGCTTTTTAGGAAAGACAGGCCAGGAAAGCGAGGTGGTGGAGTTGCTCTTTATGTGAGAGAGCAACTGGAATGTATCGAGCTGTGCCTAGGGGTGGATGAAGAGCGAGTCGAGAGCTTATGGGTAAGGATTAAAGGGCAGGCTAGCATGGGGGACACTGTTGTGGGTGTTTACTGCAGGCCACCTGATCAGGAAGAGGAAGTCGATGAGGCCTTCTACAGACAGCCGGAAGTAGCCTCACGATCCCAGGCCCTGGTTCTCATGGGGGACTTCAACCACCCCGATATCTGCTGGAAAGACAACACAGCTAGGCACAAACAGTCCTGGAAGTTCCTGCAGAGCATTGGTGACAACTTCTTGACCCAGGTGGTGGAGGAGCCAACAAGGAGAGGTGTGCTGCTGGACCTCGTACTAACAAACAGAGAAGGACTGGTGGAAGATGTGAAGGTCGGGGGCAGCCTTGGCTGCAGTGACCATGAGATGGTGGAGTTCAGGATCCTGCGAGGAGGCAGCAGGGCACTAAGTAGGATCGCAACCCTGGACTTGAGGAGAGCAAACTTTGTCCTCTTCAGGGACCTACTTGGAGGAATCCCATGGGTTAGGGCCCTAGAAGGAAGGGGGGGTCCAAGAGAGCTGGTTAATATTCAAGCATCACTTCCTCCAAGCTCAAGATCGGTGCATCCCTGTGAGTAGGAAGTCAAGCAAAGAGGGCAGGAGAGCTGCATGGATGAGCAAGGAGCTCCTGGCAAAACTCAACCAGAAGAAGGACGTGTACAGAATGTGGAAAAAGGGACAGGCCACTTGGGAGGAATAGAGGAACATTGTCAGAGTATGCAGGGATGTGACGAGGAAGGCTAAGGCCTGTTTGGAATTAAATCTGGCAAGAGATGTCAAGGACAGCAAGAAGGGCTTCTTCAAATACCTCAGTAGCAAAAGGAAAACTAGGGAAAATGTGGGCCTGCTGCTGAATGGGGTGGCTGCCCTGGTGATGAAGGATGCAGAGAAGGCAGAGTTACTGAATGCCGCCTTTGCTTCAGTCTTTACTGCTCAGGCCAGCCCTCAGGAACCCCAGACCCTGGAGGCAAGAGAGAAAGGCTGGAGAAAGGAAGACTTTCCCTTGGTCAAGGAGGATCGGGTTAGAGATCATTTAGGCAAACTTGACACCCACAAATCCATGGGCCCTGATGGGATGCACCCACGAGTGCTGAGGGAGCTGGCAGATGTTATTGCTAGGCCACTCTCCATCATCTTTGAAAGGTCATGGAGAACAGGAGAGGTGCCTGAAGACTGGAAGAAAGCCAGTGTCACCCCAGTCTTCAAAAAGGGCAAGAAGGAGGACCCAGGGAACTACAGGTCAGTCAGCCTCACCTCCATTCCTGGAAAGGTGATGGAACAGCGCATCCTGGATGTCATCTCTAAGCATATGAAGGATCAGAAGGTGATCAGGAGTAGTCAGCATGGCTTCACCAAGGGGAAATCATGCTTAACCAAGCTGATAGCCCTCTATGATGGACTGAGTGGCTGGGTAGATGAGGGGAGAGCAGTGGATGTTGTCTACCTTGACTTCAGCAAGGCTTTTGACACTGTCTCCCATAACATCCTCATAGACAAGCTCAGGAAGTGTGGGTTAGATGAGTGGACAGCGAGGTGGATTGAGAACTGGCTGAATGGCAGAGCTCAGAGGGTTGGGATCAGCAGCGCAGAGTCTAGTTGGAGGCCTGTAGCTAGCGGTGTCCCCCAGGGGTCAGTCCTGGGTCCAGCCCTGTTCAACTTATTCACCAGTGACCTGGATGAAGGGACAGAGTGCACCCTCAGCAACTTTGCTGATGATACAAAACTGGGAGGAGTGGCTGATACCCCAGAAGGCTGTGCTGCCATTCAGAGAGACCTGGACAGGCTGGAGAGGTGGGCAGAGAGGAACCTCATGAAGTTCAACAAAGGGAAGTGCAGGGTCCTGCACCCAGGGAGGAATAACCCCATGCACCAGTGCAGGTTGGGGGCTGACCTGCTGGAAAGCAGCTCTGCCAAGAAGGACCTGGGAGTGCTGGTGGACACAAAGTTAAGCATGAGGCAGCAATGTGCCCTTGTGGCAAGAAGGCCAATGGTATCCTGGGGTGCATCAGGAAGAGCATTGCCAGCAGGTCAAGGCAAGCAAGTCAAGGTTATCCTCTGCTTCTACTCAGCCCTGGTGAGGCCACATCTGGAGTAGTGTGTCCAGTTCTGGGCTCCCCAGTACAAGAGAGACATGGCACTACTGGAGCAAGTCCAGCGAAGGGCTACAGAGATGATGAGGGCACTGGAGCATGTCGCCTATGAGGAAAGGCTGAGAGAGCTGGGCCTGTTTAGCCTGGAGAAGAGAAGGCTGAGAGGAGATCTTATCAATGTGTACAAGTATCTGGAGGGAGGGATTCGAGAGGATGGGGCCAGACTCTTTTCAGTGGTGCCCAGCAACAGGACACAAGGCAACGGGCACAAACTGAAACACAGACAATTCCATCTGAACATGAGGAAATACTTTTTCACTGTGAGGGTGACAGAGCACTGGAACAGGTTGCCCAGAGAGGTGGTGGAGTCTCCTTCTCTGGAGATATTCAAAACCTGCCTGGATGCAATCCTGTGCAATGTGCTCTAGGTGACACTGCTTGAGCAGGGGGGTTGGACTAGATGATCTCCAGAGGTCCCTTCCAACCTCAGTGATTCTGTGATTCTGTGATTATTAGACAGCAATAAGTACATGTGGATATAAAATGTCAGGCTAGCACATATTGATAGCAGTTCATTCGCAAGCCTGGACCCTTGGTTGCAGTATTTCTGGGTTAATAGAAACTACACTGTTCCCAGGAATGCAG
Source organism: Apteryx mantelli (assembly GCF_036417845.1). Classification (NCBI taxonomy): domain Eukaryota; kingdom Metazoa; phylum Chordata; class Aves; order Apterygiformes; family Apterygidae; genus Apteryx; species Apteryx mantelli. The sequence continues at coordinate 133,431,590 of NC_089978.1, forward strand.
GAGTTTGCTGAGCCTTAAGGAACACAGGCCTTTGAAAGGACAGCATATCACATGCTTTCAGTTATGATTTTTCTTGGAGTCTATTAAATGTGGGTATATGCGGAGTGGCAGTAGTGGTGGTGGGGGGAACCACCAGGAGACAACTAACTGAAAGTCACCACTGCACCCATTCTACTGTTTTAGGCCAATGTCCATCTGCTTTCATTACTCCCCAGAACATTCTGCCATGCAAAAAAAGTTCAAAATAAAGTGGAAAAGAGTGCAAAAAGGAGGTAGAGGTGACAAAAGAATTATAGACTAGTTTCTTAACTTAGCTCCCTTCCATTTCTGCTACTGTGACCCACTCATTAAGGGTGCACAAAAGCCATAGCTGTAACACAGCCTCTCTTCCCCCATGCAACATGCCACTAGAGCATTACAGAAGAACTGATTTCTGAAAGGACTCTGTCATAGGATTAAAAGGAAACTATCCTGTATAGAGAGTCATGAACCTGCAGAATACATTACAGAGGAGAGGCCATCAGTGCCGTGTAATGGTGGAAGCTGTGAAACAGCAAGAAAGTCCAACTTTTACAAAGAACTCTCTACAGAGCTGACAGATCACAAGTTTATTTTAAAAGAATGAATGGTGGGGTCAGTTCCAGCCTAGCAGGACCTAACTAGTCTACAACACCTGCTATACTTTAACTGTTGTTTCTGTCCGAGGGATGTACACGGAACTTCTCCCTCTCCTTTGCAACATTACTCTTCCTCCTGCTTTACTTCCAGGTTACTCACAAGAGGCAAGCTGAATCCATCAATAGAAATTTTACAAAAAATGAGGATGTCCCTCCTATCGCAGTGTAAGCTACTGATAATTTGTGTCATAAACATTATGGGCCTTCTATCTATTTTGTTACTACATGACAAGGAGATAGAGATATGTTACCTAAGAGAGTCATCAGTACTAATCAGGGATCAGTTTGGCCTTGAAATTCAGCTCAGTACCCTAGTTACTAGAGATCTGAACTTAACTGCAAACTATATCAGACTTCTGTATGACCTTGGATAACTACAAGCTTTTGGTTCCTCATACACAAAATAAGAAAACACTTCTTTTCATCTACCAGGCACTGAAAATAAAGCTGATTATTTGTAAATCTTGTTATCAGCCATAAACCCTGTTAACAAAGAACCTAGGTAAAGCAAACCTCATAAGTCTCTTTTCCCAGGATAGCCTTCTGTTAGGGCTGCTCTTGTGCCATTGCAATAAAATCATTTGTGATGTGAAATAGGCAAGTGAACTGAACAATGTAAGAGCTCACTAAGACTTTATTTAGACTTTTATCAGTCCATCTGCTATTGCCATTGTTTCCTGGGCTGCATATTAACAGGTTGAGAGAAGATATACAAAGTATATATTAGAATCCACTTAATTTCTACAACAGTGAACTTTAGTTCCTGTCTCCCACTTGCCAAATGTATACACACTGAACAGAACACAGGAGCAAACTGAAGCTGTACAAGACTGGTTCCTACAGTAAAAGCTCTGATAAGCGAACTACTTTGACTAGCTTCAGATAACAATAGGAATTATTGTATCACACACAAAGTAAAGGCTCAGCAACCTGAATATCTGCCTAAGGTTTTCTATGATCTGTAACGTGAATGACAGAAGTGGGGGAAATGCACACCACAGTCTAGCCAAAGCTTCCTCTCTTTCTTTTGCATTAATACCAGATACTGAAAAAGCTACACATTTACTTCAGTGCATGACCAAATCCTGCTGCTTTGTACTAAGCAAGGACAGCAGCTTTTCAATACAACAAGAAGTCTCCAGACACTTACCTTTGAGCTTCTGGAGTTCGTCCCTCAGGTCAGGCCCAGCATGCATGAAGACACTTTCAGATACTGGATTCTTATCTGTGAGAGACTCATTACTGGTATTTACTATGGCTGTGCAGTTCAATAGTGCTACATCTCCTTTCCTGAGGAAACAAGGAAGCAGTTTATCACAGGCTACATGTCAAATTAAAAGCAGGATATCCTCAATGTAAGTGCTAACAAGCAATGCTAAGTTAAAGGAAAACCATTAACAGCACTCCAGTACCCATATAGCATAATGTACCCTGACATGCTGTGATGGTGTGCTCCTTCCCTCCCCTCCCCCCCACCCCGATGTGCTCTCTCCCCCTCAGCCTGACCTCCCTGTAAGCAGCACATATGTAGGGGCTAGTTGAGCATGCGCCTACTAAGGCCCATCTAGTATGCAAATATGACTATGAGTCAATCATCTCCCCCCTCATAAATAGGGGGCAGCCCAGAGCCCATTGAGCTCTCCTCCATGGCAGTGGGCTGCACTGCAGAACCTCCTCTTGAACAGGGATGCCTATCAAGATCACTCCTTGAGGTGGAGAGATTCCTTACCCACAACAGATCCTTAGTAAGTGATTAACAGCATGCTGAACTTTTGCGAACTTCACGAAACTTTGCTGAGTTATATCTCTGACCAATTGCACACATAGTTCCTTAGACATAAACCGTTGACCAAGTCTGAGACTAGGACTGGATCCAGCTGCACCCAGGCTCCTCTCCGAAGGAGTTTAGAAAGCAAGGGGGTCGAGTCTGAACCTTGTGACTCAATGGGAGGGTCTCCATTGCACACGCATCTGACCCTGTCCTTCATGCAGTAAATAACTGAGTGAACCTTGCTAATCAAACCTTGTTAAATCATTCTTATTTACGATTGAACTTTGTTAAGTCACTGTCTTACTGTAATAAATGTAGTGCTGCTTCCCCCTTACGAGGGAAGTGCATCACTCCTTTCGCGACACATGCTCACCACGCAGAACCATCCTTTGCCTCTAAGTAATAGAGAAAGATTGCATGCAATGCCTCATTTCCTTAAAACCTCCCAGCCTCAATAGTAGCTTAACATTGTCCATAGAAAAGGCAACGTTGCAGTCTTACACGGCATAGTTTTGTTAACAGAACATACAAAGCAGCGTGTGAAATTGATAGAGCATAACATGTTCCCAAAATCACATTTTATCTCTTAGAGATAAGAGGATAGCCCTTGTGGTATGTTACTTTTGAAAACTGAACACTGAAGTTATTCAGTGTGGTCTTTTCTGTTTGCAGACACACTATCCAGGGTACCTTGCTGCTGCTTGTCCTCAGACCACTGAACACCTAGACTGACACTGCAGCTAGTCTGAACCCACAATTTGATTATGTTCATTCTGCTGCTAAAGGATCAGACAAGCAGAAGATAAACAAAGTGGAGATGCATGAGAGAAGACGGAATAGCAGAACTCTGACCCACTCTTTTTCACAGCAGCAGCTGTTAGAGACTTTGGGATCAAAGAGCATGGGAGCAGAAAGAAAGATTACCCTGCCCAGGGAGAGTTTTAAATGATGTTCAAATTGCAGACATATACTATATTCAAGACCAAGTCATAGGAGATGTCTAACTTTTTCTTTCTTTCTTTCCTTACTTAATCAGGTTCAGGAGATCCCTGCACAATTTACTGCATGTATGAACCAGGAAAGAGGGCTGCTCCCTGAACCTGCGTCACTGCAAAATCCTTCTCTCTTCATATTGATTGTCAGAATGTTACTCTTCCAGAGACTAGGTGAAAGAATCTGAGTAACAGGAAGGAAAAACTGATGGAGAAAGTTCACCTCAGCACACTGTACTTGTCAACAGATTTTGGTAGAAAAACAGAGATGGAACACAGGGAATGTAGACGGAGAAGGGAAGAAAAAAATAAAATCCCCCAAACAAGCCACAAGAAACATACGAAAGAAAGAAATACTAATCTAAAATAAAGATACTAATACTAATCTAAAATAAAGAAGAAGTGAAAGTGGCAGAGAAAAAGAATAAAGCCAGCAGAGCAAATAAATCAGAAAAGCTGGTAGACAGAAAGTATATTTTAAAAAAATTCAAAAAGTTGTATGAAAGTGACTGATCAGGTTTTACTATTAAATATCCAATGTGACAGAGAGCAGGAAGTATTGCTCATCTGCTGCATGAAAGAATGCCTGCGAACATGTAATTTATAACCTATAGTGAAGCAAATCTCAGACTTCCAGATTTACAGTGAATGAAAAGATTTCTTGAATCAGACATTACAGGTCTGGGAAGAAAGTAAAGAGGGTTTGAATGCTTTATTCTATAGCAACGACCATTGCTATAGAGGCAGTAAGATCCTGCAATAAAGGAATGAAATGATTGCAAAGACATTAGAGTCATACGGAACTTACCATAAGATTATTTTTGCATTGATGTCTTTCCTGTATGGAAAGGGTGATCTAACGTCGACTTGAGCTCTTTCAACAGGGTTTTGGTGAGAGTTCAGCTGCTTAGCCTCATAGACATCAGTCCAGCCTGGCAAACTGTCAACATCCACAAATTGGGAAGGAGCACCCAAGGGATCCATGGAATGGAAAAAACAACTCCTTTTTTTTCCTGCTAACTTGTCACACACACTCCAATTCTTACTGGAGTCTTCCAGGTGCTTTAAAGGAAGAAAATAAAACAGGGTCACCAGCTGTTCACTAAGAGTAATTCCCGCAGAGCCAGACCTTTCACAAGGCTGCAATTCAACTACAGCTAACAGAAGAGAGAAAAGCAGTTTTCCTTCCAACTCATCCTCTCTGTCACTCTCTCTCTCACACACACATACACACTTTGTTATCTGTATGCAAAAGGGCAATGCAAACGCTTGTGGAATACCTGCAGGGAGAGAAGCTTTTTCCAACAGTACAAGACAAAAGCACTTGAAAACACTGTCCTTATCACTAAACTGGTCCCACAGATTTGTGATCTTTATCTTGAAAATGCTGAACATGAAATTTTGAAGTGTAGAAAGGACCTTAGTCATCCTGCCAATTATTATTTCTTTATTTAAAAGAAGTAGCAAATTTGCAGCAGGGTGTACATAATATATCCCTTCAGGTATTTTTTGGTTTTGTCCTGGAACACGCTAAACAAACCAACCAAACAATGACACAAACAAACAAAAACCACACACCCTCCAAATTTCACAACCCTTGCAGTTCAGTGAATTCTGCAGCACTGCAGATTAGTTATACTCCTTAGTTCTTACAGTCCTGCACTTAAACACAGAAACCCTTCTCCCAAATAGGTTTTGCAAAGCAGAGAACAAAGATGTAAATTTGAACACTGGCCAACAAACTTCCAGTACTGAAGCAGACTGACCTCTGCTACCTATCTCGCTATTTCTTCAGAAGGCTGGGATAACACTGCTTGCTAGATTAAGTACTCAGACTCCCTGAAGCATACGTTTCAATTGCTCACACATACTAACACCTGAGCTACTATATTTTCATTGCTCCTAAACCACGAACTGGAATGAAGTGCATTTATTTATCTATTAGTGCATTAAGCTAGCAGAAGTACGCTAGCTTCAGTTACTACTGTAACTTCAGTTTGCCACAGACATTATTTAATCTTTTTTTGCAGCTTCATCATTGATGACACCTTGACAAAATATCATCCACAAACGCTCATTCCAGAACAGGAATGATAAAAGAGATTCATTAGCTAGGAAAAAAAAGAGCTCAACTCAAACTGATAGGTAATAAAGGCAGACACTACAACAAAGATAGCCATAACAGCACCTAAGTAAGAATTTTGACACAAAGAGCTGGGAGAAAAGAGATGAACAAAAACATAAGAGTAGTTAAACTGGCTTTGGCCAAAGGCCTATCCGTCCCAGCGTCCCCTCTCTGAGGAAGAGTCAGAAGGGGGGCCTAGGGAAGATGGTAAGAAGAGGCAGAAGTGAACAGGGGTATAAGCAATATTTCTCCTGGATATTCTCCCCCTAAATTTGTAGTTTGGGGACCTCCTGAGACAGAGATGGTAGTTCTGCATGGATCACAAGTTTGAAATGCAGAATAAGGAGCTGCAAATTGAATTCAAAATGCCCCAAACACTGCACACGCAGATGCATTACTGACAGAGAATGTTCTTTCTCTCGCTCTCTTTAAACCAACTACCTGAATCCAGGCAAAGCAGCAGCTGGTAACCTTCATCTGTTGCCTAAGAAACAAATGCCACCAAGGCATATGAATTTCAACAATAACTGCAGAGCAAAAATGGCACAGTTTTCTTCTTCAGAAGAAATTTGAACTCTGACTAACAGGGGAAAAAAAAAAAAAAGAAACCTAACCACCTCTAAGCAGCTTATAATGTCTTCACTATAAACTGGAAGCAAAACCAAAGGCAACCCTTCTTCCGCTTCCCTATTACACCTCTGCATGGTTTCCCACCTATATGACAGCAAGCTTCCTAAGAAGCAAGCGATCTCCAGCCACGCCAGATTATAAGCCAGAGAAATTAAACCGCGGGCTAAATCTCCTTCCCCCCCCTCCCCAGTGCACTTCCTTACGGTTACGAGCACCAAAAGGGGACCTCCCCGTTCTCAAAGGAAGCTTCTGAAGCTCGAAGCAGACGTTTACCAGAAGGAATCAAGCAAAGAGATTGTGCCTGAAAGCAGATAAAAATTCACCCCCGCCCGGGCACCGCCGGCTGCTCGGCCGGGGGCTGATAAACACAGCGAACCGCGCCGCGGCCTCCAGCCCCGCGGGCCTCCCTGGGGGCCGCCGCTCCGAGACCCCCGCCCGTTTTGCACTCAGCCCCGCCGCTTCCCGGCTCCCGCCGCAGGGACACGCTCCGCGGGGACGGGCGGCTCCAGGGGGAAGGGCCGGGGCCGGCGCGGCCGCAGCCCGGGGCGAAGGCAACCGCCACCGCAACAGCCGCCTCCCCCCGGCCCGGCCCGGCCCGGCCCGGCCCGGCCCGGTCCCGTCCTGCCCTTAGCAACGCGCCACCGCCGCCCTTAGCAACAGCGGCCCCTCCCCCAGGGCGGCCGCGCAGCAACTCACAGGCGGCCCGCGCTGCCCCCGCCTGGCCACAGAGGCGCGGTCGGCGCCGGTTTGGCGGCATCACCCAAAAAAAAAACGGACTGGGCGCCCCGCGCTTCCGCTTCCGGGAGCTCCCGCCCCCTACGCCCGGCTGCTGGCGCAGGGCGCCGGCTTCATGACCTCACTTCCGGCTAGCGCTGTCTCCGCCCACTCTGACGCGACTCCGGTCTCGCCGCGGGGACCGGGGGGGCGCCCGCGCGGTAGCGGCCACGTGCGGCGCGCGGTGAGCGGCGGCGCCCGGTGCAGCGGCGGGGCCGGCGCGGGCGGTCGTTGCTCCCTGCCGCCGGTGGGGGTGGCCGGGGCAGCCCGAGGTGCCGCGGCGTCGGTGCCGCGGGAGGGGAAGGGCCCCGGGGTGCGACAAGGTCGCGGAGAGGCTCGCTCTGAGGCGTCGCGGCCGTTGTCCCCCCTCCCCCCCCGCCCTCCGGCTGTAACGATCGCGCGGGGGCTGCTCGGAGCCGCGGTCTCCTTAGGGCCTTCTCCCTCTGCCCCGCGGCCCTGTCCCGCCCGCCGCGGGCCGCCATGGGCCTCACCAAGCAGTACCTGCGCTACGGGCCGGCCGCGCTCTTCGGGCTGGTGGCCAGCGCCAGGGGCAACGCGGCCTTCGTGGCGCTGCGCGGCGAGCGGGGCCGCTGCGTGGCTGTGCCGGCCTGCGAGCACGTCTTCGTGTGGGACACGCGGAAAGGCGAGAAGGTGAGAGCTGGCAAAACCCGTTTCAAGTTCTGGGATGAAACAAGGGTGCCAAGGAAGCTGCATTTCATCTGATATGTAACCTGTGGAGCTAGGCTTCCGGTGCGACCCTCGTGTCTGGGAGAGTTTGTGAGCTGTAGCGTTGTAGGCTTTTGCCTGGTGTTTCTTCCTGTCACATTCTGAAATCGTAAGTCCTCCTGTCCACTACCAGCCAAATTCAGGATTTGCTTTAGCAGTCGCTAGAGTGGTGACTACTGGCATGATGTTTTGGGGATGTTTTTAGAGTTCTTGGGCTCTTGTGCGGTCTGTGGAAAAGTGGCTCTGTCCTATACCTGAGAAAAGGAGGCCAAGTGGGAGGGAATGGGTCAGTGAGAAGCTTTCAGGTTTTTGAACAAAGGTTCTTGCTCTCTGATAGTTAAAATGCAGGGCAAGAGAGCTCCTGGGTTCCAGGCTGCACTCTGTGACAGTTTCCTGTTTGGTTATGGGAAATTACTTCCATTGTAGCTGCTGTCTGCCTTGTAAAGTGGGGCTGATGACACTTTATTCAGCACAGGGACCTGAGAAATGAACTTATAGGCAGCAGAAGCTCTCAGTGGGGAGTTCAGTAGGTGAGCAGAATACATTCTTTCTGCTGTGTAAGTCTGTTGGGCTCTGACACATCGTTTATCAATACAATATATGTTTCATATCCTTAAAATTGCAGGTCCTTATTCTTAAGGGTCTCAAGCAGGAGGTCAGTTGTCTCTGCCCTTCTCCAGATGGGTTGCACTTGGCTGTTGGGTATGAAGATGGATCAATCCGTGTCTTCAGCCTCCTAAGTGGAGAAGCAAATGTCACTTTCAATGGACACAAGGCTGCAGTGACAGCCCTGAAGTATGACCAGCTGGGGGGCCGGCTGGTGTCTGGCTCAAAGGTGAGGGTTGCTTGAAGTCACATCTAGAGGACAGCCCTTTCATAGATGGGAATGCTCTGTGGAGAAAGTTGATCTGCAGGAATACGTTTGGTATTTAAAGTGGGTTATGTAGCCAGAGGATGGCAGTGGGAGGAGTTAGGCCTGCAGGACAACGCTGGGGCTGGGGAGCTCAGGGCTGGGAGAGCAGGGGGTGTTGCAGGTCAGGAGGGGGCACTGGCAGAGCCATTGTGGGTGGAGAAGATTATGGGATCAGGCATAGCACAAGTGGGTCAAGCCAGGTCTGAGGTGCGTTTATTGCTCTAAATGCGCATGAAGGGAAAGAATGTCACTTAAATCAGTCATTGCTAACATTCAAATTCTGGGGGAGGAAGCTCTCAGGTAGGCTTTTCAGTCTCATTGCAGAGGGTAGACATTTTGCAGAGACAAATGCCAGTCCCTTGGAGACACCTTGTCTGTTGCAGGACACAGATGTCATCGTGTGGGATGTCATCAATGAGAGCGGTTTGTATCGGCTGAAAGGGCACAAGGATGCAGTCACACAAGTCCTGTTCCTGAAGGAGAAGAACCTGCTGGTTACCAGGTGAGCCAGGCCAAGTGCAGTGGTAAACCAGAAAAGCAGGCATGGTTTTCCTTGCATTTTGTATATCCCAGGGGTGATAGCCATTTGTATTTTCCTTCCAAGCTCACAGGTCTCACTGTACTTGCCTTATTCAAAAGAGTGATCTTGTTCTATATGAGGCCCATATTATACTGTAATGCAGTAATGGTATCTCTGACTCACTAGCATCTTAAAATATGATTTTGGCACATCCACATATTTCATAAATCCGGTGCCTGAATCCAAGTGTGTTAAGTAAAAGGGAAATGGCTATACCAAAAAGTAGTGTTTGGGAGAGTTTGGAATTTCCTGTTAAATATAGCACTTAAAATTATTGTAATGGTGAATAACACCTACACCAGTAGGTTTATCTTCTATGTGTAATATGTGTAATTCACCCAGCAATGTAACAGGAAAATTGCTTCCTATAATAGATAGTAATTATAGGAATTAATTAAAAGATGATAGATGTTTTGTTGAGTTGGTTTTTAATTATCTAATACCAGTTGGGAGTTGACTGTATCTCTTTATTAATTACTGGTTGACAGGAGATAGTCTTGCTCAAATATCTTTCAGTAATTGTTTATTTATTAATGTCACCTAAAAGCTTAAAAGTGCATGTAATCAGTTCAGTGTAAAACTAGAAGGCTCTCTTTTTTTTTTTAGTGGAAAAAGTGGTCTTTTGGTAGGTTGGTAGATGGTATGTGTTTTCTAATGCAATTTCAAGTCTTCCTAGACCAGCTTTAGGAATGCTTCCCAATCTCTCAGTAGCTAAACTGAGATAAGGATTGCCTCTGTATCCTTTTATTAACAGAGTGGAGACGTTACCATAATTTTCTGGAGGTGCAAAGTTTTGCTTCCTTACTTCAGGTTGTTTTTTCAGCAGACAGGCCTCTCTTTGCTGTGAGGATAATAGTGTGTTTTGCCTGAGCAACTTAATGCACTCTTCTGTGTACAGAATTTTTTGCCTGACTTTCATCTGTACAATTAACAAGTACCTTTGACTCCTTTGTGATGAAATGTAACAAAAAAAAGTATTAACAATAATATCACTTGCAATCAGATTTTTTTTTTTTGTCCTGAGTGGACTTAATAATGGAACAACAAATTAGATTTTTTCATTTAGTTGAAGTTTATTAGGGAAATTAGACTCTAACAAAGTTATCAAAAATTAGAAAGCGTTAATTATTATAGGGTGTACAGAAAGGATCTGAATGACTGTTCAAATTACTCCTCTCTGGTACTCTTGTAGCATTAGGGTAGCATAATATAGCCAGAAACGTATGTTCTAAAGGAGGCCTAGCCTTATGGAGGCTTTGAAGAAGCAATAAAATGGCTCTTATTCTCCATTAGGTGTGGAGCAGCTCCAAATCATTGTCCAAAATGATTGCAGCTGCTTCTCTTTTAGCCTGGTCAATGCACAGATTGCATGGGTGTGTAGAAAAGGGTTGATGCACGGGTTGAGAGCATTGGCGGGGTTCAGAGGCAGCTTTGGAATTTGACCAGCGTTTTGTGCTTATTGCTCTCATTTTAAATAAGCTAGAAAAGGGGCCTTGTGATATCATGGCTTGCAGTTGAACCCAGAGGTAAAGCACTTTTTAATGAATTGCCAGATATGTTTTTTGCAGCATCTCCGTATTGCTTATTCTTTTGTCCTTGCATAGCTTGTGAAACTTGATGTGTTCCTAATCTGAGCAGTTCGTCTGTGATATGTTGCAGCATGTTTTAGATTTTTGTATTTCCTTCCCTTTTCTAAGCACATAGTATTACATGAAAGCAGCTATGAGTCTTCCCTTATGTCCTGAGGTTTTTTTTCCTTCCAGTGGCAAAGATACATTGGTGAAATGGTGGGACTTGGACACGCAGCACTGCTTCAAAACTCTGGTTGGACACCGTACGGAGGTAAAGAGGATATGCAGAGAGGGATGGAAGGACTTTGGACTGCATGTCATGGCTTGCTTTGTGCTTACTGTGCTCTCAGGGGTTGTAAACTGAACTGTGATGTATTTTTGCTTGTTTATTAAGCTTTAAGTGAGCAAATGAGAATTCTCCAAAGTTCCCAGGAACTTTCACACCTATGCAGTGAGCGGCGATTCTAGTACAGATGTCCGTGGTGGAGATGCTAGCTAGATACAGTCTCTTTCAGTTTGATTTAAATAAATAAATTAAAGATGCTCTGGTATTGTTAAGATAGGGGAAGCAGCCTTGAACCAATTTCTCAAATTGTGCCTCTGGACAGGTTTGGGGGCTAGCTTTGGTGTCAGAAGAGAAGCGTCTGATCACTGGGACTGCTGACAGTGAGCTAAGGGTGTGGGATATCACTTACATCCAGGAGGTAAGACTGTTCCCTCTGTAACCCTTCACAATCTTGCCAAGCTGCTTGGCTTTGGGCTAACGTGGGACTGGAATACATCAAATATGAGTGACTTTCTGGGAAACAGAGCCAAAGAGTCTTTGCTGTCTGAGGGGTCCAGAAACTGCTTTTAGGATAGACTTTGCTATTTTCCATATTTTTTTGCTTGCAGCTTCACTTGCAAGCTCTGTGGGACAAGATTTCCAGAGCATGCTCAGGTCTTCCTGATAGAAGGTTACAGCTAGAAAAGACAGTTCTGTGGGTGGATGATAAGGGTTTGGTGCTTACAGGCATGCTGTAGGCCACTTTTTTGTTGCAGTGTAGACTAACCACTTGTTCTTCTGGGGAAATGAAGTGTGAGTGGGTGAGACAAGAACGAGAACAACCTAGCTCTTGTGGTTTAAGGTATTCCTTATGGATTTTTTTGTCCATGAACAGGTCAAAGACCCTGATGAGCCAGAATCCAAGAAAAGCAAAGGGTCTTCACTTGGAGCAGAAGACGACACTGGAGAAGATGAGACCCTAGAGCTGGATGAGTGTCCTGAGGAGGTAAGCTCTGTTTTCCACACTGGCCATGGGAAGGTGTATCTAAACCCATCTGTATGGTGATGCTTGCAGAGCCAGTAGGCATTTGAGAGCTGTTCACATGTTGCTGCTCTGTACTGAGTTTATGCCCTGAGTATCATGTTTAGCGTACTGGTAAAAATATGCTTGTTTCTGTCGTGCTTTATAACATTTTCCTCAGCAGTAGTTGCTTCCCCATCTGCCTGCAGAACATCAGCGGAAATACCTGTGCTGAAACATGTGCAGATGTTGTTATTATCCACTGAAAGCTTTATTTTTGCCCTCTGCATGGGGAGACTAGTAGGTGTTTAAAGTTTGACAGCTAATGGACCTCTTTTGTTAAACAACAAGGGAATAAAATCATCACTAGCTGGTTGGCAACTGCTCAGTTCAGTGTTGATGCTCATTTTTGCGATTCAGTAATGGAAACTGAGAGGTCAGAGTGGCACCATTACTATGTATGGTTTCATATCCCATAGTGGGAAGCCATTCCCATTTGTGCTGCTGGTGGAGACTTTCTTGAATCTCTCTTTCTGGGGGAGATTTTTGGGATCCTCCTTAGATTTCAGACTGCTTGTAATTATGGTAGATATCTGACTTTATTAAATATTTTTCCCCACTTCCTCTTTTCAGAGGATTCTTGTCCCTTCGGTCGCCAGTTTAAAAGTGTTTGTTCTCCACCTTGGTTCTGCCTCCTCTGACAGCGCAACTAAGCTCTGTTGCCTTTGTAGCATGCAAATTCAGCCATGTCTCTTAGATGGTTATGGTTTACCACTGGCTCTTCATTGAGATTGCCAATGATAATTTTCAGTTAAAATGCAAGAAATATAAGGAGGTAAACCTGTAGGTCATATAAAAGCTTATTTTGTTGCTAGATTATTCTTGCTAGCTGTTCTACCAGGATCCTGTAGGTTCATTTCCGCCTTTTCTTCTCCTGACTTCCCTTCCTAGCACACTTCTCAGTTTGCTTAAGATCACTTGACGTTCCAGACCAATGTTCTTCTCCTTGTTTTCCCTATAGCGCCTCCTGAAGTGCAGCAAAGTTGGATCCATCATGCGGGAAGGGAGAGACCGAATAGTTACTCTTGCCACAGACCGAACAGGCAAAATTTTGGCCTGTCATGTAAGTAATGGAGGGCTCTGCTAGTGAATCACAGAGGAGGCTGTCAGAGACCTTGGTTAATCTCTTCAAGCGCCAGCCTGTGACTGTTTGCCCTGTTTCTAGGGAACAGATGCTGTGCTGGAAGTGTTCTCTGTTCTTTCTGAAGAGGAAATCCAAAAGAAATTGGAAAAGAAAATGAAGAAAGCAAAGCAAAAAGCCAAGTAAGCAGTCTTCTGGGTGTGCTTAGATGCTCTCTGTGTCCTGAGAACTGTCAGCAAACCCCTTGAGCAGCATGACACAGGGGTTGAACTCCATGTCACTGGCCATTCTGTCTGGTAGCGGCTGCATTGTGGGTGCGCTGTTCCTGTGCATTCTTTGTGCTTGTTTGAACAACACTTCTCTGCTCCTAGAGACTGTAAGGAAATATTTTTCCTTCTCAGTCTCTTCCCTGAAAAAAAAAGCTAATGTGCAAGGGAATGGCTAGAAAATGCATTTTGCAGAGCTGCTCACTTGTGTTTGACTTTTATATTTACACTACTTGCTGCATGAAGTGAACAAAGTACCTCATAGGAAGTTCAGGGATGAGAGTTTCATCTGAAAAGTCAAAGTGACCTTGACACCTCATGTCCTGTTTTACAGCAGGCAAGGATACCAGTGAGAGCTTTATTACATGGCTACTTTGTATCAAGTGTCTCTCTGGGTATCCTGGCACTTAACAGGTGCCTCCAACAGCTCTCTGGGAGAGATCTGAAACTGAAGCATAGACCAGGTCATTCTGGAGTTGTACTTTGGCAGCAGCTGAGGACTTTTGGAGAGAGAAGGGTGATGGCAGATGAGCAGAGCCTGATGTCCCACTTGAATGGAGCTTTCTGCTGTCTGTTTTGTATCCATCTTTATGATGTGCCTTTGTTCAAGTACTTTGTCAAGTGACTTTGTGCAGTTCTGTTCCAGAGGAGGCTGCCTTTTTGGGACAGTTTGTCTCTGACTAGTCTGCATACTGGCATGAGCTTCACTGTCTCACCCAGTTCTTAAACACAGGCAGCACTGCTGGATAAGGGGGCAGTTGATTTCAGCAGGCTAAGTGTTGCCCTTATATTAATTTCTATACCTGTATTAGTCTATGGTGACTATGCCAAGTTATTTGAATCTTCTCCCTTAACTGATGTTTCTAGGCAGAAGTCTGTTGAAGAACCTGAAGGGAGTGGGGAGCTGAGCCTGCAGGAGGAGATTCAGCGGGTCACTAATATCAGAGCTTCTGCTAAAATCAAGTGAGTGGAAAGCCCTGTTGTAGTGGCTGGGCTGTGGTTATGCAGCTACTTGGGAAGGGCTGGGCACAGCTCATTACAGGCAGGAGATAGAAGAAGTTTCCTCCTTGACATCTGTTCAACTTGGAGCTGGGGAGAGGCCTACCATGAGCTGCTGGTCCATCCACACTTCCACAAGCAATGCCTTTGTATAATGGCTTAGTGTGCACTGGCTCACTTCTGCTTGCTCCCTCATCCTTGCTGTTTGATTCCTCCTACGTTTTGTCTTATTGACCCTAACTACAGCTCTGACTTTGTTTAATCAAACAGGTCGTTTGACTTGATTCTCTCTCCAAAAGGAGAGCTGAAGATTGTATTGCTGCTCCAGAACAACATCATTGAGTCATACAACCTGAACCTGTCAGCGCAAGTCCCACAGGCTGTCCGTACATCTAAGATAACCATTGGAGGCCACCGCAGTGATGTCAGGACGTTGGCTTTTAGCTCTGACAACATTGCAATTCTCTCAGCAGCTGCAGAGTCTGTAAAGATTTGGAACAGGTCTGTAGTCCCATTGTGTCAGTCCCCCTGTCCTATGTGTGACCGTTTCCAGAACTCAGGGATGCTTTGTTCACAGAGGCAGTGATAAGGAAGAGGGAATGATGGAGAGATATAAAATAGTGAATGAAGTAGAGGAGGTACATGGGATGCTATGTTTTCTCCCTTTCCTGGATATGGAAACTGAGAAGCCAGGGAGCTAAAACTGCCCGATTAATTATGGAATTTGATGTCATAAAGCAGCACTGAGTCTAAGTTTAGTGGCAGGCACAGAAAGACAAATCTCTGAACACAGAGAGCACACATAACGGTATGCATTTGGGGTTGTTTTTCTTTTTAATAAGAGGTACCAACTGTTAGGCTAAGCAGTAGCTACTGCCTGTTCTTTAGGGAACGTTTGTGTTTCTTGGCATCTTCTCTAAAGGATCTAGTGTTAGACTGGATAGGCTGCTGTTTTGGTCTAGTGTTGTCCCAGAGTTTCCTGAGTGCTGCTGATTTCAAGCTCTGTTTCCTTTGGGAGTGCTATCTCAAACTCCTCCCTCCTCTCCAGAATGGGAGGAATTACTGTTTGATAACAGGGTCTCTGTCCTTGCTCATAACAGGAATAAATCATGAGAGCTGACTATGTGATGACAGCCTGTTTTCATGGAAAATGTCAGCAGTAATGCTGGTTAGCATTTAGAGTGGCCTGCTGGGCTGTGGGATGGCAATGCTGTGCCTTCTGGCCCCAGGTGAAAAGAAAGAGGAGAGGCTATTTGCTCTGAAAGACAGCTTTGGAACATGTTGAGCTTAGTGGGCTAGATTTTATATGTGATGAGAAGTTTTGGACTCTGCCTTTGTCCACAGATCAACTTTGCAGTGCATCCGAACAATGGAGTGTGAGTACGCGCTCTGCTCGCTCTTTGTGCCTGGAGATCGACAGGTCATCATTGGCACTAAGGTAAAGAGTGTCCTTGCTGCTGCTGCAGACTGTGCGCAAGTATGTTCTGCAAATGTCATTAAGCCAGCCTTACTGAAAATGCATTGCATCTTCTGATCTGGAGCAGTCTTGTTTTAGGGATAAAAACCTCTCTGACAGTATCTGTTCTGTTCCCAGGCCCTTAGTGTAGTTCCTATGGCTTGAGCTGGACAGCTGAGGAGAGCTTTGGGAAGTCCCTGATGTAGCTGAGGAGTTTGGCCATCTGTGTGTAACAGACATCTAACATCTGTGTGTAACAGATCATCTAAGTTGGCTGCTCAGGAGATGGGTGGCAGGGATGCTCTCCTGCTAGGAGCTATCGAGGTCTGGGAGGGCAGAGGCTGGTGCTGATCAGAAGTGACTTCTATACAGAGCCCGCAAATGCAGCAGGGGCTCATCCTGGCTGTCAGTAGGGCCCTGCTGTGGCTCCTCCTGTGTACTGGGCAGTCTGCGATTGTTTGCTCTGAGCTCTCCTCTGCCCTTGGAGCTTCCTTGTTGCATTACGTATGGCTGCCTAGACAGTGTGGGAGTCTCATCTTTGCTAGCTCAGACCTTCTGTCTCTGGGTTCTGCTTTGAGCTGTTCTTCCCTTTGCTGTTTCTGAGAGGCCCCCATAGCCTGAAGCTCAGGTGTGTTTGCAGATCTGATTAATGTTCCATAAGCTGTTCTGGAGTGTGTTGTGAAAGTGGAGGGGCTGATTTGTTCCATCTGATATCTTTCCCCCAGACAGGGAAGCTGCAGCTGTATGACCTGGCTTCTGGGAGTCTGATGGAGACACTTGCTGCTCATGATGGGGCGGTGTGGTCCATTGCTCTTTCGCCAGACCAGGTAACTCATCCAGCCTTCTAAGCATGACCTGTTGCTCATCTGTGTAGCTCTTTCCTGTAGTACTGTGTTTGTACTACTGATGGGAGCATGGGAACCCCTCATCCCGGGAGGCAGAAGATGCAGTTGGTAGTATTTAAGATATATGCAGAAGTGGATATATGCAGAAGTTTGAAATATCTCTCTGGTCTTGTGTGGCACATCACAATGAGCCTTTGGGCTGAATGTTGCCATCCTCAACACCTAATCTGACTTCTGCATGATTGAGAGCACTTGGACTTCCCCAGCGGAGTCTGTGCGTGCAGCAGCGTGTATTTCATGAGTGTGTTCCAGCTGTGGAGACCTTCAGCCCTTTGTAACCTGTTCCAGTGGCTGATTATCCTCCTTGTAAAATTTTCTGTTTCTTTGTAGTTTCAACTTGCTGAACTTTAACTCACACTCATTGGATCTGTTGGTACCTTTGTTGGATTAAAAATCCTGTTAACATAGTGTTTTTTGTTCGCCTTGCACTCTTGTTGAGTGTGACCAAATCACTCTCCCATCTATCTGATACTGCTGTTGAACTTCTCATGTGTGTCCCAGCAGGATGCGTTTTCCAGACTTGTAATCATTGCTGTGATCTTTTAAAGTTACTGGCACCTTTTTTGGCTGGTGGACCCAGGAGCTAGATGCACTATGTTGTAGGAGTTACAGCAGTGCCAAATGCACCATCAGTTTTTGAATCCAGCCAAGCACCTATTTAGCACTTTTGATCCAGCTCTGCAGTGAGAATGTGCAGTCAGCTAATAATCCACTGTGCCCCTGCCCCCAGCCGATTTTTGGGCGCTACTTCACAGGAGAAGGTGTGCATGTGGCTCTTAGGTTGTTGGCTCCTAAGCAAATAAGTTAATGTTTTGGCTGTCTTTCTTTGTGCCCTTTTCATCAGGTGGTTTGGATAGCTAAGTGCCATTATAGAGAGATCCATTTCCTTGGTTACTTTCCCAGTCATCCTTGTGTTGCCTGCATGCTTTCTTACTGTTAATTTTAGCTTTCTCCCATGTCACAGATAAAATCTGTAAGCAGCATAGTGTCAAGTTATTAGGTATTTCTCATTTAAAATGAACCTTAAAGACCTGCTAACAGGTCTCAAATCCATATAGTATGTACTCTACTCAAAATGTAGTGCAAGACCAAGAGGTATGCCTTGCATAAGCAGCACTGTTACCATTATCAACTGCAGCTTTAATCTTACAGGATAATTCCTGTAAAGTTAATTTTCCATAAGCTTGTGTGTATTGATATTCAGTTCACCTCCTTTGTCTGATGGAAGCTGCAGCTGCCTGTTCCTTCTTTACAGGACCATGCTCATAGTTACCAGGTCTACCTGTTTATTCTTTCTGAATTATGGTGTTATATTATTTTTCTCCAGGATTTCCCCCAGTGTTTCAAAATTGCTGAGAATCAACATTAATGATTTAGAGAATGCCAGAGGATCTGAACCATTGATTTAGAAATGTCTGACATAGGTAGCTGCTTTTTGGCAGCCTTATGAGTTTTTGGAGCGGTGTTTCATCACTTGTGATGTGATTATGGTACATGGCTTTTCCTTAGTCACAACAGATCAGAAATGTTTACTGAACCCACACACTTTCTGAGTGTTGCTAACTAATAGTTCTCATACTTCCCCCTAGAAATAGGTCAATACTACTGTAAAGACTTTTACATTCCTGTTTTACATGCACACACTCACTCACTCACTCCGTGTGGTCTAAACTACCCCAAGCTGTAGAAATCGGCTTGTGTCTTTTTACTCCCTTTATCAGTTTTTCTCCATTACCACAATCTGGTTCATATTACAGTAGTTACTATCAACATCCCCTTCTGTTTGTTGTGTGCCTTTCTTATTTTTGTTAGGTGGTCATGTTGTGCTAGAAGCCGCAGTGTTGTTTTTAGTGGAATCAAAACCGTAGCTACTAATAACCTGCCTGGGATTCATTTACTCCACCAATTAAAACATACTGGACAGTTTTTATGCTTGTTCTTGACATAAAAGTGCTTGGCTGAGCTGTGGTTCCTTTAGCAGGCTGCTCTTGGGTGGTGGTGTGTGTGAGCCAGGAGCAATGAGGGTGTCAGCTTACCCACTAAACACATGCACTTCATTATCTGCAACTGAGATGACTGCTTTCAGTCCCAAAGTTTCAGCCCATGTCTTGATGTACATTTGGAGTCTTTGACTCCGACCTGCCTCTCAGAGTTTTTGAAATTGGTGTGGCTGTTGCTCAGCCAACAGGCAATGCATGCTCCAACCAGAACAAGTGCTCCTTGTGATGCTCTCTTAACCATTTACACTGTGAGAATGTAGAGCATTTCAAAAACCTCCTTGTATGTTGGCATTTCCTTGAGTGTAAGACTTTTCTGGGCTATAGTGAAACTGTTTTTGGTTTTACTTTCATTCATTTCATTTCTACTTTCATTCATTTTCCTCTGCAGCGTGGCTTTGTGACAGGAGGTGCTGATAAATGTGTCAAGTTCTGGGAGTTTGAGCTTGTGAAGGATGAAAGCAGCATTCAAAAAAGGTGAGAAAAGAAACCTTTCTAGGCTGCATTCAGCTTCAGTATTCTTTCTCATTGATGGATGCTTTGGCCTTTGCTGTGCATTGTAAGAAATGCCCATGGCATGTGCATAGAACATGTGAAGAAGAGTGTGAGCTCAGAGTTGTTTTGTGAAGGTTTGAGCTTAGTTGAAAAAGGGGACTTGTTACACCGTGGTGCCTTCCTTGTGTGTGAATTTAGCCTCTAATCACAGGCAGGGCCTCCAGTTCATTAAGCAGTAGATTTAGCAGTGAAATCTATTGGCCTGCAGTGCCATGCACGTTTTCAATCCTGTTTTGTTCAAGTCTTAATGAGGATGGAGATGCTGCATGTTAGAATAAGCTTGTGTTCCCAGAGTGCAATGGGGGAGTTGTGTTCATACCTCTTTCTGTCTTGTACCTATCGAAGAATGATTCTTTTTTATCTTTGCCAGGCTCTCCCTGAAACAGGTGCGCATCTTGCAGCTGGATGAAGATGTTCTCTGTGTGCGGTACAGCCCCAACCAGAAGCTGCTGGCTGTCTCTTTATTGGATTGCACTGTGAAAATTTTCTACACTGACACACTCAAGGTACACAGCCAAATGGGCTGGGATGCTGTGCAGGGATTGATGTAATTGTAGCCTGAAATATGAGGTTTACATGGGGAAAGTGCCCATTTATTCCAGAACACTAAAAAGAATCAAAGAGAGCCCATGCATCCCATTTCAGGTGCCTGTTTGCTAACAAACCTGACAGAACCATGGCTGGCCCATGCTGGGGAGAAAATCTGTATTTCATCTGGAAAGCATTGGGAATCTGCAGGTGGCAAGGTTCACCCTAAGCCTGCAGGCATGACAGTATTCCAAAGCTGTATGGCATCTCGAGGGTGGGGACAGGTCAGTGTCACACATGGCTCTTAAATGGGGCATAGCAGAGGCAAAACCTGGGGAAAGAGAACCTTCCCTGTGAGCAGTGTGTGTTGCAGTCTTGTGACTTGTGTATGAGTATGTGAATGTTAGGGAATGACACAAGATGGGCCAGCACATACAGATATCCTGATCATCACAGGCAGTGATGATCAGCACCAGAGGTCGCTCAGCTGGGGTACTTCCACCCCGACCTCAGTTCTGCCGGCATGGCCCTGCTGCTAACCGTCTGTAGGGCAAGAGTGGGCACAGTGCTAGAAGAACAGTGCTTCTGAGACAGAGGAAGACTAGCCTGGTGCTCGAGGTTTTCACAGATCCCTACCCAGCGTGTCTAACTGAGATGCCTTTCCTCTCCTTCAGTTTTTCCTTTCTCTGTATGGACACAAGCTGCTAGTGCTGTGCATGGACATTTCCTATGTAAGTACCATTAGGGCTGCAGATGGAATTATGGTAATGTTGATGACTGTGAGAACCACCTGCTCTCAGTGGGACCTCTAGGACAGTGCTTTCTTGTCACCTCCTTGCTGTTGACTTAACAGCACTTTCTTGATGGGACTTGCCAAACCCCTCCTGATCCCACAGTCCTATGCTCAGTGGAAAGGGTCACAGAGTGGAGGTCGTGACTGGAATGACCAGGTTATTTTGTGAGGAGTGGAAACTGTGGTTATCCTGGCTCATCTTATGAGGTGCAGCCTGGTCTCTGCTGAAGTTACTGGCCAGACTCTTACTGCCTTAGTTGGGTCTGAATCACTTTGTTGATGGGAGGAGAGAGCAGGCACTGAGATGGAGTGACCTCTTCATGCCTGTTCATTCCTGGGCTGTGTCTTTTTCTGGATTGTCCTGGGATGAGGCTCCTTGGAAGCCAGAAATGTCAAGATTTAAGCTAATGTCTTAAATGCCTGCAAAAGCTCAAAGAAGAGCAAGGGTGCTGTCTGGGTGCTGTGCAGTACCACAAACACACACCACCCTGATGAGAAGAGGCAGAGGGATCAGGAGGGCATGCTTCAGGGGCCAGGTATCTGCCCACTTACTATTGCTTAGTTCCTGGTTCAGCTGTGACTCCTCCTGGGGCTGCCTGTAGACTGGTCACACCCCTCTTCTCTCTGCCTTGCTCTGTAGGATGGGGCTCTCATTGCAACCGGTTCTGCTGACAGGAACGTGAAGATTTGGGGCTTGGATTTTGGAGACTGTCACCGTTCTCTCTTTGCCCATGATGACAGGTCAGTCAACTCCTAAAGCATCTCTGGGCTGTGGGCTGTCTTCCCTTCAAAGGCTCATGCTCCAGCAATGACCTTTTTGTCCAGTACAGAGTGGGGGGAAGTCACTAGTGTTCCCCAGGTGCGTGAATGTAAGCCTCTGGCTACCTTGGTTGTGTGGTGGCCTATATTAGCACTGAGCCCATGAGCTGGGCTTTTCAGGGATAGTCCCAGGCAGTGTGCCACAGGCCCAGAGATGGTTAGGGCTTTCTGGTAGGTGCTGAACTCGTGGGGTTTTTGTGCTAAACATCAGCGGCTCCATTGGGTGCTCCCACCCTGCAGCAGCGCATGGTGCTGTTTGCCCCAGGCTAGATTCCCCAGTACAAGAAGGACATGGACATACTGGAGCGAGTCCAGTAGAGGGTCATGAAGATGATTAAGAGACTGAAGCATCTGTCACATGAGGAGAGGCTAGGAGATGTGGGATTGTTTAGCCTCTAGAAGAGAAGACTCAGGGCAGATCTTATCAATGTTTATAAATACCTGATGGGAGGTTGTAAAGAAAATGGAGCCAGACTCTTCTCAGAGGTATCCAGTGGAAGGATAAGAGGCAATGGGCACAAATTGAAATACAAGAAATTCCGTTTAAATATAAGAAAAAAAACATTTTTACAGTGAGGATGGTTAAGCACTGGAGCAGGTTGCCCAGAGAGGTTGTGGAGTCACCATCTTTGGAGATATTCAAAGTCCAGCTGGACAGTATCCTGAGCAATCTGTTCTAGTTGACCCTGCTTTGAGCAGGGGGATTGGACTAGATGATCCCTAACGGCTGCTTCCGATCTCAACCGTTCTGTGATTCTGTGAACTCTGCCTGGGATAATATGGTGGCAGGTGGGGCTACAGTGCAGGTTGGTGTCAGAAGGGATTTCTCCAGAGATAAGTGGTGACAAGGGCTACAGGGTGCTGATCTGGGACACTCTGCTGTCTCCTATACACATGTGTTATGAGGTCCCTGTCTCCCCCACTTTTTTTTCCCCCCCCAGTGTGATGTATCTCCAGTTTGTGGCCAAATCCCATCTCTTCTTCACAGCTGGGAAGGACAACAAGATTAAGCAGTGGGATGCAGATAAATTTGAGCATATCCAGACACTGGAGGTAGGAGGTTTTGGAGGCTGTTGAAAGGAAGCATTATCCCAACGTGAGCTGCACTTCTCTCAGGGACTGGGAGCTGGGTGTTCATGTCTTACTTCCTCTCCCTACCGTGCAGGGGCATCACCAGGAGGTGTGGTGCTTGGCCCTCAGTCCCAATGGAGACTATGTGGTTTCAGCATCCCATGACAAGTCCCTGCGCCTCTGGGAAAGGACAAGAGAGCCCCTAGTCCTGGAAGAGGAGAGGGAGATGGTAAGAGTTGCATCCTTCCTGCCCAAGACAACTCCCAGACCTGCTTTCTCCCAGCAGGCAGATGCCCTATTTTTTCTGTGGAAGGACCTGGCTCTGCACTTGGCAGACTTGCTCATTACTAACCACAGCATGGTGTTACAGTACCCAGGGTTGACTAGCATCTTGTGTGTGATGAGACTGTTGCCTTGAGCTGTTGGGAGACAGTACCACAGATGTTACTGGTGCTCTCCTGTCTGTACTACATTGCAGACACCTGGCTAACTTGCTCTCTGCTTTGCTTCTCTCCTTCTCAAGCTTTTCTCTGATAGTTGTGGTTTTCTGCAAGTCTGTTGGCTGCAACCTCTTAATATCTTGGACAGGCTCCCTTCAATTCAAGTGTGCTTTTGGTTCAACAGATGGCTGTTGGGGGTATCCTGTTAGATGCAGTTTGTCTTGGTTGCCCCTTTTCCAAGTGTGAGAGGTCTATGCTGTCTCAGCAGCACGCCTCAAAGCTCAGGGATGCTGGAAGAGGCCCCTTCTTCTCCTGAGCTTGCATTGCAAGGACTAGTAGACTCACAGAAAGATTTGGATGGGAAGGAATCTTTGGAGGTCTCTAGTCCAATCCCCTGCTCACAGCAGGCTAACTCTAATGCTAGATCATATTGCTCAGAGACCTGTCCAGGTGATTCTTGAACATCTTGGAGGAAGGAGATTTCCCAGCCTCTCTGAGCACCTGTTCGAGTCCTGAACCACCCTTGGGGCATGGAAGCATTTCTTTCCCTCTGCAATATGTCCAATTGGAAATTCCCTTGCAACAACTTGTGACTCTTGTCTCTTTCTTTTATGGTATTCTTCACAGGAGTCTGGCTCTGTCCCCCTCTCTTAAAGCAGTTCTCAAACCACAGTGGGGGAAGGATGTAGCAGCATGTGCAGAGGCAGGAATGGATGAGAAACCTGCAAGAAATGGTTTTTGGCCCAGCCCTTCTGCAGAGAGCTGAGGTGACCCATAGGTGGCATCTTGATGCCCAGTAGTTGTTATGCTAGGAATGATGGAGGTCACAGGAGAGACAGATGAGAGACAGCTCCTTCTTGATGCCAGAAAAGTGTATTTTGGTGCAACTTTGAGTAGCAAGGTGGGCATGAATACATCAGTAGTGAATTACACACTGATGGGGCCCTGTTAACATGAGAGATGCCAGACAGGACTCTTTCATCTTGCTGGTTAGGACAACTCTCAGACTTTCCTAGGCTTGTTTCTTCTGTGCTGCATGCCAGGTGGAACGTCTAGTGCTGAATTGTTTTTTTTCAGTCTCAGCTTTGTGAGCTGTCTGGGCTGCTGCTGCATCTGGAGTGGTGACCCTAATTTCTGTCTGGAAGACACCAGGTTTCTCTATAGAGTGGGGAACAGGGACAAGCAGGTGTTTTGCACTTGCATTTTTGGCCTACATTGTCCTGGCTTTTGTGCTAGGCTGCAAGGTCTGCAGTTTTTATGTGAAGGAAGCCACAGGCTCCCTTGCTCAATCACTCTAACGGACTTTTACTCTTGCTTGCTGCTTGCTTGCCAGTGTTAATATGTTTTTTTTTCTCATTCACTGCAGCGAAGAGAAGCTGAATATGAGGAGACTGTGGCAAAGGAAGAGCAGCCTGTGGTGAGTAACACCATCTGAGTGGGTGTCCGTCTGACTCCTTCATAGGTCTGGCTTGAGTGTTTCTGTGAGAGACGTAAAAGAGTTGTCAGAGGGGACCGGTAACTTACTTTCTTTAGGAGGTGTGTTGGGAAAGGTGCTGGTGAAACTGTGATCCCTCAGGTGATGCAGGTGACTCCAGTGCTTGCTACAGACAATTTGATGTTCTTTAAGAGAGTGTGCAGGGCTGGCCAGACTGCTTACACAGTAACTGGGGACTCCAAAGCCCTGCTGTCCAGTTGCTCTTCCTGTGTCCCCAGCTGACATCCACACCAGCTCCCTAGTGAGGACTGGTTGCCTTCTGACAACTGCTTGCAGGTCCGTGTTAAGCAGGACAGGTGTGGAGCCTGGTCCGTCCCGCTCGGATGCTTGGGTTGTATTGTGATAGTTTTGACTCTGATGAGCTCACTCTGCCTCTGTTGGCAGAGCAAGGGCTGTGCTTACCTGCCTTCCAGAGCTTAGCGTTAGCTCTGTGCCTCCATTCCTGAAAAGAGCTGTGCATGTGGAAGTCCTGTGTTTCCCCAGATAAATGATGAGTTTAGGTAATGGAGTTGATGTTTTCCTTAGCATGGAGTGTGATAGGATGTGTGGGGGGTGGGAGGCATACCTGTATCAGCCCCTCGGCTGACTGAAGGAAGGAGCTGCAGACTCTATATTTTGTAGGTGGCTGGAGAGACACAAGGAGAGACGGGGCTAGCAGGAAAGAAGACTATTGAGACGATCAAAGCGGTAAGTTTGTGTGGATCCCCCAACATTGCTTTCTGCCTTATCAGTCTCTCAAGGGGGGGTCACAGGGCTGGATCAGCAGTTTGAAGAGAAGTAACTTGTGCCATGGTGTAAGGACAGCAACTCAGAGGAACTGCTGTTTGAGATGTGAAGTTGAAGATGCAGACTCACCTCAGCTTGCAAGAGCAGCTTGTCCTGCTTCCTGGCCAATGGGGGAGATCTCTCCAGGGGGCAAGGCATGAGATTTCTGTTAGTATTCAGGCTGTAGCTTTCGCTGCCTGCCACGTGTGGGACAGGCGGTGCTGCCTCTGCCCCATGGGGTTTGCTGTGTGCAGCCCACAGGAGCACAAGGATATTGTCTAGGCACCAGGCCTCTCCCCCAGGGACTGTCCAGTCCTCTGGGAAGGTGGAAACGTCTTAAGTGCCTGAGGCGGGAAGAGTACCAGGAAGGTGTAGGGGGTGGATAATTTCACGGCCCCAGATTTCAACAGTGTGGTTGTAAATACCGAGGAAATTCTTAGCCTGAATCGTCAAAATGGCCTGACCCTGACTTGTGCCTCAAAGAGGTACTGCTTGCTGGAGGGACAGTTCAATGTCAAGGCAGCATGTGAAGCTGCCCAAAAGCACCGTGGGCTGCTGGGGGAATGTGGGTGGTGTTTGACTCCTTCAGGACACTACTGACCTACTCAGAGTAGCAGCACTGTCTGGAACAAAGGTTACCTTTCCGAGCAAGACGTGTCCTGTGACACTCCACATCAGCCCATCTGCTTCCCCCTGCATTGGTCCATTTGGACATGAGCTTTTGCTTTTTTTTGGCTTGCTGTGTGTGATTGATGTGCTGTTTCTGTGCCACACAGGCTGAGCGGATCATGGAAGCTATTGAGCTGTACAGAGAAGAGATGGCAAAACTAAAGGAGCACAAGGCCATATGCAAAGCTGCAGGAAAAGAGGTAAAAGACTGAGGAATTTACCACACCAGAGGTGTGTGAGTGTATCTTGCCAGCTCTGTCATTTTGGCAGAGAGGCCTAGCATGCACGTAAAATCAGGACAGCTGGAAACAGCAGAGATTTGCTGAAATCTTTTAGAGAACAGGATGGCACTCTGTCCTGGGGCATGACTAGTGGTGTGTTCTTTGCAATAATTTTTATGTTGGAAGTCACAGTAGGATGTAAGCTATGTCCCTGGGAGAAAACCCTCCATGCAAACTCATCCTGTCATTTAGCCTGTTCTTTGCCTTCATCTCAGGAATTTGTGCTAAATCAGGAGTGTGGTACGTGTGGGAAAGGTGAAGTGAAAATAAGAAGTGGAGGAAAATGAGTTAGTCTTACCTGTCTGAGAACTAGCTTAATCTTGCAGCTGCAGATGAGGCCTTCTGTGAGGTCCTGGGGAGGGCAGAAGTGTGGGAATTCCAGGAAGATCTTTGATTAAAAACTGTCTTTTACTGTGGGTTAAAATTTTCTCTGGGGATATGCATTGTACACCCACATGTGCCTCATTTTAACCCATTCTGTGTCTTCAGGTTCCCCTTCCTGTTAATCCCATCCTCCATGTCTATGGAAATATTACAGTAAGTGAAATGCCCAGGCCACAAGCTGTATGCCATCCTCAACTGGAATGGGGATGTCTGTTTTCATTTGCTGGCTGAACCAAAACACTGGGTTGCTCTGGGGAGGGAGGATTAGTTTGGATCAACCTGAAATGAAAATTCAGCACTCTTTTGCAAAATGAACACACTTTGATTTTTTTTTTTCTTCTTCTTTTTTTTCATTTTGCATGTGTGTAATAAAAGTACCACAGCTAGACATAGGCATTGTTTGCACATAACCCTGATGGTGGCCTTGACCTTATCATGTACAGACTGAGCTGCTGGTTACAGTATTTTCCCAGGATATGGGAAAACTGGTTCAGATCCCTCCTGCGCCTGAGGAGCACATCTCCCTACTGCTAGGAGGGTGCAGTTACCATGCTATAGTGTATTTCATTGGAGTTGTGCCATCTTATACAAAATACTTGAACATCCCCTGGAATGGTGACTTGACAATCTGTTTCACTGTGTCCCCTTCACCTGTGCCTGCCTGTGTGACATCTGTAACCACATAACCAGAGCTGTTCTCTCCCTTCTTCTGTGACTATGGGCAGTTTTAATTATGAACAGATGGAGCAGGGGTGAACAAAATCCTATGATTTAGTAGTTAAACACTTTCTTTGGGGAGTGGGGGAGGTTAGGTTGAATCTCCTTATACAGAGAAGAGAGTTGCAATGTCAGATGAAACTGCTTTTTGTTTTCCTTCTAACTGCTTCCCAGCTCTGTATCTTGTGATACAAAAGTACTTTCAGCAGATAAACAGGAGTAGCAGGAATTAAACCTCTGGAAATTGAGTTTGTGTAAAGTTTTGTATGTATAATTTAGCTGTTTCACCAAGTTTTTATCCAGTTTGTACAAGAATCATACCACTAAGTATGAGATAATTTAGCTGGCTGGATATAAATTATGCTTTCACAATAATCTTCACCATTCAGAGTATCATGAGAAGGCTGGGTTTATATCCTGTGGAGGGAGAATGAGAACTTCCCAGACTGGCAGCTGATTGGAGCTGAAGGGGTTTCTCCTTTATCTGTTATGTTCAGATTGATCGGTCCATCTCACAAGATGTGGTTACCTGTTTTTAATTGGATGAAATGGATCTTAAGGTACATGTTTGTCTTGGAATGTTTTTTGATGTGCAGAGCTGATGTCTTTCTTCTCTTACAGCCTTCTGCGTATGTGCTAGAAGTTTTCAAGAAGGTAAAGTCAAGGTGAGTCGCAAGAGCCTCATTGCTGAACAGGTTTGTGTCTGAGCACTGGATTGCCGCGACTGATGCTACGTGGGGTCCTGGCATGGACTCTACTGCTGGGCATGGGCAGTGCAGGAGAATAGAAAGTTACTATTTCTGGCAGCCTTTTTGGAGCGTGCACAGAGTTGGGGAACAAAATTGTTCCTTCCATGAGGAGTGCTGGATGAAGCTTGCATATGTGGGTTGACTGCTTGGATGTGCATGTGTACATAAGGAGCAGCTTGGGGATGCTGGGGAGGGAAGATTGTTTATGTGCCTGCTCCCTGTGCCAGAAGATGTTTGCATGGGCTCTAGTCTATGAAGGTGCACTGTGCTTTGCCTGTGGGCAGTCACAGATCAGCAGTGGGGAGTGTTCAGCACAGCTTTTGTATCAGAATCTTCTTGCACCATTCCTGTCTCTCTGCTTTCTCCTCAGTGAGCTGGAAGAGTCTCTCCTGGTACTGCCCTTCTCCTATGTCCCCGATCTCCTCAGACTCTTCAGTGAACACATTCACCTGGGCTCAGAGGTAGAACTCCTGTGCCGAGCTCTCCTCTTCCTACTCAAGTGAGTCTTGCACCTGACAGATCTGCTAGTCTTACAGCTGCTATTGCTAGCAGAACTTGGACCTGAGGAAGCCCTAACAGGGCTCTGGTCATAGTGGGCTTGCCCTTTCCTTCTTGCTGGTACATGTCATGAGCTCACTTTGTGCCAGTTATGTGACAGAGAGGTATTCCTTGCTCCTGTGCTGTGAGCCAGTGCTTTGGGACAGCACGGAGCTGGGGAATATCCCCTTCTCTTGGAGCTGCAAAGACTCTGTTGCTTTCCATGAACATGTGTAGCATAAGTGTGTGGGAAAACGTGGGCTTTCTCATCTGTTTCTGGCTCTGAAGCTCTTGAGAAGCCATTTTAGGAATAAAAATCTGGTCTTTGTGGGAGATAACGAATCACTGCAGTCCCCAGCTGCAGTAAGTGTGTCAAGCCTGTTGCAGCAATGTGTGGGAATGGACTGATCAGGATGGAGAGTAGTGTGGACATGCTTAGCATTGCCCTGATGGGGCTGCTGGTCCTGGTCTTCCCATCTCATGGGTTTGAAAGATCCTGCATCAAGGCTGAAATGGCACCCCTCACTGACACTGAGTGATTGTGGGGCCCACACTCTCAGAGGGTACCTCAGGGAGACCTTCCCCTTGAACTACTGTGTGTTAAAGAGAAATTTCAGGAAGTAGCTTTTTCAGCTGAGTCTGCCCATGCCTGTTATAAATCTGGTCCAAGGACAGAAAATGTAAGAAAAATCCTTTTTCTAGAAAATATAAAGGCTCAGAAGAGTGGCTGACTGTCACTAAGAACAATGTTGCATACATCAGAGCTCACTGTCTGCTTCATTTCCAGGATACATTTTGGGCAGATCACAAGCAACCACATGCTGGTGACTGTGATAGAGAATTTGAAGAAAACCACCATCTGCAGAGTCAGTGAGGCCCGGGTGAGTGTCACAACCTCTCCTTTTCCAGCATCTTGAATAACAGGATGTGCCAATGGATGGGGGTGCGGGTTGTCCATGGTGCCTGGTGGGAAAGTTGGTAGGGGTCTGAGCCCATCTCACTTTCTTCCTGTGCAAATAGGCTCTTTTTTTCCTCATGTTTTTCCTGCTGTGAAGCTAACCAGTGTGACCCTGCTATCACACACACACTCCACTTTTGGTTTTCTTTGATGTATCTGTTTGGGTTTTGGCTCTCTAGTTTCTGCATACAGAAAGGACGGCTCTCCTTCTCTTGGGCTTTTCTGTGGGCTACTAGGTCTCTCAAATAATACAGACTGTGCTGGTATCTTCCCAGAGGCAACTTTAGAA
This sequence comes from Apteryx mantelli, assembly GCF_036417845.1. Lineage (NCBI taxonomy): Eukaryota > Metazoa > Chordata > Aves > Apterygiformes > Apterygidae > Apteryx > Apteryx mantelli. The sequence goes on from NC_089978.1 coordinate 133,461,449, forward strand.
AACTGTCAGCAACTTGTCTTTCAGAAAATAGAATGGATTATAGCTCTTCTTAAGACAGAAATATGGGGAACAGAGGCCGTGCTCTGGGTTCTGGTTGTTCCCCTGTTCAGATAGAGCTTTCATTTAAATAATGCTGCATTGTTTAAGTTTGTGGGACTGTCTTGATTTCATAATCTCTCAGTAGAGGATGGCCACAGTGTCACCTACTCCAGGCAGCAGGACCCTCTGCCCCCTAACAAGCTTGAGATATGTCAAACAGTGTGGTGTTGGTCTGTCTCTACAGGATGTGTTGGGATTCAACATGGCAGGTCTCCAGTACCTGAAAAGGGAGATTGAGGCCAAGGATGAGGTGACATTTTTTGCTGATGCTGCTGACCATTTTGAGGAGAAGAGGAGGAAGAGGAAGAAGAAGGAGAAGATGGTTCTTGCAGTGGTTTAGCATTTGCTGCCCAAGACCCACAGCACTAGGATGGGGTCATGTAGCCTCTGTGCTGGCCATGGAACTACTCTTGTGGCTGAACATCTGTGATGATGCCCAGTGACTGGGATGAAGGTCTGTCCCCTCCCCATGTGGAACAACTCACCTTTCACTGTGGGGGACAGTGCCAACCCAGAATGAGTGTCTCTGCTTAGGGAGATGAACTCTCTATGGTCTGTTGTATATGCATGGATTTGAGCTGTTTCTGAGGCGGCTGTCAAAGGTGCAGGCTTTTCCTCTAGCTGAATGCCTGTTAGAAACGGATTTCATTTCTCCTGCTGAAGAGATCAGCTAACTCTGGCAATGTGTTAACTGAATGAGGTGAATCAGCACATGGACTGCTGGTGGGACCATGCTCTATCCATGGAAGGCAGCTGGCAAGGTTTTATGCTGTTTTGACACCTGCTGATGGTTTGTGGAGGTGCTCAGATGGTGTGAGCACAGCTATGGTATTTCTGCAGAGGTGCAAGAACTTGGTCTGCACCCACTCACTTTTTAGTGGGACAAGGAAAGACATGGCTGCACTCAAAGTCATGTTTTAATATGCTTTATGAGACAGCTCTGTTCAGAATTTTGTCCTGATATTTCTCTCTAGTAAAGCCTCAACTGCCCGGCTGTGCTTGTCAATTCCCATAGGCTTTTTTCCAGAGAATAAAATCTGTGGGAGCAAATTAAAGAGTTGCAGTCAAAGATTGTGCTCTTTTGTACAGTTGGCAGACTGAATGCATGGGAAGCATGGGTTATTTGCATTATACTTGCTTCAGTTCACTAGAAGTTGCACAGAATTGGTGCAATGTTGTACTTGTCCTGTATCAGATAAAATGATTTATTCTCACAGCAGGGAGGGAGCGGTGATTAAAGTGAGCAAGTCTCTGCTGCATGTTCGTAAATTATTAGTTTGTAGTATGTGTTTGTTTTTTTTGGTTTTTTTTTTTTTAAACAGTTATCCTAAGTTTTGTGAATGTGGTAGAGGCTGCTTCCATGTACTTTGCTGAAAAAGTAATTATACTATTAGACTTACAGGTCTGACTCAGGTACTCAAAGCTGGGTTTCCTTCTAACTTGAGCTTCAACTGGATTTTTCATAGTATCTCAGTTATTGACTCTCCTGTCTTTGCCTTATGTTTTTTATTATTAACAATTATACACAAAGTAAGCAGCTCTGTTATCATTCTTGTTAACAGTTCTGTCTCTGTCAATCTTTTGATGGCTCCTCGGGTGTAATAACCACACCTCTTAGAAAACTCTTGCTGGTAGTAAATAACCTTTTGGGGAGTAATGGTTCACTTGCTCCTTCCCTGTCTGGGTAATTTAGAGCAGCACTTCATGCTCCAGTTCCAGGAAATGGGTCTCAGACTGTTTTTACAAATAGCAATCTTTATATAGCTCTGCCAGTTGTTCCCGGGTGCCTCTATAACTGCGTATTTGCCTAGATGTGGATGAGACTTCGGATCAAGCAGTTCCATTCAAACAGGTCTCCATCCTGACAGTTACTAAGCTATTCGTTTGCTGCTTCCAAAGGAGACAGTCAGAAGAGAAATCACTGTAGTTTGAGGGAGAAGATTTATTGTGCAGTAGTAGGATGATGAACTCTTGGTAACTGCAGTTGACATCTTGTATCTATGCTAGCTGCTGCTGCAATGGGCTGGACAGCTGGTAAAACAAGGGATGAAGAGTGTTACAAATGCAAGGGTGGCTCATGACACCACAGCGCACCTTCAGCAGTGATGATTGAGGAGAGAGATACCAAAACTAGGTACCCAAAGGGAAAAGTTGACCCTATGCCTCAGTGTGATGTGCTCTATTTTTCGCATTGATTCCAGGGAGACAGATACTCTGGAGCCTAGGTAAGGAGCTGCTGTTTGATCCTCTGGGAACCCTGGGAGAAAAGCCATGGCCATAGGTACACTTTAACTCAGGAACTGTTGACAAGGACACAGATGGTGGTACAGAACAGTGATCTGGGACACGGAGTCATCTCATGATGACAGGTTATTTCCTTTGATCTCCAACATTGGAGGAGGTGGGATTCCTTCATCTTCATCTCTGTTTACAGTCCCTGGGATTCTGGAAGAATCCTTGGAAAAAGTCATCTTTGGAGGGTGGTTGTCCTCGCTGTAGGTGCTGACAAGGGCTTTCCCTCAAACTTTCCCTCTGGTTCTCTGATTTGTATGATATGTGACCAACATATGTATGTTGTATGATGTGACTACCAACAACTGTGACTTGCCTCAGTGCTTAGAATGCATCACTGAGGGGACTGATGTAGGTCTACTGGCTGTCTGCAGAAAACAGTGAAAAGCATCAGGGTAGGAATCAGCATAGTCAGTAGCAAAATTATTGGTATTGGAGAATCACAGAATCACAGAATCACTGAGGTTGGAAGGGACCTCTGGAGATCATCTAGTCCAACCCCCCTGCTCAAGCAGGGTCACCTAGAGCACATTGCACAGGATTGCATCCAGGCGCATTTTGAATATCTCCAGAGAAGGAGACTCCACCACCTCTCGGGGCAACCTGTTCCAGTGCTCTGTCACCCTCACAGTGAAAAAGTTTTTCCTCATGTTAAGATGGAAGTGTCTGTGTTTCAGTTTGTGCCCATTGCCTCGCGTCCTGTCGCTCGGCACCACTGAAAAGAGTCTGGCCCCATCCTCTCGACACCCTCCCTTCAGATACTTGTACACATTGATAAGATCTCCTCTCAGCCTTCTCTTCTCCAAGCTAAACAGGCCCAGCTCTCGCAGCCTTTCCTCATAAGAGAGATGCTCCAGTCCCCTAATCATCTTTGTGGCCCTTCGCTGGACTTGCTCCAGTAGTGCCACATCCCTCTTGTACTGGGGAGCCCAGAACTGGACGCAGTACTCCAGATGTGGCCTCACCAGGGCTGAGTAGAGGGGGAGAATCACCTCCCTTGACCTGCTGGCAACACTCTTTCTGATGCAGCCCAGGATACCATTGGCCTTCTTGGCCACAAGGGCACATTGCTGCCTCATACTTAACTTGGTGTCCACCAGCACTCCCAGGTCCTTCTCAGCAGAGCTGCTTTCCAGCAGGTCAACCCCCAACCTGTACTGCTGCATGGGGTTATTCCTCCCCAGGTGCAGGACCCTGCACTTGCCTTTGTTGAATTTCATGAGGTTCCTCTCTGCCCACCTCTCCAGCCTGTCCAAGTCTCCTTGAATGGCAGCACAGCCCTCTGGCGTATCGGCCACTCCTCCCAGTTTTGTATCGTCAGCAAACTTGCTGAGGGTGCACTCTGTGCCTTCATCCAGGTCATTGATGAAGAAGTTGAACAAGACTGGACCCAGGACTGACCCCTGGGGGACACCGCTAGCTACAGGCCTCCAACTAGACTCTGTGCCACTGAGCACAACTCTCTGAGCTCTGCCATTCAGCCAGTTCTCAATCCACCTCACTGTCCACTCATCTAACCCACACTTCCTGAGCTTGTCTATGAGGATGCTATGGGAGACAGTGTCAAAAGCCTTGCTGAAGTCTAGGTAGACAACATCCACTGCTCTCCCCTCATCTACCCAGCCACTCAGTCCATCATAGAAGGCTATCAGATTGGTTAGGCATGATTTCCCCTTGGTGAAGCCATGCTGACTACTCCTGATCACCTTCTTTTCCTCCACATGCGTGGAGATGGCTTCCAGGATGAGCTGCTCCATCACCTTTCCAGGGATGGAGGTGAGGCTGACTGGCCTGTAGTTGCCTGGGTCCTCCTTCTTGCCCTTTTTGAAGACTGGGGTGACATTGGCTTTCTTCCAGTCCTCGGGCACCTCTCCTGTTCTCCATGACCTTTCAAAGATGATGGAGAGTGGCTTAGCAATAATGTCCGCCAGCTCCCTCATCACTCGTGGGTGCATCCCATCAGGGCCCATGGATTTGTGGGTGTCAAGTTTGCTTAAATGATCTCTAACCCACTCCTCCACCAAGGGAAAGTCTTCCTCTCTCCAGACTTTCTCTCTTGCCTCCAGGGTCTGGGGTTCCTGAGGGCTGGCCTGACCAGTAAAGACTGAAGCAAAGAAGGCATTCAGTAACTCTGCCTTCTCTGCATCCTTCGTCACCAGGGCACCCACCCCATTCAGCAAAGGGCCCACATTTTCCCTAGTCTTCCTCTTGCTGCTGATGTATTTGAAGAAGCCCTTCTTGTTGTCCTTGACATCTCTAGCCAGATTTAATTCCAAACGGGCCTTAGCCTTCCTCGTCGCATCCCTGCATACTCTGACAACATTCCTATATTCATCCCAAGTGGCCTGTCCCCCTTTCCACTTTCTGTAGACTTCCTTCTTCTGGTTGAGTTTTGCCAGGAGCTCCTTGCTCATCCATGCAGGTCTCCTACCTCCTTTGCTTGACTTCCTACTCATAGGGATGCACCGCTCTTGAGCCTGGAGGAAGTGATATTTGAATATTAACCAACTCTCTTGAACACTCCTTCCTTCCAGGGCCCTCACCCATGGGATTCCTCCAAGTAGGTCCCTGAAGAGGACAAAGTTTGCTCTCCTGAAGTCCAGGGTTGCGATCCTACTTGGTGCCCTGCTGCCTCCTCGCAGGATCCTGAACTCCACCATCTCATGGTCACTGCAGCCAAGGCAGCCCCCAACCTTCACATCTTCCACCAGTCCTTCTTTGTTTGTTAGTACGAGGTCCAGCAGCACACCTCTCCTTGTTGGCTCCTCCACCACCTGGGTCAAGAAGTTGTCACCAATGCTCTGCAGGAACCTCCAGGACTGTTTGTGCCTAGCTGTGTTGTCTTTCCAGCAGATATCGGGGTGGTTGAAGTCCCCCATGAGAACCAGGGCCTGGGATCGTGAGGCTACTTCCAGCTGTCTGTAGAAGGCCTCATCAACTTCCTCATCCTGATCAGGTGGCCTGTAGTAAACACCCACAACAGTGTCACCTCTATTAGCCTGCCCTTTGATCCTTACCCATAAGCTCTCGACTCGCTCTTCATCCACCCCTAGGCACAGCTCAATACATTCCAGTTGCTCTCTCACATAAAGAGCAACTCCACCACCTCGCTTTCCTGGCCTGTCTTTCCTAAAAAGCACGTAGCCATCCATGACAGCACTCCAGTCATGCGAGCTATCCCACCATGTCTCTGTAATGGCAATGAGATCATGGCCCTGCGACCGCACAGATATCTCTAGTTCTTCCTGTTTGTTCCCCAAGCTGCGTGCATTGGTGTACAGACATTTCAGGGAGGTGATCGAGCATGCAGGTTTCCCAGGAGGGCTAAAAGAGGGTCCTCCATAGCCACATCCCATGCGCACTTCCCTGGCTGCATTCACCTGTTGGAGGCATCCTGACTTGAGCAGTCTTTTGCCAGCTACCCTGTCACTATAACTCTCCCCTTCCCCCATCTTTCCTAGTTTAAAGCCCGTATCAAGTTTGGCACTGCTTCTTATGGTGTTTTCCAGCAGGTGAGTAGAGTTAAAATCATGTCTGCAACTGCATATCTGCTGATATGCATTTTCTTGAGCTGGCCTTCAACCTTGGTTAATAGGTCAAATCTTCTGACTCAAAGAAAGAGCTGAGAGATGATAGTTATGTTTGGCAGTGCACCAGTGCAGTGCCAAACACTATGGAGAAGGACTTGGGAGTTCTGGTGGACAACAAGTTAACCATTAACCAGCAATGTGCCCTTGTGGCCAAGGAGGCCAATGGTATCCTGGGGTGCATTAGGAATCACAGAATCACAGAATCACTGAGGTTGGAAGGGACCTCTGGAGATCATCTAGTCCAACCCCCCTGCTCAAGCAGGGTCACCTAGAGCACACTGCACAGGATTGCATCCAGGCGGGTTTTGAATATCTCCAGAGAAGGAGACTCCACAACCTCTCTGGGCAACCTGTTCCAGTGCTCTGTCACCCTCACAGTGAAAAAGTTTTTCCTCATGTTAAGATGGAAGTGTCTGTGTTTCAGTTTGTGCCCACTGCCTCGTGCTTGGAGAACAGAAGGCTGAGAGGAGATCTTATCAACGTGTACAAGTATCTGAAGGGAGGGTGTCGAGAGGATGGGGCCAGACTCTTTTCAGTGGTGTCCAGCGACAGGACACGAGGCAACGGGCACAAACTGAAACACAGGAACTTCCATCTGACCATGAGGAAAAACTTCTTTACTGTGAGGGTGACAGAGCACTGAACAGGTTTCCCGGGGAGGTTATGGGGTCTCCTTCTCTGGAGATATTCAAAACCTGCCTGGATGTGATCCTGTGCAACATGCTCTAGGTGACCCTGCTTGAGCAGGGGGTTGGACTAGATGATCTCTAGAGGTCCCTTCCAACCTGAACCATTCTGTGATTCTGTGAAGAGGATAAAAATGGAATCCCTCAATGTCATTAATGTCACCGGTGCCAGAGGAATCCCCCAAGGGTCCTCTCTGTCCAGTGCAACATTGTGTACTCACAACCCCCATCTTGTGTCTGCAGCTAATTAAAGGTAGGTGAACAGTCTGTAGACAGAAGGTTAAACCTATGATTGTGAAAGCAAACAGGAATTTAGGATCAGTAATACTTGTTACAGTTTTTTTTTCTCCAAGAGTCACAGCTGACTCTAATGAAAACTGCTACATGCTCAGTCCTGAAAACAGGTGTCGAGTGCCTCAGCATGGGTTATAGTTATCTAACTCCTCTTTAAAAACAGTACAAACCTATCAGGAGTCATTCAGCACTCTTCTAAAGTGCAGAGTATCAAACACTGGGATTGAGATACAACAGTATCTCCACTGCTGTGTTTCAGGCAGCCCCATCAGAAGTCAGAATGTAGTGCAACTTCTGGATCACCTTTCTCATTAATAGGGGACAGACAAAATATTTATTCATGTTAATTTGATTAAATGAAAAAGACTATATGGGGATGTTTTCACAGAAACATTCAACTACAATTCAGGTATTTCAGTACTGATGATCTTTACATCATTCTTCCAGGGCTCTGACCTGTAATGGAAGAGCAGAGAAAATTAACATGAAAGGAAAGAAAAATAAATTACCTTTGTACAGGTATTGAAGCAAACCCCGTAATTATGTTGGGATTCTTTGTAAGCATTTTGTGAGCACTGTGATTGCTAGGACTCACTTCCATAGAACTGGCCTATACTGCCGCTGTTAGAAGGGAACAACATGAAGTAGGGTTCTCACATGACCTTAAGCTAGAGTAAGAATTTGTTTTTATTTCATAAATTAATTGGAATAAAAATTATGACCATGAGTTCAGGATGGGCACTCTACTTGGAAATACTGAAGGTTTTCATGGGCAGCTTCCTATGCAGTACTTCATTATGGGCATATGAAGACAAACTTTGAGAAATGTTTTAAATATAAATGAAAAATAATATCACTAAGTTTTGTCAAGTAGTGATTTTTTGTTTGTTGGCCTCTACTAGGGCATGGGGCTAATTTGCGACCAGCTCTAATATTGCAGGGAAGTTTCTAGGTCTCACTGGTGAGACCCATATTGGCTTTAGTGATAATCACTTCGAAAAGCCATATGAACTTAAAAAGCTGCCCCATGCCTCTGCTAAGAATCTCTTAACTGTTTCTAGTCTGGATGGCTGAACTAAACCGTTTAACTGAATGTGGGACTTAACCTAGGAACATCAGTATTTCACATTTGTGACTCTAAATCAACCTGTTCAGAGCTTCTTGATGTGTTTGAGATGGACATGTTTTTGAGCATGTTACTAAAATGAGGTTTTGTTGGGAAGAATGTTCATAGAGGCATTTGGTTCAGTTACTTGGGTAGCATGGGGTAGCTGTAACCAGCTTTGGTAGGAATTATCAAGCCGTCCTTAAAAAGACTTTGTCAGAATAGAAGGGAGATGTGGTGGTGCTAATGGCAACTAGGAGAGCAGTCCTCATGATCAGCTAGATCCGTGAGCCAGGGGGGAAGAGAAGACTGTGTTAGTTTCTTTCTGTCCGAAGCTTTTAATGGGAGATGATACTCTGATTAGAATTTCCAGTACTTAAGACTAGGCAGGAAAAAATAGATTGGTGTATACCTGGTGTGCAGAGATAATCCATCAGCTGTATATTAGTGCAAGGCTGTAGTGGGCTGATTGGGGAAAGCAAGGTGCCTCACTGAAATGTGAACTCACTATGTGAGTACTTCTATTCCGCTTCAACACAAAATGAGAGAAGTTTGCCTAAATTGCCTTCACTGATGAGCTTCAGGCTGTAAGCCCCTAAACTGGAAGACATTAAATTCACTGCTCTTCCTAGACTACAGTTGTCTGTTACCCTTTCCAATGTAGAGGTTTATCCCCAAAGTAAGGAGAAGCTATTTAGACAAGAACAAAGTGCTATGTTTGAAGTACTCTGGGCAGTCCTAGAGCAGATGCAGCAGAGGTGTGTGTGTCTGTGAAGTTTCTTTTGAGAACTGACTGATGGGGGTCTCTCTTCTTTTTCTCTAGAGGAGAGGAAATGCAGTACAGCTGGGATTTCTGCACTGACTCCCTTGATAACATTGCAGACTCACAGATATTGGAGTTGAAAGAAAAAGCTGTCAGTATTACAGATATGAGACAAATGGAGACTCTGAGCTGAGCAGAGAAGAAACATTAGCATCCATAGGGTTCCTATTTATGAACTGTCACCGCTGGTTGTATTGTAGAGTGCCTGAATTGATGCGGGTGGGGTCCACCAGCCTACTGTTAAACATATTGGTTGGTGTTTTGAGGAGAAATTCCCCAATGAGGCTCTCCTGTTGGTAGGGAAGATGAGTCACCTCTCCTTATCCAGAGCCTGCTTCTCTTGGGGTACAGAAAGGTGCTGCATGGAACTGTGTGTGCAGAGGGCTGTGCATGCTGGACCTTGTCATGTTATGTTTGCTCCATCTCTCTGCAAGTCTCCTGTTCCTTATTTGACTGGGTGTCAGTGTCAAGGAGTCAGCAGTAAGACTTGGCTTTAAAAAGTGAAAAGTGTTAAGAAGAGACTAGTTTATTAGGGCTTGACTATAATAAATCCAGCCTCCTGCTGCCAGGAGGCTCAATGAGGCATTTAATGTGGAGGCAGTAAGTGAAGGATTTGGAATAGGACTGAGGGCTTCTGCTGTGAGTACCTCCACTGGGCTGAGCAGTTGTAACAACCTGTAAATATCTTGCAATGAGTCCTTTTGTTACTGTAATCCAGTGCTCTCCTTTTTTTGTCTCAGATTGTGTGTGTGCATGTGCAATCACTTTCATGTCAGTAGTATAGGGTTTGCTGATCATGCGGATCAGAAGGCAAGAGGAGGTAAAACAGCGGTGATTTTAACTTACGGCAGGTATTGTTACATGCAGTACTTACGTTAACTAGAAAGCTTTTCGGGTAGTATAATCTGGAACTGGGCCTTGGGGATTGTAGAAATCAGCCGGACTGTTGCTGCCATCCCACCCTGGGGGTATCCTTGTGGGCGGTGCTCATAAATGTCATTGGTTAACACAGGTGAATATTAGATTAAGGATCTAACCATTTCTGTACATTTAATATGACTAAACAAATATCTGTGGAAGCTGGAATGAATTCTGGAAATGAGACTGTGAAAGGACTTGAATCTCAACTACTGACTTCAGCTCAAAGAATACAGGCCAAGTAAAATATTAAGGAAGGGGAAGATGCACATGTTTTGAGGCTGGGTCTACAAGTGTGTGACTGAGGACTGGGTGAGTGGGAATGGAGCAGGGACTGTTTTTGCTGCTATGGCACTAGTCCTTGTCTAGTCCAGTTTAGTAGAGATGATTGTCAGCAAAGACTTCTTTGTGTCACTACAGAGTAAATTAGGAGAGTTTCAATGCAACTTCTTGCATATAGAGCATATAGAGCCCCAGTGCAGTTGTAGTTTACTATCCCTATGGTCGGTTTCAAATGATCCTGAATCCCTTCTTTGGTAAGGGTGGGCCTTCCCAAGAGCGAGAGTTTCTGGCATGGCAGTAAGAGATGTGTATGGATGCACCTTGCCTTATTACTTATTTTATAGCTTTCCAGAAGACCTCCTCTTCCAGGCTTTAATCAGTAAATTTGCTTAAAGGAGAAACAGAACTTCACCCCCTCCATCTCCTCTAAACTTGCCCTTAAGAAATGAACCTTCAACTGTACCTGAAAAATAGTAATTACAACTGCTGGAGTACAAGGAAAAGAAAAATAATAGTTCGTGATTTTTGCTATTTTCTTTTACTGTACCTCTGTTGCCAGTTAAACAACTAAAAGGCCACTGAGCAATAACCCACACTGGGCTAATTTCTACTCAGACAGAGTCTGCAGAAACAGGGATAGTCTCTTGTCTTTCCTTTTGTATCCACAATGATATGATTTTGTTTCTGATGAAGTTGTCCTATCAGGTACCACCATAGGTTCAAAACCTATAAACAGAAAATCTTATAAAGGATTTCTATCAATGGGGAGAAAAGAAGGAATTCCTATCCTTTTTTTCATTTATTTCCTAAAAGCCACATCTTTCTGGGCTTCCCACCCCTTCTTTTCAATACCTTGTCACTCTGATCTAAATTGTTTTTGGGTCAAATCTTAAATTCTCCACTGTTGTGCTCTGTGTTTCCAAAAAGGACAGTAAAGCTTGCCTGCATCAGAAATGATGCTTAGGACTCCTGAAAGGTGGACGGTCCCTAGGACTGATGCTATTGAGGGGGTGGGGGGATTCAAAGGATATTTGCCCTCACAGGAAGGAGAAGTGTCTCTGCTTCTGTTAATATTTCAATATGATGGGAAATTTCTTCAAGGCCATCAGTATTTTCCCCTCCAATTGCCATTGCAAAAATCTCTATCTCCAGTTCAACTTGCAAACCTGCTGCCACCTAGGAGAGACAGAGGATTGCCCACAAGTAAGATGCATGTTTTATACATAGCCTCCTTCAGCAGTGCTCCCAGCTGGTTCTTGTTCTACCTTGTCTGATGAAAGTAAAGACTTAGTATCCTGCACACATCACTGCTCTTGCCAATTACTCAGTGACTGTGTCACTAGAAGGGTCTGTGCAAAACAGTATTTCTTCACATTGCAGTTTGCTTTCAAACTGCCAGATATTTTTTTGCCCCTTCTCATTATTTCCCCTTAAATTTCCTTTTAGGTTCCAGAAGGAAAGGGAGAATTGAGAAAGCTGGAAGACAATCAGAAAAAGAACAAAGAGGTAGGAAGAAAAGAGAGATAAAAAAGGGATGGATGTGTGGAGAGAAAAAGAGAACTGCAAGTGTTGGATTGTGGCTGGGGCTCTGGACTAGGAGATTTAACTTGTATTCTGGTGACTCTCCTTGTACAAGTCATTGCTTCTTGATTCCATGCCTGTAAAATTGTGCTCAGATACAGCAGGCCGGTGAAGAGCAAAACGACAAACTGAATAAAGGCAGAAAGCATCAAAGCTTCATACTTAATGGGACAATTTCATGTGCAATGGTGCTTGTGCTAGATAAAAGACTTAAGGTGAAGCAAGCAGAAGCAGCATGCAGGAAAACAAATGACAGAGGCGAGAGTTTACTAGGTTCAGTTCTTAGAGATATCTAGACAGAGAGATGAAGTCCAGGCATGACATAAAGAGCAGATATAAAATACCTAAACCCTGGGAAAAATCAAAGGTGGTGGTAGAGTATCCTGTTTGTATCAAAAAAGCTCTCCTTAACCTCAGTGCTTGACCTGCTGCCTTCCACTGAGCTTAAGATGTTCATCCCTCTGCGTTCTGGGACAGGATCTGAGACTTGCTGCACCGTGTGCTTGCTCAAAGGCAGCAGAAGGATAGCAAAAGGCAGCCATGGCTTCAAATGTGCTTTAAACAGCTCATACTCTGGCCAGCTCTATTCCCAGACAGCTGGTGAGGGAGCATCTCTGGATGGCCTGAAGGCTGTATGACTCTAGCATAATACAAAGGATCTTCTGTATAACTTACAGGTCCTGGTGTGTATATCACTCTCAGTCCTGTGTGTGGAGGTGGTTGCTTCACCTGAAATCTGTCAGAAAGAGAAGATTATCAGTTTGCCAGGAACCACTCCAGGCAGACAGGTGAAACTGCTGGGAAGTAGGGTATCTGGTCTTCCTGTGCTTGTGTAACTGACAGCAGAGTTTTTTAGCTCATCCTTCCCATCACAATGTACACTTGGTTATGGCAGTATTCCTGGGCTTCTAGCCAAGGCGCCATTCAAACAGTTTAGAACAAAAAAAGCAGTATATTAATGAGTCAAAGTCTCCAAAGAGCTCGTTATGCTGAGTCCTTACAACAGAATATGAAACACCTGCATTCTAAGTCTGCATACACAAAGGAAACTGAAGTATAAATTCCATTTCTCCAGCAAACTTGTGTGTGTGCACATCCAGAAGTCGTTAATGGTCTATTTAATGTGCTGTGATATGATTCTACTGCAGAAGGCATGATACTGATATAAATTTCTTGTAAACAAGTCTCTTCAGTTTAACTGTACCCACTAAGGCAATAGTTTCACTTCATTCCTCTTTGATGGATTCACAACTGTGCAGTCCTTTTCTAGTGTGCATGTGAAATACCACTGCTGAAGATCATTGTGATGGGACATCACCTCCCTGCTTAAACACCAGAATGCAAATACGTGCATTCTGTTGTGGCTCTGGCCTGTGGAAAAAAAATCACTGTTAAGATCTCTCAAAAGCATTAGAGCAAATATGACCTCTACTTTTGCATGGTTCTGGACTTTACTGTACGATTTTTACTTCCACCTGAAGAACAGCTACCAGCAAGCGCTCACACAAAAAGCTGTTAAAAGAAATGAGGGAGAACAGGCATTTTCAGTATATGGCTCAATGCTATGGAAAGTTCTGGCAGAATTACAAAAAGGCTGTCAGAGTTGCTGCAATTTCTGTGGAGTGCTGGCTGTTACAAGAAACTGGACTTAATTTTTGTCAAGGTGTCATGACAAGTTAAGGCTATGATGTGGACCGTTTGGAAGGCACTTAGTTAACTATTGACCCTGTCACAGAAAAGCTCAACTTCAGCATGAAGTAGGCATGTCTCATGTCTGAGCTCCCTTGCCCTCCACCCTGCCATCAGCATGTTCTGCTGTCACTCAGCAGCTAGGCATACAGCTCTCTTCTCAAAGCATCTGGTAAAAGGCTTCAAAGGATAAGCTGAATTTCTAAGAATGACAGAAAGCATCACAGGATTCTTGATACCCAGAGCCTCTGTGACTCTCCTTATTTGTTGATGGAGAACATAGTGATGGTATTTGAGTGTCTACATATCAGGCTCTGGCATAAATCTAAAGAATGTACAACGCATGTATCTTGAGCTGCAGGATATTGATATGTGACCTACTACCTTAAAACTTCACAAGCAGGCACCATGATACTGAAATGTGCATTAAAGAAGAACCCCCTCTCTTAAGGGCACTTGGCCCTATAACCTTCCTTAGAGGCCACATCTCTGATTAAAAAAAAAAAAAAAAAAAAAATCTCTGTGCCATTAATCCTGATGGATGGAGTTGTACAATAGTCTCTCTGATGGTCCTGAACAGATTTCTGAAGTGCCTTGTTGGATAAGTACTCACAAGAGACCATGATGATTCCAACTGGATAAATTTCCTGCGAGTTCCTCTTTTGATGATAACTGTTGGTGACAACTTCTTGACACAGGTGGTGGAGGAGCCAACAAGGAGAGGTGCGCTGCTGGACCTCGTACTAACAAACAAAGAAGGACTGGTGGAAGATGTGAAGGTTGGGGGCTGCCTTGGCTGCAGTGACCATGAGATGGTGGAGTTCAGGATCCTGCGAGGAGGCAGCAGGGCACCAAGTAGGATCGCAACCCTGGACTTCAGGAGAGCAAACTTTGTCCTCTTCAGGGACCTACTTGGAGGAATCCCATGGGTGAGGGCCCTGGAAGGAAGGAGTGTTCAAGAGAGTTGGTTAATATTCAAACATCACTTCCTCCAAGCTCAAGAGCGGTGCATCCCTATGAGTAGGAAGTCAAGCAAAGGAGGTAGGAGACCTGCATGGATGAGCAAGGAGCTCCTGGCAAAACTCAACCAGAAGAAGGAAGTCTACAGAAAGTGGAAAGGGGGACAGGCCACTTGGGATGAATATAGGAATGTTGTCAGAGTATGCAGGGATGCGACGAGGAAGGCTAAGGCCCGTTTGGAATTAAATCTGGCTAGAGATGTCAAGGACAACAAGAAGGGCTTCTTCAAATACATCAGCAGCAAGAGGAAGACTAGGGAAAATGTGGGCCCTTTGCTGAATGGGGTGGGTGCCCTGGTGACGAAGGATGCGGAGAAGGCAGAATTACTGAATGCCTTCTTTGCTTCAGTCTTTACTGGTCAGGCCAGCCCTCAGGAACCCCAGACCCTGGAGGCAAGAGAGAAAGTCTGGAGAGAGGAAGACTTTCCCTTGGTGGAGGAGGAGTGGGTTAGAGATCATTTAAGCAAACTTGACACCCACAAATCCATGGGCCCTGATGGGATGCACCCACGAGTGCTGAGGGAGCTGGCGGACATTATTGCTAAGCCACTCTCCATCATCTTTGAAAGGTCATGGAGAACAGGAGAGGTGCCCGAGGACTGGAAGAAAGCCAATGTCACCCCAGTCTTTAAAAAGGGCAAGAAGGAGGACCCAGGGAACTACAGGCCAGTCAGCCTCACCTCCATCCCTGGAAAGGTGATGGAGCAGCTCATCCTGGAAGCCATCTCCACGCATGTGGAGGAAAAGAAGGTGATCAGGAGTAGTCAGCATGGCTTCACCAAGGGGAAATCATGCCTAACCAATCTGATAGCCTTCTATGATGGAATGACTGGCTGGGTAGATGAGGGGAGAGCAGTGGATGTTGTCTACCTAGACTTCAGCAAGGCTTTTGACACTGTCTCCCATAGCATCCTCATAGACAAGCTCAGGAAGTGTGGGTTAGATGAGTGGACAGTGAGGTGGATTGAGAACTGGCTGAATGGCAGAGCTCAGAGAGTTGTGCTCAGTGGCACAGAGTCTAGTTGGAGGCCTGTAGCTAGCGGTGTCCCCCAGGGGTCAGTCCTGGGTCCAGTCTTGTTCAACTTCTTCATCAATGACCTGGATGAAGGCACAGAGTGCACCCTCAGCAAGTTTGCTGACGATACAAAACTGGGAGGAGTGGCCGATACCCCAGAGGGCTGTGCTGCCATTCAAAGAGACTTGGACAGGCTGGAGAGGTGGGCAGAGAGGAACCTCATGAAATTCAACAAAGGCAAGTGCAGGGTCCTGCACCTGGGGAGGAATAACCCCATGCAGCAGTACAGGTTGGGGGTTGACCTGCTGGAAAGCAGCTCTGCTGAGAAGGACCTGGGAGTGCTGGTGGACACCAAGTTAAGTATGAGGCAGCAATGTGCCCTTGTGGCCAAGAAGGCCAATGGTATCCTGGGCTGCATCAGAAAGAGTGTTGCCAGCAGGTCAAGGGAGGTGATTCTCCCCCTCTACTCAGCCCTGGTGAGGCCACATCTGGAGTACTGCGTCCAGTTCTGGGCTCCCCAGTACAAGAGGGATGTGGCACTACTGGAGCAAGTCCAGCGAAGGGCCACAAAGATGATTAGGGGACTGGAGCATCTCTCTTATGAGGAAAGGCTGCGAGAGCTGGGCCTGTTTAGCTTGGAGAAGAGAAGGCTGAGAGGAGATCTTATCAATGTGTACAAGTATCTGAAGGGAGGGTGTCGAGAGGATGGGGCCAGACTCTTTTCAGTGGTGCCGAGCGACAGGACGCGAGGCAATGGGCACAAACTGAAACACAGACACTTCCATCTTAACATGAGGAAAAACTTTTTCACTGTGAGGGTGACAGAGCACTGGAACAGGTTGCCCCGAGAGGTGGTGGAGTCTCCTTCTCTGGAGATATTCAAAACGCGCCTGGATGCAATCCTGTGCAATGTGCTCTAGGTGACCCTGCTTGAGCAGGGGGGTTGGACTAGATGATCTCCAGAGGTCCCTTCCAACCTCAGTGATTCTGTGATTCTGTGATTCTGTGATTCTGTTATTTCAGGAGGAGGAACAAGTATCAAACTTAAATGTTTTGTATATTTTTCATTCCAGAACTGAGGTACCATGTTAAAGGGATGCTGTGAGTGCTGAGGTAGGATCACTGTGACATTTCTCTTTACCCTCCTTTCAAAGAGGAAATCAGGAACTGCAGGTTACCTGCATCCAGAAGAGGAAAGTCTGGCAGGTGCCTGCTTATGTGATGAGTGCTCTAAAGAAACATACAGCACCTAGGAACTGCAGCACATCAGGGCCATGAGACTTGCACACTTGAAGCATAAGAATCACAGAATTGCAGAATGGTTCAGGTTGGAAGGGATCTCTCGAGATCATCTAGTCCAACCCCCTGCTCAAGCAGGGTCACCTAGAGCATGTTGCACAGGATCACATCCAGGCAGGTTTTGAATATCTCCAGAGAAGGAGACCCCATAACCTCCCTGGGAAACCTGTTCAGTGCTCTGTCACCCTCACAGTAAAGAAGTTTTTCCTCATGGTCAGATGGAAGTTCCTGTGTTTCAGTTTGTGCCCACTGCCTCGTGTCCTGTCACTGGACACCACTGAAAAGAGTCTGGCCCCATCCTCTTGACACCCTCCCTTCAGATACTTGTACACGTTACTAAGATCTCCTCTCAGCCTTCTCTTCTCCAAGCTAAACAGGCCCAGCTCTCTCAGCCTTTCCTCATAGGAGACATGCTCCAGTCCCCTAATCATCTCTGTAGCCCTTCGCTGGACTTGCTCCAGTAGTGCCACATCCCTCTTGTACTGGGGAGCCCAGAACTGGACACAGTACTCCAGATGTGGCCTCACCAGGGCTGAGTAGAGGGGGAGGATCCCCCTCCCTGCACCTGCTGGCAACACTCTTCCTGATGCACCCCAGGATACCACTGGCCTCCTTGGCCACAAGGGCACATTGCTGGCTTGTTGTCAACTTGTCCACCAGCACTCCCTTCTCCACAGAGCTCTTTCCAGCAGGTCAGCCCCCAACCTGCACTGGTGCATGGGGTTATTCCTCCCCAGGTGCAGGACCCTGCACTTGCCTTTGTTGAACTTCATGAGGTTCCTCTCTGCCCACCTCTCCAGCCTGTCCAGGTCTCTCTGAAGGGCAGCACAGCCTTCTGGGGTATCAGCCACTCCTCCCAGTTTTGTATCATCAGCAAAGTTGCTGAGGGTGCACTCTGTCCCTTCATCCAGGTCATTGATGAAGAAGTTGAACAAGACTGGACCCAGGACTGACCCCTGGGGGACACCGCTAGCTACAGGCCTCCAACTAGACTCTGTGCCACTGAGCACAACTCTCTGAGCTCTGCCATTCAGCCAGTTCTCAATCCACCTCGCTGTCCACTCATCTAACCCACACTTCCTGAGCTTGTCTATGAGGATGTTATGGGAGACAGTGTCAAAAGCCTTGCTGAAGTCAAGGTGGACGACATCCACTGCTTGCCCCTCATCTACCCAGCCACTCAGTCCATCATAGAGGGCTATCAGCTTGGTTAAGCATGATTTCCCCTTGGTGAAGCCATGCTGGCTACTCCTGATCACCTTCTGATCCTTCATATGCTTAGAGATGACATCCAGGATGCGCTGTTCCATCACCTTTCCAGGAATGGAGGTGAGGCTGACTGACCTGCAGTTCCCTGGGTCCTCCTTCTTGCCCTTTTTGAAGACTGGGGTGACACTGGCTTTCTTCCAGTCCTCAGGCACCTCTCCTGTTCTCCATGACCTTTCAAAGATGATGGAGAGTGGCTTAGCAATAATGTCCGCCAGCTCCCTCATCACTCGTGGGTGCATCCCATCAGGGCCCATGGATTTGTGGGTGTCAAGTTTGCTTAAATGATCTCTAACCCACTCCTCCTTGACCAAGGGAAAGTCTTCCTCTCTCTAGACTTTCTCTCTTGCCTCCAGGGTCTGGGGTTCCTGAGGGCTGGCCTGAGCAGTAAAGACTGAAGCAAAGAAGGCATTCAGTAACTCTGCCTTCTCTGCATCCTTCATCACCAGGGCAGCCACCCCATTCAGCAGCGGGCCCACATTTTCCCTAGTCTTCCTCTTGCTGCTGATGTATTTGAAGAAGCCCTTCTTGCTGTCCTTGACATCTCTCGCCAGATTTAATTCCAAACGGGCCTTAGCCTTCCTCGTCGCATCCCTGCATACGTCTGACAACGTTCCTCTATTCCTCCCAAGTGGCCTGTCCCTTTTTCCACATTCTGTACACTTCCTTCTTCTGGTTGAGTTTTGCCAGGAGCTCCTTGCTCAGCCATGCAGCTCTCCTGCCCTCTTTGCTTGACTTCCTACTCACAGGGATGCACCGATCTTGAGCTTGGAGGAAGTGATGCTTGAATATTAACCAGCTCTCTTGGACCCCCCTTCCTTCTAGGGCCCTAACCCATGGGATTCCTCCAAGTAGGTCCCTGAAGAGGACAAAGTTTGCTCTCCTCAAGTCCAGGGTTGCGATCCTACTTAGTGCCCTGCTTCCTCCTCACAGGATCCTCAACTCCACCATCTCATGGTCACTGCAGCCAAAGCTGCCCCCGACCTTCACATCTTCCACCAGTCCTTCTTTGTTTGTTAGTACGAGGTCCAGCAGCACACCTCTCCTTGTTGGCTCCTCCACCACCTGTGTCAAGAAGTTGTCACCAATGCTCTGCAGGAACCTCCAGGACTGTTTGTGCCTAGCTGTGTTGTCTTTCCAGCAGATATCGGGGTGGTTGAAGTCCCCCATGAGAACCAGGGCCTGGGATCGTGAGGCTACTTCCAGCTGTCTGTAGAAGGCCTCATCGACTTCCTCATCCTGATCAGGTGGCCTGCAGTAAACACCCACAACAGTGTCCCCCATGCTAGCCTGCCCTTTAATCCTTACCCATAAGCTCTCGACTCGCTCTTCAGCCACCCCTAGGCACAGCTCAGTACATTCCAGTTGCTCTCTCACCTAAAGAGCAACTCCACCACCTCGCTTACCTGGCCTGTCTTTCCTAAAAAGCACGTAGCCATCCATGACAGCATTCCAGTCACGTGAGCTATCCCACCATGTCTCTGTAATTGCAATGAGATCATGGCCCTGCGACCGCATACAGATCTCTAATTCTTCCTGTGTTCCCACAAGGCACAGGGTCTGTTGGCCCAGTTGCTTCCCTTGAAGCCATGCCTAGCTCCTCCTCAGCCTGGAGGGCACTAAACCTGTTCCTCAATTGCAAGTCTTCAGGAAGAGTAAGAGCCTTTCTCCTCCTACGAGAAGTGACCAGTTTCCAGCCACCTTCTACAGTGTTATGATGTCCCGTTTCACACAGCACAGAACCCTCTGGCACCTCCACTGCTGTAGGGGGTTGGGACTCCTGGAGCTGTATGGTCTCTGAGAATACCCTGTCTATTTCTCGCTCATCTTCTCGGGTGCTACGCCGCCTACTGACTTCCTCCTGTAACTCCTTTACCTGATGACATAACTTGTCAACAACAGTGCACCTTCTGCAGGAGAGCTGACTGTCAGCCCAGGCCTCACGGAGAGGCCCCAAGCACTCCCTGCAACCTGAGACCTCTAGAGCTGCATCTGCTGTCAGAGGGTCTTGTCTAGGTCGAAGCCTCTGATACAGCTACTCCAGCAGCTACTGGGGAATGTGCTCTGCAGCATGTCATGACCATATCTGAGGAAGCGTACACTACTAGGATTGGAAACAAAGGTGCCTTTTTGTGCACTGCTGTGCAAACTGTTGCATCTGTTCGCTGCCTTTGTTAGCTGCGCTCTCAAGAATGTTTAATATCCTTACTGTTTTCCTTAACCAGTGCTAATGCAACCAGAAAGCTAAGAACTGTGGTCACCAGTGCTAAGAGGAGGAACCAGTTCTTGAAAGACCTAGACCAACATGACAGCAGGAAGTTTATTTCCATGCTTTCAGTTAGGCTCCCTCTCCTGTGACCTGTGGGCTTAGCAGGAGAAAGGCCTGTACAACTGGAATAGTCCAAGCATGACCTACTCTTAAGTTTCTGGGAGAACAGTGTACAACTGTCCATCAGCACAAATGGCTGAGATGATAGATAGATAGATAGTTTAACAGTTAACTGAAAGTGGCTGTTTAGACCTAAGAACCTCTCCAGTTGCAGGAGGTAATTGAGGCTAAGTGGGAGAGAGAGGCTGATGTTGGAAAATTTCAGCTAGCATAGCTTGCTTGGAGCTCAGGAATTTAGAAAGGAAATATTCTTCTTTTTTTGTCTTTGAGGATTTTGACCATTTCCCTTGTAGTAAAAATGTCAGCTGCAGCCATCTAAAATGAAAACTTGCCACCAAGCACTGCAATTCTTGAAACCAGTTGGTGAGATTGCAGCTATTCAGATGAAGCCATTTTGAAGTGACAAATTTTAGGTGGAAGCCCCAAAACTGTAATAACTCAAAGACCATTACTGCAGTCTGTCCTGTAAGCTAAAAGCCAAAATACGCATAGCAAAGCTAAGACAAATGCTGTGGAGAAAACTGAATGGGAGGAACATGCTTTGCCCCCTTTACTGTTACATGTATGGCATGTAGGAAGACAAGGGTCATAAAGACACCTGCCTGGATACTGCTGAACTTAATAAAAACACTGAAACAGTGCTAGTGCAGGAGTACCTAGTGAATGAACATATATGCAGTCACTCAAACGGGGAACTTCAGCACAGAAAAAAGAGCAGTCATAAGCATCTTTTACTGTATTTGTATGATCTCTAAATTCCAGCTGGGTAGATCCACCAATAATTTCCTTTGCTTTGTCATACAATGCAAGAGACAACTTGCTGGACTGCAGACCTAAAATGGCCCTGTCCTCAGTACATTGGAACACAGTGCAGAGCTATCACCCACTGGTAGGGCATGACACTAAGGGAAATGTGTTTATAAGTAAATGCTTTATTTCAACCTCGTCCTCTGTCTGCTCCCAGTTTCATCACTGAAACTGTTTTTCAGTGCAGCCAAAGCCATGTGGCTGGCTGACTGCAGCTGCCCCGATTTAGACTGTCAGACTTGCAGCACCCAGCAGCATTCCCCAAAGCCAAATGTAATATCAGTTACCATGAAAGAGTTCAGTCCCCGAACCTGAGAACTTCAATAATAACCAGTAAGTCACCTACTATAGGCCAGGACCATGCATACGGGACCTACTGTTCCTTACTACTTTCCATCTATCTTCCTAACACTATTAATATGCAAAGCTAATAATATGCAAAAAATGCTAAGTATTTCTAATATTATCTTCTCTGAATCTAGTCTATCATTATCGAATGATTCCAAATATAAAAATACCATTTGTTATCTCTTACTAATCAAATCAGAAGGCTGATAATTAACAAGCAATGCATATTTGGACAGTCGAAAAACAAGTTCCTGAGAATCTGAACCAACCTTGAGAAGTTCACCCCAACATTCTTCAGGATCACAGTGGCAGTGTAGGTGCAGCCTTCCTTCAGTACGCCAAATGTCACATTAGGTGGAATGAGATGGAATGCGCTAAGATGCTGTTTTGTTGTTGCAAGAGAAGATGTGTTGACTTTTCCCCCAACAGGATCATCTACCTTTGCAAATAAAATTAGACAATAAATTTGGTGGCTTAAGTCAGCTTCCGAATAAGCAGTACCCAGATAATACTTGTTACTTTTCCTACATTTGACTCTACTCATCCTGAAGCTATTACAAAAAGGCACACTAATTTGAGTAAAAAAATGAAGAGGCAAAGCTAACTACTTTTGGTATTGTCTGCCAATTTATACTAGCATGAGTTTTTGGACATACTGAGCCATTCAGGTGTCTCGGAGGAACTGAGGATGTGCTCTCTTTTGGAAATCAGGGCTTTCATGTGGGTACCTGGTACAGAACTCTGCTTTCAGCATACAACAGCCAATCATTTTATACATAAATTGCAAGCGCTATTGTTCACTGAACAGATTCAGAATGCTTTCCAATATTGATGCAGAGTGAAGGAGTGTCCAGTATCTCTGCAAAAGAGATGACTGAGAGGATATTAACTAAAAAGTTATAATTTTACTTTTTTATTTGGTATGGAGTCTGGCTTGCTCCCCTGGAGAGACGGTGGTAATTCCCCTTTCTCTTTTCTTGGCTGCCTTGCAGCATTCACCAGCAGATTCTGAATTTTAGGTTGAAAGGATGTCTTGTGTGATCTTGTAGCCTTGTTCAGGTAGGCTGCTGCTGCAAAAAGAAAAGATTTCCAAAAGCATGAAAAACCAAGTATCAAAGTCAGCTCAATCCTGAAGTTCTTCTTCAAATAAACCTTTCATTTACTAAAACAGTTTGATTAGCACAAGAACAGCAGGAGGGATGTCATTTTTATGTAACAAAACAATTTAGGGGAAAGATGATCATTTCAGCTAGCGTAGCTTGCTTGGAGCTCAGGAATTTAGAAAGGAAATAGTTTTCTTTTTTTTTGTCTTTGGGGCTTTAACACTAAAAGTAATCAAAATTGAACCAATAAGTAAAAAATGTACTATAATTAGTAAAACTAATTAGTTGAAGACATTACAGTGAAAACCAACAATGAAGGTATAAAATCCTATGAAAGTGATTAAAAACAGAAGAGGAGGTACAAAAACTCCAAGCATTAAAATCAAACCCGAGAACATTACTATTCCAAAGGCATGTCTACACTGCACAGTGGTCAGTGATGCAGAAATGGCCAGGTTGGTCAAGCCAAATTTGTACATCCATGCAGTAACAAATTCTTGCCCAGGCCCCAAAGCAGGACACCTGTGTCAGCACAAGGCCATAATCAATTCATAGACCCTGTCTCTGAGCAGGACTTATTGGCTTGAGAGCAACAATACATGGATGAGTCTGCATGCTTCTGATTCTGGAGCTAAAACAGTCTTAGCTACCTTGTCATCTCTGATCTGTGCCCCACTGTATAATGTAGGTAGACTGAGCATAAGGATTACCAGAGCAACTAGTTACTACACAATGTAACTGCTGTTTTGAAGAATCGGATCTAAACTTCCTTTGCTTGACAGCTTAAGACACATATAACTTACTGTAAAAGCTGTAAAGTCTGATAATCTCTGAAGGGAAAACACAAGACAACAATGGTGGCTGTCTTCTCACCAAGGGTCAATCTCTAGATCAATATTTTGTACTGAAGAGAATTGTTGGGGGTTTTTTTCAGTTTGAACTGTAGGCAGTTGAGTGTAGGTACTGTCTAGCTGGCATTGTGTTATCTGGTCAGTTAGTCATTTTGAGGAGGCAGAAATATAATTTGAGAGTAGGTTCTTCTCTAGATTCCTTCTCTCAGCAAGTACTTATTTCCAAACAACAGAACTGTAGGTTGTAGAGGGAGAGGGGCCTCCCATCTGACAATAAATGGCCCAAGGCTTATAAAAATGCTGAGCATGGATGTAGTGGAGAAAGCATACTAGCATTTGTTGTTTTGCCTGAAGGTAAGCAATCTTTATGCTTTGACATTAGAAGTTTGTGTAGTTTTAGAATCTCTCTCTCACACACACACACACAGACACACACACACACACAAAACTGCTTTTCCTTTTGTTACCTACCCTGTGGCTCTGGAAGTACAAATTAGTGGGTCTGCCCTGAGGTCTAGCGAGTATGCATAAATAACAGGGGAAGCTTAGGAGGTTTTAATGCAACTGTTGTTGCAGAGACCTACTACTAAGAAAGGATGCTAGTGGGTGGTGGGAGGGAAAGGAAGTGGGGAAGGGAAGCTGTAACTGTGAGATGCAGATAGATTTTGCAAGCGTGCACTGCCAAGACTCAGCTAGTGTGGCATTATGTGGGAGCGAAAGCTTGGGTCTAATTAAAGCAGACTGGTGACTGTCCAGTGGTGATCATCCAAGACTGTTACCACAAGCAGACCAATAAACAGAGAGAACAACAGTAGACACAGCAAGGAAAGCAAAACTGACTGAGGATGTTTAAATGGCAAAGACCATTTAAGCGCAACAAACTCCTTTTCTGTAGTCTTGTGTTACCAGCCTTAATGAGCAGGAAAAATTGGCTCATGCAAATTTTTAGCAGAGGAATTATTTCTTGGCTGTGTCTCCAATTCTACAATCCCCGTGTTGTTATAACAGTCTGCTAGGGTGAGCAGAGACTGTCTCCCATTATTTTTATAGCAGACTGCTCTCTCCCTTTCTACCAGTCTTGCATTTAGATGTATTCAGAATGCTGAACAGAATAACTGGCTTTAAATTTCTATTGTAGATATTTTGTCAAGTTTTAAGAAAATAGAAATTAACCTGCTCCAAACTACATTCTGGAAGGCAGCTTTACCTTTTGTGGAGTGACTGCTGGGACCTTCACTTTGGTGTGAATGAGTCTGTAGCAGAAAACTGGGTGAAGGTGAGGAATCGCTCATGGTATTGAGATATTCAGATGCTAAAGGAAAAACAATGGTATACATTGACAAGCGTTTGTCATGATCATCATCGTTTTCATAAACACATGAAAAAAACCCACAGTATTTGGCACTTCATTTTAGACAACTTTTGAAAGCTCTCTACGTAATCACCAAAGACTACTGTTAAATCCTGCATGTGTCATTTTGCTTCACTGGGCAACAGGGATCAAAAATGCATACTATATTTGTGATAATTCATTTCTTGTTCTTTGGTGAACTGAGAAGTAAGCCCAAAACGTCTAACAGACAATCCAACATAGGTCTTCTGGTGACAGTAAAATGAGGAAATATGGGAATAAGCAAGGGTCTGATAGAACCCTCTGGAGGACTGCTTTCCTAATATGATTCTTTGCTGTGTATGGCAGGATACTTTTAATCTCACTATGTCATTTCAGTAACTTGTCAGGGCTGTTTTTCAAATAGAACTGAAGTATTCCTCTCCTCAGTGCTCTAAGGCTCAAACCTCAGATGGTTCATACTTTCACTGTTTACCCTTATCCACTCACTGCTTTCTCCCCCTTCAGTCCTTCTTACTGTATCCTCCAAACTGTTCTCACTCTGCATGCTTCCTATTCTATTTCCCTTCTACCACTTTCCCCAAGCTGCTCCCTTCCCATTTCAAAATTTTTTCCATCTCCCAGCTGTTCCCTGATACTATTCTTTCTCCAAATGTGGTTTCCTCATCCACCCCAGGCTACTGTTTACTCTTGAACATTTTGTATCCATTTACCTCCTCATTCATAACCTAATTCTTTGGCTTTGTATCCAAAACCTATGGTTCTTCCTCATTCAGTCAAATATACAAAGACTCCTTTAACACACTAAACATAGAAGTCTCATAGAACACATTTATATTAGTGAATTAAACAGGAACATTCCCAGGCACTGAAACACAATAATTTATACTGTTAAATTGTTAGAACACTGGCATGATACTGACCTGTGCCAACTAGCAGTCTCCCCACAGACACTGTGAGGCACAAGAGCCTGGGCCAGGGATAAGGCCACCCTGTGTTGGGAGATTGAATTTACCAGCACAGGCACAGCCTGTTCCATGCTGCTGGGTATGTTTTATTTATCAGAATAGATGTAGCCAGTGTGGTCCAAGCAGTTCATGTGTCAAAATGCCTGGGAATACATAGTGTCAGATAATTTTAAGATTAAATTTTACTGCAATATGAAATGAGACAACTGAAAAAAACAATGAAGACGATACTGAAATAACCAGACATTAGAGCTCAAATTACCTCTTATGGGGTTTTTGATCATCTGTAAAGGCAGATTCCCATTTTCTTTTGTTAGAACTGGA
This sequence comes from Apteryx mantelli, assembly GCF_036417845.1. Taxonomy (NCBI): domain Eukaryota; kingdom Metazoa; phylum Chordata; class Aves; order Apterygiformes; family Apterygidae; genus Apteryx; species Apteryx mantelli. Next base: position 133,487,548 of record NC_089978.1, read on the forward strand.
GAAAGTTCCTTAGACAATGCTTCCACATCAGGAAACTAAAGAAAAATAAGAAACAGGGCTTAGGTCTTCCAAGCAGGCACATGTACTGCCACTGAAAATGGCAATAATATTAGAATCGATTCTGTGATTCTAATAAGCAAACACACACACTCAAAAAAGGGTGCAAAGGAAAGAAACAAGCAGAACCAAAGTGGTAACAATAAAACTGATATACATAATTATTCCTCAGATTCTGAAGTATATTTTTTAGTATGCTTTAGACATTCACAGCGTTGATCAGACTGTGAGGCCTGATTACAGGAATGTTCCCAAGGCCAGCTTTAATGCGGGAGGGTTAGCCTTCTGGATTCCCTCTCTAGTTAATAGAGAGAAGTTTTCCAGCTGCGGGTCAAAACACCCAAGGTTCAGCTTCTGCTCTGCATCAGGCTCTCTCCAGACTTTACAAAAGGAATCTAGAGAGTCTGACTTCAGTAAACACATACCCTTGCCAAGATATATTTTCTTTGATAAAGGCATATAATTCCCAGTGTTTATTCTGTCACAGTTGTCCTCTGTAATGGTTTCTTGAGATAATAAATTGAGGCTGAAATGTAAACCCACAACTGGCTTTGTGGGACTATGACAGAAATTACCCGAACTAACACAAACTCATCCAGTTTTGAGCTCCATTACCTTTTTCAGAAGAAATTCCTTGCCAAATTCTGACTCAAAATATGGAGGAATTATTTTGTTTCTTAGTGCTATTAAGCACTTCTTTCCTTCATCAAGTTCCTTCCTAAGAAAGTTTTACCATTGTTGGTAAGGAGAAGAAAGAAAAAAACATTATAACTAAATTCACCCTGTTTTTCAGTATTATGTCTGAAATAACAAGGAATGTAAGCAATAAAGGCAAGTTGCACTTTTTTTCTATATAATTCAATTCGCATTGAATTATATTCTTGTAATTGGCAGTGTTCTCAGTGCTACTAATGTGAGAAGGCAAAGGAGAGACAGGACCATCTATTAACTCCTATGCTATGAGGTTTGGGTAGCAAGTTGAAATTTGTATGCATAGTCTTGTCTTCAGCTGCTAGAGTCTTGAGGCTCACCACAAGAAGTATAAAGCCTTGTACCTGAGAAAGAGGTGGGAAAGAGTAAGATGAAAATAGCAGGCAGATTAAGAACAAGCTGGCCCGGCATGCAGAGACAGACTCCTCTTTAGATACTGATTTATGGAGGGTCTGATCAAAATGCATACAAACTGTGGATGGGCTCCTATAAAGAGCTCCTCCTCAAAACTTGCTCTGGTTCTCTAGATCTTGTTGAACATGTCTGAGACTGCCAATAGTGTCTTTCCAACCTTCAAACAAGCTTCTAAATCTGAGAATCACTATTTTAGATGCACTGTGACTGCTAAAATTTGTAATACAAAGTGAATCTAAATTTCCTATTTTTTTCACAGAGAAACTTGGTGGCTCTGTGGGTACCCAGAAATCTGTCCAAATTCCTGAAGATAAGATTCACCAGAGTGCTCTCATAATCGTTGTTCAAACTGGGAAAGACTGGTTATGGTTTCAGCTTGATTTAGACCAGTTTTATACTAATACTATAGTTTCATTGACTTGCAAGATCTAATAAGAGCTATGAACTCCTCACTCTTTTGATCATAGTGAGAGTTTTGACACTGACTTCAGAGCCAGGATTGCACACTGTGTTCTTGGGTGGTGTATACCCAGATATATACATTTAAAGTTATTCTTTATGTAATATGCAAAACAATGTAAAATGTTGTTTTAAAATATAAATCTGAAATTATAAATCTAAAAGGTTTTTTTTTTTTAATGTAAGCCTGTTATAAAGTAACTAAAAAGTAGTTCTGGTACTACAGAAGACAATTTAGCTTTCAATTGCTATTTAACCTTCACAAAAATATGAAAGAAAAAGCAAAAGTCTCCAACTGTAATATTAGTTCATTACTATTTCAAGTTATTCTGTATATTCTGACAAACAGTGACTGACCTATATAACTTTCAATACAATTATTTAAGTTAATTGTGAATTCATGGATATAACTGATCTTTCTCTTTGTTAATTCTTGTTCATATATTAGTTTTTCTGTTTCAACATCAATTAAATGCATATTTTTTAATTCTTTAAACAGTCATGTTTGTGCAAACCAAGCAATTCACAGTTCTGTCAGATTCACAAAACGCTTTCCTCCAGAACTGAAAATGACAATGGTTTCAAAGTATAATGCTTAATTTAAGTTTTTGTGTGGCACCTGTCCCCTGTCTGATTGATAGATTGTGAAACGTACATTTTCAGTGACATGTGCCATTTCAAATACTTTTTCTTTATATATTTTCTCAAACTTGTCAAACAGCTTCACCATTCATCAGAGAGAGATAAAGGACAATTTCTGAAAAACTTGAGAGAAAGTAAAATAAAGGAGGCTAGAATTAAAGCTGAGGTTCTGCCTTACATACAACTTTCACTGCTACAAAGATTTTTATATTTTTATATACATACATATATACACATATATACACACACTTCTTTCTGTAAAAGCATTTATAATCTGAAGCTTTTAGCACATGCCTCAGAAGTTCAATGGGAGAGAAATATTTTATAAACAGGAAATTGAGATATAGGCAATTTCCAAAGTAGAACATTCAAACATGGCAAAATAGACCTTGTTTTAGTAAGCCATTGATTTTTTTTTAAGATGGACCTCACAGACATGCTTGAAGATGGGTCTACCAGCTGTCCACATTTTCTACCTTCTAAAATGCCCTTCCTCTTCCTTATAAGCTCTTGGGCAATGCAGCTTCTTTTCCAAGATGGAAACTGTCAATGTGTTCTGCACTGTTTACTGAAATCCACAATAAATTTTTGTAAGTGTGGTCCAGCCCCAGGACTTGCACCTGGTCCAGCCAATTTTGTGTATCTTATCTGCCTTTGAAGCATCATCACATGACTGACATATATGTTTAGGGTCCTATTTAGACTTCTCATGCTAAAAATTCAACTGGGATATTTAGAATACCAGATTCTTAACCTGAAGCATCAACATTTGAAAATATTGATGTATTATTTTCCACACTGGTGGCACAGTCAGAAAACAGAGCACAGGATTTCTGACTTCAGCCTTGTTTTAATGAGCAGAAGTTACAACTACCTTCCTAAGTTTTGACAAAATAAGAGTTAAACCATTCATTCAGTGTTTCTATTGCAGAGAACATCCCATTATTTGCAACTGAACCAGAAGAACACTACCCAAGATCTAGTGAAAGCAGTAGCAGTCTTCCAACAATCATTCCAGACTTGAATTGGCTCTTAAAAGAATTAACTTTAACTTTCTGTCGTACTAATACTGTACCTGTGTTCTTCTAGTCTGCTCGGCCACTTAGACACTGTTGTTAGTCCTTCTGTGCTGAATGAGCAGTAAAGGAAAAAAGTAATGAAAATGAGAAAAGCTTCATAATATTTTATAAGCCCCAAAATATTTACAAGATAACCCTGGAACGAAAACTACTTATGAAAGTAGGTTATATTAATATCTTTAATGACTTCTGACTTGGACTCATATATTTTGCAACAAAACTGTTCATGCACATCTGTATTTTTCTCATATTGTTCAACCAAAAAAACCAACAACCCTCAAACCCTTTTTCCAACAAACTTTAAAGTATCTTTGAGATAAGGAGAGAGAGGCACAGAGAGACAAAATAATCATAGGGAAAACTAGTGAACTATTGTGAAATGTATCTAGAGATCTAGGTCCTTGTTCTTAATGACAGTCAGCAAAGTACCATCCATCCTCTGCATTATTTACATTTACATCTGTTCTCACTGGACTGTCCTACCTGAATGTCTGCCAGTTGTCCTTTGGTTGCTTAGAGATTGTCTTCCCTGTGGGGCACTGGAACTGAGAAGCCACGGCCTGTTCATATAACTCAGCTATATGAACTGTAAGGTAAAGGCAGATGATTAATACTGAATACGCATGTTCAGTTAAGCACTGGTAAGTGTTAAGAATAATAAAAACAGAAGGACATATTTTTAATGCATTTTTCTGTCACTTGATTAAAAGCTAGAGTTTAAAAATGGTAAAGATATAAATAGTCTTTATTAATTGGATCTCCATATTTTTAATTAAATTAAAGATTTATTGCTAGGGTAGCACAGCAGAGCCAATGAAAGAGAGAACTGGACTCTTCTCAGGTTTAAGGACAATCAGCCCAATTGTGAGGAAGGCCAACTACAGACTCTTCATTACTGTGAGGTGAGAGGCAGAAAGAACATTCCAAAATCAAATGTAGAACATCAACAGATAGGAAATTAATTCAATTCAATAGAAAAAAAAAACAGAAGCAAATTAAATACATATCCCTACCCCATACTACCTGAAATATCTTTATGTTCTTTTAAGAAACCAATCAAATACTTGTGAATAGAAAAAACTGCTGACATTCAACCACTTTCTGACAGGGAGCAACATTGCAGGCCTCTGTCTCCAGCTGAAGACAATGAGGTGTGCTTTCAGGGACCTTTATTACTATCAGCTTACTAAAGTTGTGCTTAACTGTGGCTGTGAAGCAGCCACAATCAACATTCTCATGAAAGGAACTACTGCTTCAACATGTACAGTGGAGAGAAGCCGATCTTTCCATATTTAAGACTGTGGCAAGCTTTAGGTTTTTAATAGTTTCCCTATCCTGTGACATCTTCCATAAAATTTGTTACTTCATGCCTTCCACCCAAACTTTTAGTCCACAGGAATTCCCATGGTTCAAAAGATGTATCTGTGGCAAAACTTAGGAGATTTGAGAGATGTAATCCTGTTTGATTATGACAACATCGCTTAGTATGTCAGGAATACTGTAATTGTAAATTTCAAAATTTGATCTTTTTTGGTTAACTTTTTCACCATAACATATACTTTTATTCTCCTGCTTTTTCTATTTTCACATCTGTTTAAGACCTTCTCTTTTACACTATCTTCTTCATTGATAAAGCTATGTTACAAATGCAATTCCATTTTAATATATATATTTTTTTAAATCAGGAAACTGTGTAGCAAGCATTTGTTGCAGCAGTTTCTGTTTACACTGGACAGTGTGCTCTGGTATTTTTGTAACAAACAGAAATAACTCTTGGACAGGTAGGAGGAGATGAAAACAACACTCTAAAGGCTAGCATCACTAGGGGACTGAATACTATGGATTTTTCTATGGAAAAAGTCCATTGATATTTTAAAGAAAGAAACAACTTAATTTTTATTTGTACCTATTGAAAACATTAATAAATGCTAGCAAGTATCATATTTTTAACTTTTATAGAAAGTCGTGAGGAAAGACTAATATGTTATTTCATCTTTCCCCTGAGGCAAGATTGATGTAAACACCAAAATATATGATTGTTTGAGACCAGATTTTCAAATGTAATAAACAACCAGAAACTATCCAGTTACTTTGAAAAACTTGTCTGACATGTTGATATATGTATAAATCTAACCACATAGAACTGTGTCCATAGTTGTCATACCTGAGAAGACTCTATACATCTGGAAACGTGGGTCAAAATGACAAATACACATGCCTAAAATGGGCAATTAAGTAAGTGTTTTTTAGAGGTACTGTATCATTGATGCTAACAAATCCCAGTCACCTATGAGAATCATGCCATTCATTCACTTTCAGTCCCTGATGTGACTGCTTTGGAATACCTATTTTCTGAAGATGTGTGGTACTTACCATTCAAGTTCTTTAGTGAAATTCTGAAATATTTCAATAGTTGAGTGACACCTTTGTTCTCATAAGTTGGTTGACAGTTTTTAATTTACAACATTTTATAGAATGGACGTATCACATGTAAGAAAAGTATCAGGAGCAAAAGAGACAGTCATGTACCTATCACACAGATCAACTCACATTTATGTTCCTTCTTTAAAAAGATTACTGCAGTGCTTTACAATTTACTATATAGTATAGTATTTTACAAATTTAAAAGATAGTCATTCAAATGCTATTACCTCTGGCACTGAGATCTTTGGATGACTTCTCCAAGTTAGGGAAGGACTGCAATGAAGAAAGAATAATCATGACTCTGTGAGAAACAGACCTTGCAAAACCACCATCCTCTTCAAAAGACTTCTATCCTAAACAAGTGCTCTTTTGTTACTTGAAAATGTAAGTACAAGAGTAGGGGAATTTCAGTGTGTGACAAAACATGAGCTGGGAAAAATAGAAATGAGGTAGAAATTCTCCGGTCTAAACATATGTTTGTTTCCTTCTTGACCACCTACTTCACAGATGACTTTGTATTTTAAATGTTTGTTGCTTTTTAAATCAACTCAGCTATTTCATAATCTCAAACAGAAGATTTTGAAGGACAAGTCCTTCCACAAAGAATTTGAACCAAATCTAAAATTCATGGGCATGACAAGGAGGCACATGGGAAATGTGTTCAGGAATATGTAGGTTTCATTACTAAGGAGCTCTCTTGTGGTTGGTTTACAATAAAGTGTCTGAAGGGTAAAAGACTTTCACTAAGCTGTATTTTCCTTGCTTTATTGTCATGCTGTCACTGAAGCAGTTAACCAGAAACCAGAGTCCCTGTGACTAGGCAGTCTGTGGGTGTAGCAGAGCTAGGGAACAGAAGAGGTGTGGGAAGAGTGTGACACTGATTCCCATGGCATGGAAGATCCACAGCAGGACTCTACTGCTCAGAAAAAGTTGTCTGATGTGAAATCTGTACCTGGAAATGTGCTCAAGGTAGCTATGACAACCAACAATAATTAGTCACTAGACAAGTCCATTGGAAGTAAGCAGCATGTGAGATTCAGCACTTGGATCTCATCAAAGCAATGAGGTGTCTGCCTAGAGTATAGAGGTAGATCAAGCCACTGATAGATTACTTCACAGGGTTCCCCCTTCCAGAAGGGCTGCGAGTTCCTTCCTGCCATTTTGCCAGATATTTCTTTTCTCCACTCTACTCTCTTTTTAAAACTTGTATATGACTTTAAAGCACTAAAAAAAAAATATAAATGAAAGCTTTTAATATAAAAAAAAAGCTTTAGTTTGAGTCAGTGAATGAAAATGCTAGCTTGACTAAAAAGTTCAAAGGCAAATTCTAGAATTACATTTTTCTAAGCTTGAAAGGAAAAAATAATAGTTATAGATCTATCTAGACATCTAGGAAAAGGAAATTAACAGCATTAATGACCGGAAAGGTCTCGTATTTAATGTCTTTGCATGCTGAGACAAGGTGAATAGTTAGACTCTAAGCTTAGGATGACGTTTGTTTGCTACAGTACACTCACTTTTGAAAGGTGGACAGATCATCTGGCAGCGAACATTTAAATTAAAAGGGCTAGATCTTATTTTTCAAATGCCAGACTTTTTAATTAAGTATGTTTGAGTTCACTATATGCTTGTTATTTATTTAAAAAGTAATAAAAGTGTTTCCTATATGAGACAAAAAAAGAAATCAATGTTTAATAACTAGTAAAAATCTAGAGTGTGAATTTACATAATGCAAGGCAACCAGACGCAAAGGAAGCTGTAGGAAACAAATGTTTTAAAGAACTGAAATAGAACAAACTGATCATTCTTCACATAAGCTATAAAGTGTCTGTTTTATTCATCCTAATTCCCACCCACTTGAACTGCCTTCAATTTATCTTTGTTATTCAGCTCCCACTAATCTCACTGTTTTCTGACTGCTACCCCAATCCCTCTTCCCCTGTTTTCTCACCTTTTCCACTCCCTATTGCCCTCCCTTTTCTTCTCACGCTTTAATTAGCTGTGCAAATTAGCAGAGCACATTTCCCCAAAGTATAAGCGCTGCTCAGCACAGACAGGTGATAACAGTATTCCCCTAGACTGTTTTCACATTACTCCAAAAGCAGGTTCAAACTCTCAGTATGGAGGAGGTGGTGGTGGTTTAAAGATAGTCACCAAGCTGCAGTGTCAACAGACTGGAAATGTTCTCATCCTAATGTTGGTGGACATATGCATTTCAGTCTCTTTGGCCTGTGTGTTTGGGAACTTATCATTCTGAAGAGCCAAACTCTTAACTTCTTTTCAGTATTTTTTCTCCAATACAACAGTAGTGCCATTCACTAGCCAAGTTAAATGCTGAGCACTGCTCAGCATTAAATTACAGCAGAGCTGGCATTCTGCTATCCTAACATTTGTTACTTTACTAAAATGTTTTAAGGGTGACACTTGCAACGCAATGCAATGTATTTGTTGAAAAGAAGCAGTTAAAAATTATTTTTTCTCACCATGACCAGTTCAAGGAGATCTGCAGCATTCTCCTTTTCCTCTTCTGTTCTTGGTTCTTTTACATTCATCTCTTGCAGCTCATTTTCCTGCTTCAAAATGATGTCTATGTATTCCTGGTGTAGCAATGAATGGAGAAAGAACAGAAAAGAAGCAGATATTTGCAGAGGAAAACTTAATGGACACATACAAAGAGAAAAGGGTTTGTGGTAGTATTAGATCTGCATACTTTTCAATGTCATAAGGGCTCCTTCTGTGTGAATTTGTGTGAATGGGTTATATAGGTATCTAAAGGTTCAGCTGGAGAAATAGTTACAAAAAACCAACAGGTTAAAGAAAGAAGTACATGCTAAGAAAGTAGCACGTGAAGGTTTGCCAAGGACTATTCAGCTCTGAAGACTAGCAATCCTGTTGAATCTGCAGGAACTGATGAACTGAGGACACTAAGAGTCTGCTGAATCTCTACCAGGTCACTAGCACACATCAGCATCCACAATGAGCTGGGCAACTCAGACCATATCCAAGAGGGTGGTGGCTGCTCTAGAGCAGCTCCCCAGAAGCTTCTGGAGCATCAGTGACCTCCTGCTTCTGAGTGTGCAAGTGTGTGAGTAAACTGTGTGAGTGAATAAAGGAATGTTTTGACTGAAAGCTGTTATTAATAACAACAATTTGATTCTATTATTAATACTGAATACTGGCTTAATAAATAAAAGGTGTTCTAGGAAATACTGGTTGTGATCTGTGTCTCCTTCCCACTTGATCCTCTATTAGGGAAAAGGAAATTTACAACATCAAAGTTGAAAAACTAGGTTTGAAAGAGTTTGAAGCTCCATTTTTAGACAGAAGTTTACTTTGCCAGAACCACACTGAGTGCTGAAGAAAAGGACACTTTTCATTTTCCACACTCCTCTGTGCTTCAGAAATTCAGATGGAAAAAAGGGTCGCATACAGAGAGCTGCCTAACACCTCACCCTACTAGAAAGGTACATGCAATACAGAGCTTTATGAACAGAAGGTTCACATAAGTGATCCAGTTCCAGTTCTTTTTCATTCCTTCATATCCTTAAATTTTAAAGGACATGGAGAAAGGAAGAATGCTCTTTTCTTTAGATCTTGATTTAATTCTGACAAACTGAGTACTTAGCTTAAAATTTAAGATACCTGTTTCTCAAAAAATCCATAGAATAGATATTGATATACAATGAATAAGGATATTTTCATTGCAGATTAATGTAATTCTTACAAATGTCTCCTGTGTGCCAATAACTGCAATTCTTCTTTGCAAATGTAACAAAAGGTGTCTGTCTTTCTCTAACAGCCAACTACAGATCTGGTAAATGGAGAGACTTAACTTGGGATTTTGGTGTGAAACTTTTTTTAAATGAGTGTTGCCCTTGAAAGATCAGTATGCAAATTGAAGAATCACTTTTATATATCTCTAGACTGTGAAAGGGTAAAATTTAATCCTGATAGACCGACATGTCCCATGTCAGGGCTGAAAAGTTGTCAATGTTTTTCTATCGCAAACAGACCCTCTTTGAAATGTGATGTGGAAAAACATCTAACCAGTTACAACATGCTATTTCCTGCTCAGATGTCACATGCTATTAGCTTTCAAATTTATCAGTCTGTGATGCCATCATCAAAATAGACATTAAATAACTAAATTATAAAGCACATGTATTTTGTTATTCCCTAATTGGTAGATAATAGTGAGTTTTTAACTCTAAAATCTGTTCTAAGAACATTTTCACAGTGTGAATTAATTAAATGCTTTATACCACAACCGAGAAGTAAAGGAGGAAGCTGCTAACATAGATCAACAACAGAACTTTCAGATCCCATCTCAGCACGCTTATACATGAGATGTAACTTGCACCTTTTCATGAACCAGTCATTAACGTGGCATGGACACACACTTGGGCAGAAGGCTACACAGCTATTTGCTAGACATCAATAGAGCGACAAAACTCAGAAATTCAGGTTTATTGCTAACTGTGGCAGAGCATTATAGGCAGTTACATACGTGAAAGCCAATCAGAAGGACATTGTACATCAGTTCTGGGAAACAATGTGGGTGGAAGCCAGGGAAACTATGTTATATTGCAGACCTGCATTCAAGCCTCAGCTCTACCTACAGCATTCTGAGCAACTTCCCAGTTTGTTTCTGAAACTGAAATACATAGAAGTATGAAGTAGAGAAGAAGCTACATACTACTGTCTCTTGTTTCTTCCTTTTCCCTAGTTTAGAGACTACTTAATGAGCATCCCTGTCTTCTCTGTGGAACATTGACTGATGCTGGTGAACAGACTGTTCTTCAAAATGTCATGCTCTTGAGAGCTTTGCACACTGCAGAAAGGCCTGCTGCTCCAGAACCCAGTTTTAAGAGCTCTAATAAAAACAATCACATCAGAAACTGAGATAAAGTAAATTCTGTTTGAGCTTCTTTACTTTGAAGAAACCTACATTTTCCTCTTGGCATTTTTCTCAGTGCTTTGTTGCTCATTTGTTGAGTGAGGATACACTTAATATGTGTAAAGTGAGACATACTGAACCTGACAAACCATCATTTGGGAGATGCATCTCTGCAGAACCTGGAAATGTACTGTACTGATCTATGGACCTGATACATAACAAAGACTACAGTGTGTCTCAGTGACCTAGTCACTGAAGTAAACTAGAATTATGGTGGGTTAGAAATTTTTCTACAGCTTTACAGAGTTAACTTTCTAAGGCTTTGGGTAGAAAAACAAACTAAGAATAATAGATATTAATACTGATGAAAAGGAAACAATTTTTTAGTGCACTGTGATGGGTACCTGACTGTATCCCATGTATTTGCACAGAAAAGTATGTTCCAGGAGGAACTGGGGGAAAAGAGTTGAGCTGCTTCAGAAATAATACATTTTTCTTAGAGCACCTGTCTGGGTATGAAATGGTGATTGTTCTTCAAAAGCATTAGAGCTTGTCTCAAGCATATATTGCAAATTCATACCACCCAATTTGTCTGTTATCTGTTGTTCACTGGAAGAATGAAGTAACTGTGATTGTACTACCTTGAGGGAAAGCTGCAGCTTTTCTCTTAGTTCATCACTGAGTGGCTCATATTGGAATAGCTGACGGATTTGCAGTTTATTAGGACATTTTCGCACAGGTATTGGCAAGCAGGCCTGCTCTTCAGATCCGATGCAGAGACCCTTCCAAATATGTGTTTTGACTGGAGGACCTGTGATCTTCCTCTGAACATAAACAAGAACAAGCAAAAAGAGCAAGAGGCTACTTATATTACTGACTTGGCAGAAAGTTGTCCCTGTATCTACATCCAGCTGACAAAACATGAACTGCACTCTGAGTGAAAAACAGCTCACTGCATTCAGGACTGGAATCAAGAAACTTACTAAATTTATATTGAATGCTCTCACGTTGTGGTTATTCTAGAAAACAGAGATGACTCCTGGAATGTAAAATTTTAATCCAAATACTGAAAGATGTGTTTAGATTCTAGGTTGTTGGTTATACATACAGGTACAAAATGTAACTGGAAACACTAACCAGTGGACAGTGAACAAACTGATAGGCTTCATGTCTCAGCTGATAAGCACATGCTCCCTTTACCGCAGTGCAGATCTAGACAACATAGTCAGTAGGATCTTGAGCACAATTTATCCATCCTAAAACCTCTTCATTTGGCAAGATAAACTCCCCCTAAAATTGCTATATCACTTCACTGAGTATAAAAGAACCTAAGGTGACTGCATTTTGAGTGAACTCCATCCTGCACGCCCTGTGTTTATTTAGTTAAATCAGGTTAATATAATTGGCTCTCATTTAACCCAATCATATTTTCTAAGAATAATGCCTTCTTCATGATTTTAAGAAATAAGGATGATTTTATACCTGAGATAAGCGATTTGTGAGATAACAGTTGGGTTTCTGGTTCCAGTCAAGAAACACCAGCTCACCGGGGGTTTGTCTACATGATCTTTGTAGTGAAACTTTCCAAACTACCAAGATGCAGGACAACTGGTCCAACATTTGTGCTTGCATTAACATAGCAGTGAGCATAAGTTAATAAATCCTCTGAAAGTAATCATAAGGCTTTTGAATTAAATCTGATCATGTCCTACATCTTCAGGTTGTAGGAAAGTGAGCTCATGTCTGTCTAGAACAAACTGTGCAGTGAGACTCATGTAACCTGTGCTAATTCACCACATTCTGTGCTTCAGTGTTGTACCTAGAAGTCTGGAATGTAACTGACCTACTTCACCAGGAAGTTTTGAATTTAACTGAATCAGCTTCAAAGAGATTTGAAAATTCTCAAATCGAAACTAACAGTGATGTGGCCAATACTATGAAGAGCATTGGACTAATCAATCACCATGATCTCTAATGGATTAATGATCTATTAACATACAATGTGATAAACACGCATAATAAATATGAACATTAAGTAACATTTATATGCGAGTATCATGACATCACCTCGGCCAAAAGCTGAGTATAACGCAAACAGGAACTGTGTATAATGAACCATGCCTGATATGACAATGCAAACAAGAACCAAACATTGTGAGCCTTGGTATGGGCTATGGATCAACAGCAGGCAGGAGAATAATACCTGAAATTGCTGGAAAGATATATCATGGTATCATTATGGACTGATCTGATGGACAACCTGTGTAGACATTTGGCCATAAAGACCTCTGGTGCTAGAGACTGGGGTTGGGGTTATGTGGACATCTGACAAGGCGTAGAAGCCTGAGGTAGAACTCATTAGGTGGTGGAGCTCATCCGCTACCCAAGAGCTCAACACTAAGACTGGTTGAAAGGAATGTCACATTCCCCTGTACTTAAGCATGCCATCTTCCTGGAGTGGTAACCAGAGTGGGTCTCAGCTGATGGTATGTGCATGTATATGTGTTTGTGTGTGTGTGTGTGTGTGTGTGTGTGTGTGTGTGTGAGAATTTTTCCCTGACACAGCCTATCCCTTGTTCGGTCCGCTCCCTTGCTTGGTCTGCTGAATAAATTGAACTTGGCAGTCTCGCATGGTTTGGCGTTCTTTTTTCCCTGGTGACAAACATCTATAGCTTAAGCAGCAAAAGACTGTTTTGAAGCAATTATACCTCAAAAGGAGAAAATGTATCCCAGCTCCTTGACTGAAGATTTGGAGGAACAATACTCTCCGGTTCTTTATTCATTATCCAGGGAGAGGCTTCAACCAAAGGGCGGAGGATAGTAATATTTAAAACACCTGGTTCAAAGAAACATTTTGGTAAGAATTTATGTGAATCCAAAAATGAAGGATATATGTCTCAAACCTCCAGAAAAACACGCTTATCTAAGTGTAAAGAAAGTTACTATCAACTGGCAAAACTCAACATGAGAATGTGATACTGGTGGCCACAGATAATACTGGATCACTGAGGCAATTACAGAATAGTTGGACAATTTTGGATTACCCAGAGTGTGTTCAACAATAAACTGCATTTGCTACTTGCTCGGAGTCTTGGGTAACATCTCATTTGAATAGTGAGCAAAATATCCCAAGCAAGGTAGGGCAGACCATAGACCCATGTTTACTGAATATTACTTTCAGGAAGATGTACTTCCTATTCAGAACAAGCATAGGTCTTCACTTTATTTTATACTTTGGAATCAGACCACTGAATGGATTCAACTAGAGATAATGATTGTCTCCTTTTATTGTTTTGATTAATTTTAATGTTCCTCAAAACATTTTTTCCAACCCAAACCAAAAGTCCACTTTATCCTCTATTATCTACCCCATATGGGGACTTAGAAGTTAGGGTGCAAAGAAAACCTGTGGGACCTGTTACTATTTATCTACCCTTCCTTCAATCTGAGATTTGAATACTTTAATGAGAATCAATTTCCTTGGGGGCAATACTGGAGTGCTACTATAATAAATGACTGATGGTTGCCAGCAGGTTTTCTTTCTTTCATTGTCGTGAACAGAAGCAGCATTTAAAAATATGTAAAACCTGGAAGTGTGATAGGTGGGAAATCTCTTCCCCATGCTTATGATCGCAGATTTTGAGAAAACTGTTTTAGTATCCTATGGTTCAAAGCAGTCTACCTTCATCATCCCCCTTCTTCCAGGGGAATCATGTGTTTCTCTGTCTGGATTTTTTAAAATATGTTTATTTTGTTTAGGATTTACCTGTTACCCCACAGTGTATTTTATAGAATACAGTATCTGCAAATAACTTCACAAAGATAACTATCCATTTCAGAATCTAACTTCTTTGTACTGCTACTATCAGGTGGTTGTTTCCATGTCCTATTGGCATCCCCTATTTCAATTATATCTTTCCAGCTTCTTAATAACATATATTGAACTTTTCCAACAGCCAGACAATGGGTCCACAGCTAGATCATTAGATGAAGACTGTGAAACATTCAGTGTTTTTTGACAGTAAATACACAGAGAATCTATGCATTTGGTAATTATTTTTGTTTGTATGTCTAACAGGGGGTAAAGATATGGCAGTTGTCTGTCTGTTCATTTAGCCCTTCAAAGTGTCATTTATTTAATTCTATATTTCCCAGAGTTTCTTCCACAAGCTCCTTCTTCCCTATCCTTTAACTGCCAGAAGTGTGGAAGCCTATCTACATGGGAGAAACACATTTTCAAATTTCCTGTCCAAATAAGAGTTTTGAAGGTTCTGACTCCACCATTGTAATTATTTCTGTTGTTATTTTGTCAGAAAAGAAATTAAACTATCCTACCTGGACATTCTCGTACAGGGTCCTGCAAGACAGCAGTAGCTGGATCACTACAGGCCTCAGCAAGATGCTCTTCTACATCCCTGCTCCGAAGAAGTTCAGTCCCAGAACCATCAGCATAGACAATGAAGAACCTAGACCACCATCACACAAATCTGACCAAATCTAATGGCTTTCAAATTACACTCTTTTCTAGATGGCAAATAGGAAAAAGCACTGTGATGACATAACGAGAAAATGGAACTTCAAGATGAGGACATCAAGTGTGCAAATCCTGAGTTCTGAATAAAGAATGTGCAAATCTATGAACCCTGTGCAAATACAGCGTAGTGAAGAAAGAGTCTATGTAAATCTATGAAGCTGGGGCATTTTACCTGGGGACATGCTCATCACAAGTGGTAGGTTCATTAATTTCTGGCAATACTGATGCTGAACTTCTGTCTTCCTTGTCATCAAAGCCAACGCTAGGAACAAGCACAGATGTCCTGCCATCAGCCATGACCTATAATAGAAATTATATAAAATGATTTGAGTTACATGATATATTTTAAACAGGAACTTGCTTCTGAACTGTAATATGGTCTAGCCCAGTGAAAGAGACAGAAAAATCATATTTCAAGTTGAGCAGCTAAACATTCAGGCATAAAAGTAATGACAAGGAAAAAGACAAAACAAATGGTTCTAGACATGTCATAGAAATGCTAATATCACATGCTGATATTTAATAAATGCTCAAGGATTGTTAGTTGTCAAATAGAGCCAAACTTGTTTAAATTCTATCTTCAACGTATACATCTGCAAGCACTAACAGATGACCTCACAGAAAAATATACTCTTACTCATTAGACCAGGTAACTGCACACACAGACAGGCACTGATATAACTCTGTGAGTTATATATATATATTTGTGTATATGCATGTATAAAAACATACAGACACACACACACATATATACACACACACCTACATATATATAGATATATACATACAGATATACACACAAATATGTATGCATACATGGATATCTATGTATCTCTCTACACATCTATATAGTGGGCCCTTTTCAGGCATTCATTTACTTTAAAAAATATGGTCCCAGATAGTCCCATGATACTACTTACTGAATTTCTATAGTATTTTCCATCTTGAAAGTACCAAGTGATTATTAACTACATATTAACATATACACACAAGGTAACTAACAAAGAATAATAACCTACTAAGGAATAATGATGTCTCTATTTCTTAATATTGTCAGTTGAAGGACAGATGCCTTTGGAAGATACAGTTTGGACCAGAGTGATTCAAAGGACAGTTCATGAGCTGAATCTGACACACCCAGACCATACCCTTTTTGCTTTAGCCTCAGGTGTAACTAGGACTGAGAATGAACCTATCCTGTTACACCTGTATCTGGCTGCCATCCCTAGCAACCCTGTTGAAAGTGAGAACAACACTTGAGGAAATGGAAAACAGCTGTTTGTAATGGTGGGCAGGACCCAACAGCTGGATGCCTCCTACTACATCTGTACATGGTCAGAAGCTTACACCCATGAGGTGCCTCTGGTCCTGCATCCACCTGGTCACCTGCTCCACCACATGAGCACACTCCTTATCTTTGCACTGAATGAAAATGGGGTCTTGATATAAAAATAGCATGTAGTTATGTAACTAACAAGATACTCCATGAATGGCAAAAACAATGAAAGTTGTTTTTCCTACGGATATTCTTCATCTCAGCATCCCCTCATATTGCATTAATCTCCTTTTTCTTACTACACCCCATACCCTCTGTGATCACTTTTCCCACAATACCTTCAACTGCCTCACAGCCTCCTCAGCCTCCTTCCTTTGTTCCCTAAGTACTGACTGGGAAAAAGCAGGATGTGCTATGATTGATGCCAAGCAACTTCACTGCTAATTTGTAGTGTACTGATTTTGTAGGAACTTGATATCTACCCCTCTGTCAATTAGTTCAAAATTTATTAAGGAGAGATTGACAGATAGCAGAGATTTATATAAGCACTGTTTATCCAGTCTAGGAAACCAGCTGAAAAAGTGTATTATGATGCATATGTCCAATGGAGTCTTACTGCAATTTCACAGGAATCTGGAAAAAATGGCAATGATTACAATTGCAACAACAGAAAGGATACTCTGAGGATGTCATATTTAGAATCACGATGCTACTGGATGCCACACACAGGATAATGTTACTGACTCATGAAAAAAAAAACCACCCTTAATTAGAAAACAATATGCAGGTCACAAACCCCTAGACAATGTTTCCTGAACTCAAAACTAAGTACTAGCCTAATGCAAACATATCTGCCTTAGGTGAGAAAGGATCACAGTGCAACCAGTATTACTTTAAAAACGGAATCATTGTTTTTATAATGGTAACTGTCTTACCGGGCAGATTAGAGTGTTTTTATGAGGCGAGGTAAAGTGTAGACCATGTATTTTATTTCAACCTGTGTGATTTACTCTAAAGGAAATGGAAATACAAAAAGAAGAAATCCTGAGACCCATCACAGTCTCAAGAACATTTCAGAGAGCTGGTTCAGCAGCTGTTTCTTCTGGCTAGCCAGGCTGCCTTAGGAATTAGTAACAACAAGCCTACAAGCTGACTTTGAAAGATGTTTATGAGATAATATTCCTTAAGATGCAAAAACTTGCTTCCTTCTATGTATTTTACCTTGAAAAGATTTCCTTCAGGATCCACCACCTCACAAATAGTGCTGGAAGTGTGTTTCATAACATATCTTCCTGCTTGCTTCCCTTCTTGCTTGCTGATGAATTTATTATTATTATAAACTTCATGAGTATAAACTGCTGAACAATCTTCATCAATGAAAAGGGAGCCTATCCTCCTGGGTAAAACCTGTCAAAGTAAAAAGGAAGTAGGTTCAGTCCTTAATGGTGAAATCTTCAGTTTAGATGTAGCATGAAAATGAAGAATAGATGCAAATCAAGAGGATGGGTCTCAGACCTTTGCTACTAAATCATCTGGTTTGGAAGGAGAGAAAGAAGAAAGATGAGGTCCAGGAGATAGGCTGATGACAGTCTGTGTAATATTTTCTGTAACTTAGGGCAATTTAAGATTTGGATTTAAATAAAAGAGAAAATATATTGTTGTGAGCAAATATCTAAGTATTGGCAGAGTATAAAAGAGTCAAAGGAATTGGGAAGGCTACAGGGAGGGAGTTAAAATAGCCAAGGTGAGAGAAGCTGACGGTGAGGACATGGCATTCGGAACACAAAGATTAATTAAACTATTACAAACTAAAAATAATACCCACCTGATATGTTCCCTGTGGCTTTGCTATAATAGATGTCCCATCTCCAAAGATGGTACAACAGGTACTGTTCTCACAATTTGTTATAACAGTAGCAAACTCAGGATTCTCCACTCTCATACATTTCACCTTTCTTGTGATGGCTTCTGAAGGTTCATCTAAGAATACAGAACAACTAGACAGGACTACATGAACCATGGAAAAGTCTTAAGATTCAATTTGCTTTTCTCTCAGAAGGCTGGTCCTTTATCTCCTCAGTACAAGACCCTGATAAACTTTTCTTCATAAAACCTCTTTTTTCACATAGTTTTATGTTATATAAGTAATATGCAATGTTCACATTTTTGAACTGTGCACTTAACATAGGCAAATCCAACAGCAAAAAATGTCTGTGAACATCTGTGGCTGGCCAGGAGATCATGCTTAACTTTATCAAATACAGTATTAACCATAATGATCTGGATATGTGTACCATACAGGCTGGACTACTGAAATTCCTTATGCCTGCGATACAAGTACTAGGATGTGAAGGAACTCCTATTCAGCAGCACAAGCCATGGAAAACACATCAAACTGATATGCTAATCTGGCTACTGTCTTCCCATTGAACAGAGAGATCAGTGCAAGGCCATTGTTTTGATTTTTAAAATCTCACAGGGAAATATTCCTGTCTACCAGAATAACTGTGTTTTTTCTACACAATCAGAACTTCCTACTGTGTTTGAACACAACAGGCCTGATGTCCACCCAGTAAATATACACTCCATGTTAATTACAGGAGACAGAATTTGTTCAGCAAATGAACCAAACATACAGAATATACTGACAGCCAGCAGAAACACAAATTATCATTAGCCTCACTTGTTTCAGGGAAAAATAAGTTTCACTTCTGTAGGTGTGGCATTTTCCAGAGTCATATCCAAACAAATTTTGAGTATCTTCAAGGATACTCTACATACGCTCTGGGGAATCTGAGGATGCCCTGTCCTCATACACCTATTCAGTTAAGAATCAAATAATCTTACTTACTGGTATCAGGGAAGATGGAGAGAGGGCAATGAACATTTAAGAACTTACAACAGGCACTGTGGTCTCATGGTGAAGATAGATTATGTAAGTGTACACATGGAGAGAAGGAAATTTACTTGCTAGCTAAAATGAAATTTTTGCACTGAATACTGATGGAAAAAAGACTAAGCAGAGAAATTGAGCCCAGACTGTATTACTGTATTTGTTACCTATGGTATCAGTATGTGCCTTTTTTTAGTATATTTTGACAATTATCTGCTTCGCAAGATATAGCAGAGAGGTGCTCCCCTTTCGATTTTACCTGTTTCTTCACTATCCTGAGGTACAAAAAGTTCTTCACAATCTTGATAAAAAGTGGTGATTCTAGTACCATCAGCATGATCTACAACTCTGCTGCCATCCAGCTTCTCAACTATTATCACAGCATCGTCTCGTACAGTCATAACCTGATATAATAAAGGAATACTGATTTACATTAGCATGGAGATACCTGTAACAGCATCATCAGTAACACAAGACATTACCTACTGAAACTCTGAAGAAGCTAGGCCACTACAACTTTATCAATTTGAAAGACTGAAGATTCACATTTTCTTCTGAATCTAAAGCTTTTGCATTTTTATCTGTACAATAACACAGCCTGAAGGATATGTGTTCAATGAACAAGTTCTACAATGCTTACAATAGCAGCCATGTCTCTTAGCTTAGTAGACAGTGCTATTATAACACAAAAATTGTAGTACCGTTTCATCAGCTGGGTCAGTTGCCTGATAGATTAAGAGTGGCTTTAGATTCATTCGCTTTGTTCCCTCAGTGCCCACTTGAAAGCCTGAAGGGGTTGTTGTTATCCAGGTTCCTGACTCTTTCTCCTTAGGTCGCTCAGTATTAACCAGACACTGAACAGCATTTTCAAACAACTCATCCTTGTTTGGGTGTGTTAGACTGTTTCTGTGGCTGCCCTTTCCTGCAGGAACACAAATTTCTGTCAGACTTGTATCAGATTTCTGTACTGGACTCTAAGGCAAAAGACAAACATTAGTAAACTTAAAAGTTCCTGTAAGTATTGGCTTCGGCAGTGTTAAAAGAACTATTTATCAGGCTAGAGGGAAGTTATAAGAGCTGTTATTCAAAGATGTGTCCTTGGACCAATCTTATTTAATTTATTCATTAATGACCACAGCAGAAAAAGTAAATAGCATGCTAATGAAATCTGATTATGACATGACACTGGAAGGCATCATCAATGCAGAAGAGAATCTGAATGGCTTACAGGGAAAAAAGCACCCAAAACTATCGCATGAATAAGCTTGAGAACTAACATAAATGGAATTTGATAAAATCCAGTAGAATTAAGTTTAATGAAATAAGGACTAATAAAAATAGTTCCTGCTTCAGACACTTGCAACAGTAGAAGAGGAGAAAGACCTAGAGGTACCAGCCAAATACAGGATGACTACAAGTTATCATTGTGAAAAAACAATGACAAAAAGGCAAGTGCAATCCTACGGTGAGCCAGAAGAAGAGAGATGGAGATTCTATTGTGAAAGGTAATGGAGAGATCTTATTAGATAGATTAAGAATACTAGAGAGAATTCTGGTCACCCATGTCCAAGAAAAGGAAGTAGACTAAGTGTAGACAGGGGACAACAGAATGATCCAGAGTGGAGTCTGAAAGATTACAGTATATACATCCTAACACCAAAAAAAAAAAAGGCAAAAAGGAGATATGACTGTTTACTATAAATTCATCAAGGCTAAGCACAGGAGAGGAAAGGTGGTGGGGAAGTGAGTATTAATGAAGGATAAGGAATAAAGGATAAAAACTTGCCACAGATATGGAGACTGAAAATCACAAAATGGTTTCTCAGAGAAGTTCTCAAACATCCTTCCAGATATCTTAGGGAATGTTCTAAGAACAGGGGACTGGACTCCATGAGTCAGAAGTCTCTTTCTGAGAGACTTTTCTATTTGGCAGCAATTTTTGTTCATACACTTCCAAAGCAGATCCAATGAAATTATATGAGCCAATGAAATCCAGCGAAATGTTATGACCGGTCATAATTATTCTTTTTACTATGTAACACTGACAGTGATCTGGGACCACACACTGAGGTATGAAGTAAACTTGTACTTGGTCCTTTCTCTGTCAAACACTTAACAACATAAGAATGGTTATACTGGGACAGTCAACAGATCCATACAACCAACTGATAATGACGAACAGTGGGTACCTAGGAATACATACAGTGAGAAAGAAAAATATAGTAAGTCCTCTGTGATATACTCTCCTTTTAAAAGAGGAGCTTTTCTCAATACCAAGAGTAAAAACTGTGTAACATATAAACAAGGATTTCACACTACTGTAGGTACAAGGATTTCTTTTAAAACACTTCGTGTTGAATCACTCTGCTACCGATGTAGTTCTCACATACCCTTTTACTTACGAGAGTCCTTGCATGTGTGAAGAGAGCTGAAATGCAAGAGAACTGACCTTCTGTGAAGGTAACAGATTAGCAGCGTACAGTAGTTGAGCACAGAAAACTGCATTTTCACACTGGCAGAATTTTCAGACTAAAGAAAAATGCCCCTTATTAAGTATCATTAGCCCCTGCTAATTTTAAATCTGCCTGAAGTTCTGGAAATGTTACCTTTCTTAGTGCTGGTCTCAGGCAAGGGCTCTGGTTCTGGTAATGGTTGGGTGTTATCTGGAATTACAGGTCGTGGTATGACTGGGCCAGAATCAGGACTCGTACACACTGTGCCATCAGCAAACAGAATCTATAGAAAACCAAAGACATACTAGAGGGCTAAAATTATTCCAAATAATAACAGAAAGTCTCAAAAGAGTGTGGAGCAAATACAGTATGTACTAGAATATTGTGGATGACAGAGGAAGAAAAAGTAGGAGACTCGCAGAATCTATGCAAGAAAATAAAGAAGCTCTCACAAAAAGAAAGGACTAATAATTGCTGCAGTTCACATGTAATCATCAGCGATTCTATTTAGTAATAAATAGGCATTATAAAAGAAAACAGTAAAAACAATTCTAAGTAATTAGTCAAATGTTGATGGCTTTTTTGAATACAACATTTTCTAGCAGTGGTAATACATTTGAACCACCATATTGATCTTTATTCAGGTTTTGCAAATTTCTAGGATTGTTGTCTGATTTTTAGCCACCAAAACGGTTAACAAAAGAAGTCACAGTTATTTACCTTATTATAAGTATTTTCTGAGCTATGTTGTCCCTAACATTCAACTCTTGATATGCATGTCCCCTGGGGCAATATCTGTTTGAGTATTCTCAGCATCCTGAGTGTTTTTGTGTGGTAGAAAAAGCCTAGAATACCCCAATCATCACTAAATTAATTTGCAAATACTGAGTACAGATGTTGTAAGGAGAAGGATGGCACGTTGCAAAAAACTAATGAAAAACACACAGACATATCTCAAGAGTGACAGTTACTGTAATACAATTAACCATTTCTTTTTTGAGTGCTTGTCTATATGCATTTTACTCTTGACTCACAGACAGCAAATTAATATAGAGAAGCAGGCACTCAGAATCTGCTTATACAAAGACTGTGGTACAATCATGCTAGACATAGGAGATCTGGATTCTTCTGTCAGAATAGAGTATCTTGTGAATATACAGACTAATAGCAGCTAGCTTCTTTGCATATTAATTTAATGAGATTCTGGGTAAACAGTTTAAGATCTAATGCAATGTATCTTTATTTGTACTAGGAGCTGTAGTCTATTTAGACTGTAAAAAGATTTGAGGAACTAAAGCAGTCATTTTGGCAGTTTCTGAGTCAAAATTAACAGCCCTCTTTTAATCTGTTTTCCAACTCTACATAGAGTCTTAGACTTTAAAAAGATGGTTGCTAGTACATTGATTGCAGTATCTGCAAAGACAGTATCTAGTCTATAGCACCTAAAATGTGCCAGAACTCTGGGCAGCCTAAATATGCATGAACAAAGAAGGCACTTGGGAATATAAAGAATCCTTTTGATGAAAATTTAGAATGCCTAATTGTGTCAACAGGACTGAAGAATCGTTCAGGTCATTTCTGGATCATGTATGACTGTTTAGATTACTGAAAAAATATATGGATCCTTTGGTGAATCATGCCAAGAATATGCAAAGTCCAGTTAATTCCCAACTAATTCACACTTGAGATGTTTAAGTGTAGAAATATAGCTCTAAAAATCCTGCTTAGGTACTCCTTAATCCCAAGGTTGCCTAAAATTTACAGATGCCTAAAATTTTCATCATAAAAATTCCACAAGTGGCTTAAGTTCTGATTTTGAACAAAGCCAGGAACATTTTAGTCTTGATACTGCTGCACAGCTCAATGGTTACTTAACTCCTACATCTACAAATTAGACACTTTTCTGTCTCAGCTGGCAAATACAAGTTCAAGGGGAAATCACAATAAAGCTGCTTCCAATGAAGTCTATTAAACATACCTGGGTAGATCCATCCGTCATGTACTTTATGACAGTTCCTTGACTGGTGATGACTCTTGACACCTCTTGCTTTACCACTGCTGTATAGAGATGAGAGTGTTCTATCTTTTGGGGGTGACTCTGCCTAACCAGAATTTCCAGAGTAGGCTTCTTGGCCTCTTCTCTTTTGGTGTCTTCTTGCTTCATTTCACCTTCTGTAACCTCATGTTCCTTCACTGCACTGTCTATGACCTCCTCTTCCTTGGCTTCATTTGCTTTGATCTTATCTTTCTCGACCTCCTCTTCCTTGGCTTCATCTGCTTTGGTCTCACTTTTCTCAGCCTCCTCTTCCTTTGCTTCATTAGCTTTGGCCTCACTTTCCTTTACCACCTCCTTCTTAGCTTCAGCTGTAGTGGCTTCACCTTTTGAATCTGAAAACAAATTCTGAATGACTTATTACTGTGTAGCAGACATTCAAACAATGCTAAACACCCAGCATTACAATGTCTATAGAAGATATTCAGTTTTTAGGAGGAGAAAATCTTTAATCCATTCAGTGAAGGGCTGTCTCTCCTTCTCAGAGGACAATTCAAAGCAGACATCTACTCAGATACTCTGCATCCTCCTGTGGAGGTACCTGTCTTTTCCAAGTGGAAATAAGGGAAAGTTGACATTGGATTTAGTACAAATGCTGAAATTTTAGAAGGCAGAAAGTGGGTGAAAGGAATTTCTTAACTGTCCATAATGGTGAAAAAGTTACTGAGTTCCACCAAGTTTGAGACTGTACAGAAACTGAAGTTATATATTTTGTCTGACCTGAACAAAGAATTTGTTTAGAATAAGTTATGGCAGTGTGTAGAGTGTGCTAATAAGCATAATATGTAATTGTGCCAAGAGACTATATGTATGCATCCATAACTGCTCTGTTCCCCTCAGCTACTCAGTATTTCAACTTAAGCTCCTTGTCAAATTGTATACATTTGAAAATCCAGTGCATCCTCTTTACTGTATTTCAAAACAGATCATATGATCACATTTACCCTAAACTGGCAAAAGATTTTGATATGGAAAGGGAAGGGATGTCTGAGAAGAAAAGTGGGGGAAGCTTTTTCTAGTAATTCTGGCCTATGTGACCAAAAAAATCATGACATTCCTCTCTCATGTGATTATTAATCTGTGCTGGAGCTTTACGCACCATGCTACATTTATTAATGTGATTTAATACAAATTATTTATTTATTTATTTATTTATATATATCGGACTTGACACTTAGCTGGTCGCTAAGAGATCAGGATGATATTACTGTTGTCTCATCAGTTGCCAGGAATACAATTGATTCTGAGGGTTTTTATGCCATACCTCACACAGAGGATGCTTTGGAATGACAGCAAACACGTACTTGGTATATGTGATAAATTTGGTATGTTCCTGGACACATTGGCACCTCTGCACTTGTGTTGATGCATTTTAACACACTCAATAGCTCCAACACAGCCTGGAGTGGACAGATCTATTGCACACAGGCATTAAATGAGCATTGTAGGTGGCTGTTTTTAAAACTGACCTGATGACAAATGTAAAATCCACTGTAATTCATGACAGATATTAGTCAGCTTCAGAACCTAATGCCATGACTACAAAAAAACAAGTATTACTACAGCTTAGTGTGTTCAAAGATGGACCTCCTGCTAGTTTTCAAAAATACTGCGAAATTGAATCATTGCAGAAGAATTTGTCACACACGGACGCTTAGAAGGGTCACATAACTGAACAATCTTCAAAATGATGTTCACAGGTAAGGGCAGAAAGAGTTATTATGACTATCTTGTCTATACATATTGGATGACACAAACCAAAGGACTTCTTTGAAGTAATATCTGTTTGAAACAGATCATATCTTTTAGAAAAGAAACCAAAACTGATTTTAAAATACCCAGTAGCAGAGAATCTATCACAGACTATTAAAACAAACATTAAAAAATGAATAAATCTTAAATCTAGTGTAAAAGTATGACTCTTCAACTTCCAGCCTCCAAAATTTGTAATACCTTTGTATACTGTGTTTACAAGCTATCATCAAGATTTTGTTTCCTTTGTGGGCAACTTCTAGACCAGGACCAGTCAATCCTTGGACCTTTCCTTTGGTAATTAGATTGAGTTCTCTGGTGACATGAGCTCACTATAAGATATGTCTTCCAATCCTTTAATCATTCTTGTCACTCCTCCCTGAATCTTTCCAAATATGAACATAAGAACAGGATGTACTATTCCAAAGAAGGTGCAGATACAGATAACAAAACAACCTTCCTATTGTCACTCAAGATTCCTCTGTATATACATTTACAAATTGAACTAGCTCATTTTCATTAGTATTCCAATATGCATGCCAGTTCAACTGATTATCCAACATGACTCCCAAGTCCTTTGTAGGGTTGCTGCTTCCCTGTCCCCCAACTTGTTATGTTCAACAACTTGCAATCCCAGATTTTACATGTTTGCACTAAAACATATTATTTGTTTATGTTGAGATTGCTATCAAATAGACACTATGACAGAATTAACAACCTGAGATGTTAAAAACTTCATTTTTTTTACATATAAACTCATCAAGGCAGAAATCACTTTCTTTTTCTGTAATTTTAACTTCTTTAAGAATTCCTGATTCTACGGTGGTTCAGAAAACTAACCTTCAAAATTTTCACCAAGGAAAGTTAATACTAGCCCATTGGGACAGGAGACATTCAAACTTGGGAAAGCAAGAGAATTTGACATCACTTGTGCTTGGGAAGCTGGTTCTTCCATTTCCACCTACAGAATGAAATGTGAATTAGTTCTATTCCACATTTTAAAAGAATTAAAAAAATTAGACTACAGATTTCAGTTGCACCAAAACATTTCATAAAGGTGTTTTCTATCACTCATTTTAATCAGTTTGAGAGCTTATGGATTCTGAAGTGGAAACATTAGCTTATTTTCTTTGATTGTGCTATCTTATTCTATGTCGCTGCTCTTGGAAAAAAAAACAAACAAACCCTTCCTAGCTGTTTTCATTTTGCTGAGTTGTTATGCTATCTTGTGCACAATGTCAGGGTGAGATGATAGTAAATGGAAAATGTGAAGCAGAAGAGAGTGAAATAGTTACTGAATTTGCATCAGCTATTTTACCTACAGTCATTAAAACAGCACAAAGGATAAGTAGAACAGTACTTCCAGCCTGCTGTAAATACAGCATTGACTCGAGAAGAGGGCAGAAAGGAATCCTTGGCAGTCATGGACGCAATCGTCTTTGCACTGCTCTGAAGGTGGAAGTTGTCCTGATGATTAGAAAAGATGAGGATGACCTAGGGAATGTTTGAGGACCCTGGAACATTTGAGAATACAACAATGGACCCTGAGATGTCAATCCCCCATCATTTTGAATTCTAATCCTGTAAGATGAAAACAACCAATTTTGGGTTGCAGATAGATGTAGAGAGAACTAGTCCTGGTATTATCCTATATTCTTGATTTCTAAGAATAGCAGAATGATCCTTTGAAATCTGCTGAAGTGTTTAAAGAAGGCCTCTCACTGCACGCACAGGGGACTAGCTAGTAGTAGAAAAATTCTGCAGCATTCTCCTGGGAAAAATTTGCAGATGTTTTG
Organism: Apteryx mantelli; assembly: GCF_036417845.1. Classification (NCBI taxonomy): domain Eukaryota; kingdom Metazoa; phylum Chordata; class Aves; order Apterygiformes; family Apterygidae; genus Apteryx; species Apteryx mantelli. The sequence continues at coordinate 133,514,988 of NC_089978.1, forward strand.
CCACCTGTTTTTCTGCATATTGGATACTGTATATTTGTTGGTTACTTTATGTTGCATTACTGGCTAATTAAGGATATCCTCAGTGTCCTAATATCATAGTCACAGGATCATGGGGTAGAAGTCACAAAATAGGGTAAAAGTAACCTTCAGTGGCCACCAACTACTTCTCCCTGTCTAATGGTAAAAAATGATGTATATGTATATCATTAGCGAAAACTGTTAATGTAATCTGTTCTATAAGTCTCCAGGGCTGGAGGTTTCCTAGCTTTCCTAGGCAAGCTATTTCAGTGCCTTACCTTGCTTAACATAAGCAAGATTCTCCTGGTTAGCCCGAATCTTTCTTGCAGAAGATTAGTTAATTTCTTCTGATTATGTGGGCAAGCATAAGAGATGATGATGTTCCTTTAACTTTGCATCAGGCTGTCCTGTCTCCCAGCTCCAGATTAAACAAACGCCAACTTAATCTCTCCTCACTGGCCAAGTTTTCTAGACCTCTGAACTTTTTTAGTGCTCTCCTCTGAACTCTCCACAACAGGGCTTATATTTTTCTCACAGTGCACTGTCCTTAACTGAACACAATACTACAGCTGAGGCCTTACCAGCCCTGAATGGAAGAATTATTTCATGTATTTTCCAGGCTATACTCCTGTTTATTCACCTCAAAATGGTGTTTGCCCTTTTCACAGCAAGATGGCATTGTTGACTTATGTATAGCTTGTGATTCATTACAACTCCCAGACCTTTTACTGCAGAACTCTTATTGACAGAACAGTTACCCATTCTATATCTATATATTGATTATTTACATATAATTGTAGAACCTAATACTTATTCTTACTGAATTGCATCCTCTTTGCCAGACTATTTCTCTGTTAATTTGTCAAGATCATTTTGAATTCTAATCCTGTCCTCCACAATACTTGCAGACTCTCAGAGTCTTGTGCCCTCCACACTAATAAGGATACTCTCTTTCAGAGTTTTTATTAGAACACCAAAAATTACTGGACCCAAGACATTCTAAACCAAATAGCAAAAAGCCTTTTGGAAGAAGATGAGGAATTATTGATGCCCCCCTGCAAGACTTTTAATGGTAGAGGGATTTCTTTGCACAGGGTTTGTTTATACTCTACAATTGCTGTATGTTGTGCTAAGTCTTATTTGGCAACTTTCTACACCACTTTCCCTCCTCAAGCTTTTTAAATACCTAGTTAAACTTGTTGAAGTTAGGTCAGCAGGACTGTTTGTGGGTATGGACATAACCCTTGTTGAACCAAGAGCCACAGCATTACCTCATCCACTAGGTACCATGGAAGCAGCATAGTTATTTTGTGTTTAGAGAATCTTCCAAGGTCATTTTTACAATTCTCAGTACCTGTTCATTCTTGCCTTTTTAATTACTCACTTCCCGCATTTGCTGTGTACTGGAAGCAATCTTCTGTTTTGAATAAACCTGCTTGTCATTTAACTCTTCATTTCCATATTGCTCATTCCATCCCTTTGTATAGCTCAGCCCAGTTCTGTTAACAGGATGATGATGTCTACTCAGCCTGCCATTCACTTGCCAAGGGAGCTCAGAAGATACCTGATAAACCTCTGGTGAGGTCATAACAAGGGTGATTTTGAGAGATGCAGACAAAGTAACCAGAACAGACAAAGGACCAGTTTTCCAAGACATAGTTCTGAAAAAGGAATGATCAGATCTTTAGACCAGAAGCTGGTCAAACCCCTCAGGGCAGTGTCCAAAAAAATGGTAACAAGAACTGAAGTAGAATTTCATGAAGTGCCTTTGGAACTGGAAGCCACCACAGTTGGATGGACTAGTGTTAATTTTCCATGGAAAAATTTCTGAGGAGTGTAACAAAAGAGAAGATAGAGCAGGAACAGATAGCAGACCTACTCCCTGGTGCCATCACTCACTTTCTTTATGCACTACCCACCATTCTATGGAAGAAGCAGCAACCAAGAGAGAGGAATGACTGGTTTACTGGGGGGAAAAAAGTCATGAAAGATATTATATGCAGCAGACTGGCATTAAATTTGGCTGAGGGTGAGAACCAGGACATTCAGCTAGCATTTTTTTCTGCATCATTTCAGCCATATTTGATTAAAGATGGAGTCAAGCATGGGGAAAATTAAAACATACTACTACTATATGCTTTAAACATCTTTGCAGTTAGTCTGTGAAGATCTTAAGAATCACATTTAACAAACCTAAGCACATATCTAGAAATGATACTCTCTTTTGTAACTTGATCACTAAGGTTAAAAAGGAGAGCTTTTTATCATAACTAGCATTAAAGAATTATCCCAGACAGTATATTTTAGGGCATTAGTGTTATGTGAAAATGTTTATGGACCTCATTGCTTTGTGCTCTGATTATGCCGATTTTCAGAAGATTGTCCTGTGCTAAACTGAGTTGGTGTTGACTAAATTGCTTCTCAATACTATTAATGTTTCTTTCTTCTCTTCTCTCAAGTGCTGTTTGGAGAAAACAGTGTCAAAATAGAAAAGAGATCAAATCAGTTCAAACGGCAAACTCCTGAATCCACTTTCAGCATCCTGCTAATATTTCCTCACACAGTTTTTTAAGAACTTTTCATGTAAGTGATACTCTGACTGGTCTGTGAGATCAGGCAAACCTCTTGTGGTTGCCTTAAATATTCTGCCAATAGTTAGCTAATGACCTGATATAATTTAGGTTAGTTGTCTTGCAGAGGGGAACTGTGACCCATTTCTGAACAGATATGTCCTCCCCCACTTACACATTTTAATGCCAAAAAACCTTCTCATAGAGACCTGTGGAAGAAGTTCAAGATAACTGCTGGTCATTTCTGATCCACAGGCTCCTGTAAATCCTGTATTACTCTGCACTAACTGTCCCATACCAGAAATTCAGAATCTGCTTTGGAAATGTCATCAATCTTTTCTGAATGCCTATTCTGCCATAGAGATACTTCAGCCATAGGCAAAAGCAACTGACTCAGTGGATCCCTGGCTTGTTTCCAGCTGCAAAGGATCAAACTGCAGATCAAGTTTTTGCGAAACTGTTTCCACTAAATTACTGGTCGAGTAAAGACATTCCAACACAGGTTCTGGAAAGCATGGAGAATTTCTCCTACTTGGTTAAACTAAAAATTAATTTCTAGAGCAGTTCTAGTCAGTGAGATATTAATAACGTAACATGCGTAACTGTAAAGCCCAAATGGACACAAATACATGGACCATGGAAGACACATTGGTCTACATCATGGAATCTTAAAGGCTAGCTTCATTAGCAACTGCCAATAAGCACATCTTTGACCAAAAGAAAAGAGTAAAACATTCCTTTAGAAGCAACATATGTTGTTAGGCATTTGTAAAGGCACAGCTCAAAGCTCTCAGAGGAACATATGTTTCTGTCATCTAACTTAATATATTGGCATTGTTTGGTTGTTTAATTAATTTCTGCATTAACTGGATAACGTCTGTTCTCTCACCTTTCCTTCTTCCTGCTTTACAAGGTCTTCTGGTGGTGGAGGGCTTATTTTACTATGGCTCCCTCTTGTAGATGGCAGGAATTTTCCTGATTTTTGTTTGACTGATTTATGACTTTTTGCTGAAGTTGATGTAGCAGAAGGAGAAATGACAGTTGGAATATGAACAGAGGGGATGTTCAGAATCATTGCTAAGTCAGGATCTGTTTCATCTTCTAGGGAAGGAAAAAACAATATCTTTAAAGCAATAAATTAAAGTCTCATATATATAGATGGTCCCATTCTGTTTTTGAAAAAATTGTATACACTAAGTTTTATCTTAGAAATAATAAAATCAGTGACATCACATACAGGGCCTGAGTATATGAAATTATTTGGAAAATCTTTCCATAGATGGACTACTCATCAATAAAAAGAGAATCCTGAAATGGTTGTTTCCTGTAGCTCATCATTTGTCTCTCAAAAATAGAAAATAACTTTTTTGTTCAATTTACCTCCAGAATACTTATATAACTGGAGACATTTTGAGTCTAGGGTATAGGAAAAGATCAGTGTTACTATGCTTTATCACAGACTGACTCCAGCAGTTTTAGGCTACATAGCTCCATTTTGCTATAATGACTCAGAACGATTCTGATGATGTAGTCTTGCTGAGACTTTCCCAATTCTTAAGCGCCAAGCATTAGGCAGGAAATCAGTCATGCTGCATTTCAAAATTCTGTACTGAAATAAAATTAATCAAATTAAAATTTTATAGAAAACAATTTGGTTTCAGTGAACTGATATTTGTATTTAATCAGAAAAACAGGGTCAGCTCTAATGCTTTTTTGATACATTTTTTTAACCATCTTTTCTTGCTTGAAGTTAGCTTAAGTCCCAAATCTACAAACTCATGAAATAACAGCTTGTTTCTCACCCAGACAATTCAAGCAATTGCATTCTTGTCTGTTTTGGAAAACTTGTTACCTGAGATGGAGCAACTTATTATCCATATCTTAACCACACTCATATAGATCAGAACCCGAAAACACCAGAGAGCAAAGCATGAGGATCTCAGAAAACAGCTTCTAAATATCTTTTTTATTTAAATAAATGGCTTGACTTGCTTAGCAGTTTCTAAAAGTACGAAGTTTAGCAACAAGACAGTTCTTTGCAAGAGTGTCTTTAGGAAGACTTCCAAAAAATCTTTTTTTGTTTTGTTTCTTTCAATGAACAATGTTTTCTAATGTGAAAATTAATAAATCTGGCAAAAAAACCCCTAACTCATTGACAAATTACAAGCAAAATCACATCCAGAAAAAGAAGGAAAGAAACGAATACAGAAGCATGTTTATAGAACCATTCTAGTGTGAGATCACAGCATCTTCCATAATGCAAAGGAAATGTTAGTAAACCTTTGGCTGAACAAGAAAAGAGGCAGGCTGAGTCCATGTCCACTGTTTCCAGAAAGCTTGTGGCATAAACGCTTTTATCGCTGCAGATAAGAAAATGCAGAAGCCACCTCAAAAATAAAGTTCTAGACTGCTAGAAAGGCTGCTTGCATGTTCAGGAACATTTACCTTATGAATGATTCTGGATTTATGGGAACTGCAAGGTGACTCTAATTTTAAGAACCTAAGGCTAGAAAGAACTATTAGATCAGCTAGTGATAAGCTCCTATTTAGGAGTTCATGGGAAACAAGCTGCTCACTTCAGTTTTTATCTTGGTGCCAGTATTAGGGAAATGCACTGACATCTGTATATATCCATGATGCTTAGTCTGAAAAGAAAAATTAGATCACTACACAGATTTTTGAAAGCCTCATTTCCATTAGCTCACCCTATGAGTGAAGCAGGCGAATCTGACGCTGTGTTAGGTGGCTCTATTTTCAGATACTGACATTCATGCTGCAAGTCTTTTAGGGCTTTTGGAAGCCTGAGGAAAGGCAAAAAAATCTGTTTTGTTTGTAATACGCTGGCGATAAAAACTCAGCTAATTATATAAAACAGGAAAAGTTTAAAATCTTCCATGGGGCCATGCTGGTATACATTTATTAGACAGCATGGTCAAGGAATAAACAAGCAGTGGTTCCCCGCTACATGTGGACAATGAATAGAAATAGCTGATCAGTAAATTTTGACTGAGATATTGTTCCATGGAGAAGCAGAAGCAGAATAGATGAAATGAAGGACTCTGAGACAATATAAAATCACTAGTGAATGTGGTCCATCTTGTCAGGTAAATATACACATCAGTGAGAACACTGCAAACCAGGTGCAAGCTAAATCTTATCTGTAAGCAAACTTTTACCTATAGTGAGGGGAGCTATCAAGCATCCATGCTGTGAAGTGGAGCAGGCTCAGTTTGGATGATACTACTTTCCAGAGTGCTGAATTTAGGAATAAGCTGTTATAGGCAGTTGGATTCTTGATCCCTGCAGGAATCTCACCCACCCATTTACTCTGGTTGCCCTAAAGAATGAGAACACAAAGTGTGGAGGGTAACAATGAAAAAAAGTAGATTTTTGTGGTTGAGAGAAAGTGTTCTTAGAAACACTGAGAAAGAGAGAAATTCTAGAGAACTGTCAGATTAAAGAAGGTTTCCTTAACATGGATCTCTAGGATCTCAGATTCCTTAATGCAAATCTCTAGCACTTGATGTTGTACTCCCATGATTTGATCAAAGGCACAAAGAGTAAGTGCAACAGTTATCTCATATCCAGAGGCAAAAGCCCCACAGGTGACCATGCAGTGCCGGATTCACAAAGTGATGAGGAGCTTGCTTCTAAGTCTGGCTGTAAGGTGGGCCTGAAGTTAGGTGGAAGGACTTCCAAAAGGAAGATGGAAAAGATAAAATGAGAAAAACAATAAGGCAAATGAGAATTAGAGAGCTTCCAGAAAATTATTTCATTAATGCAGGGAAAATGAATGATTTCTGCCCAATTTAACCAGTCAGTGGACAGGAACTATGGATTGCATGGCATACTGTTCTGCATAAGGGATGGATGGTGTTTGAGCATAGTCTAAGTCAGAATTTTTTGGTCAGGATTTTTCAGAGTACTTGTGATACAAACACCCACAAGGGAAGTGTAGGCATAAGCAGGCAATTACAGGAAAACTGCAAACAATCAAGGAATGCCAGTCAGCAGTGCTGCACTAAAACTCAACATGGTGAAGATTATTCTAATAAAGAGTAGGAAGCTTATGGTACATATGAAAAAGTCTGAATATCACAGATGACACATAGGTGTTTAGTAAGACACATCTCTCTTTTATGCCATAATACAAGAGCTTTCACAGTCCACTACAGTGTGGATACTCTTTGGCACAAGTTTAAAAAGTCCTTTTTTAGTAATTCATTTGAAAAATGTATTTGAATAATTAAAACTGAGTGTATAGTCAAATGGTTTACCACAGTCCTCACAAAGATGCATTCAATTAAATGTTTTCGTATTTTAAGAGCCGAAAAATGCTGGCATTATTTTCTGATCAGAGAAGGTTTCACTTTTATCCGTATGATGGTTTCAGTGGCCTTTCAAATGTAATGGAAACAAAAAGCTCTTGGTAAAAGCAGATGCTATTTTCACTGTGGTTTTGTGAAGCAATTGCTTCCAGTTACTGAATGTGTTTATTGAAAGGCTGAGAGAAATCCCTCATTATGTCTGCACAACTGTAACCTAAAGTCCGAGTCCTAACATAAAATGAAAAGTTCCATAATCGCCTATATAAGTTAACAAAAATATTATTTCTTGGAAAGCCAAGAAGATTCCTCAGCAAATCACATTTTCTTTGGCTCAAATTAATTGGCTGATTTTTCTGGGCTACTTAATAACAATACTTGCAAGTTTCTCCCTGCACTGCTGTGTTTTCACAGTAAGTAAAAAAAGCATGACGACCTCCCTCCATTTTGAAATTTGAAACATAAAATATTCTTGACAATGTAATCTCATCTCAAGTCTTGCTAAAAATTCCCCACCATGTAGCAACAGCTGTTGAGAAAGGCAGAATTGCACACAACAAATTATTGAGTTAAGGGGTATATATATATAAAAAAAAATCCCCCTATGGTTCTCAAATATCCTCTTCTATTTGCTTACTTTACCTGCTGTCTTCCCTGTAGGTCCATAATAGCTCAAGGACAGCTGGATTCCATTTTCCAAGGTGGCTGAAAAGGATCCAAACTTGCTCACAGTTTTCTTTTGATTTTTCAATTTTCCTTTAAAAAATTAGAATTAATTTTAAAGATAGCAATGCATACCGGAACCATCTGACCTGCAAACCAATGAACAATGTGTGAACAATGGCACCTCAACATGGATTAATAACTTCTAAAATAGATTAATAAGGGATGGGGGAAAACTTTGTAAGGGTAATCCCTACGGTGCATTGCCTGTCATTCCACTTATGGGGCGGGGGCAATGTTTTGTGTAATAGAGCTGTGGTTCTTCACCTAAAAATTGCATTCTGATCAGCTAGGTATGTAAGAATTGGTTTAATAGCAACAACCAGTGAAAAGTCTTTCTGAATTTGAACAGTAAAGGATCCTAGGTCTGGATTCAATGGTCCTTTGTTCTTTCTCCTATTTGCACATGGGCTACTTGGCTGACAAGAATGTTAAATTGCTTTTTCCTCTCATATACAGTCTATGCAGTAATAAAAGTTACTGTCTCTTAGCTATTGTCACAGAAACTGTAGCTTGAGGAGAAGGTAAAAGAAAGGAGAAAAAGAAGTTCAGAAATTAGATTCAAAGGTGTATCTGTACCCTTGGATCTCAAGTACGAGAACAAGGCCAGCTTTGGCATCAGTGCAAGCTGATCAGGAGAAGTCCTCACACGGGATGGGGGAAGAAATGCCATGTCATGAGTACTTGACCACTGAAAACCACATGAACCATCCAAGGTAACAGCGCAGAGACAGTGACACTGGATCCTATTTTTGCCTTTAGCTCAATCCCCTACTCCCCTTAAGGAAAGGTTCTGCTGGTACCAGGAAGAAATCCTTGAGATTTCCAGTACAGAGAGTAGCTTATCAAAACTGTGAGTAGCAGCAGAGAAGACTCACAAAAGAAAATTAAGGTGGGCACTTAGCTACCTCCCAGTTCTTCCATCAATAAGGTACACATGCTGAGACCTTGGCTGCTCCTATTTACTGTTTGTTCATTGGCGACTACTATCTGCAGGATGTTCTTTCACCGTTTTGACTGTGTCAACTGATTACCACTGTACCATTCAACCACTGTCACGCATCGAATCAGAGTGGATTGAGTCTTTGCCTGCCTACTGCTTTTCTACAGGAGACTCCTGTTCTACACAGGAGGAAAGCCAGCCACTGGTGCCAAATGAATCCAACTTGGCTCAGACTGTGGCACATTGTGATTGAAAGTGCCATGTGAAAGACCCCAAAATAATACAGGACCACTTTCAGAAGGGCAGAGAAGAAATGTCTCATCTATGGAAGGAATGCAAATTTTCTATTCACTCAATCTACTATTACTTCATTGGTGGCAGCTGCTGCCAAGAAGAGGAGCAGGATACTTTCTAACACTGAAGACGAAAGGAAGTAACACATCTACCAAAGGTTATACTTTTCCATTATTCTTCAGCATAAAATGAGCAATTACTTAGTGCTTTTGACCAAATACATACACAAATTGCTTGCAAACTGGCTTCCTTCTTGGAATCGCTTCTATCAGTTCAAAAAGAATTTGGATTTGATACCTTCTGAGTGTCAGTTGACATCACGGCAACCAGCAAGAAAGAGATGTTGCTGAAATGCAGAAAGATTTGCTTATGCAGCAAAGGTCTTGAGGAGGCACTAATGCTACAATAATTGGGCCTACAAAACAAAGTTCAGTTCAAAGGGGAAAACCTTCCTTTTCAAGGGCAAAAATTTATGCCTTCCCAGGCCACATTGAGATCTGAAGGAGTCCTCCATCAATGAAGAAAAATTCTTTGAAAGAGAACAGCAATTCTTTTCAGTGATTTCCTTGCTTCAGAAAAGAGACTAGTCTGCATTTGTTGACTTGCAGTGTGCTTGCTTCTACAACTTGATAAGATCTCTGGATGGTGCTGAGGTTGGCCAACTGGATTTTTATTTAGTCTTGTGTTTCTCAGTGACTGGGTCTTATTCTGATCTCAGCTATGGAGACCTGTCTCCCCAGATAAGCTAGCATTTCGCACAGTATGGTTCACAAGGAAAGAAGCTGGAGTGGTCCATCTATGCCTTCTCCTGAATCAGAGAGTTCCAAAGGTTATTTCAGCTCTAAGAAGTTGGAACTGTTCTAAATCTGCAAACTTCTAAGACTCCCCAAAAGATTATTTTAATTGGAGGTGTGGTTACTGAAAAAATATTTCTACATCTTCTCTGGACTTACAATCTAGTCAGGGAATTGTAAAAGAAATAGGAGTGGCTAAAATAGTCCACATTTACTTATTTTGTTTTCTTGATGAATGGCACTAATAATTAAATAGTTCACTTACATCTTATGGTGGAATAAAGCCATGCATTCACAGAGACTGATATCTTTGTAATCTTGAGTCATATCCAATAACATCAATTTCTACCCACATTCTTCATTTGAAAGTATGTGCCTATTTACTGCACAACTGAACCTATTTGCCTTCTGCAATTAGTAGAAATTTAATTTATTTCATTTTATTTGATAAGGTTTGCATCCAATTACTAAATATGTCAAAGTATTAATTATGCATAGCAGTGATGTTAACCCACTAACCTAGTTTAGTTTTCTGTTCTTCATTCATTTCTTGCACTTCAATTTCTGTTAAGTTTTTCTTGGGGTCTGTGATATGAATGAAGAAATTGTGGTTGTCCTTTACCACCTTCACCTTTACCAAAGTTAGACCTGCAAAGCAATGGAATTCAATTATTCCTCCCACCAGGCTTCAGAACTCTCCCCAAAAACCTGCATCTGCAACTATAAAATGCTAAAAAAAGAAAATTGCTCAAAAGTGAACTGAATTGCTTAGTAGGAGAGCAAGAGGACAAATCAAGGTTAGTTGAGTTTAGTCTAAATATTCAAAAAACTTCCTGACAATGATATCTGATAGGCTGCAGAATAACTGTGTTACTTAGACACACTGCATTTGACTGGACAAATTATTGGGACATGCATTCATGAAACACCCTGCATTGGTTGCCATTGAACAGATAAACAGGAATTGATTTTCCTCCATTTTGAATTTTTTGATACTTTGCTGTGGTATTATAACAATTGATAGATAAAGTATAAACTTTAGTAGTGACAGAGACTAATATGGAATTATACGGCACTGTCACAATGTCTTTAATGAATTGCTACTATTGAAATGTGAAAAGGCATTTATGGATAAAGAAACTATGCCATAAGTCAGTAAGAGTTGAAACAGAGTATAAAGAATAAAAGAATCACCTTTTATAAACTCTATTTTTTCTACCTGAATCTGTCCTCCATCAGATGGGAAAAGATATTGATTGGTTCCTGATACTTGAATGAGATCCTCTCCTGTATTGTAGCCAAGAAACTGGAAAAAAAAGTTTTAAGTCTATAGGTAAATTATAAAGGCAGAGATCTGAAAGAGGCAAACAAAGGACAGATCATCAAGATCTCACTGTTCTGGTTAACATTTTCTGTAGAAATTTAATTAATGTAATCATGACTTTAATAAATACACAGCATGTTATGCTCTATGCTTTCCAATTCATTTCATTTTTACTAAATGAAGTAACTTGTAACAAGTGAGGGCAGAATCTGGTCTTTCAGTAGCATATGGAGCCACCAGGGGAAATGAAGAGTGGCAAGTAGGCTGGTAGCTTAATGTATAATGAGAGGGAAAGAGAAAATCTGCCCAAGCTTGAAGAGACAAAGTATTATTCCATGGGATCTGTACATCCCAACCAGGACAGCTAAAGATTCAATCTTCCATCCTCTAGATTTTGGAACTTAGACGTCATAAATCTGATTCTTAGAATGCTATGCCTTCCAAATAGCCACAAATTGGCAAAAATTAGATTACTGTACTCAAGCAAGTTCAGACTAAAATATTATTTATCTTTGAAGTTTTGTTTTACAGATCTATAGTTGCACAGTTTGTAGTGACAAGAAAACCCTGGAGTGACAATATTGGATACAAGGCTTAGACTGCAAATATAAAGCAGTGCAAACTGCCTTAAAACTGTCTGGACACAAGTGGTGAAGAGTTCCCTTGTAAGAAATATCCCTTTGTTAGTGTAATAGGCAGAATAGCTTGTGTTAGGGCACTCCAAGAACATGAATTTTGAAACAGGAAATGGGAGAAACAGTGATCTTCTTTTATTTGAATTCCAATGTGGACAGCCAAAACTTGTAATAGGTCTAGCAATCCCTGAACAAGGCAGTTGGACTAGGTCTTTAGGATCCCTTTTTTCACCCTGTCCCATGAAAGTCACACTTTTAAGCAAAATTCATCCCATGAATATATTATCCATGGTCAAAAAAATATGCCTGACTTACCTTCATATTCACATCACATACATAAAAAAAATCCAAGTTAATAAGACAGTCTGATGTAGAATAGCCTTACACATCAGAAAGCTCTTTCCAAAACTTTTAGGAAAGGATCAGCTACTAAAATGATGGAGTTAAACAAGACATAGTTAGGCTTAATTTGCTTTGAAGTCCAGTTTCACAATGGATGATAGCTCAGCTGGAATCTTGACTGTATATAAATAGCTAGTCCTGTCCTAAAGCAGTGCAATAATATGACTCTGTACCTTATAAACTTTCTCAGGAGGTGGTTCTGGGATGCTGGAATCTTCCTCAGGTTCAAGGGCTTTTGCTGGCTCATCTTTAATTTTCTCTTTGGAATACTTCTTCTTGAAACCTTTACTTTCTTCAGGTACTGTAGTCTCCTGTCCATTCTTTTTACCTTCTGGCTTTTCTTTTTTTTCTTTCTTAAGTTGTTCTTCTTCTAGTAATTGATCCTGCTCCTCCTTCCAAGCCTATATAAAATGGTAAGAATTCAAATGACTGATTCTGTTTACATTACAAGACACTTCAGATGGGCATGCTGAAAAGAGTACAAGTAAACAAATTCAAAGGAACTTTGTTTCCTTCGGGCTAAGTCACTCACATATTTTTCAAACTTGCCCAGTTTTACAATATTATGTACTATTTTTTGCATAAAATTACTACGTTATTCAAGCCACAGGATGAGTCATTCTTGACCACTGGAGAGGTATTAGATAATTATTTGTATGATACACATTCAGTCATTAGTGAATTGCTCATTTTGTCATGCACTTTTCAACGATGCTTATTACCATATCAAAATGCATCACTGAAATTAGTTTATTCCCAAAATATAACTGAGATAAAAGGCTTTTATTCTTTTACAGAAAGAGGAATGAGATATCAATGTCAGAATTATCAACTTGTATCAGAAAGACCATGCAAGACATCTGAGATTTTCCAGAGTATTTAGCGTTCTGTAGCATTTTATGTTCAAACCACATGTTAAGCATTAGCGTAACTTGAGCTAGACCAGCTCAAGTTGAGTACCCAGGAATTAGTTAACGCCATTTGATATCTATGTTCCAATATCAGTATTTTAAATGCAGAACACTATATACTATAAGAAAGATGGGAAATACTATGGTTGTGAGGAGTCAGAAGAAAGTGGGGGGAGGTAGGTCATCAATTAAGATAGATCTGCCTAGTGCAATGGATAGTGCCAATAGTAAGACTTAGAAGATTTGTCCTTAACTCCTACCTCTGAGGTATCATATTTACATTCCTAAATTTCAAAGAGATTTAGATACTGAAAGTAGGAGTTGAGTACATAAGTACTTCCAAGAATCTGGATCTTATGTTTTCATAGCTTATGACCAGAAAACTTCAAGGAAATTAGTATGTTATCCATAATTGTCCTTTCCTTGTACTGCAATAATGAATTACTTGTGGAACATCTAGTCTAACTCCAAACAGTCTTCCCTTAAGAAAAGAAAATAATTCAATTCAATCAGTAAGGAACTAATTAAAGCAAACAAGAAATAAAGTATACAAAAAATAAGGCAAGAGCAGAAAGACTAAGAGGACTAAGACAAGTTTATGTAACAATGAAGGCTTGTCTTCCTGAAAAAGCAGTGTTATTTAGTCCATTTCAGAAGCACATATTTTTTTGCCTCACCTTAAGAGAACCTTCTCTGATAAAAGCACTCTTTTCTTTGTTGGACTGAGATTCTAGAGTGGTCTCTGTGATGCTCTCAGGTATTGATGCGCTGTCTTTGAGAAATGAGCAGGGAATAAATATGATTATAAACATGTGAAAATTGAATAAATAAAAAAAATAGAAGAATGGAAAACTAAATAAAAAAGTAAGTAAAAAAGAGTATAAATGTAAAATTAGTAAACAGTAAAATACAGAAGTGAAAAAGTAGAATAAAGAAAATCTTAATTATTTTTAGAAATAAAATAGTAGGACTGTTCAAGTTAAAAGAAATGCATCTAATAACATACATTACTCAATATTCATAACTGGGGAACAAGTATGCTAAACAATATATCAACATATATAAAGACTGACTCTCCGCTTCTTGCTGTTGAAGACTTTGCTGTTACAAGTGTTTTAATGCAGATGACCAATGCTGAACAAACATTAAGCAGTATTTATTAATATTACTGCTATTAGCCTTATTTCAGTATTCAGATTTAGTGCACTAACTAGCTCACCAAACTCCAGAACTTGCAGCAAACTCAAAAAGAAAATAAGTAACTTGGTAATGGTAATTAACTACCACAGAAAACATGATGGAAAAAATATGAGGGCAACAGGCTTTTGGTTTAAATCTGGCTTCTTTACAAGTTTTCCCTATTTGTGAGAGTATCCATTTAGCTAGGGTAACTCAAATATGACTCATAAAAAGGGTATCTCTCTGGGTTTGTGGTTTTACACCATGCTTGAATACCAAGTATTTACCTGAGAGAAAAGGTAAAGTACATTATCAGAAACTTCTGATTAAATTACTTTGCATTAAAGAGTGAGAAATGCAGTGAGGGCTACAGCAGTGCTGGTAAAATTGAAATCACCTGAAGACACTGGTGCCCATCTTCATATCCCAGCCAGAGAAGAATATCTCTTCCTTAAGTAAGTGAACTTCTTTACGAACCATATTTGGAATGAGGCCCCAGGTGGGCAAGACCCACTCTAGCTCCTGTGACAGCTAGAGGGATAGAATTACAACTTGAAAGCCTTAATAGTCCTTTCCGTTTCCAAACTATAATCAGAAATATTAAGTGGCTTGAGGAATGACACTCCTATTTTTGTAAATGCTAATTTCTAGTGCTATAAGATTTCAAAGTATATTCTCAAAGAAGGTGAATAAAGCAAAGCCTAAATAAGAAAAAATCATTATTAATTCCATATACATACACATATATAGAATTCTGACAAAAGTTTTCTTTTGTCAAAATCAGTTTTCGGATTTTGATGACTGCTCAACAGTTTTTGTATGAACTGCTTACAATTTTCATTATCCAAAATGCTGCTTGCAATTAAAGTTTGCTCCGCAGTCTAGTCAATTCCTGATTCCAGTTTTAGCTTCTAGTCCACAGCTTCTGACTTCCTGTGCTTTAAAAAAAGGAATTTCCTGTACAGTGGTGCCAGCTTTGACTACTGCTCATCTCTTACATTCACTCATTTAAAATATGGATTCAAATTTGCATGTAATCCTGACAGTAATTCCATTAAATAAACACAGCTGTTTTAAATATAAAATGTTGCCATTAAGAGCCTCAGTTTGCAGAACTGAGGATGAGGCAGAATATTTATACACATGTATTTAACTCATCTTCAAAACATCTTTATGTCTATATAGATTGCATGACATGGTAACCCTATGAAAAACATTCAGGATTCTGCTCTGAATGGATTTGGGTCTCAGCATTCAACAGGAAGAATCAATTTTCTAGGTTAAAAAAGGAAAGACACCCACTTCTGGCTTTCTTAGGGAAGCCATTTTTTTGGACAGCAAATGTAGAAAATTCAAGAGCTCCTTCTGCCATGACTTTTGCCGGTGTAAAAGACTCCATTTCCTTAGCCGTCTTCTCTTGTTGGTATTTGACTTCCTCCTCTTTCACCCAGTCTTCAATTGAGTTGGCCACCAACTCGAGATAGTTCCTGAAAAGGACAACATTCCTCTATTTACAATAATACAGTTTTTATTAATATGGTGTCAGATCAAACAAGATCACTTGTTTTCTCAGTTTCTTAGACAAATATTATTCCATAACCTTTGAGAGAAGGGCTGTATTTGACAGAATTTCTCCAGTTTTTTACAGGAACTGGTAGTTTTGCCTGGCTGACATTTGCTTAATATAGCTTACATTTTGAATTTTGGTTCTCCTTTCTACAAAGAAATTCTAGGAACTTGTCCTCCAAAGAACTCCTACCATCAAAGAAAATCCAGACAGCTGAAAAACACAGAAACATTCAGTTTAAGAAAAGTTGAGACTAATTCTCCCCCTCACTGTTTTACCATCAGGATAACTTATTCTCTTAGCTGCTCTTGGTTTATGTTGTCTTTTAGAATACACTTCATTTGCATGTTTCTTTCAGACTAACAGCACCTGAGGAGGTGTTATTTTTTAGCTCTTCCCCATCACTACAAGACAGGTGGTTGGTAATTGTCATCCAAATCCAGATTAGAGAATTATGCAAATATCTTGGCATAAATTAAGAATATTGACAATTAACAACTGAAGTGAGCATTGACTGACAATCTGCAGTTGCATTGTCTTATCTTCCAAAGGTGTCTGAAATGACCTCTGAAATAGTTAATTGAGGACAACAGCTTCCAAAGTAGGATGATGCCTGAAAGTCTTACAGGCAGTTGCCATTCAGTCCCTTGTTTGGAGTGTCACCATAATTCTTTGAAATAAAATTAGCAAGCATAATACATAATTCTTCAATGTGAGCTCAAAACTAAAAGAGGCTCTTAAAAATGCATGAGATTCAGTTGTGTTTTTATAATGTTTTGCATTTGTAAGCTCCAGATGATTCAATTGTATTCAAAGGCTCTATATACATCTGAAGCTTTTGGTTGGAAACATGTATGCAGGCAGCATATGCAATTCTTGACCTCACAGAGATTTTAAAGTTCTTATTGCAACATTACATTGTATGTCCAAGATGCTACGTATGCTCTCTATACAGACTGGAGATGTACACAGTTTATGTTCAGCTTAAAGATAAACTAGTCTCTCCCAACTCCTTTAATGCATGTGGAGCTTGCTTTGAGAAAATTGCACTGAGAAACTGTTGGTCACATACTCAGTAGGGACAAGACCACTCTGCTTGTATCTCAAAAAAAGTGTGCATGCTACAGAAACAAAAGTGTTGAAAACAAAGGGGAAAACTAGGCTGGAACCTAGAGTTGCCAGTACTGGAATAACCTGAAGATGAATATATGTTATAAATAAAAATGAGACTATTTGTGTGGAAAATATTTTAGGCCAATGAAAAGTCATTCAAAGTCAAAAATACACGCTCTATTAATATGTATTCTGATGTCACTACTGCCAATGTCTGACTCAGAATCATTACTCAGAAAGGATTATTCTTTTTCCAGTAACTTGTGTAATGTGTTTACTATGAAAGAGTAAACAAATGTCATTGAGATTCACTTTGAGCAAAAGAACAGTTTTGATAATGTCTGAATTCATTTGGCTTCCTGAGAGAGTGGTCACTTATCCTAACCTGAGTTGAAATGTTTTGTACATGTGTCACTGTAGGTATAGGTGTCCCCACCTTTGGATTCTCTTAGTAGTGTCCACTGGATTTCACACACAGCCTCCTGCTGCCCACCCTTTGAAAGGCACATAGAGGAGAGTCTAATTCCTGAAATTTTTGGATGTTCTACATGAACTATAGGACTTGATATCCCTTGATTAGAATGGTTACTGGGATCTCCAGGAACAAAAGCAACTCCAAAAAGTCAAGTTGCTGCAATATAAGACATTTAATTTCCTTCTTGCATGAGAATTTGCTGTGACAGGTCTCACTGTAATTAACTGATTGGCAATCATCCTTCAATGAGTTGACAGGAGTATATTCCTGATAGCAACTATGGAACAACCTTACAAAGCAGGTGTCTGGTCTACAAGATCACAGAATCACAGAATCACAGAATCGCTGAGTTTGGAAGGGACCTCTGGAGATCATCTAGTCCAACCCCCCTGCTCAAGCAGGGTCACCTAGAGCACATTGCACAGGATTGCATCCAGGCGCGTTTTGAATATCTCCAGAGAAGGAGACTCCACCACCTCTCGGGGCAACCTGTTCCAGTGCTCTGTCACCCTCACAGTGAAAAAGTTTTTCCTCATGTTAAGATGGAAGTGTCTGTGTTTCAGTTTGTGCCCATTGCCTCGCGTCCTGTCGCTCGGCACCACTGAAAAGAGTCTGGTCCCATCCTCTCGACACCCTCCCTTCAGATACTTGTACACACTGATAAGATCCCCTCTCAGCCTTCTCTTCTCCAAGCTAAACAGGCCCAGCTCTCTCAGCCTTTCCTCATAAGAGAGATGCTCCAGTCCCCTAATCATCTTTGTGGCCCTTCGCTGGACTTGCTCCAGTAGTGCCACATCCCTCTTGTACTGGGGAGCCCAGAACTGGACGCAGTACTCCAGATGTGGCCTCACCAGGGCTGAGTAGAGGGGGAGAATCACCTCCCTTGACCTGCTGGCAACACTCTTTCTGATGCAGCCCAGGATACCATTGGCCTTCTTGGCCACAAGGGCACATTGCTGCCTCATACTTAACTTGGTGTCCACCAGCACTCCCAGGTCCTTCTCCGCAGAGCTGCTTTCCAGCAGGTCAACCCCCAACCTGTACTGCTGCATGGGGTTATTCCTCCCCAGGTGCAGGACCCTGCACTTCCCTTTGTTGAACTTCATGAGGTTCCTCTCTGCCCACCTCTCCAGCCTGTCCAAGTCTCTTTGAATGGCAGCACAGCCCTCTGGCGTATCAGCCACTCCTCCCAGGTTTGTATCGTCAGCAAACTTGCTGAGGGTGCACTCTGTGCCTTCATCCAGGTCATTGATGAAGAAGTTGAACAAGACTGGACCCAGGACTGACCCCTGGGGGACACCGCTAGCTACAGGCCTCCAACTAGACTCTGTGCCACTGATCACAACCCTCTGAGCTCTGCCATTCAGCCAGTTCTCAATCCACCTCACTGTCCACTCATCTAACCCACACTTCCTGAGCTTGTCTATGAGGATGCTATGGGAGACAGTGTCAAAAGCCTTGCTGAAGTCTAGGTAGACAACATCCACTGCTCTCCCCTCATCTACCCAGCCAGTCATTCCATCATAGAAGGCTATCATATAAGATGTTACAATAAAAAAGTAATAAGTAAACAGAGGTAGAACTACTAGCAGAGGAGTAGTCAAACACAGTCTCTGTTATTTGTACCTCTTCTGTAGTGAAGGTGTGACTCTTAAATATGAACTAAAAATTTGAATGATAGTAATAATAAAAAACCCCAAAACCAAAAAACGAATACTGGCCACTAAGCTCATCAGAAGCCAGTATTTCACACAAAGGTAGAATACTACTGCTTAATTAATAAGTAGGGTTGTGCCTGTGTGTGTGGCAACTCAGCAGAATCTGGAAGCTGACGCAGGCAACAGCTTGAAGCACTCCAGTTATTTAAACAGTCTTCCACAGAACTGTTATGTTGCTTGGAGACATACACTAGCAAATACTTATGTTTTGTTGGAAATCTGAAATGATTTTTGGAAAAAGGTTGAGCAATGTCCCTGAAAATTATGGTCATTTTGCAGAGAAAAGGCGGGTACAGATGCCACGGAACAGAACCAAATGAGAGCCAGTAGCTTTTCAAAGATACTAAGTAGCAGAAATAGCACTAAAGCTGAATATTCCACTGAACCAAGGGTAAAAACAAATGTTCTGCCTAGCTTTTCATGTCAGCTTGTTTAGGAAGACCTTTCTGCTTTGAACCAGAACCCTGTGAACCATCAGTGAACAAAGCTGGCACCCCCCAAGCAGAAGCCACCTTTAATGTCTAGACCTTGTTTCCAGTATATCTGGAAAAAAAGAGAAAAAGGAAGCACATAGCTAAACCATCCTCCACTGAATTATAATGAATCTGCCAGAGACCGTGCCTCATTCCTTCTTTGGAAGCAAAATTTGGAACTTTAATTTTGTGTATATCAAGAGTTCAGGAATACTTGGCCTTGAATAGACTGTCTCAATGCCCTCTCAAAGTGACCAGCCAAATAGTTCTAGGAGAAGGGCTGTTAAATTGTTTCAATGAGAACTGCTTCCTGAGGAGGCCCTGTTACTTATTATCTGCTCCTACTGACAACACAACAGCAGTAAGTCATTGGGGTGAGGTTCATGTATGAGGTTTATCAAGTGACATGTTAGATGTACTAGGGTATGTGACCTTGTCTCCACCGAATAGTTGAGGTTGGAAGGGACCTCTCGAGATCATCTAATCCAACCCCCCTGCTCAAGCAGGGTCACCTAGAACATGTTGTACAGGATCGCGTCCAGGCAGGTTTTGAATATCTCCAGAGAAGGAGACTCCACAAGCTCTCTGGGCAACCTCTTCCAGTGCTCTGTCACCCTCACAGTAAAGAAGTTTTTTCTCATATTCAGATGGAACTTCCTGTGTTTCAGTTTGTGCCCATTGCCTCACATCCTGTCGCTGGGCACCACTGAAAAGAGTCTGGTCCCATCCTCTTGGCACCCTCCCTTCAGATATTTGTATACATTACTAAGATCCCCTCTCAGCCTTCTCTTCTCCAGGCTGAACAGGCCCAGCTCTCTCAGCCTTTCCTCATAGGAGACATGCTCCAGTCCCTAATCATCTTCGTAGCCCTTCGCTGGACTTGCTCCAGTAGTGCCATGTCTCTCTTGTACTGGGGAGCCCAGAACTGGACGCAGTACTGCAGATGTGGCCTCACCAGGGCTGAGTAGAGGGGGAGGATCACCTCCCTGGACCTGCTGGCAACACTCTTCCTGATGCACCCCAGGATACCATTGGCCTTCTTGGCCACAAGGGCACATTGCTGCCTCATGCTTAACTTGGTAAGTTGCTTCTCCAGAAGGATACGGGTCTCCTGTGGGTTTCCTGTTACATCTGCTGGTCCTATACAGACATCACGGACATGCTAGAGCGGCTAAACTGACACTAGCTGTTTAGGTTAGCATTTGAATAAGTCTTTTATTGTCCAGTGCCCCAAAGAAGGGAAGGAACAGTTAGCAGGCAAAGTAAACAACCCTGGGCTCCGATACATTTATTGTAACAGACTTCATTTGAGACTACTGACCCTTTGGATCTATTTGAATGTAAGCCCCAAGTTTATTTGAACACACTATCTTTCACCATCTTTGGGGGAGATTGCAGGTGATATTTGTACACACACACGTATATACACATATATTTACATATATAAGATATAAAAAAATATATATATTAAAATTATATATAAAAAGTTATAGATAAAAAATCTGGGCAGACATTTAGTGGATTTGCCCCACAACCACAAAACAGCCAGCATTTTCTCCAAGGAATTCCAGGGTTCTGCTGGTAAATCTCTTCTGGCTGTGGTTGATAACACTGGTTCCAATCACTGCTAAACACAAAAGCCTTTTTTCATGACAAATAATTTAAGTCCACAGGCCTAGAAAACTGAGACAGACTCATGCAGAGTTCCTTCACTGAGAACAAAAATTTGAAACAGGATTCGAGGAAGGCACGTTTTGCCTATTTAGCATTCAAGCTTGTTCATATATATAGGTACAAATTTCTCTTAAAATATTCCAATATTATGAAAAATAGGGCACTTCACTTAGAAAGCAATGCTTGTGGAAAAATTTTTGAAAAAAAAATGTTGGTCTGCTAGATAATTCGCTTCTAATTCTATTTGATAAAACAAATCTAATTAATCCACAGAGTGCCACTGTGATATGGCTAAAGCTAGCCCATATACCTCTCTGTGGCATTGTAGCTTCTTTACATATCAGTATACAGACACAAATTCTACTTTTGATCAATAAACTGGAATAGTACTTGGATCCACACCATCATTTATACATCTGTTTCAGTGCAAAAACCCACCCTGAAATGAATATGTCTACTGGTAAAAGCTCTAACAGTGGACACATCAAGCACCCACATACCTCTAACTGGAAAGCAGATAGTGACAAACAATTGAAGAAGAATTTGGTGCTCTCAGAAAAAAAATCTTCAGAATACTGATACGGGTCTCTAGCTCTTCTCTAAAACTTTTCCCAGAGTGACACTTGCCCAGTTTATATATACATAGTTGAAAAAAAAGATAATTATATTCTTAGTTTCCTTTTTGACCTCCCTCACCTTAAGTGTCCTCAATGTCATTTTCCTGATATGAATATTCCTAATATGACTCTGTGTGTGTGCTTGCGTGCATGTGTGTATTATATATATTCTTATAGCCTGTGAAAAGTAGTCGCATACAGTTACTGTGTAGTTCTCACTTTGAAAAGCTTTGTCTCATTGAAGTGCTTTTGATATAGGGCTGCTATACACCTGTGTGACTTGCTTTTTCAGAAATGTGTTACATCATGGTATTTTTTTCATTTCTAAGCTTTGCCCCAAGCATGGCCATGCAGGCTTTAATTGAAATGACTGTTGGTAAGACATGAAAGATAAAATTAATTACCTGAATCCAACATCAGAGTGCAATGCCATATCCCAGGTCTCTTGGCACAGACGATACTGATTCATAGGATTGTGAAGGACCATAAGCAAAGAGTTATCTTGGGTATGATAGAAGGAATCAATGCATCTATACTGTTGGGTTGCAGTATGAAGAACCTGAAAAGAAAAGAAAAGAAAAGAAAAGAAAAGAAAAGAAAAGAAAAGAAAAGAAAAGAGAAAAGAAATAAGGATGCATCCTCCTTGCAGACAGTAGTATGCACAGATGCTACACAGCACAGATTTTAGCAAAAGATGCTCCAGAACTTCACTGTTCTAGGAGACGTGTACATGCTAGTACACAAGCATTTGGATTCCAGCAATCTGAAGTGCTCAGGCATGTGGAAGTTGAACCTCCACTGCTATCTGTACTGAGAAGTAACACTCACTATACTCCATTCATCTAGACAATTCTTACAGTGAGACTATAGGAGGCAAGGCCATAGAGTCATAGTTTAGAACTCTCTCCACCTGCTAAGACTGATCATGAATGAAAAATTTCAGGTAAGATCGAAGTTTAATAAAAGCAGAACTTGCTATACTTGTATATGAGGTAGAAAGAATTGACAAATTGATTTCTTTTTCTTTATCTCACTTAAGTTCACATGGTACTCAATTTGCTTTACTACGATGTGCCTATTGCTGAGATTTACTGCATTTTACATTGTTCCACTCTACTCTGTACTGTGCATCATTTTTCAGTATTTACATTGTCTTACAGTTACAGTTAGAAGAAAGCTTTCTGTTAAACTATTATTTTTACAGTACTCTCTAATGGAAGTAAAGATGAAATAATTTACATGTAATACATCATAAAGTACAGTCTTGAATCTTTTCTAAGAATAAATTCCATACCGACATATATTCTTTTTACACATGAAAACCTTATTAATAGCTGAGTGTAAAAATGTATTTGAATGTGACATGTAGTAATATGATACAAAAAATTCTTACCAAAATGTTGTTACTTTCTGTTGCAGTTATTTCTCATCAACATTTTTTGACTAGATCTATTAATTACTGACTGCTCAGTTATTATTAGCTATTTACCTCACATAAGAAGGAATTCCCCATGTATTCAAATCTATGACTAGACTCTAAAGTGGTGGTGAAAAAGTGCAAGCAGCCTTTCCTTCACCCTTGCATAACATGTATCAGGATCAAACAAGAATTGCAGCATGCGAAGCTCAAGGCAGCACAGGGACTAATCCACTTCTCTTCTCCCAAGAAAATGCCTACCAACTTATGCCATCTACACTTGAACTTATTTTTCACATTTGTTGTTCTGTCTTTCTGCAAGATAAATTTTGGTCTTTAGCTTGCAAGATTTCTATACATGGAGCTTGTAGTCCTCAAAGGGTGAAGTATCATCATGACAAAATTTTCTGTTTGCCCATAACACAGGTAATTGCAAAGTATGCTTTCACATATACTGGATTAATGAATCCCATAACTGTGAGGGAGGATCACCTCTAATGGTAGTTAATTTTGTTTCCATCATGCATTTGGTTTAAAGCCTCACCACCAAAAAGGCCAGCTACAGTGTGGCCAAACCAGGAAATTAAAAGCAATTACAAACTAAATACCAGACAAGCGTCTGAAAAGCAGCTGAAGAACAATAGGTTCTGATAAATATTTATCAGTGATAAAACTGAATCAATTATCTAGCAGGGAAATACCCTTTATCCTGTTATTAATTCTCTGTACACCATTCTGAGGATTGACTGTATCTATATTATCATCAGTTAATAGATACCTGAAGAAGGACATGTGGTTGAAAATGCTCAGCAAAAATCCAGTCTGTCAAACAACGCCTCTGAGTCTTTTTTATTTCTGCTAAGTTTGGTTCTGGGCCATAATTTTCCGGACTCACCTCAAAATACAGCAAAACAAAATAATGAGTATCAACATTTCAGTGTCAGTTGTATTAAATATAATCTTGTTGACTTAATAGACAGCATCCCATGTTGCATCACAGTTAATTGCATAATGCTGCACATCTGTAGACCTGAATGGCAATATTTAATACAAAACACAATTGCTCCTAAAAGTTTTTGCTTTTGACTTTTTTATGGCAAACATAATCTAAATATTTTTATTATTAGGTTATATGTTTTTGAGTGCTGTAAGCAATTATGAATATTTAGACAGGTCCTATGAAGTCATTTTAAAATTGCTATATTTATCCAGAGTTGTATGGCAGGCAGGTGTTTCTGAAGATGCCAAACTACACAGTCTATTAGTGTGACACAATTTGGCACTTTCTCTCAAACCATCATGCTAACATTTGAACCCTGATATTCAGTGAGACCAGCACAGAACTGCCATTAGTATCTTCATCCAAGTCCATCACCTTAGAATTGAAAGCGGTGATTTCATAATGCTTACGGCACTGTCCCCCAAACATCACAAAATTAACATTTACATAAAACATTGCAAAGGAATCTCCAGTAACATGTCCCAGCATTGAACAGTGTCTTCTGTTGTCTCAGGCTATAGAGCACTATTTATTCAATTCATCACACTTGCCATTTCAGAAATAAAAAGATCCAGTTCTTTGTTTAAAAGAGGATCAGCCAGACCACCTCTTCCATCTTTGTCATTTGTTTCCATATGTCCTGGAAATTGAAAGAAGAAGTTTAAAAAGAGCTCCAGAAATTTCAGCCCTAAACACAAAGGTCAGAGTGATGCAGTTTCCGTAACCTCCTCCAAAGAGATTGCCTCCAGATTGAATCTTCCTTTTATGACATCAGTCCACTAAATACATGAGCAACTCTACCACACTTATTTCCTAAATGAGCACTTTAAAAGCCATGGACAACAAGCCCCAGGCAGTTCATCAAAAAAAAGAAAAAAGAAAAAAAAGAAAAAAAAAAGATGAACTCTTTATAATTCTCACCCAAATTAGCCTCTTTATCTTTCTCATGATGGCCTTGCCTGGTCAGAAAGCATAAAAATATTCTAAGTAGTGTCCTCCAGATCATACATGAAGAACCATCTCTCTGCTTACTATCCGAGAAATAATAACCAGTATTCCTTTACAGATGAAAAAATCCCAACGCTAATTATTTTGATATGAGAATTTTTGAAAAATGCAAGTTTTATACTTGCTAAATTCATTAGATTTTTAGAGTTTTACAAGCTATTGTCAGAACATTACTTACGCTGAGGATCTGACCAGTCTTTCCTGATAAACTATTGGCATTACAATGGGCATTGGGTAGCTGCTGGGAATAGGATCACATGGAAACTTTAACTTCATCTTAAGTTCATCTTTCAAGAAGATGAAACGTAGCTCAGACATTCCCAGTGATTTTATCTAGAAGCTTTCCGTATATTTCTGGCCAAACATAAATGTGTCTAATCTGACTGTTAAAACATGATGTTTAAACTTCTAATGTACAACATCAGTTCTACCACACATTAGTCTTATTCAGATTTCATCAGTCTCACATTTTTCATATTCCCATAACTTTCTGAAATATTCTCCTCTTGACAGAATTTTTTTATGGCCGGACTCAGTGCAGAGGTCAATAATATTTGATCAAAATTCACATATACAAGAAAAATACTCTTCCTGTGAGAAAATACTCTGGAAAGTATTTGTTCATATGTAGCTCATAGCCAGCTTAGCTTCCAGATGTAGATCTTTAGTCTCTGCTTTTATGGGAAATCAGGTCCATTTATTAACTGCTTTTAGAAGATATAAGGAATCTGAAAGCAAAAGTATTTTCCTACTGGCATTAGCTTTTGTGCAGCAGAAGTGTTGAAATGCTGACAGCTACTGAATACTACAGTATTCAGTATTGCGACTAACATAAAAGTAAAATAAACTAACACCAAAAAAGGTTTTCAAAATTCAGAAAAGGGGCAGATAAAGGAGGATTCACTTTGCCTGCTCTAACTTTCTAAAGAAAGGATCTGATCTAGTCTGGTTATCTAGACATCTATATTAGGGCAGAATGGACAACATCATGAATCTACAGGTATAGCAGCCTAAACTGATCTAATTTCTACTTTCCCCACATCCCAGAAAAATAATTACTTGTTTTGTAATACTACTTCTTGGCCAACAATGCTCCTTAAACCAGATCACTACAGGATCAGAGAAATGGACTGGAACAGGTTGCTCAGAGAGACTGTGGAGTCTCCATCCTTGGAGATATTCAAAAGCTGTCTGCATATGGTCTAGGTGCTCTAGATGACCCTGCTTGAGTAGGGGGGTTGGACTGTGAAATACCAATTGCGATAGAGGAAGGAAGAGCCAAAATCACACAAACGTGGCAGTTTAGGGGAGGAGAGGGATGATGGCTCCAAATGATATCTATGTAGTTGTTGTAGTTATTTATTTAGGTTGCAGTGGAATTGGACTTTAAGGAACATGAGATAAATAACCCCCTGGAGGTGCCTTTCTCTTTCCCCTGGCCACAGGAGGAGTCTAGACACTTACTTTTAGACAGTTAAAGCTAGGTTGGATAAATTGCATCCATTCTGTAGGTACAGATTTTAGTAGAATTTCTGTTCTACAAAACTTTAATCTCAGGTTCATTCCTTATTGTACCATTGCTGCAAAAGCAAGTTTTAGCAGTAAACCTGAACATTGGGTATTCCATATACTTCACTGCAAATAACTTGCAAATCTGAATGGCTCATCTGTCAAGCCTTGAAGACTGATGAGTTCCATTTGCCAGCACTGCAGAAATTTATAAATTTAAAAAACTAAATTACTTGACAAACATGATTCTGATTTGCCTTTGCCAGAGGTTTTTTTTTCTCCCTCCATCAGTTCCAAAACATCTCCATTTTGGAAGTACAAATTTTCTTTATGTTAGAACCTACAGATGAGAAGAATAAGATGTAGAACTTCCAGAAAATTAACCCTGCGTTGTCTACAAAGAGGTGTTTTCTATCTCTGATTCTGTCTAAAATGTTGCTGTTCAAATCTGAGTCACACAGTTATAATAGTACACATAGTAATAACCTGCTAAAGATATACTAATTGCACAGACTGCAAATGAAGAAAGTAAAAGAAGCTGATGAAGATAAAATATAGCTCAGACATTCTTATTGATTTTATCTAGAAGTTTTTCACATATTTCTGGCCAGACATAGAGTCTAATCTGACTATAAAAATAGGATGTTTAAACTTCTAATGTACACCACTAGTTCTGCCATACGTTAGCCTTATTCTGATTTCACCAGTCTCATGCTTTTCAAAACCTAATATATGTTCCCCATTCCCTGTTACTTCTGAATTTGGAAGAAAATTTTGAATGTCAAAACTCTATGCTGAATTAACCTGTATGTGAGAGAAGAGTGAAGCCTGCGAGAAAACAATTTACAGAAGGTAAATATGTATGCATAAGTTCAAAGTATAGCACACCACTTATTTTCATTTTCAACTTTTTATATCTTCTAGAGTCCTGATGTGTAAGTTACATATAATTTTCACTAATACTCATTTGCTGATAATCATATATATATATACACACACACACACACACACATATGATAAGCCTAATTAACCTCACACATCACTTTTGATTTTGACTTTTACTCTGTGGTTGCTACTAAGGTTGTTTAAAGACTCAGCTGCCATTATAACTCATAGGAGCCCTTATTCGGAAAGATATTTAAGTATGTCTTCAGTAGTTTATGTCTCTAAAATATAATTGATCTCATAAGCAATAAAGTAGTTTCCTAATATACGCTATGCTTTTCTACAGACATTATTTTAAAGAGTTGCTTAAATAAAACGTTTAATGTTATCATACAAAAGACCTAGCTTTTGTCATTATCTACTATACCTACATAGATATCCAACATACAGACTACACAATACTTAAAATGTAGTGATTTGTACAATGAAGAAAATCATAACCCTCTAATAGCAAATGATACGGTAAATAGCAGATTTAAATTCTTCAGGAGCAACGTAAATGGAAAGGTTTTTACCAGAGCCTCTTGGAGATTTCCCATTAAGCTTCTTTTCCACAAGGAAGAGTTGTCTCAGCTGTCTTGCAAACCTGGCTGGATTATCCCAGGGGATATAAGACACTTCAGAATCACCTCTGACCCTGGACCCAGAGCTCTCCAGGAGACCAGAGTCGCTCAGCCCAGTCAGCCTCAGGCTTTCAAAAGTAAACACTTTGAAGGCTCTTTCTACTTCAGCCCAACTCAGAAGTTCTATAAAAGAATTATAATCATTCACTGAAAATGTCCTCATGGTTCAGCAGAAGATAAACAGAAGACTATGTGAGCTTATTGTTTTTGGCAATTCTGCAAAAGCCAACAACTTCCTTAATGGTATTGGATCAAAATACAAGTGCTACATTCTACACTGTATTCAAAGTCTAATGAGTCCAAATTGCAAAATGATATGCCTAACTATTAATCCATCTTAAATGAAGTGCTTCCTACATCTGAATACCTTCTGGCTCGTTAACTTCATATAAATGATGTTGATTTTAAAACACTGAGTAAACTTTATCAAACCAGATTAACAACTAGTTATTTTAGTTATATTTTATGAAAAGGCTTCCATTATCATTAACATTTTTATTATCTCATGTAATTTCTCAAACCAAGTATCAAGTGGTTTTTTTCTTCAGACAGAATTTTACAGGTAGTTTACATAGAATTATGCAAAGTGCAAAGGCAACAGTACATTGTATTTGTGGTTGAACACATTGCTGTCCATATAAGAACAATAATTATGAGAATTTTAAGGCAGATAGTTCAGTACTCAAATTATACAAGTATCTTCAGTTTGATGTTTGCTCTTTACGCTAGTTAAACACCCAAGCACACGTCATACATGTTGAAAATGTTAGATATGTCACCTCCTGTACAAATCAATCATCTCCTTGATAAACACAGAAGTGAAGAAATTATAAGCAAAGTTAACAATTGGGAGAGTTTGGCTATATAGTATGGTCCAGTGAAGACCATCAAACCTAATAGCCACCAGTTGGCATGCTACAGCAATACAGAACACCTTATTAGCTAAGACACACCTCCTAAAATGAACACGCCAACAACTAGAAACAATGCAGCCAGTGTAAAGTAATCCAACACATGGGATTTCAGAAATGAATAGCAGAGAAAGCAGCTTCAAATCCTTTGCCTTATATGATGGCATAAATGCAAAAATCTAATCCAAAGGGATTTGGATTAGATTTCTTAGTAGTCATAGAGTAAACATTCAAAACTACCAAAGGGTATTTATGCAGTCTTTGTGATTGTTTCACAGTGTGTATCATAGTTGTATACATATTCCAAGAAAAGGTAACTGCAGAAGCAATTATGGTTGAAGAAGTGAGTGTATTCTGCTGACTGGATAAAGGGACTACTGCAGAAGCCATTTTGTTATTAACATCAGCAACTTACACAGAATACATTTTGAAAACCACTGCTATTTCCCAGGAAAAATCTTCTATTTAAGATACATGTGACCCTCCACAACAAGGGTGTTCTAAATAAATACAGTGTTTACGTCATTGTCTCCCAAAATGCATTCTGTGCCCTAAGGTCAAAATAGCAATTTGTACAAGTACTTCTTTTTCTTTCTCAGAAGTGTGTGTATGTGTATGTTTGAATAAATAAGAGTTTTGACATACTGCCAACTCTCAGCCATGCAATACTTAATACTGGTATAGCCTTGCACAATAACCATAAAACTGAGCTCTGAAGTTAACCTAACTTCTATGGTGGGCTAAGGTCTAACCAAGAAACTGAAAACTGGGAAATGCTGCAAGGGTTTTAGGTATCTGAAAACACTTGTCCACAGATTCCTGCTATATAATAGGATCATCAGCCACAACAAAAAAAGAAATAATATCAGTAAAAAGCAAATCAATTCACCAGTGGTAAAATAATTCATGAGCTCGTGAACTCTAGCCAAGCGTTTAGTGTTGTCCTCAGGTGAGGGAAGGGTGAACTGGAGAAGTTCTGTAAGAGGCAGTTTGTCCAACATTTCACGCTCAATATTTTCTGGATTTAAGCCCTCTTGGACCTGGAACAAAAACCAGAATATCAGAGCTAAAGTAAATTTTCACAATAATGGATTTCTAAAAATTAGGTAAGAATAAATGAGAGTCTTTATAGCAAAATACATAAGAATGTGCTTAAGACAGTGGGACATATACTTAAATTTGGCCATGTGCTCAGAGTGCTTTACTGAATCATGGTATCAGATATTTTGAGCAGGGAAAATGAGAGGCGGAAGAAAATAACTGAGAGAAGGCATAGTCAGTGGATACTCGTTTAAAGTTATTTGCCTTTGCTAGCCAGACTCAAAACTTCTGGAATGCAGAAACATGTACTGATCTATTCAGACAGGCATCAGGTCCCTTGCATGTATCTTTAAGTTGGTCTGCACTACAACTCATAGCGATGAAGATCACAAACCCATTGATCATTCTGTGACAGCAGTGTCACTATGGATTTTAAGAATCTAACTCTTGAGATTTCTTTGAGAATCCTTCAGGTTCGTTCTTTTTAATGTTACGTTTCTGTGTTCTGCATGACTTGCGGCACCTTTTTTCTGGACCACATCTCCCAAATCTGTTTTTTGCTCTACTTCTTCCTCAAACATTGTGCTATATCCTGAATTTACTTTGCAGCAAGCATACCATACCTCAAGCACATGTCTGCTAAGAGCATCTCTCTCTGATTACTCAGTCCTGCCTTTTGCTTGAATACCTTCAATGTGTCAAGCTCTACTTTTTTTTAAATGCGATTTTAATCAATGATTGTAAAAATGGCCCACAGACAAATTGTAATCCAGGAAGCCAGGCAGATGGTCTGCAGCCCAGCTGTGAAATCTAGAATTAAATTATCACTTGCATTGTTTTCAGACTATTCTATATTCAGTGTTTAATGGTAAAACTACACCCTGACTTCAGGAAAATTTGAGGAATTCACAGTGGTTTGTTGATTCAGAAAGTCTGGAAACTTCTACTTTGAAATAATTCTAAACCTTGCAGTGGACTCTGAACCTTTCTGCCTGTGTTAGATTTTGGGAAAAACAGCAATGTCCTGTATATAAACTATGCTCCTGCCATTTAAGTCCACCCAAATGCACTTCTTGTATTCACTCACAAACTCAGTACATTTTCTTATATGACTCTACCTCTTACTATTTATTCTAGTTTAGTTGCTATTTCACAGTTATCAATGTAATAACTCAGTGTCTGTCTCAATTTCATCCGTGTCAGACTAAACTGACCCAAGAGTTCTGTAATATCACTTAACTGTGCCAAAAGCTAAACTCTCTCATTAGTAGTGCAAACAGATCACTGACATCAATATAGCGCTCTGTATTTTGTGATCCATGTCCTCTGTCAGTAACAGTAACCTGTTCCATCTTAAGCAGACTAAATACAAGTGTTAGTGTGCCTATCCAGTAGGAAAAATCTGGGCTATCCTATTCTTCTTTGTAAAAACACCACTCCATCATTCATAGTGTGTTAATTACTGACTGCCTGTAGACTTCAGAACTGTTGAGATATGATAGATAGCACTATACCTCCAGTAGGTGCAACCGTTGAGCCAGAGTATCATGGTAGTTTAATAAGAGAGGGCCCCTGGGGGTCACAGCCTTTTTTTCACTGTACTGGGAAGAAAAGTGGTCATAGAGATTCTGTTAAATAAGAAAGAGAGAGATGCGATTAACACCAATAATCAGATTTATTTGTCTGTTTAGGAAACAAGCAAAAGACAACACAAACCTTTCTTTCACTGTCAGAAAGTGGAAGAGAAGGAAGGATAGAGGTTATATGATCTGCAATGGTATGATCTAGTCCATCTGCCCGAGGCTCTGGTACCATCAGGCTAGGTGGTGTAAGGTCTTCTTCACTTGCAATAACCTAGCAGACATGACATATCATAGCTTTAATTACAGTATGACTACTGCTCAACTACACTAAAATTAGCAAGCAGACCTCACTATAAGCTACCTATAAGCTACATGCACATATTCATAAATTTTCTCAGAAAAGAAAATCATAATATTTTTGCACAAGCAGCAAAACTGAAATTCTCTGTGTTAGTTCCAAAGATTATGGAAAACACCAAGCTAAATGTGTTCTCTTATTTTTTACTTTTGGAAGGATGAGAAGAAATATATTTCCAACCTGAAAAGTTAAGAATTTTTAATGTACACAGGTAATTAAAAACTGACTCCATATCAGATGTTGAATCTTATCCTGAGTAATTTTGCTTGAGTTTATTTTCAGATTATATTGCAAATAAACTAGTAAAAAGAAAATAAAAAAAAAAGTTGAAATTTAATTTCTAAAAGAAGAAAGATTCCTAAATCATTCTGTGGATCGTTGCTAACTTGTGCCTGAACTTGACAGAAATCAGACCTGTCAAGCACTAGCATAAATACCTGCCACTTCTAGTAGTAAACTTGCCCTAGATGGGCATCTTTGTATAACGAGTAGAACAGTAAACTTCCAGTATCAATATGATTGTTGCAGCACATGAAAACTTGTTATTGACTCAGCTAAGAAATGACACCTTTTTCCTCATTTGATTATATTGGATCTGCGGTCTTGAAAAAATAATTTGGGGATAACACTGTATATACAGGGTAAGTGCACAATATGAAAGGAAAAGAAGAAAGCCACTTTGAGTCCTAATTCCTGTATATTGAACCTACGTGGTCAGTTCCTCTATGCACAATCTCTCACTTTAGACTGAAACAGATGAATTTTTTTGTCTTTGATCAATTCATAATAACAGTGCTCAGTTGAATGAACCACATGAATTAATAAGAAAATATTATCACCTGTTCCAACATGCAGTTCAGGATTAAGGACACAGAAATGCATTCCTCAGGAATCTGACTCAGCAAGTCATTATAATACCTCGTGTCGACATAAGTAGCCAGAAAAGAAACTTCTTCCTCTGTTGTAATAAGAGACAACATACTAAGATAGATTTCTTCAGAAATGCCAGTTTATATTACTGACCAGTTCAACCTTCAGGCAGTTTCTTAAAAACACTAAAAAAGTCCATGTTTGCTTAGCTTTTAAACCCAGCTGTGATTGGGAATAGTTAGACAAAGTGATTCTCTAAAGAATTTAGTTACCACCATGGCAGTTTCCAGAGATTTTCACAATGTATTCACCCAGAAACTACCCACACAACATCAAATCACACCTTTGGCTTACTGCACAAGTAACTTCAGGGATTTGTGCTGTCAGATGAATGAATGGTAAAACAGAGTGAACAGCTACAGACCAGTGCTTTAATTTTTTGCACATACCCTGTGACAAAATTACTGTTGGCAGAACTTCTTCTGCTTGCCCTTTTTTCTTTGAAGATGTAATTGATGATGCTGGATTTACCTAAAGGAACAGAATAGAATTTGAAAAACTCAGAACCATTGAGGATTGCCACATGTAAATATTTGGGAGAAATTAATTTCATCTAGCTTTGGTTATTTACCCTAGACTAGAAGCTATGCTTTATACGGCTGATATTAGAGGAGACAAATCCCCCCTAACTTCTGAAAGGAGGAAAATAGTAAGTTGCAGTTTTATGAATGCTTTAAATGAGCGTACAGTAGCACTGCTACAGAATGGAGTAATCCCATTTTTTCCTTGCCACAAGTTTACATCCCACAAGCTGCTTTCTTCTGCCTGCATAAGCTTTTGTCTACCATGGACAGAATAAGGGAACTGATCTGAGATAGAACTAATAATCTTTTTTGGATTGTTAACAGATCTGTAAGAAGATACAGTAGTTCTGTGCAGGCACAGTGGTTTTTCTTAGATATGAGAATTTGTAAAATATATTCATCAGGAATTAAGTCATTTGATACTTTATGCCAATACCTGTATGATCCTTCAAGTTTTCCTTTTTCTGCTTCCCCAGTGCTCTGCTATTTTCTTCTGAGGTTTTAAGTGCTGAAGACAAAAGTCCCAATATCATTCCTAACAAATTATACATGGAGTGATGGTCCAAGCTGAATTTTTGACTGCAGAACTGAAGTTAGGTAATCCTCTCCAATTATTAGTAATTCTCTACAAGAAGCACGGTAAAGCACAAAGGATCCTTACCTCTGTTATAGGGGATTGTGCCAATTTGTTCTTTGATAATGCAGGCACATTAATAAACTTGGTGTTTTCCAAGTAGTTACAATGCTGTCTTTTCCAGTCCAGGCAGTCATACATTAAACAAGCAATGCTTTCAAACAGCGTAGTGCCAAATACAAGCTATGAAAGAAAAATCAGAGGCAAAGGATGAAGTTTGTATACAAGAGTGTTGTGTAACTTAACCACGTGACTCATTAGTTCTCTAACCAACAGATCTACAGCTGTTTAAAAATCTTCCAAGGGACTTTTTCTTCACTAATTCAAAATGTTTTATAGAGTTATTTTAAGAAAACAGGGCCTAATCTTCACTTGCCTAATCATTATCACATCAGAGTACAGACTGAGTGTTGCCCAGTTGCTGTAGTTGTATAAAGCCTAACTGAATTTAACAGTAGCCATTCAAAGTCTGCTCCCTTGTAACAGGAATGTAGGTCCTATTTTGGACAGGAAGAAACAGGGGAGGTAGCATAAGATACTGTATTTTCTATACCATATATATGCATGTTTCTATTGATGATCAGCCTACGCATATTTGCAATGTCAAACATTCCTGTGCCCTAGAAGGATAAAAGATAAAAAAAACCCAAACCACAAAGCCCCTATCAATGCCATCTTCTACTATTTTCTTCATTGTTGCTGCCCTTCTAAAACAAAGGAACACCTCTAGAACTCAACTCTGAATTCTAAAGCTGTACAAGCAATGGAACGTCACCATACAAATCTAACTTCCAAAGGGAGAAAGCTGTATTTGCAAAAATTTGACAATGAAAGAGACAAGGTTACTAAGGTGCTGTACTGTGGATTGCACTGAGTCTTGGAAGGAATAAAAATTTGACACTAGCTGCTATTTTGAATCTGAAATGTTTTGTCCATATACCAAAAACCTGTCTGAAGCCACATGCCTCAGGTTTCAATGGCTTTAACTGGCCATATTCTTCTTTTATACATCCTAGACATTACAGAAAAGATGTAATGATGGCGATTTTAGACAACTACTGTTAACAGCCTATTATAAAAGACTATTTTGCTTTCATGAAAGTAAGGGAAGCCTCTTGGATTAAGAAGTTTGCCTATAAGAGGCTCATACCTTGCACAGTATGAAAACATGAGAACAAGCCATATGAAAATAATGCAAAAGCCAGTATATTCTTTTTGTATTTTCTTCTTTTTTCCTTAACACAATCACTGTAGTGTATGTTTTTCCTTCCTTTCCTCCCAGATAGCTATGATAAATACAAAAATGGATGATTCTGTGTAAAATCTAATGAGAGTGGTTGGAGAGCTGCTAATGGCAGGAACAGTCAGATTAGTTAAACCCAACTGCTGTCACAGGAGCAGCAGGTTAAAAAATGGGAATCACAACCACAGGAGACAGGATACAAAAAATGAAATTTCAGAAGAAAAACAGCTAGTCAGAGAAGCTAATGCCAATGATATCTTTGGCCAAGAGCCTTAAGAAATTATTTATGGTAACTTTTGATGTATATTATTGGTTTTGGACTCCTTCCACATGACAAGAATGGTGGCATTCAGTGACAACAAGAAAGAATTAATTACATTGCTTTTACTTGACTCATCCTGGATTGCCTGTGTTGTATATAAGCTTGATGCAATCACTTGCTCAAGGGCTATAAAAATGACTAACAATGAATGTGTCAGTTTTAAGTTTTCTAAAATGAATCCCAGTGAGGAAGCACAACTGCCTTTAAATGCTTAACTCAGATTAAATATAT
Source organism: Apteryx mantelli (assembly GCF_036417845.1). Lineage (NCBI taxonomy): Eukaryota > Metazoa > Chordata > Aves > Apterygiformes > Apterygidae > Apteryx > Apteryx mantelli. Next base: position 133,551,022 of record NC_089978.1, read on the forward strand.
AAATGACTCTTAAGTATCAAGCATCTGCTTTCTCAAACTCAGGCCCTCTTTATGGCACTTCAAAACAAGCACACCAAATCACTGATCACTTATGAAATAGTTGTTTCAGTTCTCATGGTATTTAAAGACTAGAGAAGATGTTTCGGAGAGAAGTTCTAAGTGCAGGATTTTCAGACTTAATATTCTTATACCTTTGTTTGTTTTTCCAGCTCAATACTCCTCTGAAAAATGCATGGGGTGGTATAAAAACCTTCCATTAATTTCTATTACTTACAAGTGATCACTAGAGCACATGAAAAATTTAACTAAGGCATTGGAGTGTTTTGAATGCACAATTTTTTAAACTAAATAAGAATTTTTACAGAGTTACAAGTAGCATGAACTGGCACTGCTCAGTGGGACAGATGCAAAGGTTTGTACAATTACAGGTTTATGAACCAATTTGCTCTCTCCTCTGAACAGACACAGAGGTTCATCAAAAGAAAGTTCTCCGAGTCTAACTATGAGTGGCGCTTGGACAAAGACGACTATTCTTGGAAATATTTTCCTTTCTAAATACATGAAATCTTAAAAATTGAGATTACTTTCTATTTATAATACTCTATCATTTTTATATCAAATGTCTAACAATGTCACAAGACTTCCTGTGTATCTGAGACTTCAGAGATGCACCAAGCTAGGACTCAAGAGACTCTCCAAGGAGTCCACCAGAACAGAGGTACTCTATTCACCCATGATTTCATGACCTATGTTCTTCTCATCTATTTCTTTAAAGATTTACAGATGTGCCTACTCTAGAGCTCTGTTGAATTCTGAGTTACAGAAGAATGCGAATTTATAACTACAACTTCCTAGAACAATTTCAGTGACAGATAACTTTTCTTTTCTATTTCAGTAAGGATAACTGCTCACAGGATATTCATAAATAGCAACAATCCCCTAAAAGAAGTGATTACGAAGAGGACAGACAGGATTAAAGAACTTCTTTCCCAAAATAGGCTTCATATTTTAAGACCACATCAATAGTATAATGGCAATTCTACATGCTTCCACAATTGAGGCATTTTTAATGAATGTCTTAGAAACCACTGTGGATTTAGCCAAATTCAGTTCTGATCCCTTCAGGATCAAGGGTACTTCCTAGATCACGAGACTGTTTATATACAAGATTTAATACACTATAAATAAATGTTCAGAGACTGTAGTCTGTCCTTTAACTCTAATACTAGAAACCACAAATACAGTAGGATAAATCATGGAATGTTGCTTTATTTTGTTTTAGCAGTTTATGTTTTTTACTGCCACCATTGTAGACTGGAAGACACTGGGCCCTTTCACCTTGCCACACTTCAGATCCTGGGCTGGAAAATATTTCTAATGGTTCACTTTCTCTGCCAGTAGTAATGGTTCTGACTCACCAGGCTACAGTAAGCAATAAACCAGAGGCATGCTTTGGGTAGGACAAAAAGAAGCAGTACTGGATGGACTAAAACAGCAGCTATATCAAAGAGTGTTCTTGCATTCATTTTAATTTGTTCTCATGTGACCTTTCTGACATTCAGTAAGTAGAACTGCTGTTAGAAGTACAAAAAAAAATTTTTGTGTTATTTCATACCAACATCAGACTCTCTTACAAAATTCAGATTGGGTCTATGTGAAGATGCTGAATTTATTTAATCCTTCAAACTGTTTATAAACTCTGCTGCTATGACCTCTAATGTTCAGAAAGTCCAAGTCAGATATCTTTATTCAAAGGACTCCTTGTGACTACATGCTGAATAAACTTGTTGGATACATGATGAATCATTTTTATTCAAAATTACAAATATACTAACTATTCCGGTTCTGCTTCACAGACCTCTAAGCTCAAATTCCTGCCATTCCTAAACTGATGCTAAATATTACAAACCCCAAAGTGTGCCATGCATTGTGACAGAGCAATCCACTGACCAGCATTTCACTGTCAGACCAATCAGGGGGAAAGGAGCTCTCCTTAACTAGGTGATGAAGTCTGGCAACATCAAAGAGGCTTGATCCATGCTTTCCACTGTTCAGAATTGGCTCCAAGTATTCCCAAAATGTTTCCAGGTCTTTGATAGCTTCATCTCTCTTTCTTTTCTCTGCTTCTACAACTAAAATGAGTAAGTATTAGATAATTAGGGCACAAAGTCTCCTTTTCACAGAAAGCATAAGTTGTATATTAGTCTTCTGTAAGTACTGTTAAAATATTCCCATTCTCACAGTCTCAGAAAAAAACTGATCCCCAACTTTAGGTTTAAAGAACTCCAGGAAGAAGGAGCCTCAATAAAACATGGCAATTCTTTTAGAAAACAAAACAAAAACAACAACAAAAAAACAATAAATGTTTGAAATTCAGGAAATATAAAAATCCTAGGTTGCGCTTTTCAAAGTTGCCAGCACCAGCCTGGGCCAAACTGCTCTTTAAGTATAGGGTAAGCAAGCCTTATTATTACCATTTTATTGAAATTAGTGCAAAAAAAGATTAAGGTATAGTACGACTATGAATAGTGAGTCTAGAAATTGTATGGTTTCCATTTTTATTGCACTGTAATGATCAATTTTCAAAGGTGCTCTGACTACAGAGAAGAACAATGTTCTCTCTTAATGCTAACCATAAGGCCAATCACACTCTGAAATCCAAGAATCAACAATACTTTTAACAGCCTATTTTAAGAGATGTAGGGACACTAAACCTGCAGTAATTTGCTTTCGTCTGGACTTGTGGGTGCTCAGCACTTCTAAAATCTAAGTATTAAGGCCAAATATATCACTTGTATAATCCCAGTGGTCCCATGGGTTTAAAATGAAACAACTCAGTGAGGCTGCAGACTCTTCCAAAAATGCTGACCTCTTTAAAGTTTTCAAAGTTATGTATGCCTTCTGTAGCAGCCATCAAAAATGATGGCTAATTAACTTATAAAATAGTCGTATCATGACTCTAAAGACATGTATCATTAAGTGACTCCAGAAATGGGGTAGAAGGCCTGGGAACTCTGCCAAAAGGTTCTGTAGGTAGAAGAAATTCATATGAGTTCAAGGGGAGACTGAAGAAGTACTTGGAAAACAAATAAAATAAATCGACTGAGGATTACTAAAAAGACAAAATATGTCAGGATCAGGAAAATCCCCTGACTTGAAAATAGCTAGGTGGGGGGAGGATGGGAGGGGAAGTTTCATACATGCTTTTCCTATTACTCTCTTCCTTTTCCTATTGCTTCCTTTCCTTTCTTCTTTTCCTATTATTCTTTTCCTTTTACTCTCCTTACGCACCAGTTTATGGCCACTTCTGGAGACAGAAACCTGGGCTAGATGGTCACTTGACCTTAAAGAATTCTGTGCTCCTAACTGCTCATCACTGTCTCTTTTTTCAGCCACTCATGAGTGATATCCTGTAATTCAGGACAATATCTCATCTGTGGCAATGTTCCCCTAATACACTTGGTTTTGAAAGCCTGTCTTGGAAGTATAACAGTACTGAGGGCTGCTCAGTCATGGATCCAACCTCTTTGCATTTTTGAATGAAACGTGAATGGCACTGTGTTAGTAACATTGTAGACAGAAAGTCCTGTTTTACAGTAGAAGATTGTTTTAATAACTCTGGCCCATAGTTTGATTAATAAAAAAAATATGAAAATAGGTTTAAGAATTGGGTTTCTTCCTTCATGAAACATTACAGTTTCCCAGGATCAATCACTCACATTGCTCTAGCCCTTCAATACTGCCTCACCCTCATTCTTATGTCTGCCATTCTAAGGCATTTCTTTCCCCATATAAACCCTCTCAGAACAAATTAAAGTTTCCATAAGTAACCCCCAAAGAAGGTACAGGAGTTGGGAGATATTGTCAATGAAGAAGAGAGTTGGGACAACTCCACAGAAGAACTGAATGACCTTGAAGTCTCCAGTGACAGAAATGAGAAAGTATTCAACTCTACACTACCTGATTTTGGACCAAAATCACCCTTTTTGTAATCATATTAACTGAAAATGTTGGAAGAGAAGCATCTGGTATATACTAATAAATCACAAAGCAATTTTGTACCATCACTGTGAAAACAGGAATCCTAGGATCACTATGATGTATGTGTCAGTCTTGCTACTTCCAGCAGACAGAAAACAATTAATTCCATTTTGTCAGGCTGAGAAACTGCTCTCAGTTCTGAACATTAACTCTCAGAAAAGCTGAATTAATAGTGCAAAAGCTTCTTGAGCGATTAGAGGAATAGAAAACTAACCATATAAAAGGATACTAACAGCACTTGACTAATGTCACAAAATGAAAGCCATTAGACACATTAGAAGGAAAAAATCATGAAAGCTGTGCTCCCGCATTTGTGGCTTGTGAGTATTCAACCTCACCTGTGGAAAGTTTCTTGCTGAATTGGATTTTCTCTCTTGCAATTTAAACCCTTCACTTTCTGTCCTAGCTCTTTATATACATGAAGACTTGTCATGTCTTCCCTGACTCCCTTCAGCCTTCTCTTCTTAAACTTAAGGACAACTTATTCCATTTTTTTCCATAGGTCAAGTTTTAGGGATCACTAATCATTTTCTTTGCCATGATTTGGAATCTTCTGATTGACACACATTTCTTCTGAGGTCCTACCTCACTGTTGAGTTGTATGATAAGACTACTTCAGGTATTTTTTAGGCAATATTCTCATGTAGAATCTGCAGATGGTTTTTTTTTTTTAGTGGTATAGTGATATTGCTGACTTATGTTCAATTTGCAAAGCCAACAAAATAGTTTATCTTGCAGACCTGTCATCTAGCCAGGTGTTTCCTAGCCTGCATTTGTGCATTTAATTATTCCCGTATAACCATACTACCTCATAGTAGTCCCTATTAAACAGAATACTCTATTGCCCAGATCATTATTCTCCATTCTGTCAAGATCATTCTGCATCTGAATCACATACTCTTATTCCAGTATCAGTGACAATACCAAATAATACAAGACCCAGCACAAATTCACTTGAAACTCCACTCCATGCATCCTTCTATTTTCACATAAAAAAATCTTTGTAAATGTAAACCTTTGACAGCTACTCTGTAGAGGCTAAAGTTTTCCAAAGTGCACCTACTATATATTTATTTTCATCTAGATCTACCCTGCTCACTGTGGGTCATGTGCAATAGCCTTAAAAGCCTTATTAAAATCCAAATATATTACACGTACTACTTCTCCTCTGCTCAATAGGGCCAGTACTTTGTGTAAGGAAATTAAATTTGTCTGACATGATTTGTTCTTGAACAACATATACTAGTTGTTACTCATCTCCTCATTTTTCTTTTAAGTGGTTATAAATCATTTGTTCCAGTATTTTTGCAGAAATAGAAATTAAGTTGATTCCAGTCCGTTGGCTATTTGTGGTCCTTCCCCTCTTATTCCCAACCCTTTTTCCACTATCTCACTTGCCCTTTATGAGTTCTTAAATACAAATGAGAATGGCAGGCATAAATAGGATATAATTCAGTTAATCTGAATCAGCTGATCTGAAAACTTAACTTTACTTAAGTGGTATTCAGTTACTCTACCAGTTCCCTCACAGTTTGAAGTTGATATCTTATTTCTCTGTCACCAGCATTAATTGTGCTTAATTATAACCATCACCTGTCTGCACCTGGTATTTGTAGTGAAGAAATATTAACTTCCCACAACATACATATAAACAAGTATAAAAAACACTCTCAAAACAATAAGCACTCCCAGCCTTCTCAGAATCACCTCCTGACAGTTCTTCCTCTCTGTTGAGCTGTAGACAAACATTTTGCTTGGCCCTCCCTCTATTTTGTGCCTTGGCCTTTCTGATTTTGTGCCAGTAGACTCATAATAAATATACATTTGCATTCTTAGTGACCTGACTTATTTCTAATTCTTATGCACTTCCTTATATTTGAGGTCCACAAAGAATATATGGTTTAGCCAAGCTGTTTTCTTACTATGCAACCTATCCTTTCCTAGTAATGGGAAAGATTGCATTACTACTTATAATATTACTTACTTGAGGGACTGCCAGCTATATTTACCTCCTTTTTTCCTTGAAAAAGTTTCCTCACAGATCTTACCAACTCTCTAAGTGTACCATTCTTCCCTGCTATTATACATACAAGGGAAAGAAAAAGTTAATGTAACTTTGGAAGTGCTCAGGGAAACAATCCCTGCCCTGCCCCACTCCCCCCCTTCTCAGCAGCTGTTGTAAATAAAATGAAGATTAAAAAAAAACATGTTTCCTCCTCTCTGCACTTCCTCCAGTTTCTAATAAGACACTACCTTGAAATTCGGCATGTTCTAACTAAATTATAAGAAGCTGGAAATTATGTTTTCCTCTCATTCTTTTCCCAGGGATAAGATAGCTTGTCAAACAAATTCAAACATGACCTTCTTTGAGTCCATCAGTTGCTTCTGTGACTGCATAAATCTTAAAGGCTAAATACATATGATCTTGTTAGTTTACCTTCAATGGCACCTTAAGGCCAAATTCCCTAGTGCCCACACAATCCAGTCTTTACAATTTGCCACAGGGCAATATGAGAGTATCTCCTTTGGTCAACAGGAACGAGAGGAAAGGAGAACCCTGAGACAGTCTTCACAACACTCACATGGGTAGATGGTTTGCATACAGCATGGTCAGAACGGGAATGAGTCACAGCATCCCATCCCATGTCCGTCAGCACACCAACATAAACAATCCTTATGACCCTCTTTCCTGCCCAACACACCCAGGACACCATTCCTCTCATTTACTGGTTTGCCTGTGCCATCACGGCAGCATTAGGTCTGTAATAAGGGATTTCCCAGCATCACAGAGAATCTTGCATGACACCTTCACTATAGAAAGTCAAAATGCACAGTTATAATCAGAACCACAATTAGTCAAACACTACCTGCATGAACAATTATGGCTACCATACTCACTTTTCTCACTTCCAGCTTTTTATCACCTGACTTTGACTTAGAGCTAAAATAGTTTAGGTTGGAAGGGACCTCAATCTCCTGCTCAAAGCAGGTCATCATGGAATTCAGACCAGGTGGCTCAAGGCTTTGTCCAGCTCACCTGGACCTGCAAAGACAGAGATCCCACAAACTCTCTGAACAACCTGTTCCAATGTTTGACTATCCTCAAGGTAATTTTTTTTTTCTTTATGTCTCACCAGAACCTTCCATTTCAATTCATGACCATCACCTCTTTTTCTCTTGCTGTGCACCTCAGTGAACAGTCTTGCTCTGTGTTCTTGATAATCCTCTCATAGGTATTGCAAGGATAGTATTAGGTGCCCCATAAGCCTTCTCTTCTCCAGGTTAAACAAGCTCAGGTCTTTCAGCCTCTCCACACAGGAGAAGTGCTCCAGCCCCCTGACCATCTTGGTGACTCTGCTGGACTCACTCAATTTTATCTGTACCTTTCTTGTACTGTGGAGTCCAAAACTCTTGCCTTATGAGTGCCAAGTAACAGGGAATAATCACTCTCCTTGATCTACTGGCTATGTTACCCAGCAACATAGACCAGTATGATTAGCCTTCATCAATGACTCATGTTTAGCTTGCTGTCTGTCAGGATCCCAGGTCTTTTTCAGCAGTGGTGCTATGTAGTCAGTCCCCAGCCTGTACCATTACAAGGTGTTATTCTGTGACATCTTCTTCTCTGGCTGGGGCAACAGTCGCAACATGGCCAGCTGTGCACTTACCTTGAAATGACCAAATGACCCAAGTTTGCTTAGCAACAAACCTTCCTGGCTAATGATGTATAAAAGTATGGATTTGATAAAATGTTGCTCTTTGGTGGCTACTGCACAGAGCTATAGCTGCAGCCAACAACTGCCTAGTCAGTCCCTGTTATCTAGTAAAGGCAAGTCTGGCCAGCTATATAATTTTTGCATTGGCAAACACAGCTGCTCACAGGTAGTATGCTCAACCACAAGGCACAGAGAGAGGTAAAAACACAGCAGAAACAGTCTTAACAAGAAGTAAAATAGTCCTCTTTCTACATAAATTTTGCAAGATACATGTTCTTATCACAAGATTACCTTCAGGTGAAAGTAAAGATTCTTCTTGAATTTTAGCCTCTTCCAAGTATGTCTGCAGTGGTTCATAATTCTCAGAAGAAATCCTAATTACACTTGAAACACTAATCCCAAGCTCAGACAGCACAGGCAGTAGCTGAGGGTTGTGGAAATCCAAAATTATGAAATAATGATGGGCACCATCATCTGGTTCATCATCTGTTCAAAACAAAACAAAAGCAGATTAGAGCAAGGGCATTTAACAGCTACACAAAATTCTGCTTTATCTCAGCTGTATAGGTATACTGCAAACTAAGATCACAGAAACAGTTCTTTCATAACCTCATTCAGATAACTGCACGATCTTTTAAAAATTATATTTATTATATTATTATATTTATTATTTTATTTACTATATTTTTATTTACAGAATTCTTCTGTAGCAACCAACATAGAACTCAGCAGAAAGATACAAGTTGGAAGGAAAAAATTGTTCGGAGAAGCACTACGAAATAAATGTATGCTCATTGTGGCAAGAATGCTAGCTGTAGTTGCAACATTTTCTGCAATTGGTTCTCTTTAAGAAAAAGCCAGTATGTTCTGATGGTAGTTTAAGCTATCCTATTTCATTCAGCATGAAACTGGACAGGGATCACACACACACACGCACATAGTAAGTCACTGCGTCTTAGCTGAGAGATGATATCACCTAGAATAATTTTGAAGGATCAGTTGAATTGTGAGTTGTCTCACTGCTGACTGCTTCCTATCCAATAGGTTCACGTTTGCTAGATGGATTCCCCAGAGCTGGTAATACCAGCTCACGCTAGTCCTTCTGGTTGGCAAGAGACATATCCAAATTTATCCTGATGTGCAGTTTCATGGAGTGGCTACTTTGTTTAGGTTTATTATTTCTATAGAAATATGCACAGCAAGTTGAAAATATTTCAAGTTTTAGCTATCAAAGCAAAAGATCAAACATTTTATCATGTAAGAGAAAACAAGTCCTCTAAAAGCTTGACTGTGGTCTAAGTTAATTGGGTAGATTCCCTTTATAGTCCGTGGACAAAAACAGGTATTCAGACAGGTATCAGGTGATTTAATTCATCCTGCTTGGATATCTATCTTAAGACAAGGGAAACTGCTTACTATAGTTCATGTATCACTCCGCTGACTTTGGAACATACATAATTAATCCAGACTATCCTGAGGTGGCTAATGTTCATTAATACAGCTTGCTTAAAAACACTTCAACCACTCCTCAGCTCATGGGACTTATTCCTCCAGGAATTATTCCTTCTTGCTGCAGAAAGCTGGTTCTGGATTACATTCTCAAAATATACCTGTGGGTTCCCTGATTCAACTTCAATGCAAGGGAAAGCATTTACAGGCCACTGTTGTTGGAGGGGTAATCACAGCGTTTCCTGGGAAATTTCCTCCCTTTTCTGTTAAACCTACTAATTAAAGACTTATTGTAGTGTATTTTCAACGAGTTCTTGCAAACTATAGATATAAACGGAGCAATTAAAAGAATTCAGGAGTATGTAACCTTTGATATTCCAACAATTATTTGGGATTTCTATTTTTCACTCTTGCGTTGTCTTTGTTTTTGAAATCAACTGAATTACAGCTCTCAAAGACTCTTCACAAACAGCAAGACATGTTGTAACATCTGGCAAAATTGAGAAGTTTTACAAAACAAATATTATAAAAGCTAGCAATTGCACAACAATTTTGCAAATATCAAAGATTGAAATACAATACTGGCATTTTCTAGAGACATTTGTGACATAATAACTACTGCTACATTCAAATAGGACATTGTACATTGAGAAAGCTTCCTCACCAACCACCATTTCCACCATGCTGTTCACTTTCAAGGTTAATTTCATTGTAACATACTGAACTGATACAGCTGCTTCAGAAGTGAAAATGTCACTAAGCCCTCTGAACCACAGAAGCCTTTAACTCCAATACAATTCACAGGAAGGGAGAATGTATGATTAATAGAAAAATAAATCAGCAGCTGAAAAAAAGCTCATCACTTAAAATGGAGATACTCAGACCATTACGGATGTTGAATTTTCTGAGAAAAAACTACTTGTAAGCATAGAAGCAAGAATTTATCCCATAAGGCAAGAGAACAGGGAAATAAGGATGAGAAAATAATAGTAAGGGTTTTCATTGCTTCCTTGTTGGGGGAGGGAGGGCATAGAGAAATGTTCCCTTCAAAAACGGAATTCTGTATATTGGTAATTCCTGTCTACTCCCATCTTTTCTGCACATTTGTTACTCTAATGCCTATGCTGTCTGCATCCCAGACTCCTGTGCTATTTCTCCAAAGGAAGCTGCTCAGCCATAAAAGGATAAGGAATGCCAAGAACTGCCACGATCCTACATGGAAAAGACAGAACACAACCTTAAGTGGCATGAACATTTTTTATTTGACCAGATGAAATCCACCAAAACAGAGTTTGATTTATTAAAAAAAAAAAAAAGGAGGGGGGGGAAAGGGGGGGAAAGGAGGGGGGGAAAGGAGGGGGGGAAAGGAGGGGGGGAAAGGGGGGGAAAGGAGGGGGGGAAAAGGAGGGGGGGAAAGGGGGGGGAAAGGAGGGGGAAAAGGAGGGGGGAAAAGAAGGGGGAAAAAAGAAGGGGGAAAAAAGAAGGGGGAAAAAAAGGACATCTGCCTGTCAGCACCTTCATCCTTTGAGCTCAGGGTATATACCCAGGGCTGAGGAAACACTGCTACCAGCTGGAGCAAGAGGCTTGTAACCTGGCTGACTCTTCTTTTCCTAGAGTGTCCAGGCGAACATAAAAGAACTTACAAATTTGGAGAAAGACTTACTGAGGAAGAATCACAGAATCACAGAATCGCTGAGGTTGGAAGGGACCTCTGGAGATCATCTAGTCCAACCCCCCTGCTCAAGCAGGGTCACCTAGAGCACATTGAAGCAACCACTAGAGTTCAATATATGTGTTGCATAAAGTAAAACAAAAAAACTCCCAGAAGACTAGCCCATTATACCACTGCTGGTACTGAAACTGAACTGCACTATATTTCAGTGCCACTGCTACTGCAGGAAAAAAAAAGCATCAGCACACATAATAACTGAGCATTAATGATTTCTAACAAAAAGGAGGATATCTACATAGTAGCAGAGATGAGAGAGATGAGGAGATCCAAAAATTCTGATGAATATATGCTGAAGAAGATGACTGCCAGCCATTCAACAGTCATAGTTATGATTATGCTAATAATCATGACCTGTTCATAATAATCAATCAGTTCTAATAATAAATGACTAATTCAAATTCAAGTGGATCACAGTATCAATGCAAATAATGCCAGGATTATCCAAAACCAGAAATATTCCATTTCAAAAATGTGATAATGTACTAGGGATGAATGATAAAACCACTCTTCACCACCAGAAAGAGATACAGACTGTCTTTGGGTTCCAGACACAGACACATATAGGCAATAGCTCAGACTGCTCTGGAGTAAAAATTGTGGCATTTTCTCTTTTGTTTTTGCTTGAAATAGCTGTATTAGAATAGCCAAGAATGCAGAAAACAATTTCCACTGTATTAACTTTTAAGAATCAAAGGTCTTTGTGAATCTCCTATTCAGACAATTTGTAAAATATGGAATATGCGTGTAAACAAAGTTTTTGAGAGTGCTGTTGTTCTGGGTAGAAAAGTTCCATAGGTCTACAAGCTCTTGACACTGAGAAGTGGATCTGACACCACTTCGTCCAAAGACATAAAATATAGCTTTAGCATGAGGTCCTTGAGAACCTTAACTGCCATGGACTTGAAGAAATAAAAATTCCTGACACAGTAGTTGCACCATACTTAATGTTCATTTAGAATGGTCTCCAGAAGTTTCAGCAACTCTTGACTTGATCTTCTCTTGGAATGGACTTTTAGGTGGAAGTGTCCGTCAGGAAGAATGAAGAAACAAGTACCTCTCCATAAAACAGTAGCTGTTTTCCCTCTAGCGCAGAAGTAACTGAATGAAACAGATTTGTGAATGCCAGTGTTTAACTTATTTCTTGGACTGATTGACAGACTCCAGGAGTTGGCAGGGAACGACTGTTAATCATGTACATGAAGGTGCTCTCCCTTCTTAAAGCTAAAGGCTCCTACTCATTGCCTTCTTCTTCAGCAAGACTGAATAAAGTAGCAAGATCAGATTACTATTTCTGCTGTTGCATAGTTCATTGTTGTCTTCAGACTGAAAACCAATCCATTGAACAATTTTTTGGCATGAGTCAGAATTGATTTGTCTATTATTAGGCCCAACTGTGTGGACACATAATGAATGTGGTGAATTGTTCAGAATTACTTCAACTCAATATAATCGAGATTGTAAAATTCAATACAGCACAAGTGAACAAGTGCAGAATACCAGGACAACTTCTCCTTTTGGACAGTCTGCAAGTATTGCTATGCATTTTGTAAAAATCTTTGGGACCAATGAGATAAATTCCAGTTAATAAAAATCATAGTTTAACAGCAGTGTTGGTCATTCATAATACAAAATCTAAAAGCTTGATATTGTGTATGCTAAACAAGGATACTTTTCAAGGTTGTTAGTTTTTGGAGGGCAATTTGTATTTTCCTTACTGTATCTTTTCATTAGCTGCAACTAACTGGGCAGCAAGGTCTGGATATAGGGGAAAATTTCTCATATCTTATGTAAGTACCTGGTATTTTCTGCCCACAACTAAGGCAGTAGGAAGCAAAAATGCTACTCAGGCAATAGGAAGCAAAAATGTTGGAGCTGGACAAATTGTCTCTGCAGGGCCTAGCAGAGCCTCATTAATACCACCCAAAGCCATTCTGCCCAGTATATTCAGTACTGATTTCATGATGTCATGAGTTCTCTAGACCACTTTAGCTTGAATTCCTAGAGGCATGAACACTTTTTTGAACACTTCTCATATCAGTTCCTGAAAAACATTAAAATCATCAAAATAATGATGATTACAGTCAAGTCTCATCTAGGAAAACGAGAAGCTATGAACAGATAGCTGCTGTTCTGTTCCTGTACACCTCTGTGTGATTAACTAAGATTCAGATCTGTTCTACCACCTGGACTGGTGCTTTTTAGATGCTTGAAGAGTATCATTGATCTAGAATGAGATGCAGACAAAGGTCTGATGAAAGAGTACAGAAAGCCTGCAGGGGTTCAACTGGAGATTAGTGGGTACACATAATGCATCCAAAATCAGCGAGTGCTCCCCCAGCAGGAGAGATGCTGTGTATTTAGTCATAGTTAAACATCTTATGGTCCAAATTAAATATAACCCTGGTCTAATGAGGAGAGCTATGTACATTCTCCAATATTTTTGGTTCCAGTGACATTTGTAACCATGGGTGGTAAGAAATAGGAATAAAGTTTTTCTCAGTACTGATTGGCATATTATTCCTTACCTTGTATAGCTCACTTCTGGAGTAGCTTTCTTCAGGTCTCAGTTCTGCCCACGTTTTTACAGCAAATGAAATCATATGGCCCTTTGCACAGAACTGGGCTACACACCCAAACAGTGGTGCACAGCTCTATTATGCTTTATAACACAAGGAGAAAGCTGCCCTTTGGATACTGACACAAATGCATTTAGTTCTGAAATCTTTGTGAAAGGATAAGTAGGATTTGTTAGTCACTTTATTTTAGTCTTGCACATGCCAAAACATTTTGTCATGCTACATATACTCCTCATCTGGATTTTATTTCTTGGACTGTATAATCTATCCTACTTCTAAGCAGAACACAATGCCCTCCTCAAATGCATAGCGGCAATGCTGTAATATTGCGAAATATATCTCGATCTTCCAACATGGAACAAAGCAAAATTCTGAATGAGAAGCAAGGTTTCAAGAGTTTTAGCAAGTTTATCAGAAGCTTATCTGCTTTTTTTTTTTTTTTTTTTTACATACCAATGTATTTGTCTTCCTCTTCCTCTTCTCCCCGTCGTTTTAATTTGGTGTCCTTTTTGACAGTAATTGCTCCTGGAAGGGCCACTTCTGTTTTTTTTCCTTTCATCTCTTTCTCAGCTATCTTGGCACTAGTTTTTTTTTCCTTCTTGCCAGGAGGTTTAATTTTCTCTTTCCCTCTGTCTTTTTCCATTTTTTGCTCCTCTTCTGCCTGACAAGATGAAGAAACTAAGTTCTTGTTGTAGCCTTTGTGCAGAACAAAGGGCAAACTGCTGTGAAATTTTAGTGGTTGAAATTATTTAGTGGTTAAATTTATTATTTGAGTATTTTTCCCTCTCAGCCATTAGAATGCTACTGTGGTGCAACTGTCAAACATTCTGCTTTATCCTTCTCAGGTACACTGTTCAGTTTATTATATTCCTATTAAATCTTAGTGTTAAAGCTTCACATTAAAAAGGAACTGTTGGAGGCAGGTAGACATTATACTTACAAAATTAATGAAATGCATACTGGTAGAAAGGAGAGTAAAGGATCACTAAGACTCACAGTTTCCTGTGCTTCAGTTAGACTACCACTACAGCACTTGCATTGGCAGGAAACTTTCCCTGAACTGAAGGAAAATAAAGCCAAAAATTCAATTTCTGCTTAGTCTTTAGCATCTCTGTTAATGCTCTTGAGTATGCTGTAAATGGTACCAACACTATTTTGTCTTTGATGTAAATATCGTCTACTAAAAACTAGAACCAAGAGCTCTGTGCTCATTTCACACAGGATATTACTCAGCCATTCTCATTATTTTCAAACAAAAAAAACCCTACATTAAGTTATACTCAGTAATTTAAGGGTAAAAAATGAAAAAGGATGGTGTAAGTATCCCAAAGCCTCACATTATAAATCCAGGAAATGCAGAGCCAGTCTAAAATTAAAAGAAACCAAAATATATTGAGGCAAAGAGAGGTGCTGAGAGGGTAAGAAAACCTCCACCTTACTCTACCAAGCCACATGACTATGCAATAACTACACAAGAATGGCATTTAAGGATTGTAAAGCTAAATTAAGTATATTAAAAAGACATTAACTTAACTTACTGTTACCATCCCTACTAGTGTCATATTAAAGGCTATGAAAGCAATGAGAAAAGCTCTCCATGCAAATGAGATAGGTCAGTTGAATCTACACAGTTGTTTTTCCTAGACCCAGCCAGAAAAGCAAGCTTTTTGGCTGCAGAAGGTGACCCTAGTTCAAATTCAAAAACAAAGCAAAAGGTCAGTTCTTTCCTTCCCTCTTTCAGGCATTTCATTTTTGTACCACTCAGAAATGCCTTCAGGAGATTCTTAAAACTGTTTATACTGTGGAGTGGCAGATTTTGATCACTTTTCATTATTTGTTTTCAAATTTATTCCCTTTTGGACATTGAACACCAAAGATTTTGGTACTAATACTTTTGAGTTCTAAGCTAATGAACACATTAAATCAGATTACATAATCATCAGTCTATAATGTTCAAAACAGATTTATTGCATCTGAATTACTTTATGTAATTAAGTCTCAAACAAGCAAAGACACCTCTGAACTTGTCAAGATTCCAACAAAGAGACCTAGCTGTCATTAATACCTCAAGAAGTATAAGCCTCTCCTTTTCAGTACTTTTTCTTTTTTCCCCTCAATGTAATATTTCTCTTTCCCTACAGGGTGGACTTTTCTGTTGAGTTTTTCATCTTCCATTAGTTTTACATTCTATAATTTTGTTATTTTAAACTATATGTTACAGAATCATACTATCTGAAACAGTTTTCCAGTTCAGAGGCCCTTCTGCTCTTCTGCATATTAGTTTACATGCATACACTTGTCAATTTATGATAAGCTTCTGCTTTTATAGAAATATATAAATTTTAGAGATGGAATTATGGTTTATTTTTGTTTATTCAGCTGCTGTTTTCCTTCTGCCAATCTATTCTATTAACTGGTATCTATTTCAAAGAACAATGGACAGTTATGTTAGTTTTCTGAGAATCCATCTACTGGTAAAATCCTGGTTACAACCATCGAGTTGCTGTCAATGGAACTTGTACTGTAAAAGCTAGTTGGAAAAGATTAAATATTTTATTGTAGACAATTTAGGGTTATAATTCTAAACTAAAAGCCAGTTTCTGTCCATTCCTTACTGCAGAGCATCCTTATAACCCACAGTCCTGCTAATTCTTGACTTCATCTTGGTCCTTCAGCTGCTGCTATGTTTGTCTGTCACACTATGATATAATTATAATCCAATGAGAGCAAAAAACTGTGTCCAGATTGCCTGGCGAAAACTGAGAAGAAACTGCAAATTGCAGAGACTCTTCTGCCTTCAATACTGAATATCCTCTGATTCTCCAGGGAAATAAAATTATACTTACAACAGTAATCTTGCCAAACCAAAGATAAAAGTTCCATTTTAATATTGAAGTGTCTAAACCTTAAACTTCAAAATTTTGTTTTACAGTTTACTCACCAGCACTGACTGATATCTAAGAGAAAAGCCATTTCTTCCCCATCCATTATAAACTATCTATCTGCTCTACAGCTTGATCCTTTCAATTCCTCTTCAGATTGAGAACACATTTTTTTCCCCAGATTCTTTATATGCTTCTGTGGCTTATATTATCATCTGCTAAATAGTTTTGCAATTGACTTCAATGGAAACAGGACAGAGTTTTAAATTATCACCTAGTATTTTATGCTCTTGTGTTTGTCCCATATTCCCTCCACCAATTACTGCCACAAATAGAATTATTTATAAACACATTTACAGACTTTTTAACCTCACAAATCCATGAAACCATTTTCTTCTTTACACTTTTACATGCATAGATCGCTTAGGTCCATCTCATCTCATTTTACAGTTTTTATGTTGTGTCTTGTAATACATATAATTTTTGATCAATTTATGAATAATTTGTTACAGCAAGTATGCAACTTGCTGTTAATGGAGCTCTTCAGCTGCACATATATCTGCTTGGTAAAGACTACAGCAAAGACCAACTGTTCAGTAAGTTATTGAAATGCACCACTGACAACTCTTTTTTTTTTAATTACAGAAGTTAAAAAAACAATTAGCAGTCTGATCTGATAGTGATTTTGTGCAGGCTTGGTGAAATTCCTCTAGAACACATAAGCAACCTAACTAAGGCATTCTTGAAGCTAGTAGTGATAATCTTTGAGAATATGCATGAGTTTGGGGAACACTGGAAAAGGACAAATATGGTACCCAGTTCTGAGCAGCAGACTTCAAGATATGAATTATTTGGAAAGTTCAGAGGACAGCAACCAGTATAATTAGAAAGCTGGAAATGTGGCCTATATTTGTGTTTGTTTACTCAAATATATAATAGCTTTCTGCAAAGGGGAAGGTAAGAACTGTTATTCTCATACACAGTGAGAAGCCATCTATTAATGGATTTAAATTAGAGCAAGACTGATAAAGTTAGAAAGCTTTTCCAAATGTCTATGTTGTAAATATAGTTGAGCAGTAAAACAGATTGCCTTAGAAAACTGAAAGCACAGCAGTGGAAGTTTTTAAGAACAGGTTAAACAAACATCTGCCAGGAATATTTTATATGTGTTTGATCCTGCCTTAGTTCCAGAGACAGAATAGATAACATCTCCAAATTTCTTCCAGAGAGGTGATTTGTGATAATAACTTTTTCACAGTGCTGCTCTGCACTATCTTTTATACCTCTCAAGTAATTTAACCTCTCCTACCTTCAGCAGGGAGATATATATATATATATATATATATATATATATATATATTCAGTTGAAGCTAGTTTCCAGCTCTATTTTCTATTGGTGTTGTGAGTCAGCTAGGACATTACTTCTTATCACTATTCTAGCACAGACTTCTTGGGCAATATTTTTTCTTTTCTAATTTTTTTCCTCTCTCACCTTTTATATTTGAGTAATTGGGAGTTTCTTCCCAAAATCTAATTAACTGAAAATTTCCATTAGTATTTAAATTTCTCTTCAATTATGGATACAGACAGTTAAACATGAGGAGAAAGCTGAATTTATGCAAACAGCACTTGAATGAAAGTGCCTTGATAAAGTTGATTAGGCATCCACCTTAAGGCATACTGTTGTACCTTCTTTTCAGCTTCTCTTCTCTGATGGTCCTTCTGCTTGAAGCAAAGCAGTTGAAATTTCAATAGCTTTCCAATCAGTGTTATAGGAATTTGTTCTCCACTTTCCAGAATGGCTTTGGCTACCTCAGTCACCTTCAGAGAAAAAACAAAAATAACTATTACTCGTATAGTTTTAATATTACATTTGACATATATTTTGTATGCTGTAATGACGGAATGCTATTTCACATTGTACAATATGTGGCTCAGAATGGCCACGCTTTCAGAAAAACAACGTATCAGTAAGATGCATAGCTATTCTTTGGTTCCCAAGACCCTCTTTTTAGCCAAATGAAGTTATGCCTGCTGTAGCATGAGATAAAATTAGAATGGAGAAAACTTCTATAATTAATGTAAAGGTCAACAGATACACAGTTTTTACTATAAAAACTCTTTTTTTATATATATATTTTAAGCAAAGTAATAACATTAAGCAACTACCTATTATAAAGTAATAAATTAAAAAGTATTTAACAGATATCAAATCAACTGGGATAGCTTGGAGTATTATTTACAAAGTAGCTAGCATCTGAAGCACTAGCCCTGAATGAAAGATACAAACTTCTTGAGGGGAACTTGAGAGGGTCTGTCTTGGTGAAAAGACATCCCCTCCCTGTGTAATGCTGATTCTGTTGGTATGCAGCCTAATTGGGGTGAAATAAGGCTATTGAGTTTTCTTAGGGTGATGACAGCAGCAGGAACATACAGCTGCATTGTCCAGATGTGTGGCATTGACAGGCTGTTTTATGACTATGTTTTTTACAGCTTGTTTCCACTAAATTTCATACAACTCACTAACATCTGGGCTGTTTTCCTTAGAGCCTCATAACCATTTTATTTACTCCGAAAAAAATAAAATAACATAAAAATAACATAAAAAGTTGTTATATGTTTCTTTTCACTTGTGTTGTCTCTGTCATAAAGTTCACCTATGTAGGAAGCGCTGTTGAGGAATAATATAACCACAATATGGAATAATATAACCACAATATTTTCCTACTTCTGTTTTTAAGCAACCATCAGCTTTATTTATAACTGTGGGCTGAACTAAGTGTTACTCAAACATTCTGACATGTTTCTCTTTTCCCCTCTTGGAGCAATTACAGTTGGGCACATATGGTGTCAATTTTGCCTGCTAACATTCAGACAATGAAGGTGCACACTGTATCTCACTGAACTGTGTCTTGTCTGATGCAAACAACACTGTTAGTGTTGAGCTTTCATAGTTTCTTGTCCAGCTTCTTAGGAATTTTCACTCATCAAGTAAAACCTGGAGTAAGCAAATGTAGCCACTAAAAATGGTTCTCTGGATAAAACAAAGCCAAAATGGAATCCAGGCTATTTTGGACCAAATAATTGTTTCACAGAAATGGAAGCAAAACACAGAAAAGAATCTCCTAATATTCAGATTTTTCTGAATCACATAACAGGGAGACAAACCCACCAAAATACTTGTATTTATAAATCCCCCCTGACTTTCCAATGCTAATGAACTCCATGATCTGCTTACTCCACATACAGGAAAATACATCATGGTTAAGACCAGTTTTGCTTTATATCATTCATATTCTGAGTAAGAATACTTTCTGCTCACTATCTCAACCAGTCAGCTGTGGAAGGCTTCCATAAGGACTCTCAGTGATTTCAGAGTTGTGTTAGAACATCAATGACATGTTAAGAAGAGATTTAAAATCCCCCAAAGCTATAGGGACCCTAAGAGCTACTAGCCATTCTAACAAAAATGTCACCTGAAACTAGCTACACAGAAAATCTGAGCTCTGAGAGAAAGAGACTTTGGTAGAAGTAGCACAGTCATTTCCCTTAGAAAAATTCTCACACACTTCATTGCAGAAATACTGTTAACAGGCAATGGAAAGAGATGCATCCCAATTGCCTAATCTAGATGAGTTGGTTGTATAAAGCACATTTCTTGAAACACAATAGAGGGTAAATGGGGGGATTCTGGAAGGCTTCCCAAAAAGTATATATAGCAACCAGGCTTGGTGGCAGTTGCTGATCTATTGTTCATGGCAGAAGGAACGCTTATGCAGTTTTACAGCACATTCCTCCTGAGAACTTCAAAGCATTTTACCAGTTAAACACAATGCTTTCTATTTGTATTTTGCAGCTAGAGAATGCAGAAATGAAGAGACTTGTCCAAGGCCTATAATGAGCTGAACCACTCCGTGAATGGATAGGAAGGACAAATGTTTTTTAAGTGAGGTGTTAGGTAGGTATAAAACTCTATTTAACAAGAGTACATTCTAAGACTGTGGCGAGAGGTCAGACAAATAAGACAAAGATAACATGAGCACACTACATTTGCCCATGCACAAGAGGCAAATTACTATTTCTGCATATAGCAATGTAAAATTTGCTTCATGCATAAGCAAATAAAACAACAGTCCTTCATCACTGCTATTTTAAAGATAGAAGATTTATCTACTCTGCATGGATTGATCTAAGAAATTCATAAGCTACTCAATGTATTACACTGATGCATGTTTACTTCCTTTGTGGCCCTGTGACTTTTGCAGGCACCTGGCATAAGCAGCTCATAATCCAGAGAGCCTCAATAAAACAAAATAAAGCCGAAGAGAAAGACTTGGTAGGAATACAGATAGATGGAATTTTTCAGGACACTATGGGGTGGATTCATTTCAAATTGGCTATACTTCATCCTGCCAACGATGACCTTTTCCTTATGTGAGAAACCATGGAAACTTGGACAGACAAACTCACTTAGGTAGGGCCTCTTTTCCTTTAAAGGAAGAGGAAACTCAGCATTCCTCACACAGCAGGGGGCAGACTTGTGAAGTGCAGAAAGGCTGCAGTGATACAGGATTTGATCTCATATGGTGGCAGTACGAACCATACAGAGATTTAGCTGCCTGGTGCAAAGGGCATGGATTTCAAGACATTCAATCATTGTATGAGCACTTGTAGCAGATACTATATTATTGGTAGGTGATGGTATCACTGAGGTAGGAGACAGGTCTTAAAAATTAGGAAAACATTTAAAGCCAGAGTCTTTATAGTATTTTTCTTTGAAGAACCATTGTGACTGCTAAATCATAACCAGAAAAGATTTCAAGGTGATGAACAGCTTTATCAATTTTGACTGCTCTATCATTACTTGGAAGCAGCTAGCATAACTTGCTATGAACAGTGGGGAACTTGGGGTATCTTTTACAGCAGAGCCATTAGTCAAAAAGCTCAATAGATTACATGTACCAACCAAGTTATTGTTTACTATGCAAATGTACTTTCTTGAGCAAGCTAATAAAAATAATTTATTTCAATCTGCAGCCACTGTCATGAACCCCTCACAAGGAGCTTTCAAGACAGATTATGGAATGAAAACTGCATGGCATGAACTATACTAATAGGTAAATCCCTTTTGTCCAAAGAGGGCTTCCGTACACATAGTATTAGATTTTTTCTGCATCTGCTGATGTCATTTCATTGACTATTATATCTTATTGAAAGAATACCAGGAAGGCACTGAGCCGACAGAAACAACTTATTTCAGATCATATCTGCAGTGTGCTGGTAGGCAATTTAGTCTCTGCTATTAGACTATTCACCTCATTTCATTTTTGTCTCTCAGAACCTCTTCCCAGCTATCATGTCAAAAGATCATCTGCTTAAGCAGCATCCTTCATTGGTGAATTCAAACTCAGAATTCCAACTGAGCTCTAGGACTCATCTAAATTGTGGCATATCTGAAAAGAGCTCCATATAGAGCTTAGGCATCCACAAGGGAGTCTGCAAAACTTAAGCCAGTGAATCATCTTCATTAATCAATGAAGGCTCTGCCAACATGTACTCCAGAGAATTTAAAAAAGGCCACATCTGGAGTACTGCGTCCAGTTCTGGGCTCCCCAGTACAAGAGAGACATGGCACTACTGGAGCAAGTCCAGCGAAGGGCTACAGAGATGATGAGGGCACTGGAGCATGTCACCTATGAGGAAAGGCTGAGAGAGCTGGGCCTGTTTAGCTTGGAGAAGGCTGAGAGGAGATCTTATCAATGTGTACAAGTATCTGAAGGGAGGGTGTCGAGAGGATGGGACCAGACTCTTTTCAGTGGTGCCCAGCGACAGGACGCGAGGCAACGGGCACAAACTGAAACACAGACAATTCCATCTGAACACGAGGAAATACTTTTTCACTGTGAGGGTGACAGAGCACTGGAACAGGTTGCCCAGAGAGGTTGTGGAGTCTCCTTCTCTGGAGATATTCAAAACCTGCCTGGATGCAATCCTGTGCAATGTGCTCTAGGTGACCCTGCTTGAGCAGGGGGGTTGGACTAGATGATCTCCAGAGGTCCCTTCCAACCTCAGCGATTCTGTGATTCTGTGAATGAATTCAAGTAGATTTGATGACTCCTTCTGCCCCTCAGAGTCCCCAGCTAAACCCTAGTTTTCAGACAAACCTACTAAAATAAGACTGGGATGCTTTCACTATTGAGCAATATCGAGCAAATATGTATGCCGCTCATGTACTAAACATCTGCCTTTCTATTATGGGAACATTTCTCAAAGCAGCAGCAACAGCTGCTTTACCTAGAAAGATACATTGTCACTCATGTGAGCAAGTCTGTTTTTGCCAATTCACTACAAAGTTTGATCTGGTTAGCAGAAACCTAGTTAGAAATAACCATTTTAAAATGGCCTGTGATTTAAACCTCTCTCTACAAACAACATGCAACCTGAGGGACTACCTTAACTGGTTTAATCCCAGCCATGCAGAAAGGGAACTTTCTAAAGACACACAGCGCATGGCTCTTAACATTACAACTACCTGAATAATGTATTAAGGGAATGCAAATGGGAGAATAACCTAATTTAAATAAAAATGAGAAAACATATTACATAAATATTAAGACGAATTTTCACCTTGGCTTTATTAAAGAGCTCATACAAGAGCTCTCACCATCTACAGAATACATCTCCCATGCCTTCCTGACCACCTAACTGCTACCAAAAAAGGCTGCTTGAAGGGAAGACAATATGGGATATGGGTATCTGGTGATTCAAAAGATCAGGCCTGAGCATTGATTTCTCAGGGAAGAGGAGTTCTACGCATAGGGGAGATTCTCTCACATGACCCTTCAGACACCTGTCCAATTATTACATGCTAACTGAGGAGAGAATTGAAATGCTGTTTAAGTGATTCCTTAAGGACCTCCTACAGAACCCAGAGCTCTTTAAAAGAGAAGACAGGCCAGTTTGCTGTGATCTGTGCTCTGTAGGGGAGACATAGCGCTGTGATCGAATCTTGAAGTATTTACCTTGCAGTGGTGTAAATGTGCCTAGCAAGACACTTCTATTGTAGAAGTAGAATATTTTATGCTTTCAAGAACTAGAGTCTCTCCATTAATTTCAGCCAACTGGATCCACACAATGAACCTTACAGAGCTAGATGATTTAGTCATGCTTCTCTAATATTATATCTGGCTAGGAAGAGAATCCAACCAGTGGTAGAAGTTTAAAAATATAGAGATTTAAGTTTTTAAGCAAAAAAAAAAAAAAAAAAAGATTTAAGAGGCGAAAAAGAAAAGGAAAAAAGATTGAAGCAGCAAAGTTGTCTCATCAACACTTGTGTTGGCACAACCATTCCAGCTACATCTTTCCTGAGTTTCCTCAGGACTGTTGGCACCACAGAACTAGTAGACAGGACCCTTCTACCTTGGTCCAGCTCTGCAAGAGGGCTTTTTTGCATTTTTCAGTTTTCTTTGGTGATAAAGAGTGATTAGTTGCTCTACTAGAAAAACATGTCTTAAACTCTATTGCACTTTATTAACCACTTGAAGTTACCTGAAATTTTTGAAGGAGACAAAACAGAGAACAGAACTTCCTTTGGGTACTTCAGAGGGTCCTTCTACCAACTTAAAGATTACATTGTTACAGATTTAATTGGTGTTTGCTTGGTTATATAGATATTTTAACAAAATCTGAAGGAAAAACATGGAATTTTATATTGAGTTGCATGTATGCAGGAAATCATGTAATCTAGGAAGCAGTAACAAGATCTTAGCACTGTACCTAAAGCCAGATAAACTTCAAAAGGTGTCAAGTTTCTTTTCTGGAAAAAATATCATCACCAATTTTCAGTTTTATGAATGGCCACAGGCCAAATAATTACAATTAACAGTAGTAAAACAATAATACAGGCAGAGGGCAATGCCTTTAGAATTCTAGATTTAGGATTATGAAGAACAGTCACTATTTTGAAATGGAAAGTAAAGATGAAAATGTTCAATTGTCTCAAGTAATAGAGAATCAGAGTTGTCAGTTTTTAAGAAACAGAAAATGACAACACAAAGACCCTTTTCCAGCAGGAGTGCAAGATTTTTGGCC
The DNA here is from genome assembly GCF_036417845.1 of Apteryx mantelli. Classification (NCBI taxonomy): domain Eukaryota; kingdom Metazoa; phylum Chordata; class Aves; order Apterygiformes; family Apterygidae; genus Apteryx; species Apteryx mantelli. The sequence goes on from NC_089978.1 coordinate 133,575,509, forward strand.
CCAGTTTCAGCATTTGGAAATGCCAGTACTTCCTAATGTAACATACTGTCCTTAGATGGGCTCCTGGCAAGGGATCCTGAACCGGAGAGACTTTAGAAATGGATTGCAGACAACTAGAATGTCTAGGACTAATCAGCTCCTAGTAACAGCAGTTCAGACTCAAGGAATAAATAAATCGCAAGTGGAAGGCACATAATTTGATAACTCAAAGGAGTATACATGCTTCTCTTGATCTTAGAGTGGCATCGGATGCTCTGACAATGGCAAAGGCTGATGCAAAGGCATGGTGGTATATCTTTCTTCTGGGTAATATTTTATACTTGCTAGGTGGGACAGGTTTCCTATTTTTGAAATAAAAATACTTTTGCTATATCAGAGGCTTAGAACAACTAACCTGCCCCACCCCCATCTAATGCCATGTGAGATGCCCTATGGTATCAAGACATCCACACTGGGCTGGCATACCAGAGACAGAAGTAAGGATGATCTTTGTCCTTCTGGAGAGGCAGCTGAACCCAGGTGAACCTTTTATTTTGTAATGACATTTTCTTTTGATGTCATTTGGCATTGGTTTTAATGTGATTTCTTTTTCACTGCAATAACCAATAATAAAAGGAGAATGTGTGTAAAGATGTTGAAGTTCCGAGAATGCACTTGACAATGATATTCTACTCTCTTGACTACTGCTAAAGTGGCAATGGTCTGGCAGAGCAATTTAGCAAGCACTTCGAAGTCCCCAGTGATAGGCATTATGAAGTATCCAAGTATTAAGGTGAGCAGGACAGGTAGAAGTGTGCGTAGCTTTTTCCTCAATGAGTTCTAGTAAAATCATCAAGATATAGAAAATCCTGGAATACCTTAAAATTACGTATGAGGGAAGTGGATAACCCAAAGATTGCATATCATCTGGAGATGCCAAGGATTTGCGTCCTGGAGTGGGATAGACTCTCTTTGGAAAAGTTCATCACAGCCATAAATGGTTCCTATTTAGCTGGCAGCAGCACAAGCTGAACTGGTTGTAAAGTGAACATGCTCACTAAAAAAAGATGGTTTGCATGACACTGTTGTGGCTCATCCTAGCCTTAAGAAAATCAACAGTGCTGACAAAGGACAAATCTTGTTCAGAATTTTACACTAACGAAAAGAGTATTTTGCAAGGGGTAGACAAACATTGGGATCATACACTGTCTTTCCACACCTAAAATATGATAAATTACTCTAAAATCAGATAGGCATTTGAGGTTGGTATGCAGAATTGTGCATTTTGACACTAAAATATTTTGCAAAATACCTCACAAATTATAGGCAACTTCAGAGAACTTGGAAAGATGTTGTAAAAGAAAAGTGTTCTTAAGTTTTGTATATTTCCCTATACCAAATGGAAAGATGTAAGACAGAGGATTCCAGAAGTGAACGTCTATTGAAGTACACACTACAAAGTTCAGTTTTGGTTCTATGAGACCTGGGACTGTCTACAGAACAGGGTGCACCATTTAGATGTCTTCCTCAGGGAAGGAGAGACAGGATTGCTAGACTGGTCAGGAATGGCATTATTTTAATATTAAAAGGCGAGGAAGAAAAAGGAATTGAGCGCAAAGTCAATCAAAACACGAAAGGATAAAGACATCAATCTTTACTTTTACATCTCTTCTGTGAGATCGTGCTCTAAACAAAAGAAAGTGGACTTGTTGATTTATAAATACAAAGTTAACCCCACTCATTTTACTGAAACATGGTAGGAAGATTCATATGAACAGAATATTAAAATCAATTATTCTAACCTATTTAGAAAGGAGTGAATAGGGGAGAGGGGAGGAGACGCAACACTGAAAATCAGCAGTTTTCAAACCACATCTCAGAAACAAATTATGCCTTGGTTTTCTAACCCCCAAAATCCATTATAATAACAGAACTACTAGCTCCCTAATGTCTCAGCCAAATACTCTCCCTCCTCCCCAATCCTACATTAATCTCAGACTGTTTCAGTCTGGTGTAAGCCAGAGCTTTCATGATTGCCACTACCAAAATATCCTTGGAATTTCTAAAAATAGAAGATGAAATTTTTCATTCTGATAATGCAGGAATTTGATTTTAGTTAACAGATGAAGAGGCACTGATTATAAAACTAGACTATCATGGTATCTAGATTACAAGTGATAATGACTTGGATTATACTTAGTACGTGCCAGGAGAAAAAAGACCCAGCTAGAAATTATGCATTCTCTCTGTTTGTTAGGGTCAGTAACACAGAACTGAAAACTATTATGCCCCAAGTCAGTTGTGAGAAAGAATTTAAGCAGAGGAACATGAATCTCAATTTACATCTGTCTAAGGACGCTGCTTGATATACAAAAAATGCACAATCTCATAAACAAGAAAAATAAGCATGTGAGTTTAAAGGAAAAAGAAAATGGCTAACATAAGTAACTTTAAGAATTAAAATCAGTAAATGGAAAAATGGTAGTTTGTAGCAACAAACACATCTTAAACTATGAATTAGAGAAAATAGATAAAGAAAGAAAAACAAGGCAAAGAAAAGTGCATACCAGCAGAGTTAAGGACAACAACAACAGTCATTTTTAAGCTGTATCAGGAAAAAAAATCCCTAGCATGGCATTGGTCTAGTATTAAATAGAAACAGTAGAACAGTCAATAAAGATGCAGGAAAAGCATGGCTAAGCAGTGAACATCTTACTCTATATTTGGAAAAGCAACAGATAGTATGGTTGCATCACATCATTAATAAGCTCATTAAGTATTTCCAACAGTATAAACAGAAAGCTGCAAAATGGCAGCTTTTAAAGCTAGACATACTAGAATTCATCAGACCTGGATAACTTAAACACAGAAGTTTTAAAAACAGGTAGCTGAGAAACTCTTTAGATGACTAGTTGACTTTCAGTAACCCTCAGAGCACAAGGGTAGTTGTAAAGTAAATGAAATAAAGTTAATGGTACACCAATGCTTAAAAAAGGGAAGCTAGAATAACTGATTTTTTTTAAAGTACTGGCAGTGTAATGCTGATCACTGCAGAATAATTGAGGATCTGACATTTTTCCCTAATGTCCTAATGGAGGATTCAATGAACAACAAATAAAAGGAGGGCAAAATAACTATTACCAATTCAATTTTGTTCTTTTTGAAAAATAGAAGGTATATTCACTAACACCCTAGCTTTCTCTGGTAATCTATCCAATAACAGTATAGTTTTCCCCGGGAAGGATGCAATTCTAGCTGAAAAAGATAACAACTTTGATATGGTGAAAAATAGAATTCTGTAAGTATTTTTTGACTGTTGATTTTGAGGCAAGCATTCGAAGTTAATAAAGCTCTGACAAAGATTAAAACTCATTAACTGACAGGTCTCAAAACACAATAATACGCAAAGAGTCATCATAAACAGGTGAGTTTCTTGCGAGGTCTGAAGCATACAACATAGTGAGACTACTCTATTTAAACATTTTATCAGCAATCATGGAAAAGACAGAGTCTTCCATTATAAGATTGGCAGAAGACACAATCATGTGAGTTATAAAGAATGTACTGGAAAACTCATTCATGCCAAGTAATTTGGCTAATGTAGCTAGCGTAGTGCAAGAAAGTAATATGATTTAATTTTGTTAAATTACAAGATATCTTGGAACGAAGAAAACAGGCCAAATTTACAAGATGGAGAACCTGAAAAGTGGTAACTTTAAGAAAGAATCAATGGCCAATGGTGAACTAATCAGTCTAAAATTAGCTTCCATCTTGTATACAATGAGCTCCTAAATTAGGAGTTACGCTTTTATTTGATACATATTCAAAAAAAATACCAAGTCCATTCCAGAGCCCCCAATTAAAAAAAATAATTAGTGAGTTGTAAAGGACTGTTGGAGAAGATTCACAGAAATTAAAAAATTGAAAAAGCCTGAAGGAATTTAATACACGTTGCTAAATACATAGAAGAATTAAGGGATAATTTGGACACAATCTCAGAGTATCTACACTAAGAACAGAAGAGTAATTGCTAGATTTTCTTTGATCCAGTAAATATGGCTGTAAGCCATATATTGAAACATACATTTACAGAAGAGTTAGCAGAAACATACATTACCAGAAGAGTCAGCAGTCTAACTCTTAACGTAATGACATAACTCCCATTGAAATCCTCTTGTAAACCTGAGCAGTGTAAGCCTGAACAGTGTAAACCTAAAACACGAGATGTATAACCTACCAAGCACCACCTCAGTCTAGACTGAAAAGAACACAGAGAACACTTGGGTCAGTTTTATTGGAGATGAAGGGAGAAGAAAAGTCTTCCTTTCACAGTTCTGTGTCTCCCAGGGCTGAGAGGAAGGAAAGAGAGAGAGGAGAAAGAAGGCATCATTCAAGCTATGGTGCAGAATAGAGAAGAACCACCACCCCACCCCAACATCCCACCCCCCACTTGCAGGAAACTTTCATTTCAGCTACACCAAACACACTTCCAGTACATTCGAGGTCCAACCCCAAACAGTCCATTTATCCTTTCCTTTCCTATATGAATACCTCCTCTGGCCACCTCCTGCCCAACTCATGGGGTTTGCTGCTATGACACAGTTCACTCCACTTGTGTAATAGCCTCCTCCCCTAGGCTGTGCCTGTCTTTCCTACTTAAAATGTGCTTGCTGAAAGGGCTTTATAATCCACTCTTCCACAGTGTGCTGTACAGTGCCTAGCAGAAGAGGAAGTTATTGCTGGTTACTTTTTAGGTCTTTTCTTATAATAGTGCCATGCCTAAGAGCTTTTCTAACTTGTGTTCACTTACAACAGTCCTGAAGGAATCACGAGTCAAGCAAGTATTTCTGGAGTGCAATGCACACCATTGCTGCTTCCTCCCACCCCAAAATGCAAGAGATGTCAATAGAGTTAGCTAGCTCCCTAGTGATTCACATCTGGGAAACACTCATTTAGAGCTGATTTACACTCTGTGTATGCTGTTCCATCCAGTGGCACAGAATTCCAGCATCAGAATGTGTCAGGATTTGGATTTGGCCCCTGATTTGATAACATTTTTCAGTTTAACAAACTATAGCTAGGAGCCATGCTATGAGAAAGCAGGATTAATATATCAATTTGTGGCATGTAGTAGAATAAGGATTGATACTTTTGCTTGCAGTCAATCCCTTTGTGTTGCACAGGATGGTTCATCTTGGAGATGAGTCAGAGCAGTGTGGGGAAGGATGCTGCTGTTACAAGATTTCAATTTTGTTGGCTGCACAAGCAGGAGGTTACATTCTGAAGGCAGTATTCTGGGATCCACATCCAAACAAAACTGCTTTTATCTCTGCCACTTGTGCCTAGTTCATCTCTCCATGATCCTTTATCCCAAGCATCTCAGCTTATCTGAAATTACCACAAAATTGTTCCACACCTCCATCTTCTTTCACAATCTTTTCTTACCATGGTACTACTCCCTAGCTCCAGCTCCTTCCTTTCTGAGAATGCGACAAGATTCTTTTTCAGAATTTCCTGGGTAAAGGGAAGGCAATTTTCCTGATCCTCCCCCAGTGAGTCCAACAAAACTTGGAAACAACAGTTGAAAGGAAAACAAATCTTTTCATCCATGCAGCTCCTAAACTCACTCTCAATGAAATTTTCCAGAAAAAAAAAAAGTCAGCTTGATAAACAAACCTAGTATGGGAAACGCTAGCATGAACAGTTTAAGTTTGGAAAGTGAAACACTGTTTCATATTTGGTAGTAGTAAAAGACCTTCATTACACATGACATTACCAACCTTAATAGAAAGCGAACAAAACAAACAGGTACATGAACAATAAAAGATACAAACCTTACATATATACAATGCATATATTGTAGTCAAGCACACTGCAGTTTTAGGTGTTGTCTTTTGGAAAAACTGTACATGATGATTTAATCTGATTTATTATGAAATCTGTTGATATTTTACAGGAAACTTAACATTTTCGCTCCCATATACATGAAAATTGTTTTTTTTTCCCCGGCATCTTTATGAGGGACTCAGCTAATGACATTTAATTAAGTGCTAGACTTAGCACAGAATTACAAATCAGGACTCCTACTTTCTGATAACTGATTTATTTTGTGAACCTGATCAAGTTACTTAAGAAACAGACTCCCACAGATCTGGGAATTTGTCATCCACATATCCATAAAAACTGCCCTTATCCTCTTCAAACTATAGAAGTTTGAAGAGTGATACAAAACACAGCACAATAAGATGTTCAAAAAACTGAAGGGCAATAATTTAGAACAGACAAAAGGAATTATTTTAACATGATATATAATTAGCTTGCAATATATCAAAAATAGTAAGTTAAAGTTGCTTGACTTAAAGCAGGCACTACAGACTGCTGTACAGAAATTTAATAAAACCCATGCATTTTAGTAAAGGCAATGTGTAAGACGACCAGAAACATGGGTATTAACATTGCTATTAATACCATTAACAACAATGCTAATATCCATGTCATTAAAGACCTATATTCATGTAGATATATTTTGGTATACTTTGTATGTTCAAAAATCATTAAAACTTCAGGAACCTCATTTACAATCTCACCAAAATCTGACACACTTGCGGAAATCCTACTGTGTTGAATTCTATAGCAGAGGAGAGAACTTAATTCAATGAAGACAAAAATGTTCCTTTCAGAAGAACATTTCACAACTCTGCGTTCTGTGCTACCTCTATACTTGTTTATCCCTATTACAATGAAAGCTTTGAATGCACAAACTGCAAATGGGCCTTAAGTGAATACTCAGGACCAAACTTCTGCCGAGAGAGGCAGGATCTTAATGCTCGTAGCAACTTGATCAATCTTTCAATTTGCTACAGCCAGACCGGAAACTGAGTCCAAGCAAAAGGTCAGAACAGGCATTTTATATTCACTGTTAAAGGAGGAGAGGGAAAAAAAAGTCTTTGAGGAGTAAAGTAAGCAGCTAATGAGACACAGCACTGACAGCTGGAATTTAATAAGTATCCACTTCACAAGGAAAATTGGTCTTAGTAATTAAATACAGGTATCATGCAAAGCTTCTGCTTAGAGCCAGACTTCAAAATCCTTCTGTCAGTAGGACTGAAGGAGTTTTACATCCCAAGCAATATAAAGGTGACTTCGTCTGGGAGGCTAGTCCTAAATGAAGAGGGTTAATTGCATAACATTCACAGTCATGTCAATTCCAAAGGGACTCGTTCAGATAGTAGTCTGGCATTACTGAAAAACAGACTGCAACTAAAAAGACCTGTCATAAAGTCCGCCAAAACCTGAGACATATAAAATGTTTATTAGTCATTGCAGAACTGAAATGCAAACAAGATCTTTTTAGAAGGATCCAAAATTCTTTTTGCTTCAGGTCTATAGGGCCATAAAACTCTACCTGAGAAAATTTTAAACAATCTTCTAATTAATCATAGGATTTTATAACCTCTCACAAGCTGTAAGTAAAACACTAACAAGGTAGGGAGAAGGAAATCCTCTTTGTACTAGACCCGATTCCCAACCCTTCTGACATACCTCTCTGGATGAACCAGGTTAGGACTTAATACCAAACTACCATTATAATGGATACTAGCGCACACAGATGGTATTCTAGAGTTGCAGTCCATAAACGAAAGAGGGTACAAGTCTCTAACTTACTGCCATTATCTGGGAGAGCAGAGTTTAATTATTTATCTGTAATTTGTGAGATCATCATCAAAATACAATCACATAATGTATTCTTAACATAATAAAGCCCATATCCCTAAAAAGATATCTTGATCCTCACTTAATTAGCAGTCCAAACAGAACTATGATGGTATCAGAAGAAGAAAGCAGTTTAAGCATCTTGAGTGTTTTTATCAGCTACATCAAGCAGATTTGCATTTACTCAGGTATGCATAACTTACTTATACAGCTGTATTTACCTCAACATAAAAGAGCACTGATTCTACAAAACAGGTTTTAACCCACCTCATGGTACATAGGCACATCCTTAACTTTTTTTCCCTTTTGATTTCCAGCTTCCATGATCTGCAAGAAAACAAAGTATTCTATTGATTGGATTTTAAAATTTAAATAAATCATTTTATTTTTGTTATTCTCTTTCGTAAACTCTCCATTCACACTCCAAAATGGTGAGGAGTCATCTTAAGGTACCTCTGTACCTTAAGGTGGAAGCTTTGATGATTAATACCTTGAAGAAATTCTGTACAAAACCACACTGTTTACAGCAAGCGGACCAGTGTACACAGTCAGTTTTTCTTCTTCGATTTTTAACTTCTACAAATCAGTGTAGTTTTTAAAGCCTCTAATGGTGTTATCTCATAATATGGGATATATATAAATATATATCCCATTATGAATATGTAATTTGAAGTTACCACTTACCAGAAAAAGGTAACATCTCATCAAAAACAGAAATGGTATCTAGCCTTTGACTTGTTTCTAAAAGCTATTTTCTCAGAATACCTGTTTGAAAACGTCTTCATGTGTTATCACGCTGAAGAGCTTCCGCTGTGGCACCTGCACAGCAAGAGACAAGGCCTTTGTGTGGATTTCATCCTCAATTTTGTTCCCAACAACAAAAGCAATGCTAGGTTTCCAGTCATCCTACTTTCCAAAATAAAACATTTAGTCTATTAAAATACAAGCAAACAAAAATGCTTTTCTGCAGTTTCAAGGAGTAAGCCTGTAGAGATGATTACTCTCCTAAGACATAATCAACATTACCATATTTGTCACACTGACATAAACTCTGTACAACCTGAAAAAGCATGTAGTCTTTTGTCCCAATTCTTTCTACCATCAGATGGCAGCATTATGCTGTGGAAAACAAAAAACTTGTAACAGCTTGTACAAACCTTACTGGCAAATGCTGCATTTTATATTTCATATGATGCTCACGCAACATCATATAAAAAACAAGTAATTTTAAAATGTATTTGCAGATTTGACAGTTTGGTGAATGAACAAGAAGTATAAATCTAAATATATGTATTCATACCATTGTCATTATTTTCTGTAGAAAAAAATAAACCAATTTCAGTTCCATGATCCAGGGAATCAGAAAATGCCCAACTACTACTTTCTGAAAATCTTAGCATTATTTCTATATTTTCATGAGAGTATACTGCATATCCATGGCTCTTACCTGTTTTCACTAAGTATTCTGAACTAAGAAAATATATATTAATGGCAAGTTATAGTTCACTAAAATACAAAAAAATGAAAAACACTAGCAGTTTGCAAGCATTTCCAGTGAAATACGCGTATAGTATCATGAAAAAACAAAAACCCTGATTTCTGCATTAAAGAAATGCAGAACAAGAAAAGATTGTAACGTTATTTAGTGATATACATCCACAAAAGATTCAAACCAACAATATTTCAGAAACTTCTATTATTTACTCGTTGTCTTCTCCATTTCTCTCAGTTTAACCTACTGGAATCCCTTCCAAACTTTCATACTGTGAGTGCTTATCTCCAGTGCATCTATGTGTCTCCCTAGAGTCTTCTCTATCAGCATCAGCGATACCTAAACCAGAAGCACTTCTAATTGTTGTGCTTTCCACTCCTCACAAATCATCAAAATTTTTTTTCCACTGCATATCTGCATGTGTAATCTGCAAGGATAGCAATAAAGGTAAACATGGAAACAGTTTCAGTAAAATCAAGGCAGTCCCAGGAAAATGTCAGGCTAACCAGGATCAGGCTAAATAGAGTCACACGTCAGCCAGTGTGCATCATGGCAAAGAGAGTTTTTAAAGACATTTAAGACAGGATGGTACCTTTAGAATTTGGATGGAAATATTTTCATATGCATATACCATGTAAAATGTATAGACATATGTTTGCAAAAAAGAGGAGCAAAACCTGAGTGATGGTAGAGCAAGGGAAAAGACTTTTCAAAAAAAAAAAAGTTAGATGTAAACAACAGGAGTAGTAGTATTCTCTTTTTTTCAGTTTCACCATTTTCTTCTTCATTTGTTCCTTTCCCTTCTCTCAGCTGAAAAAACTTACTTTAAATGTTTGTAATTTGACTAACTGATAAAGGGAGAAAGAGACATCTGATGTTGCATGGGGGGAAATAGTTTACAATACGATAAGGTAACAAAGCATAACATCACACGAAGATGGCACAATGTGATTACACATATACACTTTTTTTTTTTTTCCCCCCAAACCACTAGATATTCATAGAAACAGAAAAGTGGGAAAGCCCACATGGGTCATTAAGTGAAACTTCATTGTCTGACAGATCCCAGCTTTCTCCATCCTCAGATTCCTGCTCCAAAATCCTATTCTCTAGCCCATCTCATATTTTCCCAGGCACTTTCAGAGTTATGTTTGAGTAATAAGAATTTCTCCTTCACAATACTTATGCATTCCCTGGGAAGGTAATAAAAGCAAGGGAAAGAGAGTTTTCCCGATTTCTACAGTGGTGCCTACCTTCACAGCAGCCTGTAACACCAAAGCAAAACATCAGGAAAAGTCCTGCTTGTGAAAAATTAACTTTTGAAAAAACTTACAATTTATCCAAACACACTCTCAGGGGTTCAGCAAAAGATATGCCCTTGACATCAGTGTGACAGCTCTGTCTTCCCCCTGTCAATTCCTTATTTCAAAGAAACAAGCTGCTAGAGCTTCTCAACAGAACAGCTACAACAATATTTATAGTATAGGCAAAACACTGGATAATATATTACAAGTAAAATAGCCTCCAAAAAGTAACTGGTAGTGGAATTTCAAGCACACCTAACTTAATTCTACAAATGTATATGCAACTGGATACATAGTCTTTTAGTGGAAAAATTTTAATACTATTAAGGATACATCCCATACACCCCTAGCTGTAATATGAAGAAAAAATATTTCTTTTATAAAAAAGATCCAATAGTTGGGAATTGGAGCTAGATGAATGCTAGGAGTAACAACATACAGTGTGACACGGTAAAATTATCCAGATTTCACAGTCAACTAATAGCATGTCCTCTATTTCTAGACTGACCCATCATTTTTCAGAAAAGCTGAGCATTCAGAACAGCAACTGAAGTCTATACGAACAGTGAATGTGCAGCATTAACATATAGTTTAAGGTGTTTAACTGACTATACTTTTTTCTGACCTTAAAAATCTATTATTTTTGCAATATTGTCCTTATATTATCAATACTGCAATAGTACCCTTAATATTCAAGGCACTGAAAGGATAGAAAAGAAACAGAGCCTGCTTCTACAGCTCACCACCTAAAAAAATTACAATGTAAAAATGAGAAGGAAACGAAGTAAAATGTATATGATTACTTTAAAAATATTTTCTCCCTCAATATAAAACTGCTCCTCCCCTTAGCTTAATTCTTTCAGATGTTATTGTAGAAGTGGGGCATGAGAAAGGACCTGAAGGAGGACAGATCTGTGACTTTAAGGCTACCTCAAATGAGGTTCCTAGCTTCAAGAACAGGACAGAGGGAACCATAACAAAAGCTATTGGAAAAGCATGGAAACAGTCTATGGAGGCTGCCATAGAGAGAGAGAGTATAGTACAAGCACTACCTACTATGCATTAAGCAGACCAAAATCCAGGAAGTAGAGAGAATCAACAACCTTGGTTCAAAACTGAACGAAAAAAGATTAATGTTGGAAAGGAAACATTGGTAAATGAATACAACAAATGGTTGGGCCTCCCTGTAATTCCTAACTGGAAGACATCAATTTACAATCATCGTCACAAATGGCACTGTGTCCCCCATTTTAAAACTCCTGGGCATGTCAAAAGTTAAAACATATCGAAATCCCTCTCAGTGTCAGAAATGACCATCTATGGGGAAGCTGGTGTACCCCTCAGATGAAGAAGCTCCGATCCTAATTTCTCTGAGAGCTCCATGTAAGCAGCTATCGGTTTTCTAAAATGCCGGTTGTCACAGAACACCTTTATGTGACCCGTCTTTTCCTGATTTAGTTCTCAAGCCTCCATCGTGTCCCCATGTAATCTCAATTTTTTTTCAACCTGTAAAACATTTTGGCTCAGATATATGCAGTCTACATTTCCTATTTGTCACAGTAGTATTGGAATAATAGAAGTATTTCAAAAAACCCTCTAACTCCAATTCACGTTGAAAAAAAAAGCAGGTGTAGTCACAAAATTTTGCTTCCCCATAAAACATCTTGTGTTCTCTGCCTCAGTTGCTAGAAACAAAAGGACAACTGTTCTAGAGAAGACACTTGCACAGCAAAGTAAAGTGGGGTAAAAAATTTGGCCACTTTTGCAATGCTAGTTTCTAGACTTCTTTTGATGAGAAAAGCACCTCAGGTCATCTCAACCTCCCTTTTCAGGTAATATGACTATCTGACATTCTGCAGTGTCACTTATTCTTGCGGTATTTGATTTTTACTTTTTCTTAAGGCCACAACTAATAGGTTCATTTCATTACACCACAATTTCAAATTTAACTGTAAAGGCTGAAGAGAAACATCTGAAAACATAAACCCCAAACACTTAAGCATCAAAAGGCAAGCGTTCTTGTATCTCTAGATTTTTAGGTAATGCCTCAGAAACAGTGAGATTTAGTAGCGATTTATGAACACTTAAGACAACATTACCTCTGGCATTCTTTGCTTTCAACAATCAGAGAGCTTATAAGTCAGTAAACACAGTAGGCATTACTGGAAAAGGTTGCTTATCAGCCATTTTTGTAGCCCTGAGGCAGCTACTGCAGAGGGTAACACTGTCGAGAAAACTCCAAATCCACTTCCATTACTTGCTGATTGACACATGCCCATACTACCACTGGGTTCTTTTTTTAAGGGCCTGAGCTTTTGCTGTATAATTTGTGCAGATTACAGAACATCACAATTCAACTGAATGTCAATTCTTCTCCAGAAATAAAGGACTATGAGTAGTAAGCAAAAGCAGAATCCTCCTATTCAGAATTTTTTACAAGGCTTATTTTTCTTTCAATTTTCAGACCCTAAAATGGCAATAATACAAGAGAAACTGTACAGAAGCAAAGTCAGAGCAAAAAGCGGCCTCCGGTTACTATGCTTACTTATACTAGCTAATAACGATATATAATACCTAACAATTATTTCAATTGTTAGGGCTGCATTTGTCCAGAATTCACCTTTTACTCAGCAAATGTTGCCCTTTAAGTAGCACGCAGTTTAAAACTGACTAAGCATCTTAATTTACGTTTTGCAGTTTAATTCTCTGGTGAACCCAATCAAAATATCTTGATGAACATCTGAAGGACAACACAACCTGTAGCTCCATGTTCTTTTGTGTAGCACATTAGAAACAAAAAAAGATGATAACAGATATAAAAAACCATAAACTATAATGCGAAGTTCTGCCAAATCCATATTTCCTTTGTACATGTTTTTGAGTAGTCCGTTTGACAGCTTTCACGGTGTGTTTAGTAAAAAGCAATTGTTTGTTTAGTAAACAGTATTTAAATCATATTTTAGTTAGCACATCCGCCCATAAATTATTAACACTACCGGTAAAATGACTCCTTTTCAGACATCAGCCCAATAAAATTCTGCAAATCATAAACACACATTAAAATGCTTGGCCTAAAAGGAAAAAATATTCTCTAAACTGAGAAAAGCAAAAGATTTCAAAATATATTATACATGAATTAACAGGAGAGAAATTTATTTAATTGATAGAGTTCCTGTTATCTCCAAAATAATTTAAGATTCATAGAACATATGATATACAATGCTGAGGAGAAGAATGAAATAATTTGAGGAGTGTGGCTTGCAGCACCTATAACTAAAGTTGCTCAACACTCTCTTTCACAGGCAGTTTTCAATTCCTGACCTTTAAATTTTTGGGCTTAACTCTTCCATGCTATAATCTTATTTGGGGGGTTGGGGAGGGAAGGAGAAAAGATGGTGTGGTTTGGTTATTTGTCAGAATGAGGTTTGATTAAAAAAAAAAAAAGTCATGTTTATCCTTTAATTAAAAAAAACCCTTTATGATTAAGTAATTGAGACATTCAATTCCCTCCATGTTCAAGAGGAAGGAACCAAAATTTGGCAGCACAGACACATTTGTGTCAAGGATGTGCTTTTACTATTTACATTACATTTGGCCATACTTGAGGAGTCTCAATTCACATATGTTCAGAAGTGATTTGTTAGCATTTGACAGTTTTGCAAAAAGTAGGCTCCTGCACATGACTCTAAGAGCTGAATCAGAATTTTTAGCTGCTGCCCAGCATCAAAGCTTGAGCTCAAACTGGAGCAGGAAGACAGTTTTTCCCATGTTCTCAAGGCTCTGTCTGATAGCATCTAGACAGCGAGACAGAGAGATTGGAATTTAACTGGAACGTAAAATGGTCTAACAATACCAAATTAAGAAACCAAGGAATCTTAAATCAGCCCCCTTAGGTATAGACATTATGATAACCTTTAATTAGATGATCTCATATTTTTCTCCTATGCAATTCCTGCCCCATTCAGTGAACATCTCCCAACATTTCTTTCCATCTGCCTCAACGGGTGGTCCTGAATAAGCCTAATTTTGGCATCTCCTAACTTTTGAGCACTTTAGTTCCTTTTAAAATATTTCAATATAATTATTTGTATTAAAAATATATAATAAGCTGTACGTAAAAGCAGTAGAAAAAACAAAGCACTTTGTTCAGTGAATTCTCTGGACAATATCCACAACCACAATAAACACCACTACAAAAACATCGCTAATTGGTGTCTTGCTAATAAGCTCAGGAAAAAGGTCAGGAGCTGGCTAGGTGATGGAGACTAAACCTCCACTCCCTTCTCATGCTTCGGGGAGGTTCTCCTAAGGCAGGGATGAGATTCACTAACGAGAAAGAGCTCAGGTACCTCTGAGCTCTACTGAATAGGTATATTCTAGGGAAAAATGGGAAACAACAGCCTTAGCTGAGCAGCACTTACTTTAAAAAGTGATTTTGCTTGGTTAAACTTACACTATACGGCTCCTACCAAATCCAAATTAAGAGAAAGTAAGGATGTAAGAGACTTTTTGACATTTGTGGCATGTTTGGTAAATTGATTAACCAGTTTAAAAGCTGCCTCCTGAATTCAGAAATCCTCACACTTACCAGCTGCAGGTGCTAAAAAAAAAAATGGGGAGGGAGACACAACAGGAACCCAACAAACAATGAGGCCATGGAAGTCATTTGTCTCACTTGCAGAACCAGTGCTAGATAAACATATGTTAGATAAATATTATTGTTTGCTAAACTACTGCCCTATTTTGAAACCAAATTCTTTCTTGCAAGTTAAGATTTATTAGAATTACATTGCTTACACAGGACCTGGAAACCTAGATATGCTTTCAGATCCTCACACACTGTTTAAAAAAAAAAGTGCCTTTTTGCTACACACACTCAAGGAGGAAAATTATAGCTTCACATTTTCAACGCTGCAGTTAATGCTGTGTCAGCACCTCCATCAAACCTCGTTGTTCAGCAGTTTATAAAAAGTTCACCCCGAGCCAAAACTTGGCATTCAAAGTCCCAGAAAGCATCAAGAAGAAAAAAGCAAGCTATTTGGCCGCTTTTCAGTTCTTAGAGGTACTTGAGGGGGAGGGGGGAGCTTAACGGCGCGTCGTGTTTATTTATGCACCTCCCCGGGCTGAGCCTGGGGGCCCGCCGCCCCCCGTACTGCAACACGCACCCTACAGGCCAGGCCCGGCCCCCCCGCAGCCCGCCCGCTCCCAGTAGCCCCTCCGCCGCCTTCACCTCTTCGAGGCGGGCGGACACCAGCGCAGCCTCCCAGCCCCTGGCCGCGGCTCCCGCGGCGGAGCCGCCGCCGCCACCGGTCTTGGGCCGCTTGGGGCCCATGGCGCCGCCGCCGCCGCCGCCTCGCTCGTTCGGTCGCGCGCGCCCCCCCCCCACGCCGTCGCCGTGGCAACCGGGCGCCCGCGGGACGACGCCTTCCGGGCACGCCCGCCGCGCCGTCGCCGTGGCAACGGGGGGGCCTGTGGGGGGAGAGCAGGGCGGGAGCCGACGGCGACGGGACCCGCCGAGCCGGGAGGTGCCGGGGGGCCGCAGTGCCCCGGCCGAGGGGGGCGCTGCGGGCAGGTAGGGCAGCGCAGCTCGGCCGCGGGGCCGCTGGCGGTCCCGGCTGCTGCGCGTCTCCCTCCGGCTGGGCCTGCCCCTCTGGGCGCGGGTGGCATGTGCCAACGGTCACAAGAGGAGGCGGCCATTTTGCGGCCTATTTCTTTGTGCCTGCCCTGTGTTGAAGGAGCCGTGTATTAGTGGGGCTTCGTGTTTCAGCTGTTTGGTGTCATTTGTGACTGGGACGGAAAGGGCAGGGGATGGCAGGGTGCTGTCATGGCTACCTGGGGCACCCTGGGCTCCTGCTCCAGCGCAGCCCCCTAAGGGAGCAGCTTGACTGTGGCCACATGGCAATGATGCAGGCCTCTCGTAGGGAATGGTGACAGTTTGTGCATTGCGCTGTAACCAGCAAATTCAGTTCCAAAACCAAACTGCTGCCTGAAACCAGCCTCCCAGCTGCCCTGGCATGCCTGGGAAGGCAAGCGAGCAAAGTGAGCTCATGCGGCAGTGGTGGAGCATGACCTCGTGCGGCTGCCTGCTGTGCAGCGCCGTGGAGGATGGCGCAGGTGTGGGCAGCGGGGCCTGCTCCCAGGCCCGAACCGTGCGCCAAACACTACCATATGTTACTGCACTGGGACCAGAAGGGGAGAGGGAGGCACAGTGGGGAGAAAGCAGGAGAGCTGCCAAGATAAAGAATTCATTACAGAGGAGTCATGTCGTGATCTCACACTAGAGACGAGTGAAATATTCTGTGCGATTTAACATTTGGTGAAAATATCCCAAACCACATGCTGCCCTTCCCCCATCCCATTATACCGACCAGGGTTGCTCTGAGCCTCCAAATCTTTATTTTAATTTCATAGGAGTCTTAAAGCCATGCTGTGCAGTGCATTATTGCTTTAGCCTGAACTTCGTTCTAGGATACTGACCTAGTGTATGTGCTGCATAAAACACCTTTAATTGCAAGCTCTTAGTGGAGAAGTAGGAATTTAGGTTTGTGAGGGACATAAGAGACGAGTCTTCTTGTATCATCTTATTTTGTAGAAGAGTATCTTCCATGGCTTTGCAGACAGTGATGTAGTTTATAACAAGGGAAAGCTGTACAGTAGATTTGCCAACATCCATAAATGTTTTCCCCTCACCTCATTTCTTGGCTGGTGTTCATTTTTCCCTTTTTGAGGTTTTCTTTTGTTGTCCAGAAAAAGTCAGACTTCAGTTCTTCATAGAAATAGGAAATGTGACATTCCCACAATACCCTTGCTCCTCATTAAAGTCTTGAATATAGAGCATGTGCCTGCTGAGGTACATTGAGAGTATGGGGAAGGAGGACGAGGACAGGACTAGCAGTTGATTCAGTGGAATGGGACGGAGGTATGTGGCAGAATGTGCATATAACGTGCTCCTGCTGCATAAGTTGCCATATCCTTATTGTGAACTGTGCTGCTGAATTTCTGTGGCTCTGTTTACAGGGCTGGATGTGAGCTTCAGGGTGACCCAGGGGAGAGGGCTGTGCACCCCGTTCCTGACAGCATGGTTAGAAATGTGCTCTACCTTGATGTTAGTGGGAGAAGAGGACTGCTTAATGGCACTAACCATCGTGCCCACACCTCAATCTGTATGGTCTGGTTTATTAGGAAAGTTAAAAAACAGCAACCACTGCAGACTGATGTCAGCCTACAAACAGCTCTCAGAATATGAACAATAGCTCTGAGAATCATGAACTGGCCTGTTTATATCTATTGTGTGTTTGCTTGAATGGATAATGATTATCTGAAGGAATTTGTGGTTTTTTTGTTCTGCTGCTTATAGTCTTAGTAAACACATTTAGCTAAATTGCTGTTTATTACTGTTGAGTGTTGCAGCAAATAGCAAGTCAAGCTGAAGTAGGACAGCTGATCACTGGGAGATTACCAGTTCATTTAAAATGGCCTACAAGACCCTCCCAAAAGAAGAAGAGAAAGGAGATATATTTATTCCCTACTGCAGAGGACCATAGGATATAGTCCTAAAACAGGTTCTCCAGCAGTGAAGTCAGCTAAAGGCGTCTCCTGTTTGGCTGCTTATCCCTGACCATTCAGTTGTGCTGTCAAAGATGTTTGTAGGGCCAAGCTATAAACCAGATCACTGAAAGCTTCTAGGTTAAATCCTCCAGAATACAAAAACAACAAATCAAAAAATATTGGGAAACAACAGCCTTTGTTTCCTCCAAATGGCCTAGACTTCAAAAGGCCTAGTTGTCTCCAAGCCATCTCCAAGCCATCCGAGCTGAAAACCTCCTGCTTCCTTTTGATATCTTAAAGTTGAAGTTGCTGAAATCTTGGATTAGCAAAACTGAATGTTGTTCAACTAGATTGATAAGCGTGGGATGAAAGAAATGGACAAGTTAAGGATCAAGGGATAATACTACAAAGTTTGGGGTACCAGCTGCACAAAAAAAGAATGCACAGATGTAAACCTGTCCATTCCCATGTAGCAAAATTGGGCCTGCCTTTCATGCAAGAATTACTACATGAATCTGTGAATACTTTTGTATGACAAAAAAATTCATGGTGAGATTTTTCTGGGAGAGGGGCAATGTAAAAATCATAAAGTCAGCCTTTCATTTTCTGTCTTATTAAAGAAAACTGTAGTGTGTGGATACATGAACAAATGGCATGGGGGTAAGTGAAGTCATGAATTTACAACACACCAGCAGTTCTGAATAACACTCTGTAAATACAAGGTAGCTTGTTTCTCCCTGGAAGAGGGATTAACTATCACAGGAATTCTGAATTTACATGACAGGAAAAGAAAATGTGCATCGTTAACACTGCAGCGTAGCTGGACACAATAACCTGTTTCTGTGCCCACATCTTTCGATTATTAATACAGAATGAATTTTTCAAAATTAGGTTTACTATTTACCTCTTTCAGAAAGAAGAAACGTTGGTTGCCTTTTATTCTAGGGTGATTTAAAGAACATTTGCACTTACTTTTTCTCCAGTAAAGTGGAGGGAATAGGAAGACATTACTGTTTGTAAAAATCGTGTCTTCTCTACTTGATATTTCCTGGAAGACTACAGATGACTGAAGAACTAGTAGTTTGGGGATCTTAAATAATTAAAAACTGACCACTGAGAGGGGAATTAATTTTAATCATGTTTGCTTTTCTTTAGTACTTATTTTAAATGCTTGACAAATATTGGAAAAAACAATCTTTTCATAAAGAACCATCAACTTCTCTCCTTCAGTTGAGAAATGAGCAAAGAACCCTCTTTTTCTGAGTCCTTAAGAGCACACTTAGTTTTATTATTGCTTTCATAAGATTTAAATATTTCTTGAACAAGGAGACTTTCCGAATTATGGCTCCAGAAAGCTTTTCCATGTTGGAAAGCTTTCCAGAAGGTTGTCTAGAACAACTAACATGACCTTTGGCAGTGCCAAGGAAAACAATACTTCATATTCCTTATATTTTTAAGAGTAGAAAGGTGGACAAAAAAATCCCTTCTTTTAGAGAACACTGTTCAGTCCTTCTTTTTCCCTCTAAAGGATGAGCGAGAAGAACATAAAACTTGTTTTGCTTTCCTTTTCTGACCAGATTCATTTTCATTTAGTTTCATAGTACTGCAGTGTCTGGGCTGGGAACAACTTTTGCTGGAAGTTTGCATACCACCAGGACACAACCATCTCACAAGTTACACACACTTGGCAGCTATGGCATGTGTTTCCACAGCTTCCCTGAACTTTCATGGATCAAGCTGGATGTAGGAGGTTTTTGCCTTCAGTTGCTGCTCTGGCCACCAAATGATTCCCTGCAATTTATTTCTCAGTCTGCAAACTCATTTATATAATTTGCATAATGCTTCCTGCATGGTTTGCATAGGCTTCATGGATGTGAACCAAATGTCTGTTTTAGCCTTAGGATGTACGGAGCTTATTTCTACAGAAGTAAATTAGAATTGCAGTTTGACTTAACAATGTGCCCTGAAAGGAACAAAAGATGAGCTGACCATAAATATATTAATGCTTTTGAATGTGGTATGGTGCACTTATAATATTTCTAGCATCAAAGGTAATTAATTTCATAATGACCGAGTACTAAGCTTAGTAAAACAATAAAATAAACTCTCCTTCTCAGATTGTAATAGGCTTTCCTAATATAATAAGAGTGGCTAGGTGATACTGAATTGTGAAAGTATGTGAGGACGGTTAGAGAGAAAGGAAGTAGTTAAACTGTAAAGAATATAATTCCAACTGTATAGAGAGCTACCGTGTCAGGTCCATGCATCATGTAGCAGGGCCTGCCATCTGAAATGGGGCCACTATATGCGCAAACCAACAGACCTAGCCAGATAAGTGCACGACTTAAGCCTGTCCAGCTAATAATGTGGCCAAAATCAAACAAAGCTGTAGATATTCTCTCTCCCTGATTCTCTAGCATTTAGTGTTGGCCTGGCCAGTCATTGTTTTAACCACTTTAAATGAAATATTTCTTACTCAAATACTTTCTGTCAAGCTGAGTTACAAATGTATGTAGCCTCTGTTGTTTATCATAAGCATATCATGCCAAACAGATCAAACTTCCTTTATACATACAAATAAGTTTCCATTTAAGAGTCTCCACCAACTTTTTTTACTGAAAATGTCTTACAAGGCACTGCATTTAATTTTGAAAAAGACAATTTTGTAGTCTAGTCTCTCCCGCGTGCATGCGTATGCAAGGAGAATGCTTTTCTCTCTACATAGCCAGTGATATGAGGCTTCCTGGCAAAGCTCAGAACGAAATTCATTATCGTCTGTCAGTAAACTGGCTTCTAAATTCTAGCTGGGCACTATGCAACAGTCTCTTTAAAGAAAACTGCCTCTGTCTTTGGGACTGTAGTTCTACTGTCTCTAGGTAACTGGATTTTGGAGGTGGTTCAGTGCTGCCAGTCAGCAAAAAAGTCCAGTTTCTGATATCTCAGGCTTTATTCCTGCCTCTTTCAAAACAAATCAGAAGGAAGCAATAAATCCAAAGTAAGCATTTTCCCATCCTTGGAGAAAGACAACCCTCCTTCCCCCCCGCTTCAGCCCCACTTTCAAATCCTGTATCACAGCCTCTTCTCTTCTGGCATAAAACAAGTAGTTTCCCTGAGATTACGGAGTCATCCATGGAGATCTGCTTCTGTAGCACTCTTCACTCCTACCATCAACAAGAAGGGAATCTTACACAGTAGTGCTGAGCACTAACCACTAACCTTCCTCAACAGCCAAACAAAGCAAAGTCTAAATAAATGGAAATTGAAACAGTATACTCTTATTAGTGCAAAAATAAAACTGCTTCTAATCCATTAAAAACAAACATTACTGCTCTGGAGAGTAAACACACCTAAGATCTATGCCAGAGCTTGCACAAAAAATATTGATAGTAAGTGGTGGAAAGGCATGGTGGGTTTGTTTGTTTATTTTTTAAAGGGGAAGAGATTATTTCTAAAAAATTCATGTTATCTCAACTGGAATTGCAGTATTTAAACTGCTAGAATCATAATTCTGTGGCCTTGGGTGTCTTAATTCTGTGAACTCATACCATAGTGTATTTGGATGAGTTTTATTCTTTAATTATGAATTTTCTGAGCTCCTAACATCTACTTGCAAAATAACTACATTGCAATGATGTACTTTACTCTGAAACTGTGTTGCTTCAGCTTTAACCCCCCTCCCATCCTTTCCCACCTATGTCTGAGCACGTACAGTCTCCAGTAGATCTGGTTCAGTGGGTAGGTTTTGGAAAGAAATATGTAGAAATAATGGCTATTTCCTGCCCTATTTTGCAATCTTTTACTTGCAGTCACACTTGTGCCTAAACCCTGCTTTATAGAATAGCCATGGTTAAACTTCTGAGTCCTAGGACTGTATTCCAAACATTATCGTGCCTACCCCTTTCTTCCACTAAATTCTTTACTCTTCCTTGAACTAGAAGTCTAGCCATATTCTCCTTACCTCAGACCAGAACTGCACCCTATGCTTCTCTCTTTCCCCCCCTGCACCATTCCTACTTCACAAACTTTTCTCATTCTGCATCTCCAAAATTCAAGCTGGACCAAACTCCAGGACCTGGATCTCCTGGAATTCCTCTCCCCCCCCCCCCCCAACAAGCGCACACCTCCAATCCCTCAGCTCTGCCTGTGTCAGCAACAGTGGTGCTGTGAAGTCTCAAAGCCAGAAATCTCCCAGCATAGGTGAGACCATACCTCTCACACATGAAGCACCAAAGCTCATCTCACACTGATCCTTTGATATGTGGCTGGTCTGTGTGATTGTGATACAAATACTAAGCACCCCTAGCATGGGGGCCCTGGGAGCAAGAGAGGTTCTGGTGCAGTGCTGCAACAAGAGTATGTTTGCAGGTGTGGTCCTCTTCCTCTTCCACATCACCCATGCTAGAGTGCCTCCTCCATAGCACTTGACTGGGTGTTTGCTCCCTAACTTCCTTGGTGATGTGAAATAAAAGAATATGGGAAGGTTGGGCACTGCAGTAGCTAATTAGTTGAATTTGCAACCTATAATTTGGCCAGCCATCCTATAGAAACTCAAATGATTTGGGAATGTACTCATTTCTGAGGGCCAGAGTGTCCTTTCAGATATAACTGATGAATCACATAGTAATTGTGTCTTTGCCTTATCCAGAAATAAGGAGAAAAAAGGTACTGTGATTGCTGATTGTGAGAAATGAAGTGTCTGGCCCCTATGCCACAGGCTTCTAACTCTTTGATGATAAATATCTATATGGAGATACTCAAAAAGAGTTACAGTGAACTAGCTGAAGATGTGACATGAAAAAGCATGATCATGTGGAAGTTCTTATTCAGAAGAGGAAGCAATACTGAATTAAGACCAATTTCCTTTTGAATGAGAGGGGTTCATTTTGCTTTAAGTGTTCTGATTTGTCTCTTTTAGTAAATTCCTCCTACCTTTACTGAATACCTGCCCTCTTTCCTAAGACCAGTCAGCTCTCTTTTTCCCAGCGTGACTGAGAACCAGATTCTTTTAAGGACTTAGGTCCTTAAGAGTAGCAGGACACTGGTGCCAGGGGTGAAAGCCTGAAACCTGATAAATCTAGCCAGCAGGAAATTGGAATATGTCCTAAAATCTGCTCCTTTCTGGAGCTTTAGATACTTGCCTACAGAACTAGCTTTGGTGCCGTCCAGTTCTGCTGTAAGGCAGAGGGATTCCCCACTAAGTATAGCCCTGAACCTATATAGTGCCCCCTGCAAGTGCTGTAGCACCAGGTATTATTAGGAAATACACTGTGAAAAACAGGTAGGAGGGATGAGGAGGCTATGAGCAGCCTGTGCCTATCAGAACCTCGTCTTGCACCCTTCCTATTGAGACAAGTGAGACAGGAAAATTATTACAAAAGGCAGCTTACCTTTGTGGAATTATCTGTAATAGAACATTATTCTTTACCTTCTTTGGATGAACACTGTGCAGTTACACAAAGTAACTGAAAAAAAGACACCCTCCCCCTGCCGCCATATGTACGCTATTTACAGTGAGTCTTAACTATATGGGAAGCTGAAAGAATTCATGCTATTTTGTTTCTGCAAATGACAGCAGCAACAAGGCTCTGTCAAGAGTTTCTGCCTTTCTTAAATTAGCTATTTGGAGAGAGCAGATTTACTTTAAAAATCTCAGAAAATTAATTCTTTATTCAAAGAGCTAATGATATCATTTCAGGAAGACTAAACAATATTTTCATGCCTATCAGATGCTTTTTAATACCTGCTTTGATGCAAAAGCTCCACTTACTACTGACAGGTATTGTATAATAAATAATGTATAACAGTTACAAAGAACAATCTGTAACATGTTGTCATTAACATAATGCAGTTTCTGCAGAGACCGTCTATTCCTAAGGAATCAATGAGCTTTAAGTTAATCGAACACAGCAAGTGTTTACATTATATCGTTACAGAGATCGGGTTAGAAAGGATTTCTCAGTAGCACTTTTCTTAGTTAACAAACTATGTTAGCATTAATTCCCATTAGTCACATTCATTAATTCACATTAATACCAGTCAGAATGTAAAATCAGGCCTTTTTCCATCTCTCTGTGCCTCATTACTTAAGGCAAAGCAAAACATTTACTGTGACAGAGATGCAAGATGCTGAGGGCCATCAATTGAAAAAGTAGACTATTTAGCTAAAATCTGACCATGTTTCCACTTTAGAAAGATGACAGTGACAGAATTGTCTTTGTTAAGGAGTGACATCATAAGAAGTGATAACCTCATCCAGACGCAAGATCCGTGATAGTGAAGTCTGTCCACCAAACTAAATGTT
The DNA here is from genome assembly GCF_036417845.1 of Apteryx mantelli. Taxonomy (NCBI): domain Eukaryota; kingdom Metazoa; phylum Chordata; class Aves; order Apterygiformes; family Apterygidae; genus Apteryx; species Apteryx mantelli. Next base: position 133,599,846 of record NC_089978.1, read on the forward strand.
ATGTGTGAGCTCATATGTACTGATCTGCCTGTGACAGTGTTTTCAGAGCATGCAATCTGTAATGCTTATTTTGTATTTAATAATTTTTAAGAGAGTTACTAGTCAGTGTTTCAGAATAACATGGAAGCATTTGATATAATCAGATGACTTCAGGAGTTTGGCCCAATATGCAGGACTGTGGTGACTAAACCCTATTTCTGTTCAATACTGATGTATTCTGAGTACGTGCAGAGCTACACAAACATAATTAAGTCATTTTGACTGCCTGTCATCAGTTACCACCAGGTAACACTGTGAGTAAAATGAAATAAAGCAGGATTTCTTAGCTTTCTTTGAAGTGGGTGTTACATGCCAACAGAAGGATTTTCTGGTGAACGCATCTTCGTCCATTTGCCTTCAATTATCTTTGCTTTTCTTCATCCTACAAAATCCTATGATAACTAAGCAATAACAATTTAAAGAAAACACTGTCTGTCTTTTAGTGCAACTGGCAACTAAAGCAAAGATGACCTGCCACTACTCTCAGGTCATTAACAAACATTGCATGGATCATTAGTGACCTGCATACTGCTGTCAGTAAACCTTGAGTGCCATTACTATCAGCTTGGATCAGTGAAGTGCAACTTGTCTGGTTTCCTCTTATGCAAATGTCTGAGATTTCAAGATTTATATGAACTGTTTTTGGATTTTGCAACTCCAACTACTGCTTTTCAGGAGAGAAAATTAATGAACTGATCTTGAAAAGCCAACTTCTGGTCTAATGATGTTTAGACAATGCTAGAGTACATAGAGAGACAGAGCTATGGCACCAAGAAGTGAGAGAACTTGAATGTAATAAAAGGCTACTTTGAAACTGAATCACTCCTAGAGTTGTTTTTATTGTATTTTTCAGAGGTGATGGAATTTTATTTCAGAGCTCATAATGTAGCTTTTGCACAAAAGGTTCAATCAGCATTTTATGTTCTTTTTTTGGAGCTTAGTTCTTGGGAACCCAAGCTAGTGCAAATGTATTGCTGTTATTTTGTGGCAGTCCTTTAGCTGTGGGAAAAGCTGATCAGATTTGAAGCAATGAAAATATTGACTACTAAACCTCAACACTTACCTCATTCAGCCCTTGCAATCAGAGTTAATTCTAGATGCTTCAAACAAGAGGCTGAGGCCCAGATCTGGAGGCAGTTAACTCCCTAGATACCTTGGAAGATCTGGGTTTATGTACATGGCTCACACACCTTCTGCCACACATCCTGGATCACTAGAGGTATAATCACACATAATTATAGAGGATAGTCTAATAGGGCAAAAGAGGGCAGACTGAACTGGCATACCCTTCTCTTTTGCCCAGAAGGAGTACATTATAGACATGATCTGCAGTGCTTCTCATTCAATGGTTCTAATGAATTTCAATGCAGTATTAGTCGTTTATCCACTACCCTGGTTAGGATGCTGTTCAAATGAGAAACTCAGAGAGCTTTGGTGCTAAACATGATGGAGTGCCCCATAGAAAGTGCTGTCCTTTTTACTTATCAGAAACATGGCAAAATGATAGCAAGTTCTGCAACACCATAAACCAAATTCTTTGCTTGAATGTTTATGAGAAAGAACTACTGATGATACAGCTTGGCCTTTGGAAGGCATTCCTTAAGGCTGCAGTTGTGCTATCATTGATTATTTCATCAACTAGCTGAGAATGGTGTGGCTTTCTGAAATAATAGGTACATCCTGATCCTGATTTTATTTAAAGAGGGGATCTGAAGGCATAAAGAGAATGAAGGAGGGACAAAGCTCAAAACAAGAACCCTGGTGCACACTACATCACTGCAGCTACTCACACACACGCACACAAGCAGTCCACACAACTGAAAGTGTGAGAAGCAAAAAAAGCTATTAATGCCAGTTCCGTCCATGCAAATATGCTGCTGGTGGGCCATGGTACTAGTAGAACATGGCAATATTACCATTAGGGGCTGCACCATGTGTTTATTGCCTTTTTAAACTGAGGTACCTTGACTTGCCATAACCCTTTTTTTTGCCCATCCTCCCATGTTGGGCCCTAGACCTCCTTCCACTCATATATTTGGAATGTAAAGAATTGTTGAAGGAGGGAAGCATTATGCACAGGCATTCACCTCTTCATTATCCTCAAGTCAGTGGAGAAATAGAATGTTTTAATCAGCTTTTGAAAAGCTACTGACCTAGAGGGGAAGCCCTGGTAATCATTTGCATTAGATTTTTTAAAAGAACAACTTATCACTCTGATAAAGATCAAGTCAGGAGTGTCTTGGCCGGCTGCTTCCTGGGATATTTATGAGGATTTGGTGATGGGTGCTTTAAAAAGCCTGTATTTTTTTTTTCAGAAAACATATGACTCTTCTGTATAGTAGTATGTGTAAAACATAATTAGAAGAAAGATAGAACAAACAATACAAACAAAACAAACAATACAAAAGTTGTAATGTTAAACATACATATTTTCAGTATGGTTTTGTATGCATTTGTAAAGCTGGATGTAAAAACCTCAGGCTAGTTTCTCTGTATCAGTTTTTTCATACTGTGAAAGAGAAAAAATTTTCTCCTCAAAGTTAGCAGATGGGCAAACTATTAAATGCTCAGTACTTTGCATCTATAAGAAGAACAGTACAAGCATAGACATACAAACATCAGTGTGGGAGACCATGGCATTATCTAGGCAGAACAGATAACTAGGCTCCTTCATGGAAGAGAATATAGGTATTATAGAGTTATCACCTGTGTTATCCCTCCAACAGCGCTTCAGAAGAAAGCTATCCAGCTGGATCAGAGACAGACGGATGAGTAAGTGTTGTACCATGATGCTGTAATATTTCCTAAATGATCATTTGGTTATTTAAAAATTATTCTCTGATAAGCACTCATCATTATTATAATCGTCTGCCAAATCTGGTGAAAGGCAGGCTTGTTATCTTGAGATGGAATCTGGTAATGTCAGCTACCTCGATTATTGGCTAGGTGGCAGTAGAGTTTATTTATATATTAATATACTGTGCAGCGCTACTTACTATGCCAGTTTGAAATTCAGCTTACAGTGCTGGTGAGAAAGTTCCTATTATCATCCTTCTACTGCTGCTGCTGTGCACTCTCTCACATACAGCAAAAAGTAATTTTCATAATAACAGCTCACTATTTATCTGCCTCCTTCTTTTACATTCAGGAAACATGAAACCAAACACCATTAGTTTGGCCCTTTTCAAGAATAAAGTTGTAATTATTATCATACAAATCAACCAGATGCCCACTGCTCCAGGACAGTGAAAGACCATATGGTCTCTGGAAACTGAGATTACACAAGCGCTGAGATACAGTACCAGCAGCCTCCCAACTTACATATCTCCAGTGCCCGCTCCATCATCATTCCTGTGAGCTTTCCAGAATACTGGGTTTGGGCAGGATGTGGGCTGCAGTTTACTAGCATAGGTATGAGGGCTCATGTCATGTAACTGAGCCTTTTCCAGGTGACAGCAGTGAGCAGTATGCAGGCAAGAATCGTTGGAGTAGAAGTAGCTGTGCCAGCATCAGGGCTCTTATGTCCGCTCAGGAAATGTCATTCAAGACAATGGTTTAACTTCTCCAGCAGAAGAATGCCTCCTGTCAGCATCGGAGTGCCTGTGTAGACAGTCGTGCTGGCAAAGTGGCTTTAGTGGGGAGAGATTTGTAGTTTAGACAAGGCCTTGGGAGTGTATAGGGGAAGCTCTGGCAGCAGATCTGTATGATTCCCAAACATGTCCAGGAACTCAGTGGTTTAGAGGCCATGTGAAGTACACTGTGGTGGAACCACTGGAAACTGAGATTACCCAACTGCTGGGATACAGCACCGATCTCCACCCAGATGGGCACTAGCAGAATAGAGCTGCCACAGTCCAGTCTGTGCCATGGGCTTCTAAGGCTGCTTGCACAGAGCTGTGGGCCCTTTGGAGGACTTCTGCTTGGGTATGCGGAACATGCAGGGAACACAGTGCACTGGAACATCACCAAAACTGGGACAACAGCAAAGGCCAATGGCACACGACAGTGCATTTCTCTTCCACTGACAAAGGCTCCACCAAGATGTCCCAGAGAGGAGATCACAGAACGGATGGAAAGGAGCTGGTTTAAGATCAACTCAAGAAAGACAGAGTGACGCTGGTAAGAAGAAAAGCTCCTTTGGAGAACTGGGCAATGTGCTGATCCCAGCATCAAGTCAGAGATCACCAAAATGCTTTTGAGCCATACTGAATTTATTTTGTCCTCTAAACATGAGCTGATGCAGCTTGACAAGAACATGCAACTCCTCTTTCCTTCGGACAAGAAAGCTGTGTCACAGGGATCTCTTCAGAGTGAGCTATGTGGACTCACTCCATAGCCGAGGTAGATAATAGGTTTCCTGAAGCTTCAGGGAACAGATGAATGAAAAAGGCAAGCTTGAGCCATTTTTGTGGCAGGACTGGGAAAGGCTCTGTGGCTGCAGAGGGGCCCTCAAGGTCAGAACACAGAAAGCAGGTGGTCTCTGCTATCAGTGTAAGGGAAGGTGGAAAACCAGAGAATTCTGGCATTGGATTTGGCTGAAAAGCTGCAATTCTTAGAAGCTCAGGAGGTTTGATGACTGGCATGTGTAAGGACAAGTGAGCTGGTATGGAGCCTGAAGTACAGTTTTGGATCTGGGAAACCTGAGGCCCACAGGAACTGATCCACCTCCCCAGTGCCTCTCCACCATTCCTAGTGCCGTGTGAAGCCCTCTCCCGTGGTCAGTGCTGCCACAGCTGTCATCAGCCCTGCCGCTTTGCCTTGCCACCTGTTGGTAGATGCACCCTAACACCCAGAGAGCTTAGACACAATTCATATCTGAGACGACTGAGAAGGGGGGGCTGAACACAAAACTGTTAAAATGGCTCTAACCCCTCGGTGCTGCTACCCCCATGAATGTCTGTCCCCCCTGAGCAGCTGCCCCCCAGCCCCTCGGAGCAGCTGCTGTCCGTCTGGCTGCCCTGGCCTCCTTGTCAGCTGTTTGATGTCACACATCAATCTTCCATCTTTCCTGCAAATCTCTGATGATCAAGTTTCACATTTCCAGGACTCCGTCCGTAAAGCCCCTTTCACTGGTATAATTAGTAATTAGAGGAAAAATGTTAGCAAACTCCTCTTGGCATAAACAGACACTCAATCCCCATCTGTCAGGTCAGGAAATTCACATTAGGGCAAAGGCCTAATACAGATTTTTCTATCTGAGGTGTGTGACCGCACACGCTCTGCACTACTCAGTTAAGCCGCCCTCATGACAGTGAGTGAGAGCTATTTTCCAGTGACCATTTTGATTGTAAAGAATTTTCAGTGTTTTGAAAGCCATTACATCTTCCTCACCAGGAACCCCCATGGGATTTAGAAGAAATGGGCTCTCTCGGCAATGCTGTACAGTCCTTGGTAAGGAGTTAGAGGTGATTCATGACTGCTGTTCAAGTGAATGCTCTTTCACAGAGCCCCGCTGCTGACATGACTCCATTCAAAACATATTCAAACAGACCATGATAGGTGAGGCAGTCTGAGAACTGGAGTGCTTTAGTATGGTAGACAAATGCATAATGATGTGCAGTGGGAGAAGCTGAAGACAGCCTGGTTCAGACTGAAAACAAGGCCCCACATATTCAATATGGAACACAGCTAATGGCTGGAGACAATTAGCAAGTGTCATGATGAACTTTCTCCTCTGGAAAGCCTCCAGTCAAGATTAGATGTTTTTTCCTCCTGTAACAGATGCTATAGGTCAAAGATAATTTAGGAAAATGTTATGCCTTGTGTTATGCAGAAGACCAGAGCAGATGATCACAGTGACCTCTTCTGGCTTTATAATCTATAACGGAAGTGAATGATGCCAGCCAGGCCCTGTCTAATCCATACCTTGGGCTCTGTGCATTGTTGTTTCTCACAGCACATCCTCTGTTCTTGTCTAGTTCATTTGAAGGTCTGTTTTTTTCCCTTTTGTGGGGGAGAAAATTCATACATCACTGAGGATCAAGCCTCTAGTCCTTCCATAATTATCTTAGACAAAGCCAGACACTGCACCACTGGGCAAAAGCTTAGCAGATGTTAAGCTCAGAAACACTTTTCTGGGGTTTCTGTTTCATTTATAGGTTTTTGGTGCCACCAAAATAAAGATAAACAAGCCAAGTCCCTGGCTGTGTTTCATGCCTAGAGTTAAGAACCCCATAAATACAAAACCCAAGCACCACAATCAAGGCAATTCTTATGTATCCAAAGCTTCATGCTGCTCTGTAACCCAGTCCTGCCTCGTCTCTCCAAAAGGAAAGCAATCTCTTTCCAGAGTTCTGAGGCAAATTAGACATAGCAGCGCATGGTTATTTCAGGTATGGGCAGAAAAGCGGTGCTTGCCCAAGCCATGCTCGGCTAAGTAGCCATTACTAAATGGGAATTTGAAAATGTGATCCGATTCTTCAAACAGGATTTAACCTTCAAGTCCCCAGGCCACTGTATGGCTTAGAGGGACTTTCCTCTAGGAGCTTGAGAGGGACAGGGTGAACCACAGCTGTTAGAGTGGGAAAAGGAATGAGTTTCTAGAGCAGCAGAGAACCTCCAAAGGCTATTCTAAGATCTTTCTTGACATAGGTATTTTCTCTGTGGGATGTGTAGCTGAGAAAGGGCTCAGATATTTTTCTTGTTGGACCTGTTTCTAGACATGCTGAACACCGTGTCTCAGGGTATGAAAAATCAAACTGGCCATTGAGTTCACTGTTACATACAAAATGGAAATTAATACAACATCACAGTTGAAATGGTAAGAAAAGCAGAGTTAAATTCTTACAGTAGCATTACCTCACACTTCTGACATGATGTAGGCCTCACAGTGATGACCTTATTTTAAACAATTTAAACATTTTTGACCTTAAAAACGTTAATAGTATTCTCTTAGAATAATTTTCTGAGTGTATGTTCCCAGGCCTCAAAGTGAAAAGATGAACTGGAGGAAAAACAAACTAGTTATGTAGGATCACACTGGCATTCTTTCCTCCACAACTGAAAACTTCAGATCACTTTCGGCAGGCCCTGTCGCCTGGGATAGCTGGAAAAAGCTGATAACAGCAGAAGTTTGCTATTTGGTAGGTGAATGAGCATTAGAAAGGGATGAGGCTCCCTTTACATTGGCTTTCAGAGAAACCCCGTGCTTGGGGAGGAGAGGTGAGATTTGGACTCTGGGAATTGTGATCGAAGGGAAGCCTGTCTGCATGTTCCAAACAAGCTGTAATCCTTTTACCCCATCTTTGTTCCCTGGTCCTTGCTGCAGTTCAGTCTTTTCCCCATCCCTGGATGCATGTGGTATTTCAGTTCCTTCTTTTCATTCCTGCCCCATGATTCCTTGCTCAGCTTGTCCCTGACTGCCTTTCTTGATTTGTGTCACCAGCATTGCCAAATCCCCTCATCAATCTGCTTCTCTGCTGCTCTGAGCTTACATTAATTTCTCCTTACCTGCAGTTCTCACATACTCTCTCTCCTAGTCCCATCACAGTTTCTCAGGCTCTTCATTCAGCCTTGGCTTTCACCCTCTTCCCTGTCTTCCGTATTCTCTGCCCCCTCTCCAGCCTCTTGATTTATCTAGCCCAGCTCCTTAACCTGGACACAGCTCCTACTAGATCTGATCTCTCTCCTGTCACGTCTCCTCAACTGAGAGGTTTCCAACATAGCCTGTTGCTCCAGCCTTCTCCCTAAGCTGAGTCTTTCCTCTTCAGATTCCTCCTCCTCTTTCTTCTCACAGTAGCCTTCCCTTTTCCCCAGATCCCTGTCCTGAGCATTATCCACACAACTTGTGTTTCCAATTTCTATGCTCCACTCAATTTCCTGATCCCTATCAATTTGGTTTTATTCCTCCCTTCCCCATCCCCATACCCTCTTCCATTCAGGAGGTCCTCTCCAACATGTTTTCTAAGGGCCAGCTGCAGATCATTACAATCCTGAGAGAGGCTGTTCCACTGCTATTAACTCTAGGAGCAGTGTCTGTAAGAAGAATCTTACTTGACTTCTCAAACATGCAAAGCATAAACAAAATCTTTGGTGACTTCAGCTGCACAGCTCTGACCTGGGCATGTCAAAATGAGACCTTTCCAATCCGGCCAAGCTTTGATAGTTTTCACTAGGAGAGAAGGAGGTATACTCATTCAAAACCCATTCTCTCTGACAAGAGTCATGTCTTCCTTTCCAACTTTAGTACTACCACAGCTTCTAAAATAAACAAAATCATTAGAAAGTGTTCAATATGGGCAAATACAAAATTTTCCATAATTTCATTTCAACCTTTCTAGTTGAACTTTCCAAACAAATTTTGTATCATGAATGTGATAATGACGGGGGCGGGCTAGGGACAAAGAGTGGGAGGAGGAGCCAAAGCAACTGGAGACTTGAGGAAGAAATCCATGCAAAAGCTGTCTATGTTTTTCTTTCTTTGTCAGCAGTTCCAGTAAGTCTTTAACAACCTATTCTGTTATGCTGCTCTTTTCAGCCTCTACTTGTCTAGTCTCCTCCTACTACATTCACTCCCTTCTCTAATCTCTAGTCCCCACCAGTTTTATTCTTCAGTTCTGTGCCTACTTCATCTCCTAATACTCTCTTGGCACCTTACTCTCTTTTTCTTTCCTACTCCACCTCTTAATTATTTCCTAAATCTCTTCTCTTGGCTCCTTTCCCTTCATGTCTTAATTTCCTTCCCCCCTCAGTCTGCTCTGTGGGATAACTCTGGATATGAGAAGAAAAAAAAGCAACCCAAAACAATAGCTGTAAGGCCAGATGTCTGGACATCAGCATTCATTTGTACTCCTTATTTTTGGTCATACGCAAAATGTGCCCAGCTGTTGACTGAGCCCTTTAGGCAATCAACAAGTCCTTGCTCTGCCTACACTGAATATATTCACACACAGAACTCAGGCCCTCTTAAAATACCTTATACTCCCGGGTCTGGTTGAAAAAGGGATTTTATAAAGAATAATTTGAAAAAAATATGAGTAAATCCATCATCTTAGTTGGAAATCTCTTCAGTTGACATTATGTTTTCAATTTTGAAAGCAGGCTATGTCCCCCCTTTCTCAGTCTCTGTCCTATCTGTTCCTCCTATCCCCTAGTTCTTCTCTATTCTTCCATATATCTCTGCTGTCCTGTGAATTTGCTGCAGAATGTGTCTGGTTTGTCTATGTTTAAAAGCCCCAGGCTGCTTAGTGATAACACCTGTCCAACCAGTCAAAGAGGGTGCAGATCGAATGGGGGCTGTGAAGGAAGGCAGGGGCAACTTTCTCCATTCACCATGACACTGTGGGTTAATAGAAGGAAAATATTGATGTTTTATTAAATTACTCCTATAGGTCGGATCATGTAACATGCCCAAGATCTAAACAATGATCCTGTTCTGGAGGAATGTGAGGTTCAGACTGATGAGATAAACCTTTTGCTGGAATATCTCTCTGAGTTCACTAAATTGCTTCCCTTATTTAATTACAAATTAATTGAAAACACTCCTAGCCCAACAGAACAATACTTTCGAACCTGATTTGTTGATAGTATCCTAATCCTCCTTAATATTCCTGTAGACTCTCCCATGATTATGTCATCAATTTCACACTTTTTAGACTTTGGCAAAACCTTTTATGCAGGACTCATTAACATAAATAAGAGAAATAGCTATAGCCCTAGGGTACACAAAGCCTTATTAATCCCAGCCAGGATGATGCTGACATAAATAATAAAGAGGCACACTTGCAAGTGATGTAAATTTGGTAGCAGAGATGCTAACAGAGATCAGAAGGGAAGGGTGTGTCTCTGTTAGCAGACAGAGGAGCCTGGTGTTCAGACAGGAAGCACATGAAATCCATGCAGAAAGAGGTTGAGTTATGGAATTACTTAAATTTAAAGTATCTAGAGAGTCATGTGTCCTCTGCCTTTTGCATTTCTAGTCTTCAACCAGTACAAGATTATTCTTTGCACTGCTTAGCACAGTCTTTCTTATGATGTTCCAAGGGAAGCAGAGTTTGCCTGAAGCAGACGGCTCTACAGTGTGGTAGAAAACCCTGGCCTACAAAGAGGAAAATCTGAATTTACTTAAAGTCCCCCAAAAGCAAGGTACTAACTTTTCGGCTGAGCCATAGCCCTCTCAGGTTGGAATGCTGTCTATTTGCCTGCTGTGAAATGCTTTGTAAAACCCATAAACATGCAAACAGAGAATATATAAGAGCCCTAACAATAATAAATACAAAACAGTAGTGATAAAGCATTATCAACATTGAATTCTTACAAATTAAGTCTGTCAGCCAGCATAATTAAGTATTGTTAGGCAGCCCAGCACTAAATATGAACCACTTTCCACTTTTCTTCAACCACATAAAAGCTCCTTCTTCCTTTCTATCCTGTAACTCACCTTTTTACTTTCCTCTGAAACACTAACCATATATACAATTTAAATGGTGAACCAAAAAGGCTGACAAGTCTGGGCAATTTCTGATCCTTGGGTGGGGGATGAAAAAATAAGATCTGGAGATTCGGGGCCTGAATTTGTCAAAGCACTTTCACTAGCTGCAGTGGGGCCAGGATGCAGGGAAGAGTGGATCCCTCATGCATGTTGGTCCTGGCTACTTTGGGTCACAGCTAACAAATTTTACATCTAATAGGCAGCTGGTGTAAATACCAGTGCCCTGGGGACCTGTACTTTCAGGAAGATGCTCCTTGAGAAGGCAAGCACTCACCTGATGCTCCCATCTCTGCAGATTGTTTTCAAGCGTATCCCCCTTTATAGCACATAACAGCAATCTCCTGAGGTAATGAAAGTATGAATTCTGATGGCACAGTGCCTGTGTCCCTCAAAAGTCACAACCTCACGTAGATGGTAAAGGCTAAGAGTTACTACCATCACATGAATGTCAAACAACTTCAGGAGGCATCAAGTTAGCTCACAGATGAGCACAATTCAGAGATGCCTCTGTTGTTCCATGTTGTAGACATGGAAGCCTGAGACTGCAAGTACTGAGAGTTTTCCAGGTTGTCAGGGCTCTTACCTTAGAGGAACCGGAAGACACTGCCCAAAGCTCTGCATTTGGCTGGGCTTTTAACCAGACTCCTCGAGAAGTAAGGTGGTAAGTATAGTCTGTGATGCTAAATAAGTAAGCAGCTCCATTTTTAACCAGCTACAGCTCATTTCAAGCTGCCAATTTCTATTCTAGTTAAAGATGGGAGCTCTGGGAGTGAGGAGGCCAGGACCCATCTTGCTCCAAATTGGTGTGAGCATGTGAATCTTCACTAGCCCAAGTGAAAGGCCAGAGCAGCTGATCAGAAGCAATCACCAAATGAGTGAAAAAAGAAACAGGGTTTCTGCTAGTTCTACCCCTGACAAGCTAGTGGTGGGCCTCCTTCATCTCTGAGAGAGGTGAGCAGGAGTAGGGTGGGGGACATATGCTGTGGTGGGCTCTCTCACATATTTGTTCTATAATTCCATTTGCACTTCTCCCTATGAGCCAGAAAAGCTTTAAAGAGTGAAAGAAGATCATTCAGTGCAACTCAGTTCAATTAAAGTCCCCAAAGCCACCCTGAAATAAAAATCACTGTGTGCTACAAACCTAAGAAATAGGGACCATGAGTCTGGGATTGCAAAAAAATGCCTGGGCAAGGTTAGGGTAATCAGTTAATATAAGTATTAATGTATCAAGGGACATAATGAATATAAGGCTGTATCAATGATCATAACTCATTGATTCACAGTTTTCAGGATAATGGAGAATACAGTCCTGGGTGCGTGCAGTGGCCCTGGAGATTTCAAGATCAGGAAAAGCTGACAGAGATTCCAACCAGTGGCTATAGTTCAATGGAAGAAGTCTGGGGACAAATGTTCCAGGACTTTGAAAGATCATCTGAACATGCAATGGCTGGATATCTGTATCCTGTTATATGTTTATCCACAAGTCAATTTACAGCTTGCCTAACTGCACATTTCCTAGGGCTAAAGCCCCTTTCTTATCATTCTGACATGGCTGGAGCCACTTTAACAAAAATCAGAAAGATTAATTTCTCTTTAATTACAGTGAGAGGTGGGGATGGAAGGGAGCAATAGACCCCAAAGTCATAAATTAGCCAAGGCAGAGAGGGAGAAAAATGTTCACAAACTGCTGACAAGATTAATATGCAGTTGATGGGAAGTGCTTTCACACCAGGGTGCCAACAAATAAACACAATTCAAAAATATCGTCCCTGCTGCAGTGGATAAGGATGGATTCCCAGTGACAGAAAGGGAGGGAGGGAGAGAGCCATTCGGTGAGGGCAAGAGACCTGCTTGCCCCGTGGAGCTGTCATGCCCAGAATTCCTCCAGGGGAATCTGATAGTGGGTTTGGGGGGGGGGCTCTCTGGGCCAGAGGGTTAGTGCTTTCCACATTAAAAAAACAGGGAAAGGAGAATTGGGCAGAGGAGGCTGAGGACTGTGTGTGAAAACCTGAAGATCAAGGGTGTGCACAGCTGCTCTGGGGCTGGGAGCTTCCACCTGCTGTGAGTGCTAAGCTAACTTCATGAATGCTATGAGATTTCCAAAACCCAGAGACAAACAAAAGGATAGAGTCCTACTCCTGTGCAGTGGAAGATTGTCCTAGATTGAAATAATACAATAATGCTAAATGCAGGTTTTGTCAACAGAGAGAAAAACTGGTGTGGGAGGAAGATCTAGGGGAATAAGAGGGAAGGCACTTCTACAAGTTGAATGCTGTGCTGCCGTATGAACAGGGAAGGTGCAATTGGTTTACAAAAAGAAATAGAATCTGATTATTTTTTCCTTTAATTTCACCTTTTCCTCCTTTATTTTCTATTTCCTTTGCCTCTCCGTAATTCTCTCATCTCCCTTCCACCTTACTGTACTCACTCTAGTATTGTGAGAGAAATGCTGCCATTCTACTGTCAACCACCTACCTAAAAATGCAACTTAGATAAGATTTCAGCTAAGCTGGGATATAATTGCCCAGTCTGGCAAATGAACAGCGCTGGATTATAGATCTCTGTCTATATATCATCAGAGAAGGTTTAATGAAATTGTTCACTAATGAACAATTTAGCTTTAAGACTTTACATCCCTTCAGAGAAACGTGACAGTAGGAGTCCCCTATCCCTATTATGACTGAGAAGTTGTTACCGTGAGGAAACTGCAAACAAAATGCTAAAACACTGCTGAACGCAATGAGAACGTTACCAGTTACTTCAAAAAAGACAAGTTTTTACTCCTTGTCTTCATCTTCTTTATGGTTAAAGGCACAAACTTCTTAATCCTGTCCTGCAGCTCTTCACTGCTGCAGTCCTACATCCTCTGCCCAGCACTGCCCCTGGGGTTACCCACCTTGTTCTGCTCCCCAGCCCCTTCCAGGCTATGGCCTTTCAGTGTGTAGTGCAGGCTTTGCACCCAGCAAAGCACGCAACAGTTTTGTGATGTGTGTAGACAGGGACCATGAAGGACAATAACCAGAGTGCCTCTTAGAGTCTGTTTGAACAAGAGTGTTTAAATCTAGGTTTCTAAAGAGAAAAAGCACTGGAATAACTCCATTTGCGCTGTACTTCACCTGTGCCTGCAAGTTGCCATTGGATAAGGAGGGCCAGTTTTACTTCTTCAGCTAATCCAATTGGTCTTGTAACCTTTCTGTTCCCACATGAGTATGACAGCCCTTTCTGTGTAACAGCTAACGCCTCTCAGTTAACCTCTAGGGTCAAGGACATTGCGCTGATATGGGGATGACAGTAATAGTTCTGTTGACAGATGCATTTCACCAGCTGTACTGCTGCTCAGTGGGACTCGAAGTTAACCCTTCCTGTGCCACCTGATACCACTGGCACAAATGTAGCTTTCAGGAGAAAGATCATCTACAGCCCCTTTACCCTACATAAAGTATAAATCTCTCCAAAATAAATTGCTCGATAATTTCAAGGAAGAAAGAAATATGCAGGTTCTAAATACCAGGGTCTCCCTTCACCCACTCCTTCAAGAGGAAGACTACATCCATCGATGCAGACCGTCTCAACTTTATGCATCTTACCTGTTCCCTTCATTTGCTTTCTCTGAGACCCCTGTTTGATAGTTAAAACGCTCATTTAGACCTTGTGGTTTCTCTTCTGTCTGTGCTCCTCTCCCTGGCATTGAAATCAAGTCCTCTCCTGATGGCAAGACTGACTCAACTACTGCATCAGTGATCTTGGCTGATTGTTACTGGACTCCTTGCTTGCTCTTTTTCCAGTCTAACTTCTTTCTCTGAATTTTTCTCTTGTCCACCTCTTCTTCCTTCACCCTATGGCACCTCATCCTTATGCTGAGTGACTTCATTGGTTGTGTCAGTGATCTTTTGATCAGAGTGCAGGTTACTTTTTGCTTTCTCTGTGGCCCAGCACCCTTATTCACCCCCTCAGCTTCTCACATGGAACATTTTCTATGAAGCACTGCCTTCTCACAGTTCTCTCTCTAGGTTTCTTTCTCTTCATTTCCATTTCTTCTTCACTTGTCTCTCAGCCATTATAGGATCTTGATGGGGTCTTGTTTCCTGACAACCTCTCTGGCATCTGTGCTCACCCTAGTCTTCTTTGTTACCTCCGTCATGATCTTTTGCCTCGTCTTCCTGTTGACTCTTTCATTGCCTCAGATGACTGTCTCTTCAGCTCTGTTCTCTGAGTCTCCCTTTGGACCTGTGTAGCTGACTCAGAGAAGGAAAGCTTTTCACAGCCCTCCTCACCTATGAAGTAGTGGCAACAACTGTCATACCTGCAGTGAGTTACCACTCAGCTGAGAATGACCAGAAACACTGCTGCGTGCTGCTTACAGACCACAGATCAGGCCTGGCTTCCTCATCCCTCAGCTTCTTGGAAGACTCCTGAGACTGCAGTAGTGGCTACACCTGGGCCCTGACATGCTTGGCCCATTTGTGCACAAGAATAGCAAGACAGGCAAGCCCCCACAAGGGCTGCTACCTTTAGATCTAGAAGTTTAACAGTCCCAATTTACAATCCTGTAGGATGCAAGCATGCCCTTTGTCTTTCAAAACTGTCCTATAAAAATCAAACTGGATGATAATTCTGCATCTAAAAAAAAAAAAAGTCTGGTGCCTTCTTTCTCTGGCAACTGTCATCCCCGGACCCTTCTCTCTTCCCTTCCTTGTCCCATATTTTTAAGACTGAAAATTTTGATTGAATTAAAAGCTCCTCCTTGGATCATAAAAATGCTTTTGGAACCAGTTCCAGTGTAGCAAGATATAAAATGATTAAAAATTACAAAATGAAGAAAGGAGAAAGAAAGGTAACATGCATATGATTTTGTGTTTTAAGTACTCCTGAAAAGCATTCAGGATCAGAAAGATCAAAATATTCTTCTGCTTTTACTTCTGCTTTTAACATTTTAATTCCATTTTAGATATACATTTTCATCTTTACTTGTTTATGTTTCTGATCCCTTATTTCTTTATGTTTAATTTTTCACTGACTTTGTTGAACTCCTTTGACCACTCAGGGGTCTTTGTGGAGTGAACTGGCACATCTTCATCCAGGTTCTAGTAAATATATTGGCCATATGTCTAAAACCACCAGCATGGCTTCCCTCAGCACACATCATTCTTTTCCCTGCGCTAATCATAAGAACAATCCACAATGTAATTTTCCACTGAGACTGCAACATCGCTTAATGCCCATTCTGATGGAGGATTTGTGAGGGGCTTGAACTACGGGAATGATGGGTGTCAGTACAGAATCCGCCACCCCCAAATTCATTAGGTTAAGGATAATTGATTTGTCTCCAAAGTTACTCTCTAGACTAGTCATTGCATACAACTATCCTGAGCTGTGGATTTAAAGGAACAGTGCACATCTCCCCATAGCCCTCTCTCAGCCATAATTTGTCAAGTTTGAAAAAAAATCATCATAAAAAAGAGAAATTTTGAGAGGCTTCTATTCATGTGTATTCAGCACATGCAGAATACACATTTTTGGTGGGCAGAAGTGACGTGTTAAGTTCTTTCTCAACCTAAATATGATGTTCCAATATCATTTTGCTAATAACCCTGAAGCTTTAAGTCCCTCATTATCATGGTCGCAGTAAGTAAGTAAGTGATAATGACTTCTCTCTTTCTCCTCTTTCCTTGCTATTAGACAATGCCTCGTTTGGCTTGATTTTCTGAATGAATGCATCAGAAGAAGAGCATTATTACAAAAAAACCAAACCTTTCCAAACAGGAGGGTTTTGCATTTCATTCTTAAGGCAGCAAAGCTGAACATTTAGTTTTATTTCACCAGGCAGCAAAATTCTGCAGCCTGGCCCTGGTCCTGGCCAAGCTCCTGCTTCCCATGATCAGAAGCCTCCCTCTATCGACCGACAATTTCACTGTTCAAGAGAAGGAAGCTTTTGTTAGAAACAAGAACAGGAGCTGGTCTTTCGGGTATCTGGAACCACTTGCAAAAAGGCTTTGAAAAAGCAATCAAAACCAAACAATTTAATAAACTTATCTGCATACTTTTGAATCATTTCCTTATTGTCTTCCTTCTGTTAATTAAATGTACACTTAATGCTATTGAAGGAGTTGGTCCAACAGGGTTAGAAAATGAAATTCTGTTTTTAGGGTATAAAACATCCTCCTGCCATTGAGCATCTGTTTCTAAACATTCTGAAAGAATTGAATGACTTCAGCCTACACGTTGCTCACTGGAAGTGCCCTCAAGTGAGAGATGTGGAGAATTAAATCAGTCAGGTCTAGCATTCAGGGGTGACTACACAATCTTGGCTGTACAAACACAGTTGTCATTTAAAGTCACTCAGGAGAACTAGGATATATTTACTTACCTGCTATTTTATAGTTATTCAGGAGAAGCACTCAATATGCATTGATCTGTATTGATAGTCATTTTGACAGCTACACAGATAAAAGAGGAAAAAAAATAATTAAACTCAAATACTCTGGATACTCTGTCTTTTTTTTTTTCTATCAAAGTTGTCAGGCTGAATCATATTTACTTACAAAATCCAGTGTACTAGGCAACAGAGAACCAAACTGGCAGGAACCAAACTCAGGCGGGTAACTAAGCAGGACCCTTGCTCAAATGTGAACTGTCCTGAATCACAGTGATGATGGAACAGATCCTCCCCCGGTTTAAATCAGCACTGTGCTATTCACTTCAGTGGGGCTATGATGAAGTACAACTGGGTGCCTGACTTGTCTGGGAGAAACCCTCAAAATTCTGGGCTTTTTCATGTGTATTGACATACTGATTTATTACTAAACCTTCCCGTTGCTCAGGAGAACTGGACAAACTACACTGCTTTGCTATTGTGAGTTGCTTAGAAAGACTGCAGTGTGTACCCAGAGACTTATTTTAACAGGGTTGCTCAGAAAGAGCAATTGGGGAGGATGAATTAAGAAAATGTAGAGAATGAGCAAGCTGAGGAAAAGGGAGGTGAATTTAAACATAATTCTAGCCTTGCAAGACTACAGCTGTGGGAATAATTAAAAAGCACACTTTGGATAATTTATTTTGGAAACTCTGCAAAATTTGTCAAATCATTTATTTGATGAGCATTATTTGACCAGCTGTACCGGGAGACACACTGGAGTGTTGTAATGAGTACTTTGGAATGCAACCAGCATGAATGTGCCTGTGATAGGATAATTCTTTTACCCTGCTCGTTTCTGTGGTTTGTCTGTAACTATGGTCTTGCTTGATTACTGCTATGATGTGAGCTTTGAATTCTCTCTCTCCTCTGGCCTTTTCCTTTTGGCAGTCCCAGCAAAGCTGAGCCCTGATTAGAACCACAGCATGTCATTTGATCTTCAGATGGCTATAAAAGGTCTGTGCAAGTGACCGTCTCACTTCTGTCCCAAATGGATGATCACGCATACCGCACATTGCCACACTCCTGGCATGACTTCAGCAAAACCTGCAAGTTTTCCTCCTGGAGCTAAAACATAACATGAAGTACAGGAGCAATTCCATTAAATGTCCCTTTAAACTGTCAGATTTAGCAGGAACTCTAAAACAGAGCAGACTTTAAAGCGATGAGGGAGAAGTACTGTTCCCCTGCTTGAAACTGCAGCTGGGTTTGTTACCATCAGGTGTGATATGAAGTCAGCATTTTCCTTGATGACTTTTTCCTTTGCCATTGTTACAATCTGACACTGCTGACTGGAGCCTCACTCCAGGATTTTAAAGGAAGCTGTTATTTTCCCAAGAATTTTATTTCTTGTCTCATTCTAAATGGATTTTGTTATTTTTGTAATTTCTCAAAAATAGGTGAATTTGATAAAATCCAGATATTTGGAACCAAGATGGAGAGTTCAGATAATAACAATTTTACTGCAGGACAAGCAAAGGTTTGAATACTCATGCTGTTAAGTAAAGTCTACAATCACATATTGCCTCCTTTCATTCACGAGTATCTTGAGAATATTGATGCCCTGTTCACACTTGCTCTATTCAGGCACTGGTGGCAATCCCATGTGAAATGGAAAACGATGTCTGGGCTACACTGGTTAGCTTCCCAGTTTAGAAAATGCCCGTAACAGCAATCTCAATATCTCAGTGTCTAAATGCACCTTGCTTTGTTCATATGACACATGCTCTGGAACACAGGTTATCGGATGCTGGACACATAATCGTTTCTTCAGGAATCTCAGTCTTTTACAAAGATCACAGAAGACAATGTTTCAAGATTTCATTCTGATCAGAGATGGAAGTGGAGAGTGAATTTTACTGCTGCTTGCACAGCTGCTGTCTTCAGACACTGATGCTATCAAGGGCTGAAATTCATAATGCAGAAAATCTTCACAAATTGAATGTCTCCTTTTTCACTAAGTGCAAGTATCATCTGGGGATGCCTGGAATAGGAACAGTCTATTTATTGCTTCATTATTTGTATTCATTATTTTAATAGTGTTCAGATGATGGATTTCAAGCCAGAAGCCTGAAGTTACATTCCCAGTTCTAAAATCAGTGCATTGAGAATACTTTGGACTCGATCAGTTTATGGTTAAATTTCCCACTAGGAAAGACATTACATTGCTGTTCTGTCATACTGTCCTTCAGGATATCTCAGTACAGTTTACATTAACTCTCATAAGTCTAATCTAAGGTTGGAAAATATTAATAGCAAATGGTTCATGACTTTGAATTAATCCATTTTAATTTTTGTCAGAAAGTTATTTTTATGAAATCAATTACTTTTAAAAAGACAATGCTTTAAAAATATACTGGAAACTTTATAATATACACAGCTTCTTGGAACATATTGTCTTGTGTTTGGTTTTGGCAGTTTTGATTGATCAGCTAAGATATATGAGTATTTTTCAAATTGAGATCTTTCCATTTTATTTTTAAAAAATCACGGTAAAATTTGCTCATAAAAATGATCAGTGAAGGAAAAGAAATGTGGTTTACAAGATGCTACTTAGAAAAGTCATTCAGCACTGATATAAATTCTGGCTGTTCAGTTAATTCTATATGCAGATAATCTAGTTATATTATCAATAACATTAACACTTAGATATGTCAGGATAACATAAATATCAAGGGATCATCCTTACTGTCAGTGAATTAAATAGAAATTTCTAGGTATATTTGATTGTTATATTGTAAGTACCCTACCTCTACTCAGAGATTTTTGACCGTCAAAACTTTTTAGCAGAAATTAGAAGCTAGGTACTGGAGCGTCCACACAAACACAAAACCACAGTTCTTTTTTATTAGTCTTCAGTTGCACTCATATTACACAAAGTTGTATCTCAGAGTTCTGCCAGGTGCCAAGGAACAAGAAGGCACACTGCAAGTTAAGCAGTGGGCTAAGACACCTGTGTTGCAAAGCCAAAGGTCCACCATAGAAGTATCTTGGCAACGGCCTCCACCTGAGGGGATCAGATGTCTCTCTTGGAGTGCAAGTCCAGCAGTACAGCAAGAATAAGGACTTCCTTTGAGGAAGTATGCTGAATCTCTGCTGGGATGGCCAAAGATACTAATCCTCTCCAGGCATCTGCCTTGGTCCATTTCTAGAGGCCACCATGTTTTTAGTAGAGGAGAAAGTATAGGAAGTACGTCTATGCCCAGATGCTGCAGTTCACAAACTGGTGTTTCAGCTTGAATCACACTCACCAGAGTGTGATGGGTATTGGGAACATAATGGGAACATAATGCCTGTTCTGCCTCTTCAGAAAAATCTAGTAGAGCTCATCTGTTCATTACAAGCAGCTAGTTCCTATCAAAAGGACTCATAACGGACTTTTTATGACACACCAGAGTTATCTGCATTGCGTGACGTTCTGGGAGATCCCGATATTTCAACATCCATTTTTGTTCCCACATCAAAACACAACATTTAAATGTCAAAAATTCTAGCATCACAAAAAGAACAGAGAGTTTCAGAAATAGTGATTATTTATTTAATTAACATCTTGACCAAGGACAAACTTTGAGTCATGCCCTCAAATTGATGAGATTGGTTTGTTGAACTGACGTGGGTCTTTCTGTGAAACATCAACCCATGTTACACTGAGTTCCTCACACTACAGCTCATATCATTTTGGGAGCTGCTTAGCTGGTGCCCTCTCTCTCACAGCTCTGATTGCAACTCTGTGGCTGGATTGCAGCTGTCAAACTGAACCCATGATGTTCAGTTTTTGGTCAGAAAAGAAACTCTGTGAGCTGAAAAGGAAGGGAATTTGACTCATGGGACAGAAACTTGTGAGTCCGAAGAAGCAATGGAATGGTCGTGCTTGCATTGCCATCTACTGAAACAGCAGCTCCCACATTTCTCCCATTGCTTGTCCAGGAACACGCAAAATAATGGGATCAACACAATAGGTTTAGTTCTATATATATCAGTATCATCATTGAAATAAATACCTCAGAGGCCTCTGTGATAGACAAAGATCTCTCCATGCTAAGTGTCCTAAAAAGAACACAAAATAGTCCCCTTCCAGATAAGATGACAATCAAGTCAAGAGTGATAAGGCTGGCTAGAGGGAGGGGAAAGGTCTTACCTGATACTAAGACTTGTAACCTGGAAGTTATATGTGCTTAGGCTTCTCCCTTGGACCTCATATCCTGTTATGTCAGATTCTTTCTGCATCAATTTTCAAGTATATAACCTTTCCTATCCACGCTCTAGTTATGTTAAGCTTCAGGCTGTCACATGATCTGAGGCCAGACAAGGCACTTCAGGAGTGGATTTATCAAGGTGCAGTCCTCCTGTTAGCATCACCCATACCACATGACTTGGGAGAGACTTATTGCTTGTGCAGCTCCTTGCATCCCATTCAATAGGAGCTGTAACCACCCCAAGCAGCATATATGAAGAAAACATCTTTTCTTGCACATAGGGGATAGGAATTCAAGGAGGTATGCCTTAGACAGTGCCAGCGATGGCTCAAAGAACACAGGGCTGAAGGAAGTAGCCCCAAACAGCAGAGACAGGAAGGGAAGAGAAAAGGCTGCTTTATGGGGAGAAACGCATTTGTTGTCATTTTTGTTTATTTTAAAGGGTTAAAAGAACACACTGCTATGTGCTTATCCTAGAGGAGACTATATCCAAAAAGCATGATATGCATTTGGAGTAGCAGATGCTAAAATAGATATTAATCCTGATTTCCTATATCCACATCCTGATTTTGTACATGTTTAGACTACATCCTTAGAGCATAAGGGAATCAGACATCATGCCTCCCAAATCTGTATGGATGAAATCATAGCCTCTTCCCTTCTGTATGTAACTGGAGTTTCTTATGGGCTAATGGCTTCTCCCCAAGGCGTATGACATTGCTGTATTCCAGCCTTCCAGCTTTCCTTCAAGTAGAAGAAAGTGTCACTTGAAGGTGTCTCTGGAGGTGGCAGGATAGGAAGTGAACTGTGGGCTGGATTAATTATTCGGGTAGCTTCTTCTTTGCTATCTTCTTTTCCAAAATCCCCAGAGCCCCTCCCTCCATCAAGTGACTAGAAGTGAGTCAGTCACATAGCTGAATGTTATTCCTCATTATGTGACCACATGTGTGCCCCTCACGTGATGTGGGATGCCGGCATTTTTGGCATGTCGTGGCTATGCATCTGATCATATGACAGGGAAAGAGGAAGGGGAGAGCAGTTCTTCCGTATGAGGCTGTGTAGCCAGCCCCATCCTACCCCCATTTAAAACTTCACCTGCTTATTTAATAGGGAATGGAGAATGGAATTTTGTGAAGCAGGGTAGCAAGGACACATGCTGGAGAACATACTGTAGGGAAAGATCCTCTATGAGCAGAGATCAAGAGACTACTTATTTATTCAGATTTTGAAAACCTGTTTATCCAATGCTGAAGAACTCAATGTAAACAGAAAACTATATATAAAGTAAAAGCCAAATCCCACTCAACCTTTCTCATCTCTTTATTTCTTCAAAAATATAGACTCTTTGTTTTCTCAGAACATGTATGAGAGAATTGACATTCTTTGTATCACAACTTGACGGTTAGCAAAATCAACTGCTGTGATACTTTTGATGTTCTCACTATGAACAGAAAATCTACTTGACACTGTAGGCCTTACTAAAACTGTTTCCACCTCAGTTTACTTGAGGCATCATTTTACCAGTCTGCTATCTAAAGAAAGGAACAATCTTTAGCTCACAAAGACATTTGCACATCAGATTCTATTTTGATTACTTGTGTCACAGGACCTGATTTACTGCTGGACAGAGGCTTGATTGAGATCAGCACAGATCAGTTTAGCTTCGTCCTGGTGGACTCCCTCCCCCTAGACTTACGCAACCCTTTAGGACAAGTGTGACCTGCTCAGCATGAGAGTGAGTCATCAGTGTTGGCTCATATTGGTTCCCCATACCTTCGAGATGGATGGTTAAGATCTAATTACAGGCCAATTGAAAAGTTAACTAACTTCAGCAGGGCTAGTAAAGCAACTCAGTTAAAGCTGAAATGAATTAATTGGTGAAGCATCCAAAGATTCTATCAGAGAGCACACTCCAATGTTCATTGCTATATCAGTTTTCCACATTTATTTAAGTTGTGATTACCTGTCAGAAGGAAATAGTAATAATGTCTCCTAAGCCTTCCTGACTCTGGTGAGGTCCTGATTATTCTAAAATAATGTACTTTTTTTTCCACAGAATATCCTTGAATGGAACTATATGTCACCTTGGTTTTGCAGAAGGTCATGTACCAGGAGAATAACACTAATGAAAAGGTAGAAGCATCTAATGTTCAGAATTAGGAGATGGGAGTAAGGATCCTTGGCATTTATCTTTATCTCTGAGTCAGTATGAAGGACTGGCAAGAACACTGTGCTGCTGACTTTGCTCATCTATGAAAAAGGAACAGATAATTCTTCTTTATTATGTACTTGTTATATATTTTCCGGTTAGTCTCCACCCTGCCACTTTATCTACTGATCAGCATGGCTCCACAAGATGATGCACGTCCTGTTACAATCCTACCCCTCAGCACGCTCACAAAATAGTTCTGATTTCACTTCCACCATTGTTTACCAGATATCTGAAAATACTGACTCAGAATACCCTCCCAGAAATATCAGAATTTCTCACTTGATGTCAATTTACAGTATAAGCTTAGAATTAACTTCATTATTTGCTTAAGCACAAATAAGATGGGACCTTTTCCTGCTATATCTGTTGAGAATAGAAACATGAAGGAGACATAGTAGCAGATGAAAAGGTAGTGGCATGGAATGACCTCACAAAAACATAGAGCTGTTATTTGGATAGAAAACCTCTGTCTGTCCCGTGGAAGATTGTTCATGAGGTGAGAAACAAACAGAAAAATCTGATGTTTTACAGGGCAAATTCCTCACAGTAGTTATTTTATAGGTTTCATTTTATCTGCAGTACCAAAAAGGAGTCCAGGTGTATGACATTTGAATAGAGATGTGCAAACCTGAACAATAATCATTTACCTATTACTAGTACAACTTACAAAAGTAAGAGCTAGCTGTAGGAGTGGCTCATATAACTGAGACTCCGGATAAAGCTCAGCTTGACAATGGGAGACAAGCAGGCTGCATATGTCTGGCAGCTGTCTCAGAACTTAACTAAATCTAAACTTAACATTGCAAGGCACTGAAGATATTCCTCCCAAACTTCATGTGAGGTGAGGGATTTCGACCTGTTATTGAATTACCAAACTGACTTTGTGGGTCCAAGAATATTTGAGACACACAAAAGAAGAAAAAAAAAGAGCAGAACCATGAGAAAACTCCCACGGTTGGACAGTGAAACTTGTTTAAATTGCTCTGTGGTATAATGGGGAAGTTTTCTTTGGCCTTCATTGATGCTTCAGGAGTTTCTTGAAGGGCTTCTTTATAGGAACATCTGGGTTGACTGTAGCAATTTCATCATCAGCTCTCTAGCAATATTTGCAAAGCTGGTTGTCTCCATGGTTCCAGAATGAGTCATGTAAGAGTGCTGAGCTTGTCCTGTATCAGAGCCTCCCATGTGTGACTGATCCCCTTCTGCTAACTCACACACCAGACTCCATTTCATGGCTTTTCCTCATCTTTCATGGTTTAGTCACATCACAATATTCCTTTACTTGCATGGCAAAAATAACATCTGCAGGAGCTTTCCAACGTCCTGTGATTGAAAATAAGATACAGCAGGGATTCTGTGTGGGTCTAACATGCATGTGAGGGTAACACAAAAGAGTGCCTTCTCACAGCTTTCACAGCAGGTTATTTTGATTGACGTATTTGTAGAGGCTACAGGGTAGATTGTAGATTCAGCTGGTATGTCAAACTAGGTGGGAGAATTCCACTGGGTACGCAATGAATTGAAGAGTGCAATTCTACGTCTTTCTCTGTTTTTAACAGATGGATGAGAAAGTAAAATATTTCTCCATAGCCTCCTTTTCTTTCTGAGGACCACCTCTGTTCCTCTCATCATCTTCCTTGCCTATCGTCCATGCCCTATATTTTCCTTCTCAGTTTGTGTATCCCTTCAGCTTCTCGCATCTTCTGGCTTTTCTACATAAACATCCCTTTCTCTTTCTCTCCCCTCTTTGGGTCATCCTCATTATTCTTATTATTTTATGACCATAGGTGCTCCCAGTACAGAAAGAGCAGACAATACATGACAGACATGCAGCTATAGGAGGGGCTAGTGAAATTTTCTATGCTAGCATGGAATGAAGAACACCAGATCAAGTCATGGAATGAATGAGCCTTTCGGCATTAGAGGTTTAGCAAAGTTCTCTTGCTATTTTGGGGGCTTGTAGAACTTGTTGGAGTTGACAAGCCTATTTTCTTGTAATTTTATCCCATATTTCTCTTTTGCTGATGCAGTTAAGGAACCCTAACATGTTTGTCTAGCTCAAAGGAAGCCTGTTTAAGTGTCAGAGACAAAAGAAGTTCCCCAAATGCTGGGCTGGTACAAGTAGTTGCCCTTTATTATAGCTTTAAAACAGCAAAACCTATCATTAAGGTTATGCTTGGATTTTTATTATAATCTCCTGTTTCAGTGCTTGGTCTTAGCTCCGGAGGTAAAATATTTTAGAAAGTTTGACCACAATCCCGCTAGATGTTTCTAAGCTAAGCAAGTGAAAAAAGAAATAAATGTTTGGCATTGTAAGATGTATTTAGGTGTTTTTTGCTCAAGGAATGCTAAAAAAGAAAAAAATACAGAATTTTGAAATGCAAAACTAATCCTATATTATATTAAAACAATTCTCTGCATCAAAAGCAATTATCATGTTTTAAAACTTAGCCTTTTACCTACTGGACAATATTTGGAACTATAACAGCTAGAGCACGGGCCGGAGCCTGTCATGCATGTCCTTTCTCTAAGGGCACTGTCTATATAAAGAGGGTAGCTAAAGGAAGCAGTAAAAGCATGCTTTTCTTTTTCCAGAGCTACAGAAGTCTTCTACATGAGGCACTGCTATGGCTGTAGGCCTGTTAGCGTATCCAGAACATTTTGCTTTCAACCTCAAATGCCCCTAAATGTAGTATTGCAGTCTTTAAGCTGTGCTTCAAAGTTTGACTCTGGAATAGAGAAAAAGAGATTGTGTGTAAATATGGGCAAACACATCACCTACAAGCCATTAAATGCACCAGAACAAAAAAAAAAAGGTGTGTTCAAAAACCCCTGAACTTCAGGGCCAGGGTTGTTCAAAATACACAGAGGTTTTCTTGGCTACAGACTAAACAGAAGGACCTTGTTTACATTATTTTTGGCAGGGTGGCAGGTGTGTGGTAGCACTGACTGCAAACCTTTGGGGAGAAATAAAATGCACAAAGGCCTCCTTTGCCTCTGGGAAGCCTCCACGGCCGGCCTTGGCGCATGGGGGAGCTAAGGCAGCTGGCTCCTCCGGGCTGCTGACATGCACTTGCTACTGGTCTTGAACCCCCCTCGAACACATCCGCCCCCCATCCCCAGCATGATTCGGGACTTTCCATCATCACCTACTGCCTTGCTTTGAGCCCTATTTCAGGGACTTTTCGCCCTCAGCTGCTTTCAGCTCTTTTAGGCCATCCTGTGTTTCTTTTCAAATTACTGAGCAGGTCGTAACGAGAGGGGAAGCAATGGCAAGGCCTGCCCACGATAAGGGATGTATTTATGTCCCAGGCTCACTGGCAGCCTTGTGCTTGCATGAACTGCCCTGCAAGGGCAAAACACTTTTGGGAGATGTGCACTGCCTTGGCTTTACTGTGCCTGGCATAGGGAACGCATAAACGTACCCCACGTTTTCACCGCCCACCCCTGTTTGAGGGGTCTCTCCCGCCTGCCGGGGGCTGCTGCAGGCTGCCCTGGGCCAGGGCCGCCCCAGGCCTTTGGGCCACGGAGGAGGCAACCCCTTGGTGCGTGGTGGTGGCAGGGAAGGCTGTGAAGGCGCAGAGGTGGCCTGAGGAGAGTCCCTTGGGCTCCAGGGAGCTGGGGACCCCGGGCTTTGCTAGGCGAGGGCAGGAGGCCGCCCAGGGGCAGGAGGGGAGGTGGTGACCCGAGCTGATCGCCCTCCCCGCAGGGACCCTCCGCCACCAGGGCAGGGCTGGAAGGCTGGAAGGGGGAAGGAGGAGCAGCAGCAGGGCCGAACCTTTTACAGGTGTCCAGTTTGGTCTTCGTGCCAGTTGGCTGGAAGCTGATCTTACACCAAGAGCCGCTAAGTTTTCAGAAATGAGCCACAAATGCGCTGAGCTACCTCTTTAGGATCCCTCACCCTCACGGAGACTGAAAATGCAAAGAGTGTGAGCTCAGGCGGGTGACACACAGGCAGATGAAGGATGGTGTAGCAGCAATCATAATACTGTCTGAAAATGGCTTAGTGACGTACAGTCCCCTTACCATAGCTGCCTGCTGGTGTAGGCACTGACCGAATCGTTTTTTTGGAACAACCATTTTAGACACCACTGACTCACACTAAACGCCTAAATCTTTTTATGGGTTTGTCGCTAAGCTAATGCCTGTTTTGCAAGCTGTTTAGTACAAATAACTTCCCCTGCAAAGCGGTTTCAAAAACCTTGAGGTTTTTGCAGAGTTCACAAGCTCCACAGGAGGGAGTCTTTACCTATATAAATACCACACCTAGCTACTGAAGGTATTTGTTACCTCCAGTATTGATCAATAAGGACCAATTTCTACTTTCTTGCAAAGAGTGGTGGATCAAATGGGATTATAGACTCTTCAGTTAAAGTGGTCCGGGCTTTGGGACTCAGCTATGGCAAACTTTGGAAGGGATATGAAAAAAATTGCATGTGCACACAGTAATGTTGCTGGTAGTTTTACAGTGAAGTTACAAGCTCAGTTTTCAGCCAGAAATTTAGAAAGTTTTGATTTCTCCCCCCCCCCGACTTTCTAAAGGTAATTTAACTTTCACCATGAGCTGAATAAAAGAGAGTAAGAAGAGGTGTGACCCAAAGTCTGGTTAAAAGAAGTGAGTCCTAAGAAATAAAAAGAAATGAAAGATGAAAAGCAAAGTTCCTAAATGTGGACAGTCTTGTATATTTCTGAGAACAAGACAACAGCATAGGGAAGCATCTGGCTAGGATCATTCCAGCATCTTGGCAGCATTTGGCATTGTAGCTCTGATTTGAGTTGCGAGGCTGAGCAGTGACAACTGCCTCAGACGATGCAGCAGCATATGCAGCAACAGGTAATGCTAATGGAGGGATGCACCACTTCTTTGTCCACCCAGTAAATCAGTGTTTGTAACACAGAAGCCTTCCTGTTCCTAGATGAGGTAGAATTAAGAACAGAATTATGAGGGTGGAAATAAAGTGCATGGATTTACTGTGCAAAGAGAAGGCATAAGATGCTAGTTAAAAGAGTTAAGCTAGAGAAGGCTGTTGCAAGCAAGGGACCCGGAGTCCAGGAACTAGGAATGACATCTGCAGTCTATGGAACAGCTCAGGAAGGGAATAGATCTGAAGGACTTCTAAAGCAGCCAACAGAGACTGGTTGACAGCCTCAGAGTAGGGTTGGCTGGGGAACAGGTCCAGAAAAAACAGGGAGCTTATGGAACATTCATATCTGCCATGTTTAAAATTTAATGTTCCCAGTGGAGAATACTACTGCCTTCAGAAGCTTTTTGAAAAGTTATAAAGCTACCTGCTTTGAGGGCAAAGTTCAAGGCCTGTCTCTTTACCTGAGTTTTCTATGCCTTTATCAACTCACTAATAATGGAAAATTAATTTGCCTGCACATTCTTGCTGTGGAACAGAGAAGGAAAATTGTAACATTAATGACTCATAAAGTCATTATTCAGTGAAAAGGCTTTTAGGGTGATTTGCTATTTCTAGTTCCTCTAAATGGTGGATTAACGAGTGGTTTTCTTTATAAATGATCAGAAGTTCCTTTTCTACTTGCAATATAGGTTGGGAAAGATGTATGGTATGTAAAAATATTTCATTCCTATTTTAAGTGCAGTTATCCATACAGAAAAGTTATGGTAGCCTGACAGTACAAAACAAGTTTCTCAGACTCTACTCAGAATAGAATAAAACACAGAAGGTCCAGATGCACAGTCTGATGGTCATTCCAGCAATCAAGCACAGCTCCTATCTTGTCAGCCTACTCCGACAGCCAAGAATTTGCGTCCTCAGGCATCCTATTGTATGCTCTGATAACTAAGCAGAACAAAAGTGGTATTTCTCTCCCTAAAAGGCCTCCCCTCTTTCTTCTCTCATTTCTCCACCTGCAGCCACTCTTCTGATAGGCAATTCTCCTTCCGCAGAGTGCTTTCTATCAGATCAGGTTTTGCTGGATGCCCCTGAGAGCAGTGTAACCCCTGCCCTATGCTGATGGATTGAATAAAACCACTAATCGTTAAGTGAAAGTTACACCAGACATTGTATGGAGTGAAAGGAGGGGGCACAGTTTTCTGCCTCTGGGGCTTGGCAGGTCTCACAACAAAACAGCTGGCTGCGAGACATGGGTGCTGATGGAATACATTAATTACTGTCGTCAAGGTTTTAGACACACTTGTGTGCTGCTGGTAAAACCAGCATGCAGGATTATCAGAGAAATTGCCTGTAAAAAAAGAAAAAAGGTGTAGAAAGAAAAGAAATTGGAAAGAAGGTCTGAATAAGGCCCACACCGCACTTGCGTGGGCAGTCAGATCCACTTTGACCAGTGCATTCTTTGGCCTCTCCATGGTATCCCACAACAGATGCACAGAGTTTTGCTGAACATACTGAAATCACTTGGAGCCTTTTCTGTCCCTATCATTGTAAGTATTTACACAATAGCAGAAGGCTAGTGGATGAGTCATAGTGACATAAAGAGCCAGCCTTCCCTGTCAGACTTGCATACAGCTTAATGGCAGCTTGCCTGTAGTCTGTAAAAACAATAAACAGTGGGGAAGGTACTTGTGGACTTTGTTTTATAATGAATAGATCATAAATTGAATTTGGCTTGCTGTTGTTTTCTTCTAGTAAATTTTGACACCTCTGCCTTAGTACACTGTACAGAGGTTTTAGTAGCATTATCAAACTAAGTAACTAAGTAGTCAACATTTGCATTCAGCATGCTCCTAGTAAGTCAGCAATGATTCCCAGTTTAAAGTGATGTTCACGTGAGCATGGTTCTTTTCACCCAATCCCAATGTCTGAACCTCTCACAGTCTGTTGTGTATATTTTCCTTTCCTTGAGGCAGGGCAGGAGGACCAAGGATGCACCTACATGACCCTGTGCACAGTCCTTAAGAGAGAGCTGGGAATCCATGTTCAGAACTAGCTCCTGCAGCAGTATAGGTAAGTTATTGTAGCCTGTTGACCGAGCTAATATTTCCTGCTTCTTGGCAGCAATAATTGTCTTGGTGAAGTACCGCCTTGAGGTAGCTATGCTGTTTCTAATGCCTGTGGGGTTTGTGCAATGTGCCACATCATAGACTCATGCTGAGAGATGTGGACTACATTTGCATTGTCCTTTTTTTTTTAATCCCTGTGCAAAGGAGTGAACCTTGTTTTCTGGCCAAGTGGTGCAAGCTTGCTTGCATCCATGCTGCTCAAGACCAGTGCCTTCTGAATGGGACTGTTTACCCCCAAAAGATTGCACAGCAGCCCAGTAGGAGGGGTAGTGGATGGCATTCACATCCCCACATACTGCCCCCACGCAATTCTTGTGATCATGTTAATCATAAGGAATGTATCACTCTTGCTTTGCGGGACTGTCTGGATTGTTTTGGAGAGCCATGGCCAGTGGAGCCATGGCTCAATTCATGACAACAGCTCAGTTCATGACACACAGCTCTTTTGCAAACAGGGGCAGACATGGTTAGGCCAGCACCCTATCCTCCCAACATCAGTCATCATGGCCTCAAAGGACCAGGCTGTGCTGTAAGAAAAGTTGCGTATGCCCTGCTACCATGGGTCATGCAACCCTATCCATTCACAGAAACCCAGATGCCTGTGTTATGGTGGTGCACATCTGCCATGCACTTCCTGAAGGCCCTGTGTTAGCAGGGGCCATAAGTTCCAGGGAATCTTGAGGGCTTTGGTGTAAAAGGTCTCTGAATCCTGTTCACATTGTCCTGCTCTCGTTCTTATGTCTGAAACATGTCCTGTATGATAAATCAAGTGTTGCTTTTCTCACCCCTGTGTACTGGGAGTTATCTAAGTGCTCACTGTGTAGAGATCCTGCTGAGCCCCAAGGCACCTGTCCTCAGATGGGGGGTATTTCTTGGGACTGGAAAGGAGGAAAGGGAACTTGTGCCACAGGGACACCATGGCTTAAGAAGGATGTGAGGTTTTTTTTAGAGGGGTCCTGGGCAAAGGCATGTCATCACAGCTGGCTCACCATGGTCGTGTCATGTAGATCCATTTCTAGTGTGTTTTAGTCTCCTTGTTCCAGGCTGTGTAAAATGTTCCCTACTCCCCTTTGCCTGGAGCAAGCTGCTAGTTTTTGCTATGTAAGCATTTACTTGTGACTAGACTGAGTCCCAGTTAAAGTGTCCAGTGGGCAGCCAGAGCATGTCTCAATCTCAATGGCCCATCGGAGGTAGGAGTAAGGCTGAAGGCTACTAGGTCTATCTGCATGTGGCCAGGCCCTTGCAGTTGTGAGCCATTGCCCTGTTATGGCCTGCAATGGGTTTCCCAAACCTGGCTGTGGCAATCTGAGAGACAAAGGTGTCTTAAATTCTTGAGTGTTGTAGACAGACTGAGTTGTAGTTTGTTCAGCAGTCAAACTGAGTTCTAGACTTCCTTCTCTAGCATGGTAGAACTTTATATTTTTGTCTTGTTTTGACTGGGATCTTGAAGTAATATGGGAAAATACTTTTACCCTCAGTCTATACAGGACAAAACTGAGGCAAGGTTACATTTGTAAAGCCATTGTTTCAGCCATTGGAAGAAAGTTGAGTAAATGTCGCAAATTCCTGGCATCCAGTCCACTTCTCTGCTTGTCAGACTTCTCTCTTTCTTAGACATGATGGCTTATCTTTAAGTTTAGAGGTGAGAGACAAGCCTTACTGTTCCAGCTCAATACACAGGAGCCTGGTGAGCTGAAGAGAGCAGTTAGCTTAATAGTTCAGGGCAAGGGTGCCTCTGCTGGCCTGTGGACTAGTTGATTACTGAGCTGAGCTGTCTTTTTCTAGGCCACACCTGCCACTTCACATGCACTGGGGTGGAGGTCAGGCCACAGCACTCCGACTAGTCATTAAGAGAAAAAGCAGTTGACCTTTTTTGCTTGCATTGACTTTGGTGAGCTAATCTCCAGTCCTGAAGAGTTTATTCTGAAAAAGATTCTGTCACTGCTACTGGACCACGAA
The DNA here is from genome assembly GCF_036417845.1 of Apteryx mantelli. Classification (NCBI taxonomy): domain Eukaryota; kingdom Metazoa; phylum Chordata; class Aves; order Apterygiformes; family Apterygidae; genus Apteryx; species Apteryx mantelli. The sequence goes on from NC_089978.1 coordinate 133,632,081, forward strand.
GACAGAATAATGCCATTGATACTGTTTGTTTTGGTTGGAGGAAAAGTACTCTGAACCTCTAACAAATATCCTCTTGTTAGCAGATGGAAAGGTATAATTAAGACAGACTCTCTAGTTATTTTAATGAGATTTCAGTTTCCTCTCTCTCTCTCTCTCTCGCTGTCACTCTCTTTCCCATTTTTAATGAGATACCAATTTCCTCCCTTCTCATTTACAGATGCCTTTCCAATAAAACAGACAGCTTTGATTTTCATCTTAGCATGCATTCTTAGCCTTAATTTATTCGTCTGCATAAGCTGCCCACCACACTCTCCATGTGCTAAATGGCTGTTAATCGCTGAAAAATTAACAAGGTGTTTAACGCCAAAAGAAAAGACCAAAAAAGCCTCTCTTTTTTTGATAGGTGGAAAAATTTGCATTTTTCTCACTTGCCCAAAGCTCGACTATTTCTAGGCACTCAGGGCAACACAGAGCACCCTTTTGCAACTACATCCTATCTTCCCTCTATTATTCTGCTTTTACTCTACATCTACTACTTCATCTCCCCTCAAACCTCCCCCCAAGCCCCCTCCCCTATAAGCCGTAAAGAAACTCTGCACTCTCCTTTTGTAAAATTGACTCTAGGCCAGTTTATTTTAATTGCATAAATGCTGTCAGTTTGTGGGCAGCAGGCAGGCCCTGGGAGATTTGTAGGTGTTGAAGGCATGAAGAGAGGGACCTTTCTCAGTGTAGCTGATTCAGTACAGCCAATTCTTCCCATGAGGTTTGGGGAGATGTAGCCTTGGCAAGTTTGGTCAGTAAACTGTTTATTTATGAAAAGTTATTTTTATTTCACTTAAATAGCTCTTTAAGACTTGCAGAAATCCTGAAACTTAGCACAGAGTAGAGATCACCCTGTGGCAAAGAATCTGGGCTTTATGCTTTATTCTGCCCAGCTACCATATGTATGAGTTTTTCTGTAGGTTTGAAATGTCGCTTCTGTTATCTGAGATGTGCCATCATGGAGTGTTAATTCACTAGTTCTTGTCTTTGCAGAAATATGATGGTTCAATGATTAGATTTTGGCTCATTCCAAGAACGAAATGGTAGATGTTGCAATCAGTACCTGGTAGTGGGCTGTACATCAGTACTGCTCCTGACGGTGCATGATGCTGAAAATGCTGCACTACATAAAATGGTACTGTTGGCTTGTCCTGGAGCACTTTCCCTCTCTTACTGTATTACAGAGGGGGAAGTGGCTTGTGCTGGTTGTGTCGTCTCAGCCCTATTCTACTTGTCACACTATTGTGTCATCAGAAAATCTTTTACTCCCTATGCTTCCACGAGAGGAATCTTCTGTAACAGTCCTCTTCTGGGTTGATATGCCTCAGTTAAACAGAAGGTGCTGGGCTCTGCAGAGAGGTAACAAAGTCATATTCTGAAATCTTCTGAAGTTTTACCTAGGAGATCAGACAAAATGGCCTAATGGCTCTCTGATCTCAGTTCTGTGAAATTCCATTAGGGTTTCCAGTGACTTCTCCATAAAATGGAGTTTGATTCAGCCAGGGTGAGCTACCAGCAGTCTCTACAATTTGGCCAGTTCCCAAATTGGACAGTACTTAGAGTTTGAACCTAAAAGTCTGTAAGTTTTTAATTCTAAGGGTTGTATCTGAATGACCCCAAATTATAGGGAATAAAAATAATTAGCCCACATCTGATTTATTAAAGTCAGATGTAAAACATCTGCTGCCTGAGGGACTGAATTTCTTGGAGCATTTGATTATAGGTTATAAAAAATAGTTCTTTTCCCCCAGATCAGTGCAAATCTACTAACTAAAGCAGTAACTATTGGAAGGTCCTGAAAAATGTGTTGGCAAAGACCCAGACAGAAGCAGGTGCATTTGTGTGTAGGGCTCCAAATGAACAGTGGACTCAAGGAGAACAAACCAGGGGAAGCAACTGCCTTTAAGATCTCTGAACAAGGTGAGGGAGCAGTGGGACAGAGGTGCCTGCAAGGGGAATGTTGCTCCGCTGGGAGTTACCCGGGGAGGTAATCTGACCGCAGTACCTCTGCACAGGGTGCTGAATCTGAGCCCAGTCCAGTTGCAAAAACCCGGCCTGGGGCTAGAGCTAATGTTGTGGTATCAAATCATTGTCATGTTTCATCCCAGGGGTGCCTATTTCTGCTTGTGTTCAAAAGGCCCTCTATGAACAGTGGACTGGTTATGTAAACCCCTTATTTAGACATAGCTGTCTGTTGGTTTAGTTAAAATTGTGTCATGTCCCTCACTTAAAGCCACACTATTAGGTACATGTAATGGTGCTAATAGTTGGACAGGGTGGATGTGAGATGCAGCTGTGCAGCTGCATGACCATTAATGCACAATGTGATCCAAGCATGCCTAGACTGCAGGTGGTGCTGCTGGGGGAAACACAGTCACCTATGGTGAATCTACACCTGTTTTAACTGGTATAGCTTAGTACTTTGCTGGAGGAGGATAATCTATACCAGGATAAGCATAAAGTGTAACTGTATCCACAGCTGAGGCTGTAATTCAAAGGTAAAAATAAAGTCAGCCCCCTAACCAAAATAGTTTATATTGGTACAGAAATGTATGCACAACAAGGCCAAATTTGTAAACCACAGTGAGAGGTTATTATTGTCAATATTTTTTTTGCTCTTTAGGATGAATTCCCTTCTGTTCTATGTGTGAATAGGCTGCTTGGGAGAAATCTTTAAAAGCCAAGATCCTATTTATTCATCGTGGGCATTAGTCTGAGACAGGCATATGTAAGTTCATAAAATAACAAGTTCACTTAATAACAATAGTGTTCTGGGGAAAACTGCTGCTTCTCCTACTTCCTGTACTGATGCATATCTTCCTCAGAGCCATTTCTTCCCACTCCAACCCTCCATGAAAATGAACTCTACATGTAATTGGGTCTCCATACCACATATAATTTGGATCTTCTGGATGATAAGTACTACAAAGATATAACAGAAAAGTAGTAATAATTACTCATTCAAAATTAATTTTCTTCTTTTGGCAATTTTGCTGGAAAGACAGGAGGTCAAAAAGACAGGAGACATAAAGACTAGATCTCTTAAGATATGAGGAAAGAGGTATCTCTGTCAATTATAAGGAGGCACACTGACTAGGCATTTCTGTGAAATCTTGGACCTCATTCTCCATAAAGACAAGAATGCCTTAGTTGGAGAGTTTTAAAAGCTTATGATTAGTATAAGCTAAACGAAAACTAAGATATTACTCAAGCGTAACTGAAAACAGAGAATACTTTAATGGAGAAAGCCATGACAAGAGTTGGTGACTCAGAGCTGAGGTGACTAAAATTCAGAATTAAAATTTTAACCATAAGAATAATTAATCCTCACAGCAATTTACCAAAGGATGTTATAAATTTTCTACCACTTGGAGTCTCTTAAAGACTCATTGTCTTTTAAAAAGGTACACTTTGATTCTGCCACAAATTATTGGCTGAGATGCAGCAATCATTTGACAAAAATTTTTGGAGTATGCTATGTAGAAGTCCGATTAAATCATCACAGAGTTCCCTTCTAGATACTATAAATCTATGTCAGCCATCCACATGTACTTCAGGCATGAAAACACCAAAGGGGGTAAAGTATTACAGTTTGAGTAATGAGATAAATATGAAGAACCCAAAACATAGGTGGGCCACTGAGAAAAAAAATCTTTTCAGTGACATTTATTAGCTGTGGAACTCTGTCTACAAGAGATGAGAGCCCGTTCTTGAGTCATTTGAAACACTGCTGTATTTTAAAAAACTACTTAACTGCTGAATATACCAAAAAAGAGTGTTCCTTCTTTGGTCCCAACAGACTACGAAAACAATGGACTTTTCCACTTTGATTCCTATGATTTTTACAGCAGTGTGCAAGATTTGGAGAATATTAATGGAGAACTGTCTCACAGGAAAATTACTGTTGATGACTGAACATCCACGGGTAGGTGCGTGTTTTGGGTCCCTGTACTGAGTCCTTGTCAATAGCGTGGGAGCTAATAATCACCTCCGCTTTTTTTTTTTCTCCTTCTTCATCTCAATTTACCATAGTATATCAGTGAATGCTGCTGATAACAAATTACCAGATCAGGGTGGAAAGACTGATTAACTGATCACTCAGTCTATCAACAGGTCAGTACCTGAGACTGCTGGGCGGAAGGTTTGCAGCTGAGGACTTGGCAACATGCAACTATGGCTTGGTATCCAGGAATTATCTGGATGAATTAATTGAGGCCATCACTCAAGGCAATGATTAAAGAGATTCAGAGGATAGACTTTAAGTGACTTCTGCATGTAATACATTTTACATGGAGATTATAATTTCTAGATGAAAATACTCTGTAAACATGGCTAGTATGTTGTAGAGGGACAGTGGGAGAGGATAAGAGGGTAATTGGCAACAGTCTGATAGAATTGTGCCTTACACCTCATATTTTGGAGACTTGCTGGACAAGGAAGAAAACCTGTAAAAGGCAGAGAAATACCATCCCTGTGAAGGGGGATGCAGCTTTTTGTTTTTCTGGAAGTGATCCCCAGCTGGTTGTGTTACTTTAACTTGCCCTTCTGCACTAGTATTGGAAAAGCCCAGGCTCTTCATTAACAGTTAATTAAGCCACAGTGGCCCTTCCTTCCCATCAGGGGTTGCCTTCATTTGCAGATTTAGTTAAAGGGATCCTGTCAAGTTGTTTAGGCTTATAATGTGACTGATCTTTACAGCTGCATATTCCAGCAGGAAATGCCCAGAACCCACCCTCAGGGTTCTGTCTCTCCGAACTGAAACCCATCCTTCAAAAAGCACAGAACTGCTATTTTTTCAAGTCACATTTTATAGCCCTGGGTGTGAGTCAGGATGTGATGGATGCTTACAGGCTGTACCCTTGTGCTCTGAGTGCAGGCACTAGCTGGTATTTACACACGTGTGGTAGATAGGCTGAGTCTGTGTTTGCCTCTCTTGTAGGTACGCTGAAATACCTAGTCTTGAACAGGACAATCTGAAAAATTATCATACAAATAGATGCAAGAGATGCAATAGACACAGTTTTATTACTGGGAGAACAAGTGATGTTTCAGGTAAGTAGCAAGTTGCAGACTCCACTGAGGCTGAGGTGAGAGGGGCAAATGTTCAGGAGATGCGTCAGTCTAGTGGGGTATCCACTGAACATGCTGACCATGGTTGGAGCACCAGGTAGGAGGTACACCTTCCGTTCCTTTCTGTGCCTGGTTAATGCTGACGGGTGAAGTGGCCATGTGGATACCTCTTTTGCCTGCGTTCATATTTGTTTTGCCTCTGTGTACTCAATTGCATAAAAATATTAAAAAAATAAGAAACCTAAAGAGTTATGGACTCCAAAGTTAGGAAATCCCTGGATTAAAGTTGCCTGCCCATGCTTAACCTTTTTTAGAAGTGTGTTATGACATTAGCTTTATTTATTTAATTGTATCCTACTGTTTTTACAGATCATCTGCTTCATTCAGTGCACAAGATAAAGGATGCTTAGGGACTGGATCAGGGTTATGCTGTTAAGGAGGTACATACCTACGCGACTTATGCCTCATTTCTTGTAGAAAGTGGAAGTTGAACAAGAGATTTCATGATCTCCTGGGTCAGACAGTTGAATGCTGTTCAAGATAGGAAGGCAGGTATGGGGAGACAAGATCAATGAAGCACTGTGGCAGTAAGCTGAGGAGTTTGCCTCGAGTTTTGGGCAAGGATTTGATGCCTTACACTTATCTGAGTTTCTGATAAGTGGTTTCTGCTTTCTCTTTTGCACTAGTAGAAGTTTCTCTCTTACTTCTACTGTGTAGCATAACCAGCACAGCAAATGATTTTCTCTGGCTGTAGCCAGTATTCTCTCAGTGTCTGACCAACCACTAACAATTTTAAGTCATTAGCTGTTTTAAATCACATGCAACTTTAAGTCGGTAATTCATCACAACACTCTGCCAATACTTGCTGCATTACAGAATGGAATATTGACTGCTTGTGGTTTTCTGAGCATGTCATGGAAAAAGTGGCCTCTTGGGAGGGCAGGAGTTCACTGACAGTCTTCAGTACTGACCAGTTAATGGCCTTGTTCTCCTGTGATGGTGAAGATAACCGCATCCACCAGAAGTGAGGAAAACACAAAAAGTGCTATGTAGTCAGTTACTTAAGTGGCAGTACTGGGTACCAACAGGACCTCCTACTGCTACAGTGGCAATCTCCTTGCTGTCTTTTAGGCTGCCTTCTTGTCCATCCAGCTGATCTAAGAGTTTATCTTAGGTTGTATCTTTTATATTGATCTGAGAGAAATGATTATTTTTCTACAAATCACTCTTAGCTTATGCAGCACAAAGTTTCTAATTCGACTCTGCTACAAATACATCTGATGTCATCAGTTATCCTAACCCCGAGCAATCTAGCAGCACAGTGCTGTTGTTTTCCTGGCAATGTGACAGCAGATTAGCTCAGAAGGGCCCAGAAAAATATTTGATAACATAACAGTGGCCAATATGCAGTTCTGGACATTTCTCCTTTAGTCTATAAATCAAACAAATAATTTATCAACCCCTCTGAGCCTTAATATTATTTTTACACATAGGTAGCATGCATGTATAAGAAAGCTTGTAAGAGGCTTATCATTGTCCTGGTGGTTTGCATGAAGTAATGGCTGTTGATCAGGAGGGACTTCTGTGCTATCATATGACAACATGACAAGCTTGAAAGAGTTCTTCCCCATTATAAAATAGTATGCTTCATACTGTATCTGTGAATGTTATTTCAAGAGAGAGAGAGAGGAGAAGTGAACTTGCTAGAGGTCATACAGTGAATCACTGAAAAGAAAGAAAAAACCTGCACTCTCCCTCCCTTATTCTAGCAGTAAGCTTATTATCATAGACAGTGACATGTAATAGCTCCTAGAATAGCTGTAGGTTCAAAGACAGTGTACTGTAGTAGATGATTTTCTAATAGCTGTAAGAAATCCTGACCTGTGCAGTTCTTGAAATGTGCAGCTATTTCACCATAAAAGGTAACAGCTTATGTTCATCACTGGTCTCTGCCTAGGAGTCTGTCTTAACCAACATGCACCAGAAACTTTCATGTAGATCAACACCAGTTAGAGTTAAGAAACCTGGTAACATCTTGCAATTTTTGTCAGATGTGATACTAGAAGCTCCGGGGGTCATACAAAGCAGAATGAATTCCTAATGTCAGGACTCCTGTGCTGACAAAAAGGAGTTGAATGCAATTGGTGACCCTGTACTCACGCATGGCTTCTCCTCCTCACCCCTACATGTCCTCCTCACCCTTGGAGGGAGACTTGCTACAGCAGTTTACAAAAAACAGCAAGAGATGATCCTTTATTAAACTGTTTTCTTTAGTGCCAATTCAGGCAAAAATAACTTTGTTTTCAGTATGAAAAACCTATCCAAGTGATTCAATATTTTGTACTTGAATGTAATTTCCTCTGTTGGGCCAAATGACTTACCACATCATCTGCACATTTGTTCTCTGTACACATGGTATTTTGAAATGGAAGCATATCAAGGGTAACTGTTATCTATTAGAAGTTGAATTTCTCTCTGAATCCCTTTTTTCCTGGTCTGTTCAACAGCCCACTTTTAGGGGATTTAAATTCCTCTCATCCTTATGTTTCTATCAGAGTTAGAAAAAAGTATGTAGAAAATTATGAGTGACAGGTGAAAGTTAGCAAAGAACAGATCTCATAGCCAGGGCCATTCTTGGAGCTGACTATGGAATTGACTTAAAGAGCCCTACGCGAATGCTGGGGGAACATAATAGCTCCAGTTCACAGACATTAAAATGACATAAGGAATGATCTAATCATTGGAGCACAAGTTCCTCATGATTTCACCCTTTTCATTGATTTCTGACTTCAACAAATTTACACCATCTAATAATTAGCCAAAATTTCATTTGCAGAATGGCATGACATCTATATTTATTCTCCAGGTTTACTAGAAATGATTCCTTCACACAGAATTATTTTGCTCTGTGTGTATATGTGCATGCATGTACTTTGCTGGCTGGTCTTAGTGGTTCTTTTGGAAGTATATGAAACTTTAAATCAAATACTGTAGAAAGAAAGAGTGTCTTTCAGGTTATACTGCTTTCAAATGATTGTTCTTTAGCAATCAAGGTTGCTCTGAAAACACCTCTTTCCTTAATTAGCCTGTTTAATTAAAAAGAAATCAGTCAGATTTGTCTGTAAAGGTTTCCCTCAAACTATTTACTTCCAGAAACACATCACTTTTGGAAGTAGGTACAGATTTTAGAGAGTACAAAAAAAGATTATATATGCTGCCTTTTTTAAAAAGTTCTGTGACCAAACAGACTGCTTTATGCAGACATGAATATTACAAATAAGCACCCTGTAGCCTGTCTGGGGAGAGCTGCTGTGAGTCTGACTGTGAAGGGATTTTTTTATTCCTCAGGCAAAAAGAGATGAGGTGTTCTGAAGTGAAAAGATTTTTCCTGCTCAGTGTTTTATTATTCCCCCTTTATTCTGAAGGGCTTACCTGTTTCACAGTATTGTATGTGTTTTTGAGTTTTTTGTGTCATTGCAAATATTGTTTAAGAGTAGCTGAGGCTATGCAATGTGTAATCACATAAAACCTCACAGCTGAGTATGCCTGTTTCTGTGAACTTGTATTGTACATGTGTGACTATATTCCAACATCTCTGTGTATGTTCCTTATTTGCAAAATGGCTTATTCACACTTTTGACATTACAATCCCCTGTATTTACTCTAAGCTGTATTCCCACAGATCTTTATAGCAAAATCAATCATTTCTAGATGGGAACTTTTGTTCCAAAATGTATGAACTGTAAATGTGTTCAATATTTGTTTGAGTGATCTTCATTTTATTATTGGTTCCAATCACTTTAATGATTGACTTAATTGTAACATTCTTAATATCTATTTTTTGTAAAATTACTGAGCAAATCTTAATATTAAACCAGGTTTTGAGCAGGGCATTTACCTGTAGTGCAGTAGCTGAAAACATCTTAAGGAAACATCATAGGCTGAATCCTTGGAGTGAATAAGTTCTGGATTTGAAAATTAGTATAGAGACTTGGGTTGTTTGAGGGGACTGTAGGCCAGGGGCCTGTGGACCTGAGAAAAAAACAAAAGCAATTTGAATTATTTTGCACTAAGGAGGTTACGTAACTCTATAGGATACTGCTAAGATTACTGCTTAAATGCTGTATTTGATTTTGGTGTTGACTCGGAGAATGAAGTTGGAATATTGAAGAAGGTATGAAGAATTGAAACAAGAAAAAGTCTGGAAAATGTCTTAAAATGAGAGACTGAAAGAGTTCAATTTATTTAGCCTGTGAAAGAGAACACTAATGAGTAAATTAATCATGATCAGTAGATGTCTACAGGAGGAAAAGATACATGCTATTATGAGACCCTTTAATCTAGCTGATGAATGTATTATTAGATGTGGCAGCTGGAAACTGAGGTCAGAAAAATGCAAATTTGAAATAAGATACTACTTCTTAACCATGAGTACAATTAATCATGAAAACAGTTTATCCAGGGAAAAGCTAAATTCATAAAAGGTTGCAGACTTCAAATTGAGGAGGTATGTCTCTTTTAAAATTACTCTCCATCGCGGTTGCAGGTTGTTGGGCAATTCCTTCATGAGGACATTCTCCAGGTCATGGAAATGGGAATCTTCCACTTATTTCAATAGAGACCATTGCATTAGTAAGGAGTGAAATCTTTGAGTGAAACTGTTTTGCATTAGAACAAATTCAATGATAGCAATCCTTCTGGTGTCATTATCTATGAAATCTTGCAACAACTAAAGTGACTGGTATATATTCGAGTTGGTGTGAGAATTCCATTCTACGATCCTGTTTTCAGTTTCTGGTACATTTTAGACTGTAACCTTTCAGAACTGCTTCTTTGCAAGGGGTGATTTTTTTGAGAGAACAGCGCCCATTTTATGGAGCGGAGAAGAGAAAAGGTTCTCATTTTTAAACGTTTCTTGCAAGTTTTCATCGCAGCCTAGTACTCACCTGATTTAAGATATGATATGAGGAAAATAATTGACATGGCTTTCAGTGTAACAGTGAAATTTTGTTTTGACTGGTCGTCTGAAGCATCTTTGTCAGAAGTTTATCATGCTGGTAGTGCGTCACATACTGGTGGCCTATGCTATGCATGGATCAAGCCTGTCACTGTTTAGTTCCCAGACTCCTCCAAAGCTCGCCCAGACTGATACTTAGATTTACTGACAAGACCTTGATCCTGGAATCTTCCTCCCTGCTTAGCCCCCTTGACTAACTTCATAGGCAAAAGCACAAGGAAGTAAGAATGCTGGAGTCAAGGTCTGGTCCTTCCATTGATTTGTCTAATGGACCTACAAGAGCTGTATACTGTGTGGGTTTGGCCCCTTTAATGGCCATGGCACTTGCTTAGGATGCTTTGGGTCACAAATGCTCAGAAAGCATGCCCTCTACATTTCCTCCTCCTGCTCTCATGGTCATATGCAACCCTGGTGACAGCAACTAAATCCAAGCTGTCTGTACATAGACTTCTTAAAATACTTTTATTGAAACTTTATGCTTTTTCAGTAAAAGACAGGCAATTATAGTGGAAAAACAGCTGAAATGAAGTATGGAAAAAAGATCAGACCTCTTATTGCCCCTCCAATTCCATTTGGATTTAGGGTTTCAGTTTGCAATGTTTATAAATCAGTCTAGTGTTTGATTGAAGGAGTCAGGGTAGGGAAGATCTGCTTTTTTATGCTTTTTTTAAAGCCGTAGGAATATCATGCATACCAGTCTTGTTTTTCATACTTGCTGAAGTTCTTCTTTGGAGAGACTCAGGGATGCTAATTAAAGACTCTTGATAGAAAGGATATGCTGAGTTGTTAACAGAAGACTTTCTCTGAGCTGATGAATGGAACATTTCAACTAGGCAGATGCTAGCAAAATCAAATAGAAAATAATCTTGTACAGTTTGAATAAAAATTACTTCTCAGGGTAATCAAGCTTCATTCTCCTAGGATTTGTGATTTTATAATTCACAAATCTTTCAGTTAACCCCCAAAATCTTCCAAGAAAAACAAGTAATCAAAACATCTGTTCTAATCCTACTCACAAGCAAATAAAAAGATCCGTAATAGGAAGAGGAGGGGAAGGAACAACTGAGTAGTATTCTGCAATTCTTGATTAAAAGTGATGAAGCCTTTCTCTCTCCTCCCAACTTTTGCCTTGCCCCAAAAGAGGTGAAAGAGAGGTACGGTGCAGAGAAGAAGAGATGGAACAAATGCAGAAATTAACATTTATATTTCCTCTCCTCTGCAAATCATGTCTTTGCTGTTTACAGCTCACTTTTCCCAATGACATTTGTAAGTGTATGGTGAGGCTATTCCATGTTAGCTTGCCTTCTTCTGACCTAGTACTGAACACTGCTACTACTACAGCTCAGTGGCTGATGCTGTTAAGCTTGGATCATCATCCACCCTTCTCCTTCTACCCTTTATGCCCAGCTGTTGCAAGTACTGCCTTTGCTTCCCAGTCCTCTTATTTGGTATATCAACCCAATAGCCAAAGCATGGGGCATGAGGGTCTTCTGGCAGTGCTTCTGCTGAGCCCTGCTGGCTGCAGGACAAATAATTACCCCAATTACCTCTGGCTGGGAAGGGCCCTGAATGGTGGGATTACAACTCCTCACACTCAGCACTGAGTTGTGACACTAGAAGCTACCTGTGTGGACTGGCACTGCTGCTGCTTCTGGGAGTGACCCCAAACCCTATGTAAACTAAAGAAAATGTACTGCCACCACTGTTTTAAGTACTGTGTCAATTAGGCTTGTTCCAAGCAGGGTTCAATGACATGATGCTTAAACTGGCAGGATCAGCTGGTAACACAGCTATTCTAGGTTTCCACCTCAGCAGTGGAGCAGAACAGATGTTTGCAGAGATACAGCAAGCAGTATTCAAACCTGATGTTGAGGGCTTCCTGTTTCTCTCCCTGGTTCTCCTACTGTCACGCTGTCATCAGAAAAAGACTCAAGACAAACAGATATACTGCCAAGCACCAGCTAGTGGTTCAGTTTCTAGTGGATTTGAGTAAAGCCTACCTTGAGCCCACATCCAGAAACATGGAAGCTAAGTTATTCTGTGCAGACACTCAGGAATGAGCTATACTTCCATGCTATCAGCAAGTTGCACGAAAAGATTTAAGTAAATAGCAGTGAATGCAAGGGGAGTAGGGGTTGTGGTATACCAAGCTGGCAAATTTGAGACAATCCACTGTGCGAGAGATTAGTAATCCCAAAGTATGCAGACAGTAGTCCCAAACCTGTCTTTGTCCTATCCCACGTGTGTAACTAATGAAAGCCATGGTTGTTCTCTCATTATACTCTGTTCATTTGGATGGATCTTGATCCTCTATCCCCCTGATGGGGGACGTTCTGTTGAAGAGGCTTATATGTCTCTCTTGGCTTAAAGAGCTGGGAGATGGGCATCCTTCCCTCCAGCTCTCAGTATGTTGTACTGCTTCCTGCCTCTCTGTGCTAATCAATCTATCAGCTACTCCTGATGTGCTGGTGGCCACTGCTCCATCACTCCTGCTGTGCTTCAGGTCTTTCAGAGGAGAATCAAGACATACAGAGTCCTGATGGAGCATAGCCACAGCAAAGGTAGTGCAAGAGAAGCTACTGGCAGGCCTCTCCCGTTACTTCTCTTTCTGCAGGAGTCCTCATGGGCTAAACCCCAATATCTGTAGTCCATTTCCTTTCCTCTGCTCCTCGCTACTTACTTGACTGCTTAGAGCTGCCACCCCTTTGATTAACAGGAGCAATGAATGGATGCACACGAGGGGTGTGTGGGGGAGGTCTCATTATTTCTCACTGGAGGAGGCTCTGTGGGATGGAGAGGAAGAAGAGGGAAGCAGGTCACACAGGTTTTGCCACAACTGGGAGCTGCCTGGTGACGTCTGAAGAAAAATAAACCAAGGTATTTCAAAAATTATTTACCTGAGGCTCCCTCATACCATCATGGCAGACTTTGATTGTCCAGTCTTACCACTTGAACTCATTCAAAACCCTCCTACACCCCACAGAACTGCTGTCAGCGCCCGCTGTCCCTCCAGGGCTGCCAGCTCCCGTGCAGGCTGACTGCCTATGGAGCAACATGATCCCAGGAATTTTCTGACCTGGCATGTGGGTTGCGCACTTCTGCTGCATGGATATTTCTCACTTCAATCAAAGTGAGAAAGGCCACAGTGGGCATCTTCTGGCACCTGCATTCTACCATTTTTCCATCCATCTTGGCTGTGGTCTGAGTCTGTGGATCCAAGCAAGACAGATTTGTCTATGACAGCCTTAATTTATTTGATCTGTTGCTAGAAATATGTTTCTTCCTCTGTATGCATAGTGATTACAGGGCTGCTTGCTCAGCTGACACTGAAGTGCTGTCCTCAGAAGAGAGACTTAGGTAGAATGAAGCTCCTCTTTCCCCACACTGCAACATACCCAGCCCTTACTGAGCAGGTATCTGAGAAAAATATTCTCTTTACTGAAGGAGCAGGAGTACATAAATGCTTCCTTCTTTGTCCTTTCCTTTGTCTTAGCCACCCCACAGATGTTTCAGATTCTGTAGTTCACACATAGCCAAATAATGCTTTTGTTTTTACACAGCAGGAAAGAAAGGGATTTTGAAAATGGACACATAACAGTTCTCTAAGTCTGCTGCTTATCAAATATTTCCTGGCAACTCTCCCTAATCACGTCACTGATCCCTTCATCAGATTCTGTCTCTAAAACAATTGAAGCCTGATGTTTTGTACTCAGCTCTCCTTCCATTCGATAAAGTTCAGAACACCCTTTGGTGGAAACCACGTGACTTTGTAAAAACAGCTGTAGTTGGGTACCTTGCAGAGAACACCCAACCTGATTAATCAAGCATGCAGTATAACTGAAACTTCCCCCAGTTCATTCATTTGCAACCGTCTGCCCCTCACCCCTACAAGAAATAAAAGCCAACCAATTTTGTGCTTTTTCAGTGGTATTCGTCACTCTGTACTCTCTCTTTTTAATGAAAAAGTCTCATAGGGAAGAGACTATGTAACTACATTCCTTATTTTTCATAGGAATATCAGGCCAGATTTCTAAAACCAGTTAGATGTCTAAATAGCTTTGCATATATAACCCATGATCTCCTGACCCTAGCAATGGTGATGAAAGATATTTCAGTTGTCTCCAATCTTAGAATGGTTTTTAAAAGATTTTACTAAGCATAGCTTACTTATTAGTTTCTTTTTATTCCTTTCAGTTCACTTTCTTTGGACACCTTTGTACTGTTGCATTCTAAAACTGAAAACTTACCCTGAGGAACTAAAGAAATTTGTGTTTGTTAGCTGTCAACTTTGCTAGGTACATCTTTGATTTTACAGATTATATTCCTTTTGAAAATTAGCAAATGTTTGGTAATACAACCATTAAACTCCTCTGCATGTACTGTGCTTTAAAGCCTTAAACCTTAAGAGAGATGGCTCAGGATTTTTTGCTTTTGTTCTCTTTTTGCTTCTAGCCTGACTTATAGCAAAGATTATCCTCATCCTCTCATTGGGTTTTGCCTGAGAAGCGCTATGAGTCCTTACAACCATAGGGAATCTTAGGACCAGTGGCAGATGACTGTTAATTTTCTGTCCTTATCCAGTGACTCCTATGTCATCCTTCATTCTTTCATGGCATTTGACTGGCATTGCCTACACTTCTGGTATGTATTATGGCTCTGTTTGATATCATGCCAAGATACTGCAACGTTCAGGCTTTATTCAGTCATACCCACATCACTTTCAGTGTTATCATCTGGAATTAGAGTGCAAATATTTATGGAAATAGTCCCACTATTCTTTTTGTCTATATATTCTATATAGTCTATATATTATGTCTATATATTCTATATATTCTATATCTTTTTTGGCACATTTGTTTAGAATAAAATAAAACATGATGAGGATAATCTGCCTACCTATTTAACATTGTGTAATATCTCTATAGAACCTGTATGGGCAGATATGTGGCATAATGTGGATTTTTTAAAGTCAGCTCTCTATGAAATTGTATCAACAAAAAGATGTTTTTCTGTTGGCGAGGGAGGTTTGCTCTTTCTCACCTTTAAAATGCACCGAAGTGTGCCTGCCAGTCTAAGTTTGTTGCTTGTTTCTTGCTGATAGAAAAGAGTGAATTTTTTTTTTCCGCTTTTACATCTTGGTTGTGCATTAGAGGTGGGCAGGTTTATTTGTGCTTCCAATGAAAAAGCCCATCCACTGTTGCAATTACAAACAAACTTTTATCTGTTTGACATCTGTGATTTTTTCCCCAGGAGGTGATTTCTCTAGAGGCAACAGTTTAATCTGGGCCAGTTCTCCTTGTTCAGATATTAAACCTCTGGGACACTGATCAAGGCAACTTTTCCCTTCTCCCTTCTTTTTTTTCATTATTACTTTTTTCACTGTTCCTGGATTTGCTAATGCTGAAGCTCTAAGTACCAAATATGCTCACTACTGCCTTTCCAGGACACTTGTCTGCCCAGGAATGGTGTAGTGAATAATTTCTGCAACTTTCTTTGAAAGACTTATCAAATTTAACTGTTGTGTCAGCTTCACCATTTGGTTGACTATGTGATGGAGATGATGTCTTTCTTCCTTTCCTTGGATAATTTCCACAGCTTCCTGAAAGTCTGAGTCTAGAGAAAGACCTGAGTCTAATGTCTAATATTCTTTGAGTATGTTATGCCTGCTGAAATGGTTCTGTATTTTGTCTCTGATCTTTGCTCTTGCAATGTCTGGCAGTCCATCTAGCTACCAGAAGTCTAAGTAGCAATGAACAGCAGCAATGTAGTTCCTGTGGGCTGCTATGTAAAAAGTCTGTTTTTTGCTTTAGTTCAGTGCCTGGGAGCCTACTTGTATTTGTCTGCTGTATGGTGTTTGTGACTGACTTGTTTCTATTCCTGAAAGATGTGCTCCCAGCCAGACCATTCTCTTCATGGCACACTTACAGAACAAGAGTTTTCCAAACCTATATCTATGTGGCACAATGCACTGAGCTAGTCCTGAAGCCCTGTGCTTTCTGCGGCCTAAAAAAGCTCTGTTTTCAGCACAGGTGACTGGTCTGTGTGGAGCATCATGTTAGTGCAGTACGACAGTCTCGGGAGCCTGGCTTGCTATCTCTCCCTGGCACTGTCTGGTGTGCGTGTACCCTAAAATTTTATAGTAGTCATATTATAGTGACCTCCCCTGGAGATGCACTCACTGTAACAGTCACTGCTACTTCACTTCTTCTGGGCAGATTATTCCAGCAGCACTGACCACTGATTTTTCAGCCATTAAAATTATACTTTACCACGTGGAAATATTGAGTTATGCATAACTCCAGTTATATTTAATATTAGTAGGTCTTAAATATCCTAATAATTTTGGCTCCTCTTGTTTAGTTGTCAGAATGCCCAATTTCTTGTGCAGGTAAATGCCTAAATACTGTCCTTCCTTATTCTTATGTGCATGGTAATTGTCATTATTTGATATTCAGCAGCCGTAAAGGTTATAGTTAAACCAATTGCCTGCTTAACTGTGTTTAGGGCACTTAATCTGCACTGGAGAATTTGGGGTTTTTCTCAAGTTCTCCTAACACCTCTGTTTGTGTGCAAATACCCATTACATGCAAAGGCTGCTGCATCAGCGCAGTGCTGTCTCAGTTCCTTGCAAACTCCCTCCAGATGTCAGAGAAACCTCCTGCTTCATAAAGCTAATAAGAACCTACAGTGAACCACGTCCCACCGCACAGACCCCAACTGTTGCTTGTTGTATTTTAATGGCCGATCCTCTCCCTCTCCCGTTCCTCTGGTGTGCTGCCTGGCACAGGTAACGAATGCTTTGTCACTGACCCATAAGGGTGTGAAGGCCCTTGGGCTCAATTAAATAGAGCAAGAGGCAGTAAATAAACTGCATGGGCCAGGGCATTAAATCACTCAGTGCAGAGAAGAGTCAGATGCCGAGGAGGTTTGGTTTGGAGATGAGCCGCGTGCACTTGCACCCATGCTGCAAATTAATACCCTTGCTGCAAGTTAATGACAATTGCAATCAGGCACGATGATGTCCCTTTTCTTCCTTCCACTCCTGCTTTTTTTTTTTACATTCCCAGTGCTCTCCCAAATAATTTAAAGTCTTCCCCCCCCCCCTTTTCCTGTTTTGTTTTACTGCCTTCATGCTGTTCTCCTTTAATACCAGTATTTTATTTCAAGGATTCAGTTTGAAGTACTCTCAGCCCATCTGCTGGTTTGGTTTAGAACAAGGACTGGAATGAGACAAGGGGTTTTGGAAGTCGTGAACTATTTATAGTGTATTTGTTCTTTCACATTGGCACTAAACTTTGTTTATAGAATCACCTGCAGTAGAACCTAAGCCAGGGGACCACAGCACACTTGATCTAAAATAGGCTTTATTTCTTGGTTTTCTTAACAGAGACCACATGTGTGCGTCTGTTTGCTGCCTGCCAATGTGTGTTTGATGCTTGCACACATGTAGAAACCACATACACAAAGTGCCTGTGAGTGTGTGTATAAAGTGTTTTGAGTGTGCCTTTATGAAATGCTCATACAGATGTTACATGTATATAATAAGAAGGGAGCTGTATGTGTGTGTTACCAATGTCTGGAAAATAAAGTTTCCCATGAGAAATCTTGAATGAAAAATTTTCATTACAATATCTCCAGTCAGTTTTCATTTTCTCCAAATAGTATTTTTGTCTTGGATTGGCCTGTGAAACACAATGCTCATTTTTGTTTTCTTTCTGTGTAAAATATTTTTTCTGTTTTTCAAAACAAAACAATTTAAATTGAAACCAAAGGAAATCTGTCACTTTAAATTGCTATTTTGGCATAAAAGCCTTTCATTTATTTTTCTAACCAAAAATTGACATTTTAATTTGAACCAAAGCAAAATTTTTCATTTACTTTCAAAGTATCAATTACAACTGAAAATATTTTCATTACTTCTCCTCATAAAGTCAGACTATTTCATGTTTCCCAAGTTGCAGGTATGTGGGTTTGTAATGTTTGTGTGTGCATAACTGTGGTGGTGTGACTGTATTGTGCAGGATGTGTGTTGAGTATTTGCAGGTGTTATGCATATATACATTTTGCAGAATGTACCTGCATCTGCATAGTTTGTGCACCCATGTTTGTGCACTGGACGTAAGATATGCACATGTTTGTTGAGTTCATGCCAGTAATATCTACATGTATTTATGTTTTTAGGTTTTCCTTGTGAATGTGTTTTTAATGTGTATGGGCTTGTTGCAGCATTGCCAACAGCATTAAAAATAACGGAGCAAGACTGAATAAGTCATAAGATTGGGGAAGATAACACGTTTTTGTTTCTTTTGTCCTCTCTTTTTTTTTTCTTAGCTTGTCAGGTTCATGTTTTCAATATGATCTTTACAACTTTGATGGCAGAAAAGCAACTTTTCCATTGTAAAAGTAGAATTCTGATTCTGAAGTGATCATTTGGCTCTAAGAGCTGAAGTTTAAGAAAAGGCATAAAGAAAATAGCAGGAGTTGCTTTAAACTGAGAGCTGGTTAGAAGAGTTTCTGTATTTGCAGAATAGACATCTAGGTATATACTTGCATTTACAGTGATATAGACTCATGCTTTGTGCTTGCATGCGTTTGTAGGATAAATAAATGTTTATGCACTTCTACCACATGTTGGTGTGCATAATATATACTTTAGCTGTAGGAAAGTTTAGCATCTAGTCTAAATTAGTCACCTGAGCACTCCACAGTAAGTACAGAGAAACTTTCAAAGCAAGCAGCTCATCCTGTCCTAAGATTCATCTCCACTGACTGTAGAGGGACTTTGGACAAGACATCTATTTAGACTAGACATCTATTTTTTAGATATACTGACTGCATGTGTTCAGGATATGTGTATTTGCTTGTGATTTATGTAGGTAGGGGTCCATATGGCAGTTCTGTTTGTATATCCAGTACGCATGTAGATACCCGGGAAACGTCTGTATGTGGTGCGCATACCATTAAAGGCAGTCAGGGGTGGTTTTCTCAGAGCACACTATGAGTATGAAGTACCGAGTATTCTTCCAACTTAGATCAGACTGTTCTGTTATGCTCCGCTCAGCTAAAATGTTTCCTGGCAGTTCAATACAGTATTGGGCTACATTGTGATACTGGTGTTATAACTTAGCCTGTTAACCTTTTCCTAGAGCTAAGCTCCCTGGAAATCTCTGTTTCCTGCAGGGCAATGCAGATTTCTTTTTGACCACTTTCTGCCTAGCTCGTGGTGGAAGACATGGCCTGCTCAGGCAGTGTGGCCTTTAACAGAGCACTGCAAGCATTAGGGTACCAACCTACAACTCCTGCAAGGCAGTTTACCATGATGAGACAATGTAGCTTCACAAACATTGATTCACGTTGAAGTGTTTTAATTTGGGGGATGTCAATGTGATATGTCTGGCTTGAAGAATACAAAAATGAATCTTTTGGCCATTGTTCATAAAAATATAATTTCCTTTCTGTGAAAAATGGTAATATTTCAGCTGCTGAACTGTGCTAAAATAGAAGCTGAGGTATCACAATTTTCAGTTGGATAAATATTCTGAATTTTGCTTAATTTTGCATTTATGGGAAGCCCGTGTGTTTCAACAGGTGTATGAATATGCTGTATTTAACAAGAGTGCCTGTAGTTAATAGTGTGAATACTTTCTGTGAGTGGAATAAAGGTATGCAGCTAGAAAGTGTCTGGTTTGTAAATATTCATGTTAGCATGTTTGGGGTCAAATCCTAATCAAGTGAGGACTGGTGTCGCTGCACTGACTTCAGTTGACTCTTGACTCCTGCCAGAATGGTTTGTGGCCTGGAAAGCATGCTTACTATGAAGGATTAGAAGGGATCTATCTGTTTCACTTGTAAAAGAGCTTAAGAAACGATTCAATCACGGTCTATAATTACTTATGTGAGGAGAAGATATCTGATATTACAGGGCTCTTCAATCTAGCAGACAAAGGTATAACAAGATCTGACAGCTGAACAATTCAAACCTAATATAAGGTGCAATTTTTTAGTAGTGAAGGCATTTAAACTTTGGCACAAATAACCAACAGATAGGTAAATCCTGCATCACTCTGAACCTTTAAAATAAAATAGTGTGATTTCCTAAAAGACATGCTGTGGATTAGCTTCAAACTGTTGAGTCAGAAACAGAATTACTGGGGGCAGATTCATAGTCTGTTCTAGGACAGTGGGAGCCTAAATGTTCAGACCAAGATCATCAGATGCAAGAGGCTAGTAATAGCAAGAGTAATAAAAGTCTAAATGATCAAATAAAGATTATCAGATCAAGATCATCTGATTACATAAAATAAAGAACTGGCTCTCAGTCCTCTGTGTGTGCATGCATATGATATGTTTATTGATTTATTGACTTTGGGCTCTGATGTATATTTGTTGTTGGCAGCCTGGGGCATACCTCTAAGGGTACTCCTATAAGCAGTATGTTGTGAGTCACTGTTCGTGGTGAGGAGAGAAAGGGAGATTTATGCAGTGTGTCCAAGGTTCGCCACCAGGGCCCCGCTGGTGAACTTTGACTCCTAAGCCTGCTGCCAAGCATTAACTACAATACTTGCACTTGTTTTTGACAACAGCATGCAGGTTGTATTTCACCAATTGCTATTTTGGTTTTGAAGTTATGGCAGAAACGTCTCTGGGTACTAGCCTGGTATAAGTGGAATAGGAGGTTTACTCTTATCGCGTAATGTCACCTTTCAGTCAGTGCTTGGAAGGAGAATTATGGAGTGTCATTTGCTCTTTTTATTAAATTTCAAGGGTATGCACCTCTTCTGTGGGAAGAGTGTCCAGGGAGTAACTCTGGCCTGTTTTTACCTAGAGAAGTAGCCTCAGCTATTGGGCACCTTTTGATATATGAATTTATTCTTTTTGTGTTTTCTTCTTTTCTTGTTTTCAGTAAATTGGGACCAGCAGCAGCAGCAGCAGTTGCTATGTTCCAGGCTGCTGTCTCTGATGATAGATGACTTTGGCCCTGACAGCACAGAGAGATACCGGACTCAGCACAACACAGATGTTGCAATGCAGCCAAATTAAGCTTTAATGGGAATGTGCAAGTTGGGTCTTAGTCAGAGTATCTAATGCCTGCCTTGCTGAAAAGCAAGAGTGAAATGTTAGCAGCTGACCTGGTGGGATGTACACTTGCCCAAAATATTCTGTTACTGGCTGCATATGAACCAGCATCTGATCTGTTGTGTGACTTTCCCAAGTATCTCACAGCCATGGGTGGAGATGTAATGGTAAAGAAGTGTTCCAAAAGAAATATTGGTTCCTGCAACCTTCATATCAACAGTTCTCCATAAATCACAACACAGGAGATAAACTAGGGATGTTATAATGGTAGGTCATGCTTACCCCTTACGCCTGGCTCACTATGCTACAGGAAACAAACCTAAACATTGTATGTTATGAGAAATATACTTGTGAGCTTCAAGGATAAAATATAAACAGGGTGCTAAAGGAATTAGTGGACGGAGGTTGTAAAAGTAATTATGACATAAATTGCTAGTCTGCACTACCAGCAAAATTAGCTGCCTAACATGCTGTCTTAAACCAATGTGTCAAAAAAACTGTGTGGAGAACTGTCCAGAGACCCTTGGTTATAGATGGCAAGAGCTATCTCTGGCGGAAGATCCTTGTACAGCATTTTCAGCTGTATAGAGAGAAAGCAGAAAGATGGAAAAAAAGTAAAGGAAAACGGTGGAATCTGGATACAGGAAAAACTGCACCAGGAAAATGAAAACAATTCTCAGAAATAGTTTCAAGCAGAACGATAAATATGAAATGTAGTACAGGTGGCAAAGAGGTAAGGAATGAATTTTCTTTATTTATTTTATCAGGCTGTTTATAATCATGAGATTGCAATCAGTGCATTCTTGATCTTAATGTGATGGGATAAATTGTGTCTACCTACCTGTAATCCAAAATTAAGAAGAAGCCAAAAGGCACAGATATGTCTTGCAGTATTTCTTAAAAATCAGTGTTTTTTCCCTAGCTGAAGATAAGGAGGAGGGAATGTCAGAGTCTGACAATTTCCCCCTGCTAGAGGAGACCAGTCCTAGGGATGTCAGCCAGAATCCCTTGATAGGATATAACTGAATTGCCACAGCAGGGCAGAGCAGATCTAAAAATTACCAGAAAATCAATTCTTGCTTGTGACCAACAAGGGGGAGAGACTGCAGACAAACATAGTTTCTGGAGGTGAAAGTTAAAACTGGATCAGATTGCCAAGCACAAAACTCTACAAGAAATTGTGTAAATAGAAATATATAAATGAGAAAGTGCTAGCAGATATATTTTTTCGTTCTTTATATGATCTGTCCGTTGTATGGCTTTGCCACTCAGCATATGTGAAAATAGAACTGAAGGGGAAATAATTCTTATATACTCCTAACGTTATTATGGACATTTTTCTTTTTAAAATTCTTGTCAATTTAAAGAAGTGTGTGTAGGGGGTTTTGGAGGCTAAGTATGTTTTCTGTTTGTCCAATAAAAAAATATATCTGCTACAGACATCACAAAGGGCTATTTCCACTCTTACACTGGAGAAAAACAGAGTAGCTTTGTATGTCCTTTCTTATTTTTTTCCACTGCAGAGGATGTATGTGGATTAAAGCTGTTAGAAAGGTCAAAAATATTTCACACAAAAGCCCCAAATATGAAATTGTTTCTCATTCATACGACTAAAGGCAGAACATTTTTCAACTTTAAATAATTGCAGACCTTTTCTATTTTTTGCAAATTTAATTTTATTCTTTTTGGTTTTGATTTTGATGACCAAGAGCAAATAACATGGTGAATGTCAGTTTTTTTTATTTTACTTTTTAGTTTTGAATTTTGCTTTGTCTTTTTAAGACTGTGTCAACTTAGAAAAACTCATGTCACAAGGAAAAATCAAGGCTGAAACTGTTAACATGTAACTTGATCATTTTTTAAGAGTGGCAGAATTGTAGGATTTTTTCTGTAATGTTTTCCAGTTCTGTGAACAATTTCAAAAGAAATAAAAATAAGACAGAGAAAACAGAAAACATAGTAAACATCAACAAAGCTCTAAATACCATCCAATGTATTGTAATACACATTCCAGGATTTTGAAACATTTTGTTTGATAGAAACTAGAAAATTGTTTTAAAATGACATTTTAACAGAAATTTCTGGTTTTAAGAAAGAGTTATTCTTATGCAGTACAAATTTTGAATAGAAATTTTGGATCAGACAGAATTTGGTTTCAGAGAAAAAGTGTCTTGTTTAAAATGGTTAAGACAAATCAAAAGAGGCTATTTTATTCCAAAATTCATATTTTAGAGCTGGTCCTCACTTAGACTCCAAAAAGCAAATGAAATGCATGGAAGTTTATTTTAATTACTCTGGTACAGCTTTTTTTCATGGAATCATAAGATATCTCTAACCATGCAGCAATAAAATGTTGTCTGACATGACAATTTTCTCACATGGACTTCTTAGGTCTTGATGAGCCTGTTTAGGTGTTTTTTTTCTCTTTCTTCACTTTGTTCTTTCTCACTCTCCATGCCAAGTAATGTTACTCTGAGGATAAATTATGTCTTTGCTCCTCTCAGCAGCCTGGAGTTGCCTGGAATATAAGAAAAAAGTGCAGAATTAGGCTCTGACAATAATTTTTATCACTGCTATTTGGGAAATGGTTGTGGAGTCTCCTCTTTGCAGCCTTGTTTTACATCCATCAGCGATGCAGCATAACCCTACCATCAGCACCAAGGAAAAATTCTCACAGCCTGATGGAGACTCAGGACAAGCCTCCCACAAACAGGTTTCTATTTCCATCCTGAGTTCAGCATTAGCCAATTTAGAGGCATTATATGGCTCTAGGAATAGGCTGTCATGTACAGTATGCACAGGACAGCTCTCCCCTAATCTTGTCTAATTGGCAACAGGAGCTGCTGTTATTAGGCACTGAGTGTGAGGGACATTAAGAGTCATTAGCATTTGTGCAAAATATCAGAGGGAGGTCAAACATTTGGGAAGATCCAGACACATTTCCTAGGAAAGTGTGGACCCCTTGAATTATTGATTCCACTAAGCAGAATTCCTTAGGAGGAATTCATATTTACCATAAAACTATATGAATAAAAGAAGAATGAGCAAATGAAGATTTGTAGACTGTAGACTGATAATGACTTTGAGAGATGGGGACTACCTTTTACAACTTACGCAGGAATTTAATAGGGAGGTTCTCCCCCTGCTCCCTATCCATGAAATAAAATTCTGGAAAATGTTCATTTCGGATAGACTGAAATGTTTAATTTTGACATCCACTTTTAAAATGTTAAATCAGAACATACATGACAAAGTAAAACACTACAAAAATAATTTTGAGGTAACAGTCCAAGGTCTAGCTCAGAGAAACCCTGGCCTTGTGATAATCTTAGACCTTTTTCTCCAGCTTTACCTCTGCAGTAAAACACCCTTGAAATCATCATACACTTGTGAAACAATTCCACCTCGACAGACTTATTTCCCTGATGGCAAATAGTTCTGCTAGACATCTTCATCAACTGATAGTGCAATTTGACCATAGTTCTGGTACCCAGACTGTTATAAAATGCTGACTTGGCTTTAGAGAGAGGCCCTGGGACTGCAGAAAGCCATTTCCAGCTGAGAGTATGGTTTCTGTGTACTTAGTCAGAGAGGTTTTATTTTCATTCAACTGGCAGAACTCCTGCCTGCAGGTCGAGCAGGGTACATTGAATATTCGATGTGATAAAATCAAGGACATGTTCTCCCTAAGTCTGACTGCTGGCTGGGAAGTATAATTGATGGGTCAGCTCTGCTCTACTTTCTGGCCATGAGTCAGCTCTCCATCTCCAAGACACTGACAACAGAACTGGCTATTTTTGGCCAGCCCTCCAGCTTCCCTGAAGAGTCAGTGCTATGCAAGCTGCCTCCCAGGTCACCATAACTTCCCCGTCTTGCTCCACAGGCCTTTTCTTCACCAGTCCCACAGAAAACTGCCTGTTGTTTTGGTTCAGTTAAGTGGAGACTGTCTCACCACAAACACCTCATTTGTGCCTTTTCTTTCTCCAGATAATTTGGGATTAATGCAGGGCTGTGGTTCAAAGAGAATTAAAGTCCAAATGGAGCATTCAGTCAAACCATGGTACAGATGGCTGGGCTGCGGTACATGCTTCAGTCAGCAGTAACATTTCATCTTCCAGGCCATGGGGCCTTTCACAGAGGTGGAGGAAAGTATTTTTCTGTGAACGCTTAATGACAACCAAAGCCGCATTGCTCCACCGCACCTTTTTGTTTGTCCTGAGCTCTTCCAGGTCTCAGATTGTGAACAGAAATGGCTGGGTAGTTCAGTTTACCACAATTAATGGTTTTCAGCTGGTCAATTTTTCCCCTAATTTTATTGTTCTAAGATCATTTTGGCCTCTGTGTCCCTGATATGACAACAGATGATAAGTCGCTGCAGATGCCAAGCTGTCATTACAGAGATGTAAGTCATAAAGCCTTCTTCCCTGCTAACAGAGTTCCCCAGATCACAAGCAGGAGAAGGTTGATGAGCAGTTGATGTGAGTTGAAGCTGCAGTAGGAAATAGCTCTAATTCTGTCAATGTTGCAAACCTGAAGTTTGCAGGAAGAGTGGTGATCATAATAACGATAGTAGCAATTGCTATTGTGAGAGGCAACTTTTTTGACAGATGACTTTGTACTGCAGCTGAAGAATGTTGTAGTACCTTATCACAGGGAAGCACAATGTTAATGCTATTGACTGAAAAAGCATAGTAAATCCACAGCTGCTATCTTTACAGCCTAAGACCTCTGAGACCGGTGAGCAGTGGGGGACTGGAATTATTTCTCGACAGCCCTCCCAATGCCAAACCTCTAACGAGGAAGTAACAAAGACAAAGTATGACTGAGTTGCTTGTCCCCAGCTGGTTTGCCTCCAGAAATCATTCTCATAAAATCCCTAAGTATGTCAGGCAGTGATGACTTTAGCATATCAGCTTCTAACTTTTCCTTCTGTTCTTTGCTTCATTTTAAATGAATTTAAAAAAATCACAGAATGTGGCTTGGGCAGCAAAACTGGGTGGTTTAACTAGGACATCAGACATCTGGATTAATACCAAAGGTGGTAAGACTAGTTGGTGTCATACTGAAGATAAAAAAGGTGGATGTTTTCCCTGCCTCTCATCATTAAAATTTCAAATTAAAGATGTTTAGACATATTAACAGTGGGGAAAATAGGGCACAAATACTGTTCATTGAAAAGGAAGGTATCTAATTATCAGAGTGCCCATGCAATATCATGGCCACACTGGGAAGTGTGGCAGGTGTATATGGCCCTGTGGTGAACACTGTGCAAGTGAGTACATGTCTCAGCTTAGGGCACAGTTGCACACACATTTTATAAGGAGGCAGTAAGCCAGCACTGCTGCTGAGAGAAAGGATCCCCCCCACATTTTGTCCCTGCTGCTCATCCCAGGCTCTGTGCTGTCTTTTTCTTTGTATCCTCATGACTGTGCATCCTGGCCTGGCTCCTCATGGGGATGCACAAATACCTGTGGTAGCACAAGGAGGGGCACAAGGTAGAGGAAGGGCTTGAGAACTGGCAGTGGGATTGCTACTTTCACAGCTTATGTCAGCCTGAAGCATTTGTCAACAGGAGATTGAAGGTGCTATTCCAGGTTGCAGCTAAGCCTATCTAAGACGTGGCAGTCAGGGAAGGTGTCTGCAGGGCCTGCTTCCTTTTCCTCCATGCCGTAAATATCTTCCCAGTCCTGTGCTTCTGCTGTTTTTCGTTGTTTTTTTTTTCATCTCTCTGGTGCTAGTCTGATCCCACAGTGCTTTAGGGAGTTAAAACAATGTAATATTAACCTTTCACCCGCTTTAGGTCTCTGAATCAGCCTTTTATGGGATCAGATAAGCACCAGAGTCAGAGCAGGTGACAAGCTGGGACTGGTGCAGCTGGGAAAGGGCACTAGGAACCGAGAGGTGAGCATGTCTGCTCCTTTCAGTATCAGCTAGACAGACTGACTTGGCCATAGCATGAATCAGTTGTTTAAATCTCTGATCTCCTATATTTTGCATGGAAAATTTTGTGTTTGAGCAAGAGCTTTTCCCATTCCCTGATTCACAGCTTTCAGTATTGCCTATCTCAAACACTGTTGGTTCCAGAAGAGATGATTGTGATATTGTATTTCACTGCCGTCTTTGTGCAGAAAGAAAAAGAGTTGCCAGGGATGACTTAGGAGGAGTTGTTATGTTGTGAGGCAGAGGAACAGAGAAGATGATCTCTTGATATCTTTTTCAGGACAGTTTTCTGTTATTCTCTGGTTGTGTAGGGTTAAATGATGAGCTGAGAGTAGAAGACCTTGTCTATACTGATATTTGATGTCTATGATCATGCAAATAGAAATAGCTGAAGTAACATGTGAGTGGAAAAACTGGTTCTTGTCTTAAAATAATGTGCTCCTTTATGTATTTTTTTCCTTAAAAGGCAAATATGAGAGTACAAATTGTTGCATTGTGCAGTGTACATTCCCTATGTACCACAGGACACTTACCTAGGTGGAAAAGACAGTACAATCATATCCTATTAGGAGATCATCCAGAGGCTCCAGTGCAGGACAGGCTCTTGCTGTCATAGAAGATGAACAAACCATGTTTGACTCCCTGTTCCTGGGCTGGCCATAGTTATGCAGGTGGAGGGGTTGGAGTACGAAGAATCAGGGGAGCAAGGATGGGTCTTGGTCCTGACCCAGGCCCATTCTGTAATCAGACAAAAATTATGTATAACAGTGATTCTGACTAGATACATATCCTGTTATCTAAGCTGGCCATTTATGATGGATGTCAATGTAGACGTGGAAACTGAGATGAGGTCTTCCTCTGAAACTGGTTCAGAGATTAAGGAAATGGGTAACTCCATGCTTATGGCTAGGATTTCAAAGGACGTGTCTGAATGTGCATTTGCACTGATTTTATTATTTCAGCATAGTTAAACTGGCTGAGCACTCCCCCACTGTGGATACAGTTATTCCAGTACAAATATGTCATACCAGTACAGTTTGTTCTCACACAAGACATACAGGCTATCAGTGGTGCAAGGCATTGCTGTAACTGTCTACTCTGCAGGGACCATAACTTGGTTGATATAAAATCTGTCTGTTGAAGAAGAGAGAAAAGAGTGACAGGAGGCAGTGTACGGTATTATTCCTGTTATGTTATTATTCCTTCTGAAAAAATCAGCCAGATTACATGCACAGGGACAGTGTTAAGTGAGGGCATAGAAATGAGAAAACTACAAGATAACCAAGAAATAGCTGTGTTGTAGATTACTGAATTATATTATTCCTGTAGATTCTGCTGGTGCATGGCAGCTAGTAAATGATAAAGAACATTTATGCTGATAATATAAATCAAAGTAGAAAAGAGCCCAGGACTTCACTAGAATATGCTGTGTGTTCCTATGGGAATCAGTCCTAGCATTGCTTTTGTCTGAATCCTCTTTTGTTTATTTTGCAAAACAGGAAAATTATTCTGAAGGACTTTTGGCTCCACCAACTCCTGTTTTGGATATTCCAACTTCCAGCAAAAATCAGACACCCTCTGGCTCCAGACTAGTAACTCCCCACTGTTTTCCTTAACCACTAAGAGGTCTAGCATGCAGAATTTTGAACCGAGTGTCTAAACACAAAGAAATTTAAAATACTGCAACAGATTACGAGTTGTGTTTTTTTAATCACAGTTATAATTTTTATACCCCATTATTCATTAGAGGTGTGGAAACTTCCATTTAAACTTGAAAAAAAGAATTAAAAATGGTTAAATATAATGGATCTCCACATATCATATAAGACATTTGAATGCAACTGGCAAGAAAAAGCAAGATGTAGTACTTTTTAGAGCGGTAAGTATTGTCATTACGGGCCAAAAGCCAATTGAGGCACTGAGTTACCAATGATAATAAAAATCCAGGTCAGCAAAACAGCTCTTCTAGTGACCTCCAAAGTCACATAGGTTAAAACAGAACCAGTAAGGAGAAGCTTTACAGGGAACATCTGATCTGGCTGGTAAGCAAAGAACAGGATTAGTGGCTTATGGTCACCACCTAGATTTCTTGAGCAAACATCTGTCAGTCACTAAAAGAGATACAACCCTGACTTTCTGATACATCTGTACGTCTGATATATCCCTGACTTTCTAGGTTAGGATATGAAGCCTCTTAGCACTGCTTGCCACGACTGAATTTAAAAAAGAGGACAGACATCTCAGAGAAAGGGACTGCAAACAACTGCAAATGGTAAGGAGAAACTGCAGCCATGCAGTCTCCCTTTCATCATCTTTCAGGACATTTCTGGGTCAGTTTCCTTCTACCCCAAGGGAGAGAGGAGCTTTCAAAGAAGAGGAAGTACACTAGCCATTTCAGTGTGGTAGTGGTGGCCAACCATTCTTCTTTGCTATTTTTGACACTCTAGGACAAAGACATCCTGCAGATGACTGAGTCTGGAGATAACTTTTCCTTCCTCTTGCCAGAATCCAGTCAGGCTAAGGTTTCCTTATGAGCTTGATGTTTTATGATGACTATTTCAATGTAAAATCCCTCAAATCATTAGTCAGGCACAGGCACAAATCCATCTACCGTCTCCACGCAGACTATTCCATGCAGGCAGATCACCTCACTACTACAGAAGAATCCCTTTCTCTTCCAAATTAAAATCTCAGTTGTGTTAGCTGCATTTCTTCATGTACAGCTAATCAACAATTTAAATTCAGCTTGACTAAAGCTCACTTTCTCAATTTTTGTGGACAGCATCCCCATTCTTCTTGTGACTCAGGCTATGATGTGGGCAGAGTCTTTGACTCATGAATGCCATCCAAAATGCAGACACATTTCGCAAAGCATGACTGGGATATGATCTTCCATGTACACAATTAAAACTCTTATCCAAGTTCTGTCAGTTTACATTTTGTGTTTGCAGCCTTCCACTGTGATTCTGTCACCTTTTGTTTGCAGCCTTCCTCTAGTTCTTCCATACCTCCTTCATTAAATGTAAGTAACTAGGCTTTCCTTTTTAGTTGTTTGCAGTCAATTCTTCTACTGTCAATCATCTCTCATTCACTTGGAAGGTACTGGGTCCTTTTGACGAGCCTGTGATGCCATACTCTAGTACCTGCTTGTTACCTTTTCAAATCTAATGAATGTGTTTTCCCTTTTCTGCCCCTTATTCCTGGAGGAGTTCCCTGTAAACATACACATAAGCTACTTCATCGACCTCCTTCAGGCTTGGTTGTCTGGAAAAATTCTGACAAAAGTGTTTTTGTGGTTGCTGGAATTTGCCAGTTTGTTGCAAAAAATGTTCTGCAAGTCCCGCATTGGGGACAGCCTGCCAGGAGAATGTCCCTGGCTAGACACTCCATTGTTTTCACCAAATGTTTCAACGTTTCTGGTTTTTGTTCTGACTGGATTGCAACCAAGTGTTGAGACATGAATTCCTCTGCAAATAATATGCCTTTCTTGGCTCAGTTCTATTTTCAATTGTTTTTTTCCAGTGATGCTTACAGTGACAATGATTAGGTTGCAGCCCATCACACTGACCAGTGTTGTCTTACTGTATCTGTGTACTCATTCAGCTCTCTGTAGCTTCCCATTGTCTTTTGTCTTGTAATCACTTCGAGGGGCGGAACTATGTTTTCCTTTTGAGCTTAGACCTGTGGGACTTTGGTTCAAAACCAGGCATCTTACGCCCTAAGGTAACAGAAGTAAGAAACAATAAGATGTTTTTTTCAGTAAGAGGACAAATGCTAAGTTCTTACTTGGGTAAATTCCCATTAACTGCAGTGCAACTGAATGCTGCTTGAGTAGAAACACAGGAAGAGCCTAAGGATTTGGTTCAAGAAGAAATAAGGAAAATACACATGGTACTCAGCCCTCTGCATGTTGGAAATATGCTGCCTGCACACTGGCATAACAAAGAGCCAATTGTCAGCACAGTGTAAGCACCAGGCAGACACAGAGGTGATCTGCTAAGAGGGAGTAAGTGGAGAAGAACCAGCACCATTTCTGTCATGGTTTGTGCAAGATGTATGCCAGGACTGCATGTCCTGATCCAGCTCCTGTAAAAACGCATGGTGGACCAGTTTATGTCAGTCTTCCATATTCTCATAAAAAGAAAATGGGAGCTGTAGGCTATGGCCATGCTAAAATGTAAAACAGGCCAGGGTGAATTCCCTGGCTTTGAAGGAAAGTGTCATACTTACCATTGTCCCTGATGCCTACTGGAAACCCTCACTGCCCTGTGCTGTCCCTTAGATTGTGCCTTGGCATTGCCCATGAAGGTCTAGTTGGCTTGGGGAGACTGTGCCAGGGAGTGTGCTAAAAGTGAACGTTGTGGAAGGTCATTGAGCAGTTCCTGAGCTGTGTTGTGGCCTTGTTTAGTTATTAGTAGAGACACAGCCATATACACCTGAAGCACATGAATACCAAAGCAGGGAATGGAAAGGAGAATTACAAGTACACAGTCAGGAGTGTACAGAAAAAAACATAGAGAAGAGAGAAGTTAATTGGCTAGCTTTGAAATTCATAGTGTCCCTAGGCCCTACCCAAGATAGGGGTGCAGCTCTTCTAAGCACTTCTTAAATCACTGAACATCCCCTATCCATGACAGCTCACAGTCTTAAAGCATTTTGAAAGGTGGATGAAAAGCAAAGAGATAAATGAGCAATTTTTCAGTAAAACCAGTGATCAGTTTTGAGTATAAATTCATCCATGCTTATCTTTCCTGAGAAACTGTGTGAGAATGAGTGGAGGATGTACTGATTATGCAGTAGGAGCAATTAGAAATTCTCTCACCAGACACTGCAGATATTCTCATTAGATACATTTGTGCATTTATGTTCAAGAACAGCTAAGATTAAAAGAACTGTGGCAGTATGGGTCTGAGCAATCCATTCCATAATTTTGGAGCACAGGAGTTACTCATAAAGAGATGTCATGAAACAGAAATTTCAGTGACTTGAAAACACAGATTTTTCTACCCTTTTGGTTACTCTGAAAGTGCTGGGTTTGTTCCATCTATTCTTGAAACAAATAATAGGGTACAAATTCAGTGGTGGGGAGGGGGAATACAAGTCGGTAAATTCATCCTTAAATGTTGATCAGTACTACAGTTACAAAACAAAGAATTTGCCTTCAGCATTAGCAAGTAGAAAGAAACCTAACAAGTTAGATTTAACACAAGTTTACCAGAAGGTGGAGCTGGATGGTAAATCTAAACAATAACTTGTAATTAATGTATTCCAGGGATTATTCCAGTACAGAAGAATGAATGCGGTTAATGTATGGGTAGTTTCTGTGCACTGTGATTCAGATACTACAAGTGCCAAAAGTTGGCATCTGTTGCCTAGACAGTATTCTAATGATCAGAGTAACCACAGAAATGTTCTTGAATAATATATTGGTAATAGAAAGAAGATTGCAAAAGTATGGGTTGAAAATAAAGAAAATGAAACGTTAATTTTAACTCCAATCCTCCAAAGTGTTTAAGCGTATGCATGTATTTTGACCTGTAAGCAGGGTTACTCTGTCATGTGCATGTGCATGTGACCCTGGTTTAAGGTCTTCTGCAGAAACTTTAATCTACACTGAATGCAAAAGAGATACTGAAGGAAAAAAAAAAATCAAACTGACCAAAATCAGACCTAGAAGCTTTCATCCACAGAAGGGTGCATTTACTTTAGTGTCATTCTGCTGCAAGTCATTAATTCTAGACTACAATAGAAATACATAGAAACATTCATTTTTTTTTCATCCACTAAAACATCTGTATATACTGATATCAACTGGAAAGGATCATATCAATGAAGAAGGTAATATAGCAAAAACAGTGTTATCCTCTGTGAGATTTTCATTATATATGTCCTGGCATTACCCATAAACCTCATTTTGGGAAATTCTTTGCGTTTCTGTATTGCAAATGGAACAAACTAACCAACATATACACACACAACTTAAATTGAGGATGCAGAGAAAGTAATCTTCAGGCAGTAAAATGCATATGTAAAGATAAATAGGCCTATCAGACTTATCATGGGCTACCTTTTAAAATTATATCACAGTATATTGCATATTGCCATATCTCCATTCCTTGCAGGTTGTCATATTTCCATACAAATATTTCTTTGGGCAGATGAAGCAGACATTTAATTTCATCTTTTTGTCCTGTTTCATGAAAAATCTTCTTCAATGAATATTCTTCACTTTGTGGCAGGCCAGACTGCCTTTGCCGGTCCATCATATAGGTAGGCTTATTAGGTCTTGTAATGTCCTCTGACTGCAGGCATTTTAGCAAGGTCTGGAGCTGGGTTTGTGATGATACAAAAGCCCCAGCTTCTTTGTGAAGTTTAATTTTCCTGGAGGAAATCTTTTTCTGCTTGGCTGATTTGCCAGTCTTTTGCCAGCCTCTTAAAGATATCAAACTCAGGCTGTGTATGTTCAGCTGGGAGCATCTGCCACAGAAACTTTTGTTATCTCTGCAGCACAACAAGGTCTAAAAGCAATGGATTATGAGTAAACCAGCAGCCATGCTGTCTGTAGATCCCTCTTCTCAGGAAAGACATGGGCTAGAAGCAGACCAGTGATTGGATAGATTCAAACCTGGCAGCGCTATTCATAACCCATGGTCAATCCAACATGCATGCAGCTGCTCCCTAGCTGATCCCAGCCAGCTCCTTCTTTACTGGCTTCTGCAGGGTACTATGGCAAAGTGTGGATCTCAGCTTTCTCCTGGATCACATAAATTCTTAGAGTGATTGCAAAGACTGGGACCAAATGTATTGAAGTGTTTGGGTTTGTAGGTGAAGTATGGTTTGAGCAGACTTGAGGGACAGCTGTTTCCTCTGGCTTCCTCCTTCTGGAAAGATTGCATTAACCACGCATTATTGCCTGGTGTTGTAGGGCGTTGAAGCACCATGATGAACCCCTTCCTTGATGGTGTTTGCAGTGATGAGTATTAGTATGCCAAAGGAACGTGCAAAAATAACAGATAAAGATCAGCATCAACCACAGATGCAGCCCAAGGTGAGGAAGACTACGCGTGACTTCACAATGGTCCTATGCTCTCTTTTTCATTAGAGTCCATCTACAGATCACTATGAGTGATCTCATAAACACCATTTGTGGTCAGGAGATATCTAACAAATAATGAAGAAATCACACCAGGTTCAGGTCCTACCTTCACTCCTTTTCAACTACAGGGAATCTCAGAACAGACTGAAAACCTGACAAAGGCTGTTTGAAGAGCTTGTTCAGCAAAATGATTTTCCATAGGTAGGAAGAATATGGTAAACCTTTTCAGTGGAAGAAAACATAAATACAGAGCTCCACTGTGTTCTATCACAACTGACACAAGTCTAATATGATTAATGCCATTCCAGTAAAACCCTCCCAAATATGCCTCCCAAAGATGAGGGAAGGCAGAGGGTTTAGGTCTTCAGCTGACGTACCTGAATTAATTTAAATATGATTGTATCTCACATGCTTGGTCTTAATTGTCTCCTCCTGAAAATTCAATACCTGTATTCATGCTCCTGGGCTCCAGGGATTCCAGAGCACCACACTGTCCCCACTGAAAGGAAATGAAAAATCGGCTGATGCTAACCAGACCCCTTCAGCAACTATACCCATTTAAATGCTGTATCCTGCAGTGATTAATGTTTTTTTTCCTCTTACATCTAACAGCAAAGAAAGAAAGAAAGAAAAAAAGAAAGGAAGAAAGAACATGTACGGCTGTTCACCTTCTATCCAATAAACTAGAAAGACAGTTTGCCAGGATACACACTTTCCTGTTTTGTTTGCTTGCATGATTTACTTTTTGTGTGTATCTGACGTTGCCGCTTCCTTGTGCATGGTTGGAGCCTGCAGCATCCTATCAGCAAAAAGCTTGGCTCACTCTTAGTATATAACTAACTTTCTGCTTTCTTTGGGTCCTTTTAAAACTGCAACCTGAACCTGTTCACCAGCCCTTTACTAACACATGTTTTATGGTACAGGTGTAATAATTAATCCAAATGGTTAGCAGATGTGGCTGTCTATCTCTGGGCTTGTCAGTTCCTACACACCACCCCTTAATCAAGCAAGGCCCAAGCAATGCCAAAGTAAATGAAAGAAAATAAATTCCGCTGAGATATTTATGAGGGCCACATGGACAGAGAAATACCTTGGCCTTTGCCCGTCCCCTGCTCCAGGTGGCTACAAAAGACTGAAGTCCCTCACTAAATACAGGTCAAATCAATCTTGTGGAGAGCTGAAAATGAAAAGCTGTACTTAGCTCCCTCATTTAACAATAATGAAATTTTGTACATGTGTTCTAAGGAAGCCTGACCACTTCGCCTTCTTTATTTGAAATTTCTCTTCTTTTCCCCAGTGCCAGCACCTGCTGAACTCCACATAATTCAGGTTGCTGGTTCTGCTTCTGGCAAGCCAAAGCTAAGGATCTTCTTTGCATTATCAGCTGGGTTCTGGGTGTTGCTTTGCAAATCAGTAAGGGAAATGCCAGATTTCTCTGCCATTTCCACATCTCTTTTTTCAATTCTTTATAATCTTCATGTGGGTAATTTCTGGCAGATTTTCAGAATGTTCAGCTTCTGCCTGCACAAAAGGCTTCGCCTGTAAAGGGATGGGTTGTTCTAGCCTCCCCTGGGGGGGGCCCAGTCCCTAGTAGAAGCTACAGCCTCAGCCTCTGTATAGCATTGTGACAAAATGCACCTCCTACCCCTAGGAAACATCCAGCACACATACACATCTGCAGTGTCACATCCAGCTACTCCTCCCAGGGGAACCACCATCCTAAAGCACACTGTGGACTGAAACCAAGGTCGTCCCTATGGTAGGCAGGAATTCTGCTAAGAAAGTGTTGGAAAAATGAGCCTTCTAAAGAGCCAGTGTTGAATTCTGCCTATATCTGCAGCCATTGAATTCTCAGTGAATCAGAAGCATTCAATGCTAGAAGAATGCCATGCATGCTAGAAGAAATTAGCTGATGTTCTTACAACTGTAAATCCATTTTATCCACATGACAAAAAAATGTGGCTGTCAGTATAGGTAGTTCTGTTGTGGGCACTGCTTAGTGCACAACAACCGTGATACCAGGCTAGACAGGTAAAACAGTGTGCCAAGAATAATATTATATTCCCAAAGATATACAAAGGAAGGAAAGCTGATAATGGATGTGTACTTTGCCATTTTAAAATGTAAGCTCAATGGCTAACCATACAAAGACAGGAAAAAGCTTCCCTTAGGTTGTTTATCTGTTTGTCATGTTTTGCCTAATAAGCCTATATATTGACCGCTACCATGGATGAAAAAGTGAACCAGATGGATCACTGGACTCAGAGTTAATGCAATAATTATGCTGATACAGTTGAAATATTTACTGAAAACTGTCATGCAAATGCAAGGGGAATCAAAATCCTTTTCAATTTGAACTATTACTGGTTAAATTTCCCCACTATTCAGTCATGCTAGACAAAAATTGCTGAACAAAACAAAAAACATGATTCATAATTAAATCCATGAGACCTTTCAGCTATCACCTTTGCATTAACCAATCTGAAATTCCATGCAAAGAAGTGTCATAGTCTGCTTAGAACAGCAGTGGGCCAGCCTCAATCAAATGGTAGCAACAAGCACAAACTTCTGAACTACCCTCATTTCATACCATATCTCCCTACTTTTTCATTCCCCCTGTACAAGATCTGAAAGTTGGAACTAATTGTCATCAGTAGCACAGAGGTGTTAACCCCGAGTCCAGAGTCTTCTATTTCTCCTCTTAAAGAGGGTTTGAAACATGAATGTACAAAGTGTGTTAAATGAATTATAATTCCATTATTTTATCTTATTTATTTGTAATATGAGAATAGCATGAAGTAAATACCTGGGAAGTTTTAAGTGACAAAGTTCAGATGTTCTTCAATTATGAAGGCACAAAAATAGCATCTTTTTAAAACAAACATATGCAAAACAATTCAGGAAAGCCATACATTGTGTAACTTGAAAATTGATGTGTTCCTTGTGGCTTCCAAAAATATCCACTTCTGCACTGAGACTAATGCCTCTTACAGTTCAGCCAAAGCAGGGTCAAAGCAGGTGGTTTAAGATTAAAGTCCCACATCAAATTAACTGTGATATTTGATATCTGGTAAATGCTATTCAGTACAATAAGAGACCTTATTATACACAATAATAAGGTGTGTATTGTGTACACACCTTTACTTCAATGCAAAGTAAATAAAATTGAAGTAAATTGAAGTAAATAAAAAGTGTGAGGCAAACAAAACATCCACTCTCTGTAATGAAGTATTCCCTCCACAGCCCAAGCTCAAGGGGAGAAAAAGAAAAGGAAGACCAGCAGTCAGAAAAAATAGTTTATATATGAAGAAAGCATGTGTCTGGCAGCTTCAGATGTACATGTGAAAAGTAGACTGTTGGAACCAAAGGGTTTCTCCATATGTTGAACTGTGAGACTCCCCTTTCTTCCAAAAATGATTAGCTAAGGATATTTTCCACTTTTCCATCAAAAAGAATAGAAAAGGAGTTACTATAGGGAAATGTTAGATGGACCACTGGGAAATTTACATCTTCTCTCTCTATACTTATATGTTTTAGAAACTTTCCTCTCCACCTGCCCCAGCCGTGGTCTTCTAAGCCAAGTTTCTAGGGGATTATAGTTTCCTGAGTCTTCCTGTTGATCATTTATAATTACTGGCACAACATTAGCTTTTTTTCCCAGTTCTATGGAACATCCTCAGAAATCTAAGATTTATTTAAAAGCTGTGCCAGTGCCTCAGAAAGCTCCTTAGCCAATTATTTTAGAACTCTTGGCTGCAATGCATATTTATTCTTTTGTAGCAATGGGACAAAGCTTATGTATTGGAGGAAAGAGACATGGCAGAGAAGCAGTGCCTGTAGCTCAAACAGGGTCTATCTACCCTGTATCAATGTTAGAATACACACAGAAATTACACTCCTTAATCCAAATAAAGAAGATCATTCTCTTTACAAAGATGTCAGCACTATATCCTGTGTCCTTGCACATCTGAGAAAGGACTCCTAAAATGTGGCTGAATACTATGTGTGTTGCCGTCTGCCCATATTTCTACTCGTTCAGTTGTTTTCTAGCCCTTCTTTTGCTATTTTAACTCCCCATTCATTCATGTATGTGAAGTACAATGTGTAGATGCAAACAGAGGAATGGTTGCCTGCCTAGGTACTGTACTCACTGAAAATTCTGCTAGTTAAGTGCCAATACATATGTTCCAGATTTTTGAAGCTTTGTGCTCTGCATGGAAGAAGGAAATTATGCAAAAAGCCCTCCTTGGCCAAATGACCCCAGTAAAGAGTCTTAAAGATGAAAGGGAGATTTTTGGACTTTGTGTTCAGGATTGTAAACTCTGTCAGTCTTGAAAATGTAAAATATGTAAGTATTTGTGTAAAAGCTTTCTGATAATACTGCTTATAAAGGGAAAGTAGGGTGACTTGAATAATCAGATGCCTGCTTAAAATTGGTAGGCAAAATAGTGGAGTGGCTGAAACAGAGCTTTTTTTAGTCAACAACTAGTATGTTCAATGCATTTTTATGGAAAACAGATCTTGGCCAAACAGTCTGAAATATTGGCGGGAGATCAAATTTTAAAAGAAGTTTATAAAGATGAAGATGTCAATGAAATAGCCTTAGGGTGGAATTTTAATTGCTATTACTATGTACTTCCATTCAGAAACTGGCATAACATCAAATTAATGCAGTATATGTTAAATTTTTAAAAATGAATACTTGATAAATTGGAAAGTAATAGTGTAAATCAGGAATCACTATTAAATAGGTACGTTTTATGTGGCGCCCTGCAAGAGTCAGTTTTTAGAATTAAACTATTTAACATTAATATCAATAATCTGGAAAAAATCTACAGTTACTGACAAAGATTGGAGATGACACAAAGATTATAAAGTGGAAAAAAAAAAGAAAAAGATAAAACAGTGATGTGGACCAGATTGCCTGGTAAAACAGATGCAAGCAACGCATTAGGAAGTAAAGTCATTCATTTGGAAAAAAACCCTCAGGTCACACTTACAGAATATACAACTCTCCTGTGCAAAGCAATGATTCAGGGAAGTGCTGGGGTACCATAGTGAATATGCAATGAGATAGGAGTTCCCAAAGGGATGCTATTGGAGAAAGAGTGAACAGAAAGGAGAAAGGTGAGTACACGTATGGTATTTGATGCTGATGTGGCTGTAACGGTTATATTCACTGCTGTCCACAATTCAGGCTGGATAGTGATAGCTGGCAAAGGCTCAAAGAAGAATCAAGAGAATAATTAACATGCTGGAAACCCTACATTGTAGTAAAAGACTTAAAAAGAGCTCAGTCTACTTAAAGGAGGTTGAAAAGATGACTGTCCATACCTACCTCCATTGAGAACAGAATTCTTTTTTATCTAACAAAGAAAGACATCACAAGATCCAAAGGGTGGAAATAAAAACATGGTAACTTCAGACGAAAAATAAGGCACACACGTTTTTACCAGGAAGGACAGCTAACCATCAAAAAATAGATCTGGTGGTTATGCAAGGTTCTCTAACACTGGCAATTTGAAAATTAAGATTGACTGTTTTTCTTAAAGATGTGCTCTACTTCCAAAAGGAAGTAATTCAGGGAAGAAATGTTCTGGCCTGTGCTATCCTGGAGGTCAGGATAGACATGCAGGCTTCTCCCCTTTGGCTTTATAATCCATGAATCAGTTCCTTAATTCTTTTATGGGGAGGTCTATGCTTTTGGGGTTTGTTTTTCCTTTTGAATTGAAATTAGACATTATTGAATTTGTAGAATTAATTCTCCCAGACAACCAATAAATCAGACACATATTTTGCCTGGGATGTTTAGTTTGCCTTAGCCACAAAAAGACTAAGGAGGAACTTGGACTGGAACATATGTATTACAAAGAGAGGAAGAGATAGCTTTATGGGCAATGATGAGATGACCTCATCCAACATTGGCTTTCTTAGATGTCAAAACCCTAATTGTTTAGGAATTGTTATCTCTATTTGCTTGTTTGCTTGTTTTCTTTTAATTGAGGATAAACTTAAAAACAGAGAGGAAAGTCAAAGGGAGCTAAAGCAGGACAAGCAGTAATTTTTTCCCAGAATTATGCCAAGATTTTAGCTTGAAGTGGGTTTAATCTAAAGACTCCAACCTCCCTGCAGCCACA
The DNA here is from genome assembly GCF_036417845.1 of Apteryx mantelli. Classification (NCBI taxonomy): domain Eukaryota; kingdom Metazoa; phylum Chordata; class Aves; order Apterygiformes; family Apterygidae; genus Apteryx; species Apteryx mantelli. The sequence goes on from NC_089978.1 coordinate 133,672,459, forward strand.
TGTTGAATCAATTCAAAAGCAACCAACAGGTAAATATCTCTAGCGCGGCACTGCTAATAATGTAGCAGACCTTTAGCAAAAGAGGAAACCCTTTTGACCCCTCTTGCGAAAGCTTTTCTGTGGCCTCAGGTTTGGTAGATTTTTTTGTTAAACTGTCATTACAAATGCAAGAAGCAGACACCTGCAAGAAGCTGATAACTTTACATACGTCAACAAGGGGCAAAAGCAGATGCAAATAGATTTTATTTGACTTTAACAGAACACTAGGGAGAAATACGGGGGAGAGACTGACTGACAAGGGCTTCAGTAGAAAACCGCCAGCTCGTAATGTGAGAAAGTGCTTGTAAATGTATAAAAAGCCTGTGGCCCTTTCTGAAACTAGGACACTTTGCCTAAAATATTCTACTTTTTCCCATTGTTTCCTATACTCCTGTGTTGAGGTCTAACCGCAGAACAAGGCAGCAGTGACCCGCACTGCCGTTCTGTACATCCATCTGGAATATGTCAAATGTTGGCAGACTGCCCCAGTGCAAAACCCTGAAAGGGGAAGGAGCTAACCAGTACATATTTTTAAAACAAATAAATTCTCTTATGTGCTATGATCCTATCAGATTTTGCATCCTAAAAAGAGAGAGGTTAGGGTCACTACATAAATAGGAGACTTTGAAAAAGCCTTGAAGTATTAGAACAAGAATATCAGAAACTGGGGAGATAACATGCTCCTCTTCAAGTGAAGAATCACAGTATTAGTGTTACTGGAGACATCCTCTTTAAATTTAGACATAAAACAAATCTCCTGCCTACCTCGGGGCAAATAATGTTCATGAATGGTGCCATTTTTTCCCCACAGTGGTTGACTAAAGAAATTATGAATTATTTTGTTCCCATTACTTAAATATGTCTAGTCCTAAAGAAGCGGGACCATTACAGATTTTACAGAGCTATTTTCTAAAATTAAAATATTAATCCCAATTTTCAGGCAAATTTTACCTCTGGTAATTTCATCTCATCTTCTAATTTTACTCAAAAGGATTGGGAATGTTTCACTTTCTGCCTTACATTGTTGTAAAGAGGTACAGTGTTTCATAAAATACCTCCTAGGGCCTCTAATGATAGAAAGGCGTGTCCTTCAGGAGATGCAGGTAGTAACTGTTGTGTTGAACACATGTATTGTCATTTTATTGGTGTGGAGAACAAAATGTAGGTGGCTGCTGTTGTGTGTTACAGTGTATAACTCCTGCAACTGTTCTCTTTTCTTTCAAGTTCTTTGTTTTGCACATGCTTACAAGTTATCATATATCAGTGTTTTTAATGCTGACATTTTCTTTATGTTTTTTATACCGTCTTCACTGCAAATGTAAATATAAAATGTTAGAGTATTTTGGACACCAAAATACTGATTAACTTGATCTCTTGTTAAATTGGATATGAGAATGAGAAAAGCATGAGAACACCAGAAGAAATAAGGACTCTATGGGTCAACCACACTTCACAGATAGTCTGTGTTTTGAGGAACTTCTTAGGAAAAATACCGGGATCAGGGCATTTTTTATACAGTTACACCAAAAAATCTATCCATTGTTAAAGAGATGATTGAATTATCTTATGTTTTATTCTAGCACCTGTTTTTAGAGGAGTTAGAGAGAAAACTCTTGACTTTGTGAGCAAACACTTTGAGATTCACAGGATGATGGTGGTCTTTGTGTCTTAAATCTTTGCTTTCAAAAACAAAAATGTATTGGAAACTGTCATTATACTGTCAAAGACAATGAAGTTAAGACAATTTACAGCAGTTGAGTTTTTGCTCCACAGTATTTTTCATTATTTAACCCTGAGCAAGTGATGTATTGCACCAAGGTATTTTGACTCTTGTTCTTTCTCTATGGAGGAGAAAGAGATTTATGAGCCCCAGGATTCAGAACTATATCACCTTCATTTATGGTTCAAACAACGTCATCCCAAGATCTTACCAAGAGTCTAATAGATGGGTTCATTATGTTGAGTTGCATTTGTTACCTGAATGTCACTGTTTTCCCCCAAACCATTGACTTATGTTTGAAATCTATATCTAAATAATAACCTGGCATTTTTTAGAATTTCAGTTAAAGCCATCGTGTTTTTTTCCCTTGCTCAGCTCCCCACAAAATCATGAAGGTCGTAGATAAGCTGAATTGAGAATGTTACACTGAAACCTGCAAAGGCACTTGATGAAACTAGTTGGAGACAGGTTTAAAAAAGATAGAAGAAAGTACTTTTTCACACAGTTGGTGTAAACTTCTGGAATCTGTTGCCACAGGAGATTGTAGAAACTGAATTCAGGTTTTAGGTAAATTTGTGGATGGAAGGTCCATAAAATGGTTTGAAAGGACTAGTTAGAGATGTACCCTCTAGCATCCCTAATTCTATGATTGTGGATCCTGAGGACCACAGGTATTGACTCAGTTTGTATTCTATCCCTAAACTGCATCTCCTGTTGCCACTGCTGGAGATGGGATACTGGGCAAGATGGACCATTCATCTTACCCAGAATGAGTACCTTACACAGTCTCTACAGGCCTGGGTTCAGGTGTACAAGCAGGTCCATTCATTTTTGAGGAAGAGCCGGCATGTTTCTGGCTCTAGTAAAGGTGACAAAGAGCTCAGAAGGGGAACATTGGGCACCATAGTAAGATACTGAGAGATAAAATGTGCAAGGCATAACAGCCTTGCTTCCTACCTGGGGAGTGAAGATGCTTCCAAGCAGTGCCTTTGGGCCAAAAGTCCCGGGAATATCAGGTCTGACCAATGGCTCAGCTGCTGCCTGCAGAGGCCTCTGAGACCTTTTGCTGTTCTGTGGTAGCTCTGGCATACACATCCGTGTCTACGTAATTGAGAGATGTGGGCTTTTTTTTTTTGAATGTGATAAATTTTATCTCTGCTTACTGGCAGGTCAAAGCTGTGAGGAAGGTCAGAGAAGAAGGATCATAAATAGACACATACTATGCTTTTACGCTCATGGAGACATTTGTTCTTTTTCATGATTGTCATTCTGTGAATTGAAAGTCGTTAAGGCTGAAAGTCTCACAGAGTGGAAAATATTACAAAGATTGGATTAATTTCACTTTTATCATTTTTATGGATTTTCACCTTATTGTTTGGCAAGAAAAAGCAGTTAGTGGGAATAGATCAACTTTCCTCCAATTATGAAAGCTGACTATCCTATTCCCTCTTTAAGATTAGCAAAACCAATTACGTTTTCTTGGATAACCCAGCCGCATGGTCTGGTCCTCCTATAAGGCACTTCTCATTTAAATGTTTATGCCTGTGTTACACATCCTTTTACACAAGTGGCTAGATGCTTGTTCTTTCTCACTAGCATAATGCACCCAGTAAACTCCATGATTTTAGGGCTGGGTTCTTTTGCATCTTTAACAGCTACAGTTAAGGAGGGAAAGTAGAGCACCTGAAGAACAATGAACAGGACCTGTTTTTCCCTCATGTAGCCTTCTGCACCCACATAGAGGGATGGATGTCAGGGCACTGCTAAAGTATGCATTTGCCCTGAAGAGCATTTGTGTAAAGAGAGTCCATGCAGACCTTTTTCCTTTGCATGTCAGAGTTGTACCTGCACAGTACAGGTCCACAAATTATGGCTGAGTTTTATCTGTTTTATCTGTGCTTCCAAGCAGTGCTGGTGCAACCAGAAGAGCAGGACCTGGAGTCCATTCCTGCAGAGGCAGCATCAGAGCGACTTGCTGAGCCCTAGTGGGGAGCACCTCTTCAAACCCGAAGCTGCTCATGGGACTGCACATGTGTCTCTGATGCTCTCCCTGTGCCACCAGTAATAAGGCAGGGGTGGCAAGAACCTGCCTTGATTCTCAGGTACCTGGCATCCTGAAAGAGGAGTCACCAAAACATTACATGCATGCAGTCCTGCTGAGTTGCATTTATAGTCATATTTTCAGAGGCTGACTCTGAGTCCTGCCAGTTGGCCAAATGCATGTGATCATGTCTCCTTCTGCTATCTACCTGCAGCAAGCACAAGGGATGGGAGCTCAGCCAAAGGAAAGGAATTTGCTTCCAACAAATAGTCTTAGCTTTTCTTTTGAGCCTACCATAGTATATTTACCTGCCAGGTTTTCATAACTGGAGCTGTAGAAGAGCCCAAGCCCCACTGTAGATTAGCAGGTACCATGGTGCATGAAAGCTGGTGAGCACGGGCTAGTAAAACAGGGACTGCAGTCTGGCAAACTTGCACAGCACTTTGGAAAGGGATGGCTTTTCCCTGCTGCTGAGCGATGAACTCCAGCAGTGATAGCAGCACTCTAGTGCTGTGAACTGACCCTGAAGTGTGCAGGGGTGCAGGATGGAAGAGGGGGTCCTAGTTCTCCCTGCCCCAGTGTTTATGCTCAGGCTTTGATCTCATTGTGTCTGGAAGAGGTTTGCTGACTGTGTGCCACACAGCTCAGTGTGCAGTGCACCTTTTGGCAGGAGAAAGGCCCAAGGGCAGTGGAAGGCTTTGGGGCGGTACAGTCCGCTGCTTGGAGCAGCTTTGGCAGTCTGCACTTTCTCTTTTAACAATATGAATTAGTAGTTGTTATTAGCATAAAATCACCAGTTAAAACACTCTCAGCTCATTTTTTAACAGTGGAGCTAATTGCCCTTAAGTGCCTGAGCTCCAGCAAAACAAAATGGCACCTTTGTGCAGAAACCCCAAGTGTTTCCCTGGTACATCCGTAACGACCTTTAAAATAAGCCGTTACAATTCTGACATGGTACCAACCTGACACCTTGGGCTGGGATTTAATTTTGAGTTACGGCAGCGTTAGGAAAACATATGATGTGGCCGTTTGTTTGCAGAAAGAAGGGGGAAAAAAAATCATAAAACCCTCTTTTTTTATGAGCTGTTGCTTGATTTGTTCCTGGAGCCCCAAGTAGCAAGCTTCTAAATCAATGCACGCAGCTGTTCTTGCTTCTCGGAGCCCAGCAGGTGTAGTACCCAATGTGCCTGCCATCTCCCCCCACTCACATAACAAATAATAACGTCTTACACACACCAGCCATCCATCACAGTTACGGCCAGCCCCGGTGAGGCTGCTGTTCTCAGGGTAGCATGGAGATTTTTTTTTTTTGGTGCCTTTTTACTGTAGAAATACCCTGCCCATGGATTATTAGTCACACTTTCTGGACTCCTTTAATTGAATAACCTTTGGCTCTTATGGCAAAGAAAAAAAAAGAACCAAACCCACACACCACAGTGTTTATTTGTGTTAAAAAACAATAGGCATATTGTGACTGGCGAAATCAATTAGTCTTCCTCTGCAGTAAGGGCCCACATCTGGTGTGATTTAAGTTAATGTAAGGGAAGGGCCACAGAGGCCCAAAGACTCTGAGTTCTCATTTCAACAGGTGACAGAGAAGACATAAAAGGCTAATATATGCTACAAGTGTGGAGGCAAGGCTATAAATACTGGAAGGTTTACTTAGGAGGTAAAACAAAGCTAACCAATAATGCAAAATAAATACCTTCCTGAGATGGGCTGTCACCTGGAATGAGCAGAGGCAGCAGGAGGTTAGGAAGGGAAAGAAGGTTTGGGAGGCATGGATGTTTGACTTTGGTTAGGCTGTTAGAGTAACACAAATAAAAATGGTCACCCAGAGTTATTTCTGCTGCTTGGAATTTGCACACGTTCCTTCCACTGTAAAGTTAGGAATGGGAAAAAGGTATGGGGAATTTGTTCAATTCCATTGTGATTTCACTTGGTTGGGATCTAAGGACCCATGGCTCCTTCTGTGTGAGGAGCATTAAGCCAGGGTCTGCATCTGACTGGAACCTAGATAGTTCCAGCCAGCCTCCTTGAATCTGATCTCCTGTCATTTCACTTGTATTGTTCATTTTTCCTCACTTGTACTGCAGTAGCAGCACAGCACTTTTAAAAAATGGCCCTGGGTGTACCTAGAGTTGGTTGCACTTCACTGAGAGGTGTCATGTGCCTCTCAGTAAAGAGGATCACGTGACGTATATTTTTTAGCAAACTGGATTTGTGAAGTTCTTTTAGGATCCATAAACCATGGAACCAATGAAGCCTGGCTTCTTATGGATCTCTGTCCTACATCCCTTCAATTCTACTCTTATTCTCTACTGGAAGAAGCCAACTCTCTGCCTCTCCCTTGGCAGTACCTCCTTTTCTCCTGGCTTCTCCTAGGCCTTCCCCCATTCTTTCCATCTGACCTCAGTATCCCCAGCTCCTTCTTATGCCTTTCCATTAGCGAAAACAGAAAAGTAGGCCTCTCTCCCCTACTCAGATGCCAATTTCCAAAAAATTTTAGGAGCTTAGCTTTGAGCCTTTCAACCCTCCCTCAAATTTGGTTGCAATTGGCCTTCAACTTCAGCAGGTCCTAAGAAGGGACTGACATGTGCAAATGGACAGATATAGCAATTACAAAGCCTTTTGCTTTGCAAATAGGCTGAAAGGTGTTCTGTAAGCACCAGGTATGGATTTGCAGATATATGTTTCTGTAAAGTTCATGTGAGGCCAGAACATTCACACGACAGCCTGGCTGTCTCTCTCCAATGTATTTCTGAAATGTGTGGACCATTTGCTGGTGTCTCCATCTGAGCATCCTGAGCTCCTGCTGCCCCAGCTGGCCTAGTAATTCCTCCAGAGCTGGAATGTGGGAATCTTTGAACTGGGGAGCCACCCCCAGGCGATGGTTCTGTCCTTTTGTGTACTGGCCCTGGAGCAAGAGGCACCAGGGTGGGTGCACACAAAAAGGACAGGAGTGATATACACAACAGTGGAGCATCAGGAAGCCTTCTGTTCACCTGGCAGCAGGAGAGGCAGTGTGCTTTGGGATCTGGTCCCCAACGCAGAGTGCCATCTCCTTCTAGCACCGTCATACCTGCATGTTAAAAAACAGCACAAAACAGATGGACTGGATTGGGTGTATGAGCGAGATTTGCTTCCAGCACAAAGATGTTGCTATTACTGCTGCTATTATTATAATTATTGTTCCTGAGCTTTTGATATCCTCTTATTTACAGCCACCTAGGAGGAGGAATTGTGTATTGTATGATCCCAGAATATAGACACTGTTGGACAAGTGCATCCTCAGTTTGAATCACTGTTGACTTTCAGTGGGATACCCAGATGAAGTGTTTTGGTTCACTAATTCCAGTCATTTGTCCCAGTGGGAAATTCAGTGATTTCATTTGAATTGCTTTACACCAGTGATGAAGTTAGCCTGCAGCTACACTCTCTGTTGTCCTCCTTTCAGAGACTGTAGGCAGGTATGGGGACCTGGATTAACATGATGATGATTAAGGTTTTTGTTGTTTGTTTTTTTTTTAAATCAGTTTCCAACAGCTGGTTGCCAGTTGCCCTCTGACACAGACACATAAAAGGGAAGTAGTGAGTCCTGTACCAGCAGGGATCACTGGAAGAAATGCAGCTCTCATAAATCAAGACAGCACTGTTACATAGCTTTAGTACAATGAAGTGCATATGTGCAAGGGCGACTGAAGAGGGACCCCACTCACTGGCTGGGAGCAAACAAAACTAGCTCTGAGGAAAGGAGTATTCCTGCCACCATGGCAAGCAGCAGAGAGGGTCTGGGCCATTCTTCTGCTGGGGTCTTTAAAGAGAAACTAGCAAGGCTTTGGATGGGGAAAGAGTCCTTGTTGCAGTATTCTGAGCTGTAGCTTCTCAGCTAGTTTCCATTGATTTGCACAGTTTACAAGTCCACAGCAGTGGAGTTCCTCCTCTGTTCTTATAAGATCAGATGACTGATACACCTTCATGGCAGCTTGAAAAATATCTGCACCCGAATCAAGTTAGACATGTTTCTTCTTTCAGTCTTTCTAGTTGATTCATCAGCTTTGAAGACAGAGGATGCCAGCCATGGACATAACGCTATGTAACAGTGGCCACAGTATTTCATCAGTAACTCCTGCATGGTGCTATTGACTTATGGCTCGGGTAGATTAGTGGTGCCTATTCTTTTGTGAACAAAGAGACCACAAAGCTTTTCCAGGGGCAGGGAACTGTGCAGAGCTGGCCTGGGCAGGTACAAGAGGTATGGCACTCCTTACAGTTCAGCTCTACAGTTTATGCATCCCTTTCCTGCTTATTGCCTGGTCCCTGAGACCTTGGCAAAGATGCAGACTGGGAACAGACTGCTGCCACAAGAGGAAACGATGCCGTTTTTTCTCAGGTGACTTTTTCCCCAAGGACCATTGGATTCTCCCACATCGACAGATCCACAGATCACTCCTGAACCATGTCATATACTTTTGAAAGAGGTCCAACATTAAATTAAAGACTTCAGGAGATGGGAATCTTCTGCATCCCATGGTCATTCTAATGGTAAAATATTGCATTTTCTCCCTAGCTTAAATTCAAGTCACAGTCACTGGATTTTGTTTCATCTGCTGGATTAAATAATATCAGACATCTCCTCCTAGATACACAGTTTGTTTGAAGTGAGTAATTAATTCCCCCCTGTCAGGGAGAGGGGTAGAGTTTAACAGGGAGGCTTTTAAGTGTATAGATCAGTTATACAATAAACTCATGAGTGGTCTAGTAGGTGAAGTTAACAGGGGTGATACAAAGGAGTTTATCAGTATGTTGTTATGGAAACCTCAGTCTGGGAGATGTGTTTAAGGTTTCTCACAGCCAACAGTTATATATTAACAGCATTTTGAAAATATGTGTAGGATAATATTTTTTATCAGAAAAGGTGCTGTATCTTGTATGAAGTAGTTCCATCTTGAACACATAAAAATTAGCCTGCCTCTGTGCTGGAAACTCACTGGAGATAAATGATCATGTAAGAAACATAGTACAGATTGGAAATAATGAAGGTGAGAAAGAATCACTGAGAAGTCTAGGTTACATGGCAAACTGTGACCTTTTTTTTTTTTTTAATCAACATACAGCCAAATTCAGTGCTATAGGTGTGAGAATAAGCCATACTTCTGAAAGAGAGATTGTGTCCTGGCACACTGAATAGGTTTAAAAGTCTTAGCAAACAAGCATTCAGCATGATCTCTGTGGTACAGATAGTGGAAAGAACTAGTGCAGTCATTAAGTAGGTGTGAAAGTTTGTGGGAGAGAGGAGACATTACCTCTGTATACAGCACTTGTGAATACGGTATAGGAATAGTTCATTCCATTCTAGATACTCTATTTTTAACTATTTTCAAAAATTGGCAAGACAGCAGAGAAGAGTCATAACAATTATTTGGGAGCCATAGAACTTCAGTTATAGAAAATATGGAGAAACTTTAACACCTCAATTACTCTTTTCCATTAAATAGAATATTCAGAGGTGGCTTGATTGCACTTTGTAAATACCTGCATGGAAAGCAAATACTGAATGTTCTAGGGGTTTTGGTCCACCGTAGGAAAACATAACAAGTGCTGATGACAATAAGCTAAAGCCAGACAAATCCAAACTGAAAAGAAGGCACATATTTTCATAATGAAGATGATCATTATAAATTACCAAGAAAAATGATGGGAATCTCTACCTCTTTCTGTCTCTAGCTGCATATGTTACTGAACAGCACATAGAGGTGGATTTCAAGGCCTTGTGATAAGGACAAGGTCCAATTAGATGTCTGAATGTTCTTTAACTGTCAAGTTGTGAATCAAGTCAGCTCTTAAAATTATTTTGAATAAACTACATTGTGCCTTTTACAGTAAGACATACTGTCCAGACCTGGAGTTACTGTTGCTACTCCTTTCTTGAGTTTTGCAACATTAATATGTTCATTCAGATTGATTGTATCAGTACAGAAACCCGAGAAGATGTTCTTACATTTTTCAGCATTCTCTCTGAAGGGGAGACACCAAAAACTTCACGCTCCTGTGCACTGTAGTGGTTTATCAGTGTTCCATAAAGCCTTACATACCACCTCCTTTGTCAACTGTGTGATTCCTGTAAATATATTAGTTGCTGAGTTCACATCCTCATTAGCTTTCACCTTCTATCCAGCTGTGAAGGTTCACCAGGTTTTCAGATCTGTGCTCTCACCTCAAAGTCACCGAAAATCTTTCCTAATGAAACAGATGCCATCCTGTAAAAATCAGGATGTCATTCACTGCGAGGTTAACGAAAACCCTGAACTCATTGGCCATATATTTTCTGTTCATGACTTACAGCTCCTAAAGGTTTTCTCCTATCTGTTTTATGTTTAGACATATCCATTGATCTATTTCCCCCCCAAAGTTACAGTTTGTGGATTATTCTGTATTTTCTTTGCCTTGTCTGTGTTGTCTCCTTTTCATGATGAGATGAACTGTGAGTAATTACTTTGTGCCAGCATGTGAAGTGGAGTTTAAGTAGGTGCTAAGTACTTTCAAACAAAGGCTGTAAGAAATGCCTAGGTGTCTGTGTGCCCTGGGTTAAGCAGTTAAAGGAACGAGAAGTAGGCATGCTAATGGATGAAGGAAAAATGTCTAGAAAAGTTGAATAGTGTGGGACTGAATCATGAGGCGGGAGGTCCGCTGACATGTTTGCAGATGCTTTTTTTCTAATTCAGCCAGCTGTAACATATAAACCGCTGAAATGTATTTCATACTGCTTCATAAAAATGATGTCTTGGAATATCTGTCTTAGAATATTTAGAACATTTAGATATCTTAGAACATCTTAGAACATTTGTCTTAGAACGATACTTGTGAAAAAATAAGAAATAGTTTTATAAATCATTTTAAATAAAAACAACAATAAAGAATAAGAAATACTTCTAAAATAAAGCTGTTACATTTTTAGTAAAAGTCTTTGAAGTCAAATTTGAAAAACAACTCTCTCTTCAAAAATATAGGTAGCAAAACACTTCATTAAGTTATCCTTGGGATCTTTATCTTTTGTTAGGCCATAATATAATATTACTTTAAAAACTAATTCTAAGTAAAGGAATGAGTGTTTAGCCCATGCTTTTGTTTGTCAGTTTTTATGACTGATGACTGTACAACTGTGTCTACTTTGAGAATAATCACACTCTTTCCAGAGCATATCGCAGGTAGCTGCAAAACCTAACATGAGCTGCAGGAAAGTATAGAACTAGTAGATGCATTTTTTAATTTTTAGTTTGGAAGATCTTATGCTACAGACATCTTTTTAAAGCTACTATTTCCCCACCTTCCCAAAAGGTGCTTGCAGCTGTGGTTTGGAACCTCCCAAAGTAAAACTGCCTGTATTAGGAATGCTTAGCTTTAAGTATAAAACAGTTGATCATGCTATAACACAGTGTTTGATGCAGGTGGCAGCCTGCAGAATCAGGGTGCCTAGATTTTTATTTAATTCTTCTTTTTCTGTGCCTTCTCCAGTGAAGGAGAGATGCAAAGAGGTTAAAGCAGAACTTGGGTAATACATCCTCCTGTGTGGTGCTATTTTCAGCCCTGCCAGTGCTATAAAACATGACCAGGAGCAGGTTAAATACCTTCTCGTGTTGCTAGAGATTATTCCACTCCATAATGGCCCAAACAGCTTTAGCAATGTTACAGTAGTGATGTATTAAGCGCAAACATATTCAAAGTGATTTGCAAACATTAATCAACTAACTATAATTTGTAGTGCTTAACATGGAATATGACCATAAGATATGCCTCCATTTACTTATCTATAAATTACCTACAGTTACTCCCTGTCTTTTTCAATTATGATGACAGTGTACAGTCCAGTTGATTCATGTTTGTGCAGAGCTTTAAGCTCATCTGATGAAAGATGTTACAGAAGTAAATGGCAGTAAACAGAAATGATATGTTGGCAGGACTGCAGCATTCATTTCATATGGTGGTAATGGTGTAAATTAGGTATTCACTTAGCATTCCTGGGCTCCCTCCGTGTGTGGTACAAGGAAAATGTGTGCATTCCGTGAAAGCAGATTTTATGTTGTGTGGCATAAACACTAGAGATCACTCTATGCGGTGGGACATACGATACATCTGCCTTGTGGGCAAAATAGTATAACCCACACCTCTCTGCCACACTGGGATAAATCCCAGAGTGCACCTCACAGAACAAGCATATCCTGTCATGAAATGTCAAGCAATCAACATCAATAAATAATGAGTTGAAAATGGCAAGGTGGCGTAAAACTGCACAGCCCCACTTGGGAAGCTAGGGAAGCTGATTAAGTGTTATTTCCTGATCTGTAAATCATCAATTCCAAACCTCTTTGTGTGTTGTCTATAAAATATTGGCTGTGGGCCTTTTGTTATAAAAAGGTAACTAATTTTTATAGCAGCCCCATAAATAGTAATTAACATGCCACAAACTGAACAACATCCTGCTGTAAAAAACTGGGAAATGCTGTGCCTATTTTTAAGAGAACTGCATTTGTGGCTGGGCAGGGATTGCCCATGTTCGGGTGGGTAGATGCACATGCACTTCTGTGTTGGAAAGTGTCCTTGTATTCATTCTGCCTTAGAAACAGCCCTGGAGGGACCTAGGAAGCACCAGTGATCTCTGAAGTCCACAGATCTCTATCCTGAGATCAGTCAGTGCCGACTGTATCAGAAATGGCAGCAAGAAACCTTGAAGTAGACAGTTATGTAACACAGCATTTTTCTTTCCAGCCTCTATCACTTAATGTTTAGCTTATGCCCTGAAATATGAGAAGGACATAGATCTCATCTCAAAGCATTTTTTTCCAAGTCCTGTCTAATAAAACTGTGTATGTTCTCATTATCTGTATAAATTCCTAATCCTTTTTTGAACAGCACAGAACTGTTGATGCAATGAATCCCACAGGTTCAGAATACATGCTTAAAAACAAGGATCCCACCCCATCATCTTTAAAGGAATAATCTTTCTTAAATAATTTTATCAATGCCCATTGCTCCCTAAGGACAGGGTAGATGGGCATGCCAAATTTATAGTACCTTTAACATGTGTTCAGTGGACTATGGGAGGGACAGGAGCTGGGAGGGGAGGGAGCAATGTGCATCCTTGCTGGTCCTATGACACAGCTCCAAGGGTGCACAGCTCTGTGTACACAAGAGGTGTTAATGGCCAGCAGCAGCAACAGCCCTACTCCTTTTGCCCCCTGCTGCTTTCCTTTAGTAAATATGCACCTGGTCCTGTAAATGCTGAGAATAGAGATCTTTAGATGCTGTCCCTGGCAAATACATCTTTGTGTCACTGTGACCAGAGCTGTGCACGAGCACCCACCTCAGCTTCTTCTGCCTTCTGTCTTGGCCTGTTTGAAGGAGGAAGGGAGGCAGATGGGCTGCTCAACCATTTCCACTGCTCTTTGATGTGCCTGCAGCTAGTGGCTGAACATGTTGGTGCTACACCACAGGATGATGTGCAAGTACTGCCACTTCTTGCATCTTCAGCCAGCTCTCAAAGGTGAGCCTGCTTTGCCATGACTATCCAGTACTCGCACATCCTGACATCCCAGCATTTTGGCTTCCAGACACTTTCACTGAGTATCAGGCAATGATGCTTTGAGTGTTGGTCTGGATCCCAGCCATCAGCACAAGTCAGGAATATGATTTGTTTCGATATTTGCTTTGGTCAATCAATACTTATGTGTATCTTCCACTGTACTGCTCTTGCTGCTGCTGTTTGGCCTTTCAGAGGTTCCTTGAGCTTTCTGCTGCTCTTAATTAACCTAGGTGTTTAGCCAGTCTGTCAAAGGCTTGGAGCTAATTTAAAGTGAATACAGAATTACCAGCAGGAAAAGTCAGGATTTACTATGTGGGAAGTGCCTACTATCATTCACTCATGAAACCGCTGTGAAAAGGCAGACTGCTTGAATACATCTCAGAAGACATCAAGAAATACAACTTGCAGCTATTTTTTCTCTTGGGGTCACACTTCTTAAGTAACCCATAAAAAAGGTCATGGAAATAATAAACTAGGAAGAAAGAGGAAGCACAGAAAAGAGAAGGACACTCCAGGACTTCAATCTGAATCAAACATATCTATTAGATAATTCAGGTAATGGAAGGGCCTTGTGAATCAGGGGATGTTATAAGGGTATGTTGCCTTACCTGTTATATTTTACTCAATGAAATAAAAGGAGGAGCAAAGAGAGAGAAAAATCATTAAGTGATTTCTTCATTTTGATAACCTATGCCTATGGGGCAATGAAGGCAGCCAAACTCAGTGAGAGACTGTGTAGAAGGGGAGGGTGATCTTGTGTTAAAACTATTTTCACTTACACTCATTCTCTATTTGATTTCACTCACCCATTCTTTCATTGTCCTTCTTTCACACTCACCCACTCACAAGCACCATGACGTGTCAGAGAAGTCTGGCCAGGATTGCTTGTGGTGCCAAAAGGACAAGGGGTTCATCTGGATTGGCCTTGATGCTGCATGCTCTTTGCAGCCTTCATGCACCCTCTGGATAAGGAAGTGTCAGGGTCAGGTAGAGCTATATTACACCATTGTTGCTCCACATCTGTGATGTGGCTTGGTCTTGGTGCAGTCAGTGCTCCACCAAGTGCCTTCCAACTCCTTTGTGTCATTTGTAATCTTTCTTGGGTCTCATGGCTCTTCTCAGTGTTTTCACTTGCTCCACAATAAGCATTCTTTAAATCCTGCTCTGCCATGTCTTTTGGTGCCCATGTACAGGCACAATCTCATTCACACTCCATGCACAGCAGTGTGATATTTCCTCTGTAAATCTTTACATCTACATTAGCAAGTAGTGTGGCACAATAGGAGCAGCTCAACAGACCAAAAAAGTTTGTGCTGAGGCCCCTACATTGACTCTATATGTGTTTCAGGCATTTCACTTTGTACTAGAATTACTGCAGTCAGCTAAACTGAATGTCCCTGCTACTCATGTGGTTCGAAGCTGTCGGAAGGAAAGTTATCCTATGAACCTTTGCTTTTTGGACTGTGGGCCCCTCAGCAGGCCATTCCTGGAAGCACCACGCTGTCTTTTTGGCAGTCTCACACAGATGATGATAGCATGTCATTGTCCCTGCCACCATTACGCACAAGACCTCAGATGGGGAAGCAAGCCTCACTTTTGTTTCTGGTCGTGTTGCTGTTCTTGTCTTTTTTCTGCTCCTGCTCATTTGTGAGCGAGACTAAGGGGCTTACTGCCCAAACTCTCTGGCAAATCTGCTCATCTGCCAAACAAATGTGCACCATAAGGGAGTGGCATATTTAATTCTGCAGCTGGGGCAGCTAATCTGAGAGTGCACTGTGAATGCACTAATGTCTACCCTCCTGAATGTCCTTTTATCTGAAGAGGATGCCAGGGACAATGATTTTCTGGTAGACTTTGCTGACACAATGGCTTTTTCTTGGTTGACTGAAGGTTCTGGTCCCAGGATAAGGGCTCCAATGGATGGGAATAGCATTTTCTTAGAACATGAGCAGACAACAATTGGTGCAACACTCTCAGATGTGGTGAGTGAGCGTGGCAGAACATTGGAAAAAAGAAGTAGTAGAAGACAAATTTTTCTGCAGGAGGAGAGAGCAAGAGAAGGTATTCCATGTAAAGAAAGGAAAGGATACTGAGGGATGAGAAAGATCAGCTAGAGAAGGAAGGAGCAGTCTAGGGGCAAAGACTCAAGGGCTGATGATCGACAACAAACAGGAAGGCACAAACATCACTTGCCCTTTATATAGTGCAAGCATCATGTGAACCCTCAGTTCTTGGAGAGCATTCTGTTGGCACCTGCACATTCAGCATGCACTGGGGGACTGTGTGGTGAGATAGTCCACTTATCAGTTTGGACCTTCGTGTTTCCATTAACAGTTGGTGCATGCCTGGAACAAATCTTCCATCTTGATTTCATCCAAAAGAAGACAAGTTTGAGTGCACAGAACTGCACTGAGGTCTGAACCTATGTGCAGTAAGTGGGCATGATGAGGAGATTCACTTCAAAAGCTTATTACTGCTCCAAACTAAATGCTAACGTAGATATTCTTATTAAAAAGCTGAAGATCAAAAACAGTAATATGTTTTTTAAAAAGGTCAGGTTTTTGTTTGAAAAAGCTCAGAATTATGGGGACCCTCCCCTCAATATACTAACAAGCTCAAGTGCAGTTCATTTTGTGTTATGCTTTGGATTTATGTTGCATCATAATCTATGAAAGAGATCATGATAATTCTTTTAGCCCCCAGATAAGTGCGTTGAAGAGCAAAGGTCATAAGCTGACTTTTCTTACCTTTTGGTGACTTCAGTTTTTAATCCCTTGGATACCTCAGGCAAGACTACGTGTTAGGTAGCAGACAAATATCTTTACTATGACTTCACCGATAAAATAATTGCAGAGTTGCAGACCATGGCTAAAATTCTAGAAGAGCTGTAAGAAGAACCATGACAGAGCTGACTCGTACAGCCTATACACAGCTTTGAACTGAATAGGTCTCTCAGAAGTGCTTGAGGGTGTTGTTTGTAAGTGATTCTTTACAACCAGAAGACCTGTGAAGGAAACTGAGAGCAGACAGTGTGTGCAAGACTCCCAGAAGGAGGTGTTCAATGCAGAAGATGTCACAGGGCAAAAGGAACACCAGTCAACATGACACTGCTAAGCTCAATTTGTTAAGTGGACCAAACCTGCCTGTGCCAGGGAAAACTTTCAGCTCTCGCACACACACACACCCCCACACACCCATACACACACATATGGTTACACTTAACTGAGACCTGCCCCAATTACCATCCCAGTGAGTGAGCACAGTTGAGCCTGCACAGAAATGCGACCAGTCCCAGTGTCTCGCTCTGGGCATTGGTTCAGCACCAGCGCCTACTACTTCCACCTTGAGTCCTCTACTCCCATGCAGTGTTGGACATCCATGTAACAGTGTTTCCCTCTGATCTTTATTATGAGGTGTGGGAAGCGGGGAGGGCAAGGTTAAAGATGGATGTTGGCACAGGCCACCAGTCAAATCAGTCCATAATGATATCATGGACTACCTTTCCAGCAGTTTCAGGTGTTCTCCTGTCACTTGTTCAGCCACAGCCTGAACCAAGGCTCAGTGCACTCAGTTCTTGTTTGCATTGCCCTGACAGCTATGGCTCATTATACTCAGTGACTCAACTCTCAGTCAGGGGAAGGTCATGATGCTTCTGTGACAGGAGAGTACTTGATTTGCAAGTGTTTGCCTTCTTTTCATCCCCTTCCATCCCCTTGTTTTCCCTCTTACGCAAGCATTGTTGTCTTTACTGTTCATTAGGGTCAGTCACAGCATCTTTGGGTGAGATTATGTTATAGACACCTAGACAATGAGCTCCGTGCAGACTTGTTCATCTCCTCCAGGGATGCTGCAGCTGCTCAGGGACTTTGACCTGAAGTACTTAACATGTTCCTGCTGCTGTGGTAACTGGTGTTTGTCGCGCCACAAGGCAACAGCAAAAAGGTATATTTTCATATATACAAAACCTCTTTATACAAGAGGTTACATTTTAGTAGAGGACTTCAGATTTTTCTGTGCTTTTTGTAGGGCCCTAACTGTGGTAACTCAAGCCACTGATCCATAAAGCCATATTTTAAAGCTGGAAACTGTACAGTATCCTCAATTAAAAATATAATGGTAAAGGCATGTAGTGATTCCGCAAAAAATGCTGATGATTAAAAATAATTTCCTGCCCCCTAAAGTGCAGGACCCCTATCAGAACTACTGAATCACTACTGGAATCAATAGGCAGCACAAAAATGCAATAGCAAAATTCTAATATGAAGAAGATCTACTTTGGCCACTAAAACCCAGAGTCCCAAAGCGTTTAGTACCTAACTGCTATTGATTGCAGTGGGAGTCCGGTTCCTGAATACCTATCAGGAACTTAGCCTGATTGACAAGATAATGCCTCTTTGTAACTCTCCAACCCGATTTATCCACTTCTGACAGAGTTCTGTGAGCAGAGCCTGGGTAAGAAATATGAACTTGTTAAACTTTGCTGAAAGGTTTGGAGAAGGGCTGCAATCTCCAACGAGCAAAGTGTGTATCTCCCAGAGCAGGTGTCATGCTGGGGCCATTCATCACAAGCGACGGGGAGGGGGCTGGCAGTGTACAATTGATATGGTTTTGCCATTGAAGAGACAGCTTCCCTTTACAACATATGGAAGACAGATTACACTGTCCCATTCAACTGTGAATTAAGTTCAGATGGGAAGAATATATGGGCGAGAGAGAGACATCGAGGAATCAATATTATCTGACACCCGTTTTCTGTTTTCAGTATGCAGACCTGGGCCTCGCTGCCTCTGGAAGCTTCTTCCTCTGCTTGAATTTCAGTTCTCCCCATATGTGCACACCCCCATGCCCTAACCCCCAGGGTCTTTCATCCTCCATGGCAGGTGGCACAGACTAATGGTAGGGGTTGGCGCTCCCTACCACACTGTCACGCTGTCATGCTATGAAGGTTCGATAGCAACGACTGAGACAGTAATATAATAATAATAAAAAAGATGTTTATTTCCTCACACAAGTTCTTGGATTAGTAACATCCATTAAAATAATGCGATTACTAATTGAGGAAGGATAACACAAAACCATCAGTTACTAATTTAGAAAGGATAACCTGAAACCGTCGATTACTGCGTTATTAATTGGAAGGACTGCTTATCCCTACTTGAAAGCCTTCTTGTTCACTCTCCTAGTGAGAGGGCTCTCAACCTCGAGGAGTTACCTTAACCCAGCGTCCCAGGAAAAGGGGAGGGGGGGGGATACTCACGGTCCAGCCGGAGAGGATGGTCAGGTCACGTTCCCGTCCCTGCTCAAACTCTCCTAGCTCCCAAGTCTCTTTTTATACGGCTGGGGCTCTGGGCAAACACTGCTTTTGCTGACTTTTAGCAAGTTTCGCAATCACAGGACTGTCTGTTTGTCTGCTTGGGAGGACCCTGCTAGCGAGGCAAGACCACAACACCTCCGTATTGCTTCTTCCCTCCCTGGGGGTCCGTGCAGATTCCAGGTGGCAGACCTCTTCAGTCTTGTTAATGCTGCCATTCCGCAGCCTTGCGCATATCAATCCTTGCGCATATCGGTTGGTAGACGACTTTAGTCCTGTTAAGTCCTCTGTTCAGCAGCTTTGTGCACGTCAGCTCTTGTGCTATCAGTTCTTCTGCGTATCAATTGACAAACTTCAGTCCTGTTAACTCTTCACTCGCCCGTCAGTCCACCCCGTGACCAGAGTCACAGCCGTACACCCCCGCCTTTTTTGCCCCTCAAGGACAATCATGGGTTTGATCTTGTTGTTGCAAAGGCAAGTAGCCTGTGTTTAAAGCATTTACCTTAGATTGTGCGTAATATTAAAGCTTTCAAGCAGACAAAAGCAATACATATAATGATTATCATGAGTACAATTATTATGACAGTTTGTAAGCCCGACGCGAGCCAAGCTGATACAGACAGTCCGAAATTTTGGAACAATTTTTGCAGCCAATTAAACCCATTATCATTATGCTGTTTAATGTCCAAAGCTAGGTGTTTAAGGTTTGTGATCTCCCCTTCAATCAGGGTCGAATGGTCACTCAGGTTGAAGCAGCACATGCCTTTGAATTCTTCGCATCCATGGTTGTGTTGTAAAAGAAGATAGTCAACTGCCGCTCTGTTTTCTAATACACCGGCACGCAAGGCTTGCACATCTCTAAGCATTGCTGATAAGGCAGCAGAAGTGGTGTTGATAGTTTTAGCTAAAGAACATGCAATCTTTTTTATAGCTTGATAGTTCATAGCAACTCCCACCCCAGGTGTAAGGAATGCTGCAGCTGAGATTTGTGATGCTGAGAATAAGATTACTTCTGAATTACATTCAGGGTTGAGGGATGAGGCCTCCCTCCTCTTTCGTGTTTGATTCCCAGCTATTTCCTCAATCTCTTGTTTGCTTGGCATATAGATGCTCAAGCGACCTATGGTACAGGGGCCACCAGTAGCATTGGCTGGAATGTAGGAGTAAGCTTTTACCCCGCATAGCCAAAACATTCCTGTAGGGAGCACAATATGTGCATAGTTAAAGGTTACATTGGTTGTTTGATTACATTTAAGAGGAGGCCCATCTTCCGTAAAATTGTGGCACGGTCGGGTTTTGCTGGTACAATTTACCATCATAGCACACTCAACTGCAGGAAACATTCCTTTCACCTTAATTTCTATCATTGCTTTGTTATACTGTGTTGTGGCGGAACCCCATCGAGACATCTGATTAAACGTATTAGTTACTTTGAAATTTGCTAGTATTGCCTTGTTTTGCACTGTCTCTAGGGGTATAGGGAACCCAATATTGCATGTGGTGTAAATTTGGGCCGCCGAAGTTCCTCCTTCTAGACAAAAGTGAGTGGTATTTAGTATTTCCCTAGCTAACTTTTCCCAAATATTGACATTGCTGCCCCATGGGTTTGAGATCAATGTTGTCACCAGGGCCGTCTGGAGTAGGAACACAAGTCTCCACATGGTATCCTGTAAGAGAACACATTTAGGTTTTCCTCGAGGCAGGGTGCCTCGGAATAAGTGGTTAATAATCAGGAATTATCCACTGAGAACTGATTCGATGGGTTTTTTCTGTGGCATCAAGTGCTTCCCATGCAAGGGGTCCTCGGGGTTTAGACAATGTTAACGGGACTACTCCAATTTGTGGTAGTTTTACCATCACAGGCTGTCCTGGTTTACCATGTGCAGGATCAATGTCAGGATTATCCTTAACGATGCCCGTATCGATAGGGCAAAAGGCCTGGGTTCTGGGACTACCAAATGTTCCCCATCGATTATTAAGTAGATGCACAGCATGGTTAATGCGTAGGTCCCAACTCGCTTTTTCTACTTGAGCATATCTTTTAAGTAAGCCATTGGCCCTTTCCACCATCCCGTTTGCTTGGGGATAGTAGGGGGTGTGGAATGTCCAACTAATCCCTTCTTGTGTCGCCCAGTCCTGGACTACGTGGGCTGTAAAGTGAGTCCCATTATCGCTTTGTATTTCCTTTGGTACCGGTAATACACTGAACCATTCTTGTAATACCTTAATGGTAGTTTCTCCATTCGCAGTTCTGACAGCTGTCGCTCGGAGGAGACGGGAGACCACCTCGACTCCCACTAATATATATTTTCTCCCACTTGATGGTTTAAGAGGCCCTATATAATCAATCTGCCAGGTTTGCCATAATTGTTTTCTATTACTGATATGTAGTGGGGCTTGCTGTTCTGGATGATCCCTTTTTAATCTTAGTTGGCACTGAGGACAGGCAGTTATGATTCGTCGTGCAGTTGTTATATCTATGGGCCATCCTCGAGCTATACTTTCTTTTACTAAATCCTTTTCCCCTGAATGTCCTTGCTGTATATGTAGCCATTCTCCTATTCTGTCCCACTCTACTTCGCTTACTGTTACTCCTCTTACCCTCGACAACTTGTCAACTATCCCGTTCCATTTAGCTGCCAGACTTCCGTCTGAGCTGTGGGCTTTCACCCACCCTATTGCAATAGACTATTTCCTTCCTTCTTCCAACAACTCTTCCCAGTCTGCTTGCTGCCATACTGGGCACCTATTTATTTGCCATTTATTACATTCCCAGAATCCTATCCAGTCTGTGGCCCCCTTGAATACTGCATATGAATCGGTATACACTGTTGTTGCTCCATTTCTTATGGCAAGTCGGACAGCCTTGAGTTCTCCTACTTGGGCGCTGCCATTGCCTTCTTCTATTATCGTACGGCCTGTGCTTATTTCTAAGGCAACTGCTTTGTATTGCCACCCCGTGGCTATCCTATGTGAAGAGGCATCGGTGAACCATACCCCATTTAGGTCAGACTTTTCAGTGAGTGGTTCAGCTACTGCAATGGGAGATCTTGGGTAGCTTGGTACTGTTTCTGGTACAAGGCTAGTTAGGGGTAATTGGTATTTGGTTATCTTTACTGGTCCCTCCTCTATTTCCAGGCTATCTTGGATTCCTGATAGATATGCATACCATTTACGAACTGTTTGTCTCTGGGCTATACCTTCAGGGGGTGGTGTTCCTCGTTTCACAGCATCTAAAATGTGGAAGGGCCCTCTTAAGATTACTTTCTGTTGGGTCGCTATTTTTTCGGTGGCCTTCACAGCCCTTACCATGGCTAAGATTCCTTTTTCCCATTCACTATATCTTTGTTCTGCCTCCTTGAAAGCAGTGGATTCAAATAAAATTGGCCGTTTAGGTTCACTTGTTGGTGATTGGAAGATGGCACAATAAGTTGCATGTGTGCTAAACCCCCACTCTACATCAAGAGGGTTCCTGGGATGCATGGGACCTAGTCTTTGATACTGATTCATTGCTTGCATTATTTGCATTAATGCTTGTTCATGGGTGTTGTCCCATTCCCATTTGCTATTCTTTCGCATAAGGTTATAAAGAGGTCTGGCGATTATCGAGAATCCTGGGACATGCTTTCTCCAATATCCCAACGTACCCATAATTTGTTGCAACTCCTTTTTACAAGTTGGGTTTTTGGATTTTTCTAAAGTCTCGAGCACCCTTTCAGGGATTGCTTCTGCTCCTGCTATCCATTTGGCGCCTAGGAAGGTCACTGTTTGGGCAGGTCCTTGACATTTCTCTTGTGGTATCTTTAGCCCTATCTCAGTCAGTTTTTCCCAAATTAAGTGGGCTTCTTGTCGCACTGCCTCCTTTTCAGGTCCCCCTATTAGTATATCATCTATATATTGATAGACTTTTACTCCAGGGGTTGTACCAAGCGAATCTAAGACTTTTGCTAATGCATTATGAGCGATGGTGGGGGAGTGTTTGTATCCCTGGGGCAGCCGAGTGAAGGTATATTGAATGCCTTCCCAGGTGAAAGCAAATTTGTCTTTATCTTCTTTTATTAGCGGGACCATGAAGAACATATCTTTTACATCTAGTGTGGCCATCCAGGGGTGGGCTGCAGTCCTAAGCTGACTCACCAGTTCCGCTATATTGGGGACCGCAGCCACAGCCGTGAGGGGAGCGGTATTAGCATTCAATCGGCGATAATCTACTGTTAATCGCCATTCTCCATTTGGTTTTTCGACAGGCCACACCGGAGAGTTATAGGGGGAGTGGGTGCGTTCTATAATCCCTTGCTCTTCTAGGTCTCTAATGACTTTGCTTATCCCGGATCGTGCAGCAGATGCTAAAGGGTACTGTTTAACATTAGTTATCTTACTAGGCGGCAGCACGGGGGAGGTTTGCAAAAGCTTGATGTTAGCTGTTCCAAAGCTCCACCGGGTACCGTTTGGGAGTATCCAGTTTCTTCCTCGTAAAACATCAAACCCTAAAATGTTGTCATTTCCCTTTGGGTTTATTACTACCTCAAATTTGGTAAGACGTTTGTCTCCCGGGAGCCAGGCACAAAGTTTTGCCAAAGGACAAGATTCAGCAATTCCTGTAACTCCCTTTATAAAAACTGATCGTCTAGATGGTTTGATATTTAACCTATTGGCTGTCTGTTTGTCCAAAACACTTATCTGTGCACCAGTATCAATTAAAAAAGAAACTTTGTGTTTTCTAGGTCCTACCGGAATCACAATCCGGGGTTCTAAACTTTCAGGCCGCTGCGCTATTGATAGTACTCGGGTCGGTTGGCCTGATTTTCGACCAGCGCTACCTAGTTTTTTAGATCATGCAACTCTTCTCGTAACTCTGAGAAAGGGTTACTAGGCTTAGATTCTTGTTTACTATCTTGTGAGCCAGGTGGGGCGGATGGCAGAGTCACCCTTTTCACTTGTTCCAGTTTGCTCACTATCTGTTCTATGTCTTCTGTTTTCTGATTATGCAGCATGGATCGTGGAACACCTAATGCCAGGGCATGTCGCCACAGTCTATTTCGTTTCTCCCTGTCTTCTTGTTTAGTTCCCATTTCCTTGTTGTGCCACCTGGGGGGGGAATGTCCTCTCCTCGGGGCATATGAGGCAGTAGCCTGTCTAATGCGCTTTTCCCGTGGTTTGGTATCCATCCCCATCTCTTGCGCAGTTCGATGCACTTCTAACAAGGTATCCGCCCATGTCGGTATTGGCATGGGGGGGGCATTGAGGTTATTATGATTGTGTGCCTCTGCAGCTACAATGCGATCTCGTATTGCTTGTAGCTTCAGCTTTAACACTGTAGGCAATCCCCGTATTAAAGGCGTTAGGCTGTTTGGGCTTACTGGGGCTTGCATGGGGACGTCATAGGCTCCCCTTTCATATATCTGCTGTACGCAAGCTGCCTTTTGTATGGCTTCTGTAAGCTCACTGTGGGTATTTATACCTATTCTCAAAGGTTCTCCTCTGTTCCTCGGGTCCTGTCCCCCTGCCCAGTAGGCTACTCGGGAGGTGAGGGAGCGATTCCCAACTCTACCCGTCAGGAAAACTCCTGGTCCCCAATATCCTGATGCCTCCTCTTCACTTAGTATTATGCGATCACCTCCTGTTAAGGATACCCGCCACAAATACTCAGTTTCTGTTTCTGTAGGTTGCCTGCAGTATTTCTCTTGCAGTTTTCCCATCTCGTCTCCTGAGTAAGGGGTAGTTCTAACTGTGGTTCTAGCATTACCCCCATGGGGTCCTGTTGCGGTTTCGGTTTTTACAACTGGCCGCACATCCAGAGGTGAGGGTTCTGGAGGGTACAAATCACCATCGTCCTCTGAACTACTGCTGTTTCCCCATATATCTCCGTCCCAATCGTCCGGGTCCTCCACCAACATTTTTCTAATCTGAGCTGCTGTGGGGGGCTTCCTTGCTGTTGAAAGGACGAGTTCTAACTTGTTTTGTAATTTCTGATTTCGCTCTTTCTCTAATTTCAATTTTCTTTCAAGATCTACACACTCCTGCACCTTTTCTTGTAACTGTTCCTTAGTTTTTTGATGGGTCCGATTGGCTTGTTGGGCTGCCAGTAAACAGGCCCCTAAGATGGCACATATACCACCTTTTCCTTTCCCATCTCTTTGGTTACCTCTGACTTCCTCTATCCTACACACAACAGAGGCTTCATTTTCCCAATTATCATTTGCCCAGTCAATCCCAGGGCTTGAGGGTCCGCTTCCGTGCCTTCTCAATAACTCACGCAGCGACATAGTTCAAAAATATTTCTATCCGGTTACCCCAGCTTATGTATCCACTAAGTCTGTGTCCTATCCTATCCTTATCCTATCCTGCCGACTACGCCAAAAACTGTCACGCTGTCATGCTATGAAGGTTCGATAGCAACGACTGAGACAGTAATATAATAATAATAAAAAAGATGTTTATTTCCTCACACAAGTTCTTGGATTAGTAACATCCATTAAAATAATGCGATTACTAATTGAGGAAGGATAACACAAAACCATCAGTTACTAATTTAGAAAGGATAACCTGAAACCGTCGATTACTGCGTTATTAATTGGAAGGACTGCTTATCCCTACTTGAAAGCCTTCTTGTTCACTCTCCTAGTGAGAGGGCTCTCAACCTCGAGGAGTTACCTTAACCCAGCGTCCCAGGAAAAGGGGAGGGGGGGGGATACTCACGGTCCAGCCGGAGAGGATGGTCAGGTCACGTTCCCGTCCCTGCTCAAACTCTCCTAGCTCCCAAGTCTCTTTTTATACGGCTGGGGCTCTGGGCAAACACTGCTTTTGCTGACTTTTAGCAAGTTTCGCAATCACAGGACTGTCTGTTTGTCTGCTTGGGAGGACCCTGCTAGCGAGGCAAGACCACAACACCTCCGTATTGCTTCTTCCCTCCCTGGGGGTCCGTGCAGATTCCAGGTGGCAGACCTCTTCAGTCTTGTTAATGCTGCCATTCCGCAGCCTTGCGCATATCAATCCTTGCGCATATCGGTTGGTAGACGACTTTAGTCCTGTTAAGTCCTCTGTTCAGCAGCTTTGTGCACGTCAGCTCTTGTGCTATCAGTTCTTCTGCGTATCAATTGACAAACTTCAGTCCTGTTAACTCTTCACTCGCCCGTCACACACTCTCACCTGCACATTTCTATCCTTCCCTAGCAGATCTGTCAAATTTTTGATGTGAAAAGTCTGGACGGCAGTGTTGCCAGGATGTTATAGGAAAAGGGCTGGGTACATGACAGCAAGGATGGTGATAAAATGCTTCTCCAAACAGTATCTTCTCCCACTACAGATCTAGTTCTTCATCTGTAATTTCCCCTTTTGATGACTCACATAAACCAGCAGGAATCAAGCTTAACAAAGGATGGAGAGTTTGGTTTCACAGGAAATACAAGTGCTGTAATCAAGGCAGCTAAAGCAATAAGAAAAATTTCAGTGAAAATATGGATTCACCCTTGGAGAAGCAATGCAACTCACAAAGCAATGTTACAAGAGGAAAATTACAATGAGAAAGCAAAGAAAGAAATAGAAAAAAACAAAGCAAACCACATCAATGAGTTCCTTAAAGAGAAGAGAAAAACTATAATAAATGCCTCTTAAGAATGATGACTTTTTTGGGGAAAATATCATGTGGTTTTTCAAAAGAGAAAATGTTGGACTGTATGAAAGAAGAAAAGATACAGCGAAGGTATCTGTCAGAGCAAAATAACTATGGAGACAGACCAAGGAAATATATGTTTCTTGGAATTTCTGTTCAAAGAAATGATGTCAACATGCAGTGTTACCTGCCTGCCTTCTGTAGTGTAGTGCCTGTGTGGAACTGGACTGTCTCTGGTCCCGTCTCTTGCTGTTCCTCCACTGGACTCCCAGGTTGGACCTGATTCATCACCTTGGCTTGTTTGGGGCCATCAACAAAAACTGTTCCCCCTGGGCTGCCCACTCTGTTGAGATGCCGTGGGACTGCACTCGTGTGGGTGAGGGCACTGACCCTGCCTGTGTTGTGGGCACCTTTGGCTCCCAGCTTGTCCTCCCCTATGGAGCAGCTCTGCTCTTGCTACTTCTTGACATTATCACTACTTTGCGTAGTTTGCAGGGGCAAATGCATGTCTTGTCCCTTGCCACTACATAGTAAATGTTGGAAATGTCCAGGGAGAGAATTGGAACATTTACTGCAGAGAGAAACATGTTATTAAAGAGGATGACCCCATAAAATTGCTGACAGGCCTATTGATATTGCTGAAGGGCTAATCTCTACCTTCTTGCTGAGCATTCCCTGGAGAAAGGTTATTTGAGAAAGAAGTTGCACTGGCTTTAATTTTGTTCTTCAAGGAATGGTTTTATCCCTGGGAAAGGAGGGATTTTAATTCTTTGAAACTCAGTCTGACAGACCTTCCTGAGGGGTAATAAACACTGATGAATCTAGGAAGAGATGCCAAGGCCATTTATTTTTAGATTAACTAAAAATGACAAAATCAGGGAAGGAAAGTGCATGAAAGAGAGCATCTTGCATTTTAGGGACTAACAGACATTGGGAAATGTGGGAACATACTGAGGAGCAAGAAGAGCAGGGTCTTTTACCTCTGAGTGGCCACAGCTTTATAGCAAAACAAGGCTGTGTAATAGGCTGTGTAACTTCTTGTGATAGGTTTCTTGTGTTTGATTTTTTTTATCCTGTAAGTTGAGCAAATACAGCCATAAACAATTGCACTAGGTTAGCCTCCTAGCATGAGCATATTACAGGAATGCTAGTGCTGACTTTTCTTGCAGATGAGAAATAGAGGCTGGAGATGGGAGATTTACAGCGTCTGTGAGAGTCACGATGGATTAAAAATGAGGCGTTTGATGGAGTGAGACTCATGGTGTGGGATTAGTCTGTACGTCACATATCCCCAGCTGAAATGGAGAACTTTTGGGAGGAGTGGAAGGACCTCTTACCAAAACTTAGGTGGTGGGCCACTGGTTAGTGGCCAAAATTAAGGGACTGGAACTTCTCTTTAGTGGCATGGTTTTTAGTGGGGAGAAGGTTGTGGGAGACTAAGTGAGAATGGAGGAAGTTGCTCTGGCTGCAATTCAAGGTGAGAAAGTTTTGTGATATAGTGAAAGAAGAAATGAAGGATCATTTGTTTCTCCAAAATGTTCAGATCGCTCTAACAGCAAAGGACAAGAGGCCTGGGGAGAAGCAAAAGAGTCTGCGGAAGAGGGAAGATGAGAACAGAGCTTTGATAATGCTCACTTTTTCTCATTCTTTCCCACAGCTTCATTAATCTCCCATCGCAAATTTTTTGATACTTACAGGGAAAAAACAGTGGTCACTGAATAACTGTGGAGATTAGGAATGAGCTCGCTTTCTCCAAATGCTTTAGCAAAGCTACTGCATGTAGTTACAAATCAATGATCTTGTATATTGAGCATTATCTTTTTTTAGGAGCATCTTCACCTGTAGGTGGGGCAACATATGTGAAGCAATACAGCTTTGCTAAAGTTCTCACTATCATATCTTTCTCTCTTTTTTTTAAAATTGTTTTTCACCCAGAGCACTTCTTCATAAGCAGTACAATGTGATCCCACAAGTCAGTATCGAACTGCTTTTTCAACACCTTTACATTTGTAGCAATCATATCTCATGAGCATTTGTAGTGATGCTTAAAGCTTTTGATATATCAATATCAATTCAGACATTAACTTCACTTCTGCTCTATATATACATCTCAGCCTTCAGCTGGCCCTGAAAGTTAGGCAGCTTCATTAGCGTATCTTCATTTCAGCATCTGATAGATATATGGATATAGCTATAATACCTTCTCTTTACTCTGTCTGTATGTGTGTGTGTGTGTGTGTGTGTGTGTGTGTGTGTAGCTATATTACAAACCTTATATCAATGAGCTCATTGAAATGAATGGAAAATCAGTCACATTTATCTGAATCATCTGCTAGTTGAATTTTAAGGTCATCATCCAACTTAATTCTTTAATGTTATGCCTGCTATGTAGCATGCATTTTATATATTCAGTCATTTCAGTTTTGTTATCATAAACTTAAAGTAATGGCTTGGCATAAGAGATGCTTGCTCCTCCTGTGAAATCACCATCAGATAGCAGTTTTTGATGTTGTGCTATACAGCCTGCCATTTGCGACCTTGCCAGTACAATATTATTTGCTGTCACTGAAAGCTTCTGCAGTGAAATGCAGTGCCTAGGAATGCTTATCATTTCAAATAGGAAGGATTTTTTTTTTCTCTTTCATTTGAAAGCAAGTTTTTATGATGCCTTTCAAAATGGCATTGAACACTGGATATTCTAGAAAAATCTACTTTCAGAGTCCAGAAGATGTAATGGTTTCTAATTTTGTTTCATCACACTATCCTTGGCTGTTCCCTTGTGCCTGTAAGTCTCAGTCTACTGTTTTATTGCCCTTTTAACATTTAGCTCCAGAGCTGCAATGTAAATATATCAGTGACTGCTTGTGGACAGAGAAAGGCTTTGGTGTGTTTACACAACATGCTAGATCACATAATAAAAACTAAACATTCTGTATATACATCACTAACAGTTTTACTCTTCCAGCCTTTAAGTAACATAACTCTATGTTTCAAGTAATTGTGCAGCCTGCTTTTGAGGCTCAGGGCCCATTAAACACAGAGTGGGCATTACGGAGAGTGAGAAACCCATGTTTGCACTAGTGTGGGTGATGAGCATTTTTTTATTTCGATTGACAGAGCCTGTATGTGATGAAACCGTGCATTGTTGTATTACAAAAGTAATAAACTGTGATAAAAAATGCACTGTAATTAATCATTGCTGTTGCGATGCCAAATGTCTGCTGGTGCCAGTGTTCTGCCATCACTGTTTTAATCCTTTCCCTGATTCGTTGTCCTTCCTCTCCACTCCATTGTCATCTAGAAGTCTGTTTTCTTCTCCTCCCCAACTTAGTCTTCTTTCCTTCCTATAGGCTGTGCATCCCCAGCCTCCTAGTTATCCCTTTCTAGTAGTATAGTAGTAGTATGGTCTCTGCCGCAGAGCAGCACCCCTTTGTCCTGTCCTCCAGCTGCTTCGTCATCTTTTCAGGTCCATCAGTGGGCGCTCACTCTGCTCTTTTCCCTCCTCCAGTCGGTGGCCCCAACTACTTTGCTCCCCATGGCACCCCAAGTGTTTTGCACCTTTCCCCTCCCACAATCTGCTGTAGAGGAAGAAAAAGGGAGCTCTGTTGCTGGACAGAGTGTGGGGGAAAGACCAAATTCTTAGTCCTGCCCTTTCTGTGAGCTGCCTGGAGAGAAGGGAAGATGGCTGCAGGGAATGTGTCTTTTTGCATACCAGAGCAGCTGTTTCAGCTTGAGGCAGTAGCTGACCCTTTCGTTTGTGAGTCTATCCGCTGTGAGTGTAGCTTGTGCAGGCCATCTAGCTTTCAACCACTTTACTTGGCTGCTTTTAGCCAAGACAGTTTGCGAAGGCAATGTGTAAGTCATCAAAACCCTAGCCTGGGTTTTGCACCTCCTATTAAGTAGTACATGTTGCTGCAGTTAGACTGCCACTTGCATCTGTCATAGGTAGCCTTAAGCCAGCTTGGATGTGCCCTGAGCACATGGCAATTGCTGAGATATCCTGTTAAGGGGACAAAAAGGTGGAAGAGAGCTCTAAGTACTGCTGCTTGAAACTGGGAGCCTCAAACTGATCGCCAGCAGTCCTCGGGATCTCCCAGACATGTCTGTGTACATGTCTGTGTGTGAATCCATGTATGGGGTAGCAACAGAGCCAAAAGTGTGTGTAGAAGACCTGAAGGTGAAGAGGCAAGAAGGGGCAGTAGCCAGAAAATGTTTTTTCCCCCTATGGGGCAGAGGTTCATATATGATGCATAGGGTTTCTGGGCTTTCCTGGGTTCCTTGAGTTTGATATATCCCAGGAGAGCCCAAGACTCTGTTAATTTTTTTCTACCTTGAGAAACATAAGGTGTTGTGTCTCCTACACCTGTTCGTATGCGGCAATGCAGTGATGCACTGCTCCACTAAGTAAGTCATGGAGACTTGTGATCATGAATGAAAAGGTTAATTATGGTGACATTTAAGTTGTTATCTCAGGGCATTGGAGGGATTATGTGCACCCAAACTGGAACCAAAATAGCAACTTAAGTTTAAATCTAAACCTGCTAGTGAATCTCGGTGTGGCAGTGCTGTGCTTTTACATTCAGTGTGGCCTTTTCCTGTTAAATATGGGGACTGTCTCCATCAAATTTGCATAGAGTACCATACTGATCTATATACTGATCTAGGGGTTTGTCTGTCCCCAGTTCTGGAAGTGATTTAACTATACCAGGTTAGTATGTGGACGAACCCCCAAAATATTCATATACATACTTGCACTGTAGAACTACAGGTATGATTTATAGGGCTGGTCTTTTTTTAGTTCCAGTCTATATATAGATCAGCCCTGAATTAACACCATGCTGAGATGAATGGTGCAGTTCATATATCTTAGAGCTATTGTTCCAGTTGGCCTGCAGATAAAGTAACATCTGTTTATCACAGAGCTTGAAAAAATGTATATGAAAAAAGGGGTCTGCTCTGTAATAACGCATGAATACTGTCTATTAGCTTGCCTTTGGGGATGTTTGCTGTGAATATACTCATCTATATAAATAGACTATAAGAAAAAGCAAGCAGGAAAGAGAATGGCTGAAATTGAAGAGCAGTATAAAAAAAACCAAAGGGCTGTCAAAAGGCAATGGCAGAATGATAAACTTTGAACAGCCTTGTTTCCAGGTAATAGCCAAAACTGGTACTATGCAGAAAGAACAAAGAGACAGGGAGTGCAAGTAGGCAAAGAAACCCTATCAGTGAAGTGGAATCATGTTAAAAAGTCAGAAAAGTTAGATTTCCTTCGGAGTGTTTGAGAGGTTACCAGAATAAGATGGTAGAATATAAAGCTGTGAGACTGTTGCTTTAAAATCTTCCTCCTTTAGATGTTTTATTTGTTAAAGCAAATTGCTTAAAATAAAGTAGGTTTTAAGATGGCTGTGGGCTCACTACGTTTGAAGAACAGACTTCTAAAGGTAATGATAGCTAGGAATGATAGATGAGGGCCTGGTCTAGAAATGGGAGAATTTTGATTTTTCATACTTGGATGAAGGCCTGAGAGCTGAAGGACACAAAAAGAGACAGACCCTGTGGCTGGGACAGTGGAAACTGTATGTTTTTTGACAAACAGATCAAGCGGTGATTCTCAGTTTTTTAAAGAAAGTTAAGGCTGGTTCTAGCAAACAAAATGGCACCTTTTTCAAGCACCTGTGTCCACTCCATGTGATCACCTACTTGCCTGATTCTTCTGCCTTCTGATAACTAGGTGTTTTTTTCTGTGATTTGCACCCTGCAGTACTTTCCAGCTCTAACCCATAGAATGTGGGCTGGGAGATCGTTCATCATATGAAAATTGCTTTATGAAAAGAGCCCCTGATGCTCAACGAGGAGTGTTTCAAGCAAGACCAGGGACTTGAGAAAAGAGCTGCTTACGAAAATTGCATTTGCATTAAGCCTGTACAGCAAATAGCCACATACTTAGGACGAAGGAATAAACTACGTTTTTGATGGTGATTAACTCTGTAAGAATAATTTCTGGTGTTACTTGGACTTACTCTGATTGGTCCTTCCAAGTATTTAGAGATACTGTGAAATTTCCCTCGCAATTCTGTTTTCTCAGGCCAGGGAGAAGGGAACTGCACTCTATTAAAGAATCTTTTTTTTTTCTTTTACAAGGTTGTTTGTTATCTCAGAATGTAGGCCTGCACCGGAGCGTGTAATTACAACACCATGTCCTGGGTTAGAGAGAACTCAGACACTAAATTGTCCATGTCATCACCTGAATTTGACCATGAAATATAGCACAGAGGGACTGAGAATGCAGCCTGTAAAGAGGTGAGGGCTGAATGGGCATTTTGGTGTGCTGGGCAAATCCAATCTGCTCAATCCATTGCTGCAGTCCCACCGTGGCCATTTAATATTATTACCTGTTCCTTGCCCTTGAAATTGTGCTTCCACTTCTCTTTCCATGAGGTGTGTCTGAGTGGAGAAGGCCAGGGTTAGAGAAGAGCATAATGAAATATGACTTATTTTACATGAGTAATCAGAGTCCTATTAAGTTGCAAAGGAGTTGATTTTTTAAAGAATGTCTTTTTTTTTGTTCGTTTTTCCTATGTGCAGCTGCTAGAAAATAGAGACTGGTCCTACTGATCAGGATGTTTGGAAATCCCCCCAAAATACACTTTTACTCCTTTTTGTTGAAAGTCTTAATTTTGTTCATTTGAGCATATTACTATTATTGCAGGTTTTGAGGTTAAGGCTTTTTCTGTGCCTCCACTAGAGGCACAGAGTAGAAAAACTGTCATGTCACCTGTCTCCAAGCACAGGAAACAGTTCTTGCAGAGGCCTTCTCTGATCTCCAAATAGAAGGGCCTGGGCGAGGCAGCTGTGTCAACTTGGTGAGTGGTATGTGTACAGGGAGAGAAGACAGCTGTACCCCGTATTTCTCTTCTCTGCCTACAGGTACAGGAAGTGCTTGCAGAAGGGCAGGTGTAAGAAATACAAGACTTGCAGGAAGGGGTCTGAGCTTCTTTGGGTTTAGAGACCAAAAGATACCTCGAGTGACAAAACTGATGGACCAAAAAAGAAGAACAGGACAGTAATAGAAGGTGGTACTTGCAAAATATAAAGACCTGTGTTACCTCTATTTCTCACTTAGTAGTTATTCTCTAGAACTTTGCGAAAAAGTGTTTTGGTGTGTGCATATGTGTTTGTATGCATGTGCAATAAAATACTGTGAGTTTTACCAAAATTTTTGTAAATTCCTCTCTTCAAAAGAAAATATTCAACAGATTTCAGACGGTTGTATTTCTGACATGCAACGCCTTCTACAACAGGATTCCCACACACAGTGCCCGGGCTCCTCGTCCCCTCTGGATTCCCCACAGTATTCACCATGCGTACTTTATGTTGCTATTGATAAGCAA
Source organism: Apteryx mantelli (assembly GCF_036417845.1). Classification (NCBI taxonomy): domain Eukaryota; kingdom Metazoa; phylum Chordata; class Aves; order Apterygiformes; family Apterygidae; genus Apteryx; species Apteryx mantelli. Next base: position 133,706,156 of record NC_089978.1, read on the forward strand.
ATTATTTTTTCACCTTTGAAAATACTTTATCACATTGTTATATTTATTTCCTTTATATACTCTTATGATTAACTGTAGCCTTTGTAATTAAAAAAAAAAATCCAAATGACATGTTCAGTTGATCATTGATACCAGTGTTGATGTTTTAATCCATGACAACACTCTCTGAAGTGACCATTTAGGTTGCATGATTAAACATTAAGGAGTCAGGAAGTGCTAGTGTGGAGGTTGAATATTTGCCTTTTTGTTTGACTCTTAATAAAGTTCAGTAGCTTACTTGTACGCTTACTCTGTATGAATTAGAAATGGAATGTGCAGCATCACTAAAGGGAGTGAGTAGCGTCTGTAAACCTTTGTAAGGGTATTACTGAGGTTCAGGATGGCTTTGCAGCCACTTAAAAATAACGGCTTGCTTGGATACATGATAGTCCAGTGCGGTTCTGCATTCTGAATGCATCAGATCTGCTGCACTTTGATTTTTTTATGTGCAACCAGTGCTGCCATCTCAAGTTAGAAACAAATCTGGTGGACTAAGCTGTCTTGCTGCAATAATGCTGGCCAGGCTGGTAAGACACTGGCCTGGTGGTAATATTAACATCTGTGGTACTTCTATTTGAGGAAGAAAGTTAGATGAAAAGGCAGTTGGGATTTGTCTTTTGCAATCCATGTTTTGAATGTATACAACATTGTAAAGACACGCGTGTTTAAGTAGCCAAATTTTTGCAGATACTTTTGCTGTTAAGATCTGACTATGGTTTGTTGTTATCTATGATGTAAAAATTTGTGGTTTTCCTGGCATTCATGAGCATAATTTTCACTGAAGTACTACAGCAAGAAAACAGAGTGGTAAAAAGGTTGTCTTGATATGCTCACACCTCAGAGGAGTGCTGCAAGAGGAAAGTCACACTTATTAGGACCCACCTTCCCTACGTAAAATAAATGGAGTGCTCCATATGTGTTATGATACAGTCTAGAAGTATGGTTAAGGTTTGAAACATTAGTTTTTAGTATGACATTCTTTACTTTTCTTAGCACTGAAGTAAGTAAATGATGTCTATTTCTCCAGCTCTTCTTTGGCTCCCTTCAAAAACTGAACAAGGCAACCTGCAAGAGGCTCTCAAGTCTTCAGAAGGAGTTGCTATACCTAGGGATAAATTCTACATCCTTATTAGATTCTGTACAATTTTACACTTTCTTTCCTTCAAACCCTTGGATGGAGCCATCAGTTTTCAGTGATTTACTGCACTTGAGTTTCTCAGATTGCTCCATAACTTCCCCCTTGGAGATCACACTCATTTCCTATAAAAGGACCCTTGCAACAAGAATTTCTCCATTGTCTTCCATGAAAAAAACATGCAGAGAACTCATTTAAGTTCTTTGCTGCTCCTCTGTTTCCTGGAAATTGCTCTTACACCATCCTCTTTCCCTTAATGTCTTACAGGAGCCAGCTGCACATACAGCCTTCTTGTTTCTAATGCAACCAGCATATTTGGTATTGTTTAGCTTAGTATCTATGGGTATCTGTTCTTCCTATCAGTCTTCCCCCTTCTTATTTCCTATTTTTTTCCAACTTTTGGCACAACTTGTGCTACATTAAGGCAAAAGTGTTTTTAAGTAAGTTTTAAAGTCCTTGTATCACAGGCATTTTTTTGCAAAGCTTAGTTCATGTATTCCTCTAGTAACCTGTGCTTCTCCTGTGACTCATACTCCAACTAGCACCTAGGGAAGCATGCTGTAAATACTCCAAAATGTAGGTCCCACTAACAAAAGTAAGTCTGGCAATATCTACATCAATGGAAGTTAGGTGTCTAAGTGACTGTATGTATCAGATACCTGTGAGACCGAGTCCCACTCACTTGCAGTGGGACTTAGGTCAGATTTTTCAGAGGCAAACAGGTACCTAACAGCATTTAAAAAGGTTAGGTGCCTAGCGCCTCTTGAGTTCAGGGGAATTTAGGTGCTTAATCTGACAGACTATGGTTGAAATTCTCAAGAAGTGCCCTTCTGTACCTGCAGGCACCTCAGGACCTCAGAAAGCTTAAAATATGCCTGAAGTTGCTAAGAGTGAGGCACTTTTGAAAATGCCAGGGAAGGCTTCCATTTTGCCTCAGTCTGCCTCATCCTGGTTTCTCTCATAATTCTGAAGACCACCCTTTTAAAGTTTAGTATTGCTCCTCCCTGATTCAACTGGGAAATACCAGGATCACTCTGGGGCTTTTCCAGGACCAAGTTTCCCACTCTTCTTTCAACTGGTTTATTGAATAGAAGTCAATTTGTTGCTTAAGTTAACATTTTCAGTGTATGTGATTTTTGCATGTGAAATTCAGTTTAGCAGGCCACATAACCAGATTATTGCACCGTTTCAGTCTTTCTTGAATAAATTTAAGAATAGCCAACAGGCAGCTTCTGCAAAAATAATGGAAGAGAGATTTTAGATAATGAACCTCATCATGGCAGGTGTTAACAGTGATTTCCTCAGACTGCAACCAAAATGACAGCTGATCTATTCCTTATTTGTTACATAGTCAGTGACAGATGTTAAGCCATTCATCTAGAATAATTTCTCAAGAGACATCTGTGTGGATTTGGAGATAAAACATTATGTTTACAGGGGGATTATATTCACTCTTACCTTAGTCAGTTCCTGTTTTACTAGGATCCGTGTGAATTTCCTAACTGCAGAGAGAAGGAAGTTTCTCTGAGTCCTGAGCAATGAAGTAGAAAAGACAGGAGAAGGGTACCAATGCTCCACTGGGAGTCTCCAGACCCCTTCTTGGATGTAGCCACATTGAAAGACTGAAAGGGCGTTCCTATCCTAGAGGTGCTCTGCATCTGATGCAGAAATCCAGAGCCTCTAATTGCAGCTTTCTGGCTACACCGTGAGAGGTGCTATGAGAAAAGGACTGTACACCTTCCTTGTGAGAAAAGGCTATCTGGAAGAACTGTAATTCTCTGGTTGCTCCCAAAACCATTTCTGCTGAGGTAGTAGTCAAATTTAACAGTGCTCCAATTTCCAGCAGCACAAGCAAAACTGAGTGGTTCTCAGTTTTGGCCTGCAGTAGCTGAAACTGAAACACTGGCTCCTTGAAGGGAGGAACAGGCAGAAGGCCACCCACTCAGACCATTGGCCACCTGTCTGTACAGCACCCCAGTGGCATGGTACTGTGGAGAGTGGCGACCAGATGATGGCGACTTGCTGTGCTGGTGGGCTAGCTTATGGCAGGACATCTGGAAAATCTGCAGACAGTGGAAATAGACGTGTAAGATCTGGCTGGTATGCTTTTACCCTTGTCCACATTATAAGGTTTTGCATAAATTTCTGGGATGTTAAGGGCTATATAAACCCAATTTTCTTGGCAAAATGCATACTTTTAGCTAATGGTCACTTCAGAGCTGTCAGTTCAGAAGAATTCAGATACTGGCTTTTTACTTAAAAGGCCTCACTAGCCCTTTTTGTCCAGAATTCATGGGGATATTGCATGCAGAAATAGGTTATGCATTCTAGGATCTTTGTTATGTTTGCTTATAATTTGTAAGTTGGCTGAGTCCTGAAAACTCATTTCCAATGCCTTCTAAAGAAGGTTTTGTAAGAAATTAAGCTATGGAAATATCAAGCTCTCCGTTCTTTGTTTTCAGAGAGAATTACATGCTCTGTATGCATTCCTTCATTTTCCAGTCTGTGTTACCAGGACTGTTTTAAAACACCCGGAACCAAAGTGTTATAAGCACTGAGGAAAATTTCAAAACAATTTAATTTCATTTGTCCTTTACACTGAATAATTATTCACTTTTGAGAATGGTTACCTAAATATTAATTCTGGCTGCAGTGTTTTCATTTGTTCATTTTCCAAATAAAAAATGTTTGAAAACTTGGAGGTTTTTTCCTCTAAAAATATCCCAACATGTGGCTGTACTGATTAATCAACATTGTCAGTCCAAAACCTCTTTTCCTGCCCACACAAAAGCGAAACAGCAACTGACCACAAAAAAGGAGAAAATTGCAATGATTGAGGAAAAAACACAGCAAGAGAATTCTAATGGATGAGGAAGGGAGGTACAGCAAATGAGATTCAAAACTATTTTAAGAAAAATGAGTGCAGCAATCAGAAACAAACCAAGGCTGTCCCGAGCAATCAAAAGACCTTAAGTGCAGCACTTATTCGTGTACAGAAAGCACTACACGTATGCTTGGCATCAGATCTTCTGAGCACTTGCTGTAGGGCTTCTTTCAAACAGGAGCCTTGTGTTCAGAGCCCTTTGGGCTACTGCCTTTTGGCAGTCTTGTAAGTATCAGGATGAAACTCAAATTCGGAACAAGAGAATAAAATCTGAACAAGAAATAAGAACAGGAAAATCATATTATGATTATGGAAGACTTAGCAAAGAAAGCTGTGATGCAGACCACAGATCAAATCAAGAACATAAGGAGTGAGACATTAGAAGGCAAAAAATTTACAAAAGATAAAAAATCAGAATGCAAAAACTGGTTATGTCCTTCAGTGCATCCTCAAATATTAAAAAAAAAAAAAAAAAAAAAAAGAATAGTGAGCAGGGAGACGAGTTCATCCATTGTTTTCCTAAATGCAGCATTGGAATGTTACATGCTTGCCAGATTGGCCAATCAAACATGCCACTATGGTAAAATGAACTATAGAGAGAAAAGATAATTAAATGAAGAAAGAAAGGAAAAACAGAACTGAAATACAGAGATCAAGTGGAAAGAAATTTAAAGGATCAAAATGCAAAAAATAGAAAAAGGAATGCAGCATATCTTCCTTATGTCTGGAAACATTAACTGAACTTAAAATAAAAGTTTGCCCAAAGTTTTCAATTTGCAAATGCCTTTTTTTCCCATTACAATACTTTTGCTCAAAAACTATTGGTATGGTTGAGTTGCTTTATTTGGTGATTTTCATGTTTGTGCTGTTTGTTATGCTTGCTGTTTGTCCTATTGTCCTCGTCTCCTCACTGCAGGATGTGGGCAACTCCAGTTGCCTGCAGTTGCCTATTCAGTTCTGCATAAAAAGCCATTCTTATTCAAATGGTCAGGAAAAGTGCTTGAAATATTGGTGTACAAAGGCACACCAAAATAGCATTTGATTACTCCTGGTTTTTCTGACATCATTGTGCTTTTGAGGATCGCTAACCACTCTGCAAATCATGCATTGATTTTTGTATGGGTTTGCTGATGTTCCTTAGCTAGGAGGCACTGTACTTCTGCCCTCCAAAAAATGATGCTTTCTCTGGGATGAAAAACTTGATTTTTGAACTTTCCTAAAAGTAGCTTGAAACAACGAAGGCTTCCCTACAGAGAATGCCTGACTTGATAGTCTACTGCCATGGAAGATTTGTCTCTGCTGTTCATGGCTTATGGTGGCCAGGTTGACTTGTGACTCTCCTGAATATCAGATGAAAATGTTGTTCAAAACTTCATTGTTGCTGCTGCCAGGAGACAATACATTATTTTCAATGAATACTCCTGTAACCAATCCATAGTGTACTCTGAATTCCTCTAGTTTATAATAAACAGAACCATGAGGAAAAAACTACTGCCTCATTCTGCCTCTTGCAAGGAGGACATTAAAGTGACAGATTTAAAGGACATTTACAACTCCATTGAGCCAGAAGTACTTGATTTTTCCACATAGGAAGGAGGTGTTGGGTATGTGTGTGTTCTCAGATGATATGTGGCTGCTGCCTTCCTTTCCAGATGGCCTGTGATGTCATTGGTAAAGATCTTGAAAGTTGTTGCATGAGGAAAATAGTTTCATGGCTCTCTAACATATTTTAAAATGGTCTTTTGATAAATTTAAGAGGCCAGGGAGACAGGAGAGTAAATGGAATGTGGCATAAAGGGGCAAAGATGAACATATTCACATCACTGAATAGGCAAGATGGGGGCAAAACTGCATAATTAGCACAATTATCTGATCTGTTTCATAATTTTGAAAATCTCCGCCTACTGGCTGATTAGAATTGGACCAGTTCCAAAGAAGGAGTCCCTTCTATTTTGAGACTAGCAATATTTTTTAGTGAAAATGAGACTGGGAACGCTGAAGATGAAAACTGTGGCCTGGGACAATGTAGTTCACACCTACAGGATGTCAAGAATGCACATTCTGCTGCTTCTCAAGGGCCTCAACAGGTTTGTACACTTATCTTCCTAAGGAGGTAAACTCCATCTGGAAAGGGCAGATACAGCTGGCGAAAGGCATCTGTTCCTAAAACCAGCCTGAACAGCTCAGCTGGCAAAGTAAAACAGCTGGCAAAAATGCTCTTGTGGTGCTGTGTGAGATGAATGGCTGGCTTTTCTTTGAGACAGAGAGTCTTGGGAGAGCGGGAAGGGGGAAGTCTGTCGGTTGGGACTGTCTCATTTGTAGAGTGGCAGGAGAAACCTTGGCTGTGTCAGATATTCCTGCAGTATGGATGTATGGAAACCCTCACCCTGTGTGTGTCCTGCATCCTAGACTCTCATTCCCAACCTTCCCTATAGAACTAAACTCACTGCTTTTGGAGCAAGCAGTGCTCCATAGAAAATACAGATACATACAGAAAATATGGATTGCATGCAGAGATGCAGTAAATAAATGTCCAGCCTCCCCGTGCTCCTTGCCTTTCACGTCCGTGCTGGCAATCAGGACTCTGGGGAGGACCTTTGCTGCTCCCTGTCAGCCTGGTGACTGCGCATTTACCCTTTAGAGTGCAGAAATGCCAGTGATCTTGGAGAGAGGTCTGTATTATACATTTTAACAGCAGGGTCTCACTTTTGTTCTTTAAAACTATCTGAAAAATAAAATAATTTAGATGGCAGATACAAGGGCCTTTTGTTTTCCTGTGAAATGCACCTGCCCAGTATCTGATAAGGACAGCATACATAGCACAGCTAATGAGTACAGGCAGCTTGAAACCATATCCTGAACTGAATTTTGAGCTTTGTGGAATCCTGGTACCATTTTCAATAGGATTTTTTGCTATATATGCTTGGAACAGGAGCAGAGTCACTGAACAGTGCCAAGAAATTTTTGCTTGCAAATATTTTTAAATGAAAAATAATTCTTATTTTTACTGTGGATGATGCAAATGTCCTACATATCTTCAGTTACGTCTAGTTCTTACTCACAGCTGCACAGAAATTGATAGGATCATTGCACAAACTGAAACCTATTGTGTCCACCAGAAGAATGCATCTTACGAAAAATTCATTTTTCTCATGAGAATCCAACAGGTGCAAGAAAGCATTAAAGAATATGCCACAGACACGCAGCTCTAGAGGAGATATGTGAGTGTTTACTGAGAGATTGGGAGTTAATTTGGAAACTCCCAAAGCAATCAGCAAAGCTGTTGGACAAGCAAAACGGCAAGAGCTCTCAATGAAGAGAGGTGTAAAAGAAGTACCTCAAACAAAGCAAAACATGCAGATCTATTCTACAGCAGAACTTACAGAATGCAAATGAATGGGAGCACATAAAATGGCCTTTAAAAAAACAGGTTCAACCCATGATATAAGCATCTAGGAATGAGACAGTGAGAAGCAAACAGAAGAAGTTATTGCAGTATCAGATATCAACAGTTGGAAAGGGAAAAACTATCCAAGAGAAGAAAATTTCTTTGTACTTACTGATTCAAAAGAATTGAGTGCTAGGATTAGAAGGAAGGATTATCCAGTATGTAAAGATGTTCATTCAAAAGGGCCATGAACTGTTCATATTATTGCAGAATTCTTCATTTTGTAAGTTAACATGTTCTTTGCATGTACCATTTAAATATTTACCTTTTAGAAAGTACCTGGCTCATGGGTAGTCCACAGACCTCTATGGCAGCCTCCAGCCTATCAGGGAGTTCCCAAATCTTATTTTTATGTTGGGCAATGAAAATCAGGACAGCAGCTTCAGGCTGCAGGGATAGGATCTGTCACCCCCTAGGTTTAGAATTGAGGAATATAGGTTTCTTCAACAGCAATAGTTGTTTGGGCTCCCTTTGTAGTCCAAAAAAGGAAGAAGGTTCTCCTATTAATCTCATTCATATCATTCATCTCATCCAAAACAGGACATGAACTGCACCAGAGACGTACTTGTTTCTTGGCATAGACTCTACAGGGAGTTGCTGGTAACCAGCTCATGTGGCGAGAACTGTATTATTTGAGATGATTAAAGTTAGGTGAAATTAATCCCATTCCAGACTTCTACTCTTACGAGACTGAAACTGAGAAGAGCAGAGAGACAGTTCCAAACTAAACCTGAGCTCTTTTACTGATGCCTAGTCCTCAAATAAAGACATAAAACTTGGGAATGGTGACCTCATTAGGTGTATTCATCGATAGGGTTGATTACATCAGTGTATAAGAAAACTGCTGGACCACCCTGTGGAATAAAAGCACAGCTCTGAATAACTGGAATTATCACATATGCATCTGTGTTGCTATACCTCTGCATTTTTATCATCCTGAAACATTTCTATGGGTGCTTTAAAAGATAGACTGGGAGCAATATTGTCTGAGGGAGGAACAGAGTGCAGTCAGGCACAAACTGAAAAGGAAGTTCTTGGAGCTGCTTTCTGCTCTGAAGTTTTCTGTGTGCGTCCTTGTAACTTTGCTGTGTCTTGCACTGCTTAGAAAGCCTCACTGAGCACAGTGAAACTGTAAATTTACTGACAGAATGGTAGTGATCTAATTGCTGGGCACCTTGCCAACAACTTCCGTGACTCAGAAAATACATCTGAGCTGAAATACCTGCAACACCAAGTATAAAATAATCATGGATCTTTTTACCTCACAGGTGAAATTGTTTTGTATATTCTGGATCAAAAAATATTGCATGTCACATGCATTTGCTTTGTTCTGTAGATGGTAAGCATATTAAGACAGTGTACTACGATCCTGTTTGAACTGAGCATTCAGTAATTTCTTGACAAAAAGGACTCATCTATGTTAAATATATAGTGACCATCCTTAAAAATCCTGCCAGGCACCTTTGATAGTCTTTAATGTGGTCTCAGAATGTGAGATATTCTAATAGTCATTATAAAGACAAAATAAGTCTATCTTTTAATCAGTGTAAAAGAGTGAGCACTATGTGACTTAGCACTGCACGACATAAAGTACCTATTAAATATATCAACATAGCACCGATACCAAGATTTTAATGCTTTGCTTTGACCACATGTGAAGTGAAGGACCAGAAGAAATGACCTCTTGTGCTTCACTGCACTGTCTCCGACACAGTGTTTCCTGCAATTGACAGGTTGCTGCCTGGGTATTGACACCAGTTTCTAGAAGCCTAAAGGTTTCTGTACACCTTGTATGTACGTTTGACGCAGAATACCAGGGGAGACAGGCAGAAAGTCTGGAGGCTGGCATTGTGGGATGGAAATGGTCCTGTGCAAGGACACAGAGGGACGCAACACACCATGCAGGGACATATGTGCATGTGGCATTTTCACATGGCAGAAACATAAGGATGGAAATGAGGGAAAAGGCTACACAGATCTTTTTCCTAAAATCCCTTTCTGCGCTAAGTTCTGATACAGATGGTTGTGAGGTGCTGGTAAGAGGAATTGCTCAAATGAGAGTCTGTTCCAAATTATAAAAACTTTGCTCCCCAGAAGGTCCTAAGGGATTGGAGAGGAAGGATTGCAGATGGGCTCAGTGTGGCCAGCCCTGTGTAGATAATGAATGAGAAACCTGCACGGTTGTATACACAGAAAGAAAAATACTTAAGTCTCTGATGAAAGGCCAGATGAAAAAGGAAAGTGTTATAATTCAATAGAATATAAAAGAAAGACAGCAGTAGGCCATCCTTTCTTCTAGGGAGACAGGTTACTATATCACTTTGCTGAAATCACAGCAGGAATGATGGATTAGTTGGAAGGGAAAATTGGTGCCTGAGGCACTTTTGACTTCAGTGTTTCAAGTTGTCCATAACCCTTCCTAGCCTTCACCCAAACACGAAACCCCGTAATGAGCATAGGGAATTACTAAGGGCAAGAAGTGCTCTCCCTAGTTATTTCCTGAAATATAAGCCTGAAAGAAAGTGCCAGTTTTCAGGTGCACGCCAGACCTTCTTGTTCATTGCATCTTCAAATGGGGGATGCTTCTGGGTTGGACCCAAGAGTGGCTAAAGAGGCGGTCTTTATTTTAAATCACAAGTGAGCCTGGTGAATTTTCTCTCTGATGGAGGTTTCATTCTGGGTTATATGAAGAATGTTTCATACTTGTTTCATAATCTCCTTGACTGAATGAAGCTGGAGGGAAGCCTGAGCTAACCTCTGCTTCTAACCTCCACAAGTAAAAGGAGTTTTGCCTGTGGCTTTACCAGGATGGTGTGAGAAGCTCCTGTTCTGCCTGGAAGGGATCTTTCAGGTCAGTGAGTCCAGCTTCATGCTATTTCAGGAAGCTACAGTTTCTTGCAAAATTTGATCCAAGGGCATCTTAGTACTATTTAGGGACCTGAGAACATCGTTCCTCTTCCGGAGCTAGTTTTTCTGATGGGCAAAAACTTTCTAAGCTAGGTTTTTACCTTTTTCCAGATTTTGCCAGAATAAGTTTCCTTCACAAACTCCTATATTGTATGCCACATCGAAAATATTCAAGTAAAAATGTTCCCAAAGGTGAGTTTTGATCTCTGAAAGGCTTCACCGTTCAGCGAACTCCAGACTGAGATTTCAGTTCTCTAACCATCTGCCATTCTTGAAGCTGGGTCAGAGCCAGACTGACTGCTGACACAGAGAGGAGAGGCAGAGCTGTCTACCAAGCCATGGGGAGTCCAAGCTGCAACATATGGTTGAAATCTGCACTATTTTGTTGCGACCGGAATAGAGGGAGGCAGCCAGAGGAGATACAAACAGAGATGAGAGAAGTCTATGAACTTCTGCAAGAAGCTTGTTGTAGTGCCCCTGCACCTGTCTTGTTCTGCTCTACACAACCTCAGCTTGCGCTGGAAAACGGGCAAGCAAGACTCTCTTGTTTTCACAATTGCCAAGAAAAACAGAAGTAGGACCTGACTCTGTCTGAGTGGGAGATACCCATGGGAGTCAGCAGCCAGCATGCTTGGAAAGGTAAACTACCACTTTTAATCCAGCAAAATGATACCTTACGTTAAATATTATTTAAACACCATGATAGTCAATGACATCATTACTCATTTGACAAAGAAGATGGAGAGTCACAGAACTGCATAGTTTACTGTGCCATTAATTGGTGGCCTTTGGGATGTACTGCATCTTAGATTTCTCCCCCTAGTCAAGAAGGAGCCAACGTAAAGAGCCCTTGGGCATAGTCAGTGAAAACTGAGCTGATGGGATCCCAGAGAGCACACGTCATACTCTAAATCTCTATAAAATCTGCTGTGAGCTGCTCTTGTTTAGGTGACTAGCATGCTTGGGATTTATTTCGATAGGTGGAGCTTGGAAGAGCACCACATCCTCTTCTCATCTGGTTCCTGGGACACCACTGAGAATGGTCTAAGTTGCATGGCAGCAAATGATGGATGTAATCTGGCTATTAGCGACCAGGGCTGAATGTGGCTGAGTGTGGCATCCATTGTGCCTTCAGGTTCATGGCTAAGATGGATTAAAACATCATAAGCCACTGCAAGCTGGTCTGTCTCAGGTCAAGGAAGAAATTAGCAATGAGCCGTGGAAGGATATGCTTTCTGGGGCATGTAATTGAAGATCACATGGCAAGAAACTGTGCAAACTATTGCAATTGCTTTCGGAATATACCCCTGAATTTGGCTTTTTACATACTTTACAAATGAAAAATTTCAGGGTTTTAGGTAATAAGGCATTTCTCTATGAATAAATAGTTGTTAGAACAGGGATCAAGAGGAAATACTAATGCAAGGGATAAGGACAACACCTTTTCTTTGCAGCTTTTAACATCTTTGCACCTAATTATAATGGATAAGTTTTGCATTTTTAGGGCTTCTTATAGGACCTTTCTTTCTCTTCCTTTTCATCTTGAATACCAGTGCATTTTCAGCAGCAGTTAAGTGGGCTGGCAGCAGTTCTCAGTTCATTTTTTTATTATAAAAAATAAATTGGGTATGATGAGCTTTTGTAAAAGAAAGCGAGAACTGAAAATATCCAGAAAGTCACAAAGTACCGCCAAAAAGACATTTGGGAAGGGATGAGGCTGCTTAAACTTACATTCTTCCCACTCTAGGCCAGCTGTGTTTCTCTTCTTCTCTCACACCATCTTGTAAGCAGATGGAGTATTTTGAAGTGTTAATATAATGGAAAATAAGCCAAACTGGTTTCTTAGAACAGCTCCTAATTTAGTGTAGTTTAGCTTAAAGTAGCCTGGCCATTCTCAGTGACTGCTGAGTAACACAGTCAGACTAGGTGAGGAAAAAACTAATTTGTCTTTTTTCACTTTCAGGAGATTTTGGTGGTGAATACTGCAGGTAGAGCTGGAAAAACTGAGTAGTGAGTCTCTCCACCTGTGGCTTGCTTTTTAGATTTAAATCCTTGACAATGCAAGTTGCACAAAAGAGGCTCTGGGAAAAAACAGAACAAAATGAGGTTATGGTTTCACTAAGATTTGTTTTGTGCATGAGTCCACTTGTGAGTTTTTCAGAATCTTTCTCCCACTCCTCCAGTACATAAAGACACAGATCACGTAGGTTTGCTGAAGTGAATACTTTTCTCCTCCCTTTCCCTAAAGACCCTTCTACGAGCCAGTAAACCACCATGTGGTGATGGTGATGTTCTCGTTGTACAGGGTGGGTAGAGGGCTTTTATGCCTGGACTGGTACGCTTTCATGACAGATATTTGAGATGGTGATAAGCAGAAACCTGCCAGTGATACCAAAATGACTTAATATACTTTATCATCTGTGTCCCAGGATTATTCCCTGATCCCAGAAGGAAAATTCTCCTCTCTGCTTTTCCAAATGTATTTGTTGCTAAAAACATTGGAGGTTGCACCCAGGGCATTCAGGCTTGCAGCTGAGCCAGTACAAAAACAGAGCAAGGTTTGTGCTGCAGCCTCCATTTTGACTTAATTAGACATAGTGCCATTGTTCCCTGCTCATTCTGCTGCAGAAGCATCTCCAAGGTCACTTGCAAAATAAAAAGATGTCTCTATTTGTGCATTAATTGCAGCAAATTTAAAGAAAATACTGCAAAAGCTGAATATTGATTACCTTAAAGAGACTGAAACTTGGGATGCACTTGTCTGGATGTACTGCTTTCCTATTATGATTTAAGCAGTGGCTTCTGAAAAGTGGGACTATGTCCATGAGATCTCCAGAGCTTGTTCTTATAAAAAGGAGTACTTTTCAATGCAGTGTGATGTCTTTAGGTCTTTGTAATTCCCCATGTACCCTTCAAAAAGTTAGTGGATTTGAATTTGGCAGATTTGCAGAGGACCATATGTTCCCTAATCTGCATTATGTGTTTTGAAGAGGGCTTCCCAGGAACATTTAAATTATCTAAATGTTTTCATCTGGCTGCAGAAGGTTGGTTTAAAGCTTAAACCATGCAAATGTAACATGTTAAGGACCCAGGTGCAGTACTTGAGCCATATAATATCTTAGGTTGATGGCCCACTGATCCAGCCAAAGCAGATAATGTGAGCACGTGGCTGGCTGTGATAGCAGGAACAGCAGTGAGAAATAATCTGCGCCTTGCTTCGTATTAAAGGGAGTTCATTCCTCGCTTTGCTTCCATATTTGAAATAGTCTATCATCTACCTGGAAAGGGGAAACAATTTGACTGGACATGAACTTTTTTGGAGGCCTTTGTTGTGTGTAAATCCAGACTGACAACCCTATCTGTAATAGCATGTCATGTACATGTACATGATACTCCATATACATGGAGTATCATGGCTGATTCTGACACTTGCAAGTCTGGTATTGGCTTTTCTGGATAGGTCAAGTCTTAAAGTTTGGCTCTAAATGTAGCTACAGCATCCACTGTTGGTGAAGCAAGTTTGTGTATATTCGGGGCTTTGTTTTGTGCTCTGTGTGAAAGATGAAAGGGTTGGCAGGTCTATGCCAGGTCCAAACAACTGTGATAAGGAAAGAAATGCAGTGTTATCAAAAATTGTTGGAATAGTTTCTTCTAACAGCTATTCTAAAGTTATTTTTTCAGTGCTGGTGCAAAATTATAATAGTAATAAAGATTCTGTGGTGACTTACACACTGTGAATTAAAAACTAGGTCTGACATCTCAGAAAGGCTAATTGTGAGAATGAATTTCCTAAAATAATAGCAAAGGCTCATTCCAAGTCAGCTTGGGGCAAATATTCTGCTCCTGTAAACCATGCAAACTGCTGCTGTTCCAGTTTTCATACCAGCAGAAAACTTGGCCCTGAGCTCTGGTTTCTGAGACAGGACGTTTGAAAGATTGGGTCAAATTAATAGATCTAGAGATCTTTTGTGCCTTGAAAGAAGAGAATAGAACTGTGCTTGTAGGATTAAAACCAGAATTTGGAAAGGGAAGGAGGGTAGGTAGATGGGAAGTGGAGAAAAAAGGAAGAAGAGATACAGAGGTGAGGAAATGAGCCAGAGAAAGAAGGAAAACCAAAAGAATTTTAGAGGTAAATTAAAGGGATGTGATGAGAGAAATAAGAATAAAAAGCAGGCAAAGGAGAGGTGTGAAGATGGTGGGAAAGATACAGGAAGGTACATAAGCTAGGCTTAGTAGAAGAAGTAAAAAAGAGAAGGAAGAGAGGAAAAGAGTGATAATGGAAAAGAGGTAGTAACTGCAGCAACATAACAGACATAGCAGTATGTTTTACATGAGGCTGTGAAGCCAAACTGAAGTTCTGCGCAGATTGCAGACATGCAGCTTACACTGAGTGAACCATATGCTATTAAGTTCAAACACAAACACACCCACACCCTGCCATATGCACACCTCCACACACACATTTTCCAACAAAAGGAAACTCAAGGTTCTCAGTCCAATCTAAGTTTTAAAAGATGTAAGGAGAAAAATGGACAGGTATTCTTTGCATTGGCTCTGTCTGGGCATAAGAAGTAAAATTGTTCAATCTTTGATGAGATCTTTTGCTCTTCCTCTCTCCAAAAGTGTATTAACATATGTGTTTAAATGACTTTTAGTATGGGCAGCCACAGACCCACTGGAAGTTTTGCATTATGTAGTAAAGCACCTCACCACTTGATGTGGGAGTGTGTGAGGCAGCAGACAGTGCAGTTGGGCAGGTGGTAAGAAGTTACAGCCTCTTCAGCCCTCCTCTCCAGATCACCCCTTCTGTCCTAACAGAACTGAACTGAGTGGGACTTTTGAAACCTCTCTCACAGCTTTTCTCCTCTTGTGGATGCTTCAGTTTTCACGAGTATTTTCCACTCAGAGTTCAGGAGATAGTGACTGTTAGGTTGTGTGATTAAAGGCTCATCACCAGAATCACAAAGACACACAGAGGAACAGTGGTGGGTGGAGGAACCCCAATAAAGGAGAGCGATCAGTCTCATTATCTGGGGGTGAAACCCATCAAGGCCAGTCATTGGGAAAGGCTCTCTGGAGCACCTTTTCGACTGAGGGAGGTTACTGCCTACAGGATTATGAGACTCACTATGAGATGTCAGAAAGAGCATTTTGTGATGTACAAGACTTATTATGGGCTGTTTCGAGGAAGGACCAAAGGCAGGAAAAGGGATCAAGGTGGACAGAGGACGAACAATTATGGGAAAATAGAGGGAAATTGGTTTGAAAGGGACCCGTTGCATTTAAATAAATTGCTGATCATTACACTTGTCTGGCCATGTCCTGTGCCTAATCAGCTCAGTCTGTCCTGTTTTCTTATCAAAATCCATTTCTCACTATTTTACTGGGAGAGAGGACTCTCAATTCTGTGTGCATGCATGTATGAAGGTGTAAGTGCCAGCCACTGGAGTCAGACCACAGGCCCATGAGCCTGGATTGCCAACAACTGGAGAGACCGGAGTGCATGCATACTGTGTGGGTATGTCAATGTGTAATTGCTGGTGAACTTCAAGCTGGACTAGCCAGTGAGTAGGATAAGTGGCCTGGGAGCAATGTATTGGAGCTAGCCATAAGTCTGGCCCAAATACTGGAAAGACCAGAGGACTGGAGTTGGCTATTGGAGGGATTTGGGAACATGGAGCTGCAGCATCCTTGCCTCTATTGGGCTACCAGATTCAGCAGTTCCTAAAGGTGATGGGGATGGCATGTAAGTCACAGCAGGGATTCTCCTCGGAGGTTGTGGGTGTAGGACAGAGATGTAAGAATGTACCATGCTTATCTTGAATGAGATCTCTTTTGCACTGTGTCTAGTCCCATGGCAATGGACTCTCCCAGTGTTAACTTTCAGCCTTGTCCACTCTACAATGGTCACATTCTCCCCAGCAATTCCTGTGTCATTTGCCTCTACTGTCTTGTTGACATACACATACCAGAGATGTGTTGTATCTGAAGGCCCTTAAATCTGCTGACTAGGAAGGACAGAAAACAAATTCTTTTCAAGCACCCTGTTGAGAAGGATATTAACTCAGTGTTGGATCTCAGTACATGGCATCTGGTCCCTCCCGGAGTGCCCCACTCCATCTGCACCAGCACAGACTCACAATGTTGCAGAGGCAGGGGGGCGGCAAGTATGTTTTTGAAAAAATCTGAGATGAGGTCATTGCAGATCTGCTGTGTTTCCCCACTGCAGCCAAGACATACTGGGACCTACAGATCACTTGGGCTGAAGCTTGGAAGGCTGTGGAGTTTGGTTCCCTAGGACTAGAGTTGAAGGTAATGGCTCTGTTGAGCAGTGATAAATTCCCCACTTCATGAGGGAATTAAGGGTGATGAAGGTTCTGACAGTTCAAATGTAGAGTTTCACCTTATCTAAGAAACTGACCTTTCTCTCTTTTTCCTTGAGGTTCTTTCTGATAAGGCCAAACCACTTCCTGTCTTTGACATCTGGATGGCTGTGTACATTGATAGAACTGGAGCCTGTGAATGGTTCCCAAAATTGTCTGTGTCAGTCATAGACCTGTCCAAAGGAAGAGCTATCTTCACCCAAAGATCATCATAATAGACAAAAAGCTATCCCAGACCTTCCTATGAGACTTTCAAGGTGAAGGCCCTTTAGGTCATCAGAGCAAACCCAGCCAAGGCTCAAGTTGCATCTGTGTGCTCACCACGAATAGTCTCTATTGATGATTATCTGCCATTTGGAGCTCTGTCTATACCTTCACTGGGCACTGAGCCACCATAGCGGTATTAAAAGCTGAGGGGCACTTCATGGGTGGTCTTTCAGCTGCTGACATCCACTTGCAGGAAACTGTGAGGTGAGTGCTTGGAGACACCAACTGGTGAACATGCATGTGGACCAACAGAAAAAGAAGATATATATCAGTCACTGGAGTTCTTCAGGCTGTGTGGTTTTCACAGTCTTTTGCTCCCTCTCTTCCCCTCCTCTTTCTTCCTGGAATTGCTGTACTGGGACTGTTAGCTTGGAGGGAGTAGAAAGAGAAGTAGGAAAGAATTCCTTTTTGTGTTACTCTGCAGAGCATGAGGAGGGGCAGGGTTACAGTGTCCTTTAATGATACCCCCAAAATAAAAAGTTCCTCATCCTCAAGTAGCAGATACAGATACCTGACCAGAAGACAAATATAGGTGTGAATTACACATCTTGAAGAATTTTACTAGTATATAGCTCCACTTTTTGTTTCAGGATGTGTCAGAAAAGATCTAAACAGAAAGTTAAAATAGCTCAAATACATTGTACAAACAGCAGGCATGCATTTAGTATAGGCATTCCTAAAAAATTAGATAAATTTAGAGAGAAAAATAATTTGGGGATGTTTTAATTCAATATGAAAAGTACAAGTACACATCTTTCTCAAGACGCCAGTTCGGAGAGATGAAACTTGTTTTGTTTTGTATTCATCTGTAATAGGAACAAGGACTCTGGGAAGAGTCTTTCTGTGTCTCTCCAGGCAAATCTGCCTGGGAGACTAAAAAAGACTGTTTTGTTCTTTTGGCCTAGAAAGTCAAGTGAAATGCTGAGTACTTGGACCACCTCTACATTCAAAGTTTGCATCAGTTTAACCAAATCAGGAAACAACTTAAATGGTTAAAAAGTAACTTTTATTTGTTTAATTTGCCTTGATTCCCCACTGATTAAACTAAGATGATACAAGGGTTCCACACATTTAGCTTTATAAGTTTCTAAACTGATCTGCTGAATTTGTGTGATTTCAGTATGCAGAGATGGCTATAAAGAGAGAAGATGGAAGGAGAAAGCAGCTAGATTGCTGAGTCTGTTAAATGTGAAAGAGAAGATGAGTGAGACTATTTTAATTTCCAGCCTTATGCACTGTGCAGACAGGAAACAGTGTATTTTATTTATATGAGTGTATTAATTTTGGTTCAGAAGTTAATAGCATAATTCACTTTGTGAGACCTGTCATGCACTGAAACTAAATCATCCCCTGTGGTGGAATAGGAAAGGGGGACTGTGGACTCAGGAGAACCATTTCCCTGTCATTAGCAAATTTCATCCTTATGTCCATATCACAACTGAATCTTTTTCCTAGCTGCAGAGCATATTGTTGCCTTTGAGGAACACCATAATTTGTCAACTTGCAAATATTGTTTTTAAAATGTCCCTGGAAATAATTGTCTGAGAATCTTTCTATGGATATATTCTTGCTCCTTGTAAACCCCTGCAACATAAAAGTACCTGAAAAGGTGGTGCATGGCACCTATATTTTGCCGGAATGAATCCCAAGCTCCTCCTGGCAAAAACTGGCATGTTATTGTGCCATTCCCTCAGCCCACCTGGACTTGGCAGGCTTTTATGCCCCTGAACGTACGTACGTGTGTGTGTGTGTGTGTGTGTGTGTGTGTGTATGGCACACATGCCTAGATAGGGAAGTAAATAATTCTGGAAAGAATAGGAAATGAATTTCCAAAGCCATGAATTGTGGGATCCAATGCTGCCCATTCACAGGAACTGTTATGTAGCTATGAATGGGGATCTGGAAGCCAGGTGACCTGCGTTGTGTTTCTGTCTCTGCCGCTAGTTCATTATAGTCCACACTGACCTCCTTTTGGTCTCGGATTTCCCTCTGTAAAGTGAGGGTATTTAGTGAAGTGCTTTCAGATCCTAGAATGAAAGACACAGAAGGCAAAATATTAACTGATAATAAGGGATAGTGATGTTACACTTTTTTACCGTCATGACTTTCTGAATGCTGCATGGGGAGAAATGCTAAAAGTTTGTTTCTGCGTAAACTTTCCCTCCTGTTTCTCTTTCCAGATGGCTGGGCTGGAATCACCAATTAAAAACAAAGAGAACATTACGGAAATGAAAGAGAGGAAAAAAAAAAAAAGATACACAGAGCAGCAATTAGAAAAGAGACAGCTAAAATAGGTTCATGATGGCGAAGATTCCTTCATGTTTGAAGAATGTGTCTAAGGTGAAGCTTTTCTACTATAGAAGCAATTTTGTGTTAATAAATGGCCCCCACAATTCTTTCCTCCTGAAGATAATGTGATGAAACAAGTAGATCTGAAATAGTCTGGGAACAGCTGAGCAATTACAGATGGGTCTGCTGTGAGCAGAGGAAGCAAGGAAAGGTCAGCCTATTTATGAAACTTGTGTGTTCCTGGTTCATACAGAGTTAAATATTTGAATTGCTGTTTGGGCCTTTGGAAGTCTCCCACCAAGCCTCCCAGGAGACATGCTTGCAAGAAATTTGCATCAGCTTAGTGTAAACTAGTTTAAAACAATAATGAATTGAAAGTATTATAAACCCTTGTGGGACTATTCTGTAGCTCACCAAAGCTTTTGCCCATGAGGGATTTAATCCAAAGAGCTCTCCATACATAAATGCATATGATTTGCCACTGATTCAGTTAAACATGTGGACATTCTTCTCGTGCTTTAGAAATGAGTTACATTGATTTACCACTGCAAGCTAAATTGATTATAAAAATATTAAAATTGCTGAGCCCAGCACCAAAAGTTAGGAAATATCCAAATTAAGGTGACTGGTATAATATGCATGTGTTGCAGTCTTTCATTATGAGATCACGTCATGTTCACTCCAAAGATGCCCCCCACTCAGAGCATGGTGTTCAGTTACTGACAAGTTTTTAAATGTTTTGGTTTAATCCTCATTGTTCAGTGTGTGGTCCCAGGCCCTGCTTTACTGATTGCTGTTCAGCCCTGTGTACAAATGAGAAGTTATTAGTCTGCGTGTAGGCTTTTTTATGGAACATATTCCATGAACATCTGAATGCCAAGTTGAGAAGGCTGATTTAAAATAAATAAATAAGTAATTCCTTTTACGGCACCCCCTATCTTCAAAGCGCAGCTCCCATTGACTCAGGGCTCACTTCTGCAAACCAGGCCTGGCCTCAGCTTCAGCACACAGAGGAAGAAGGAATGCACAATTAGTGACCACCCCCAAAGAAAATAACTGCAGTGATTTGACAAGCATGGCTTAGGAACTTTGTGGCAGAAGCAAGGCTCGAGTCCAATTTTCCAGGCTGGCTTTCAGCCATCCGAGCTATGACATGATCCTCTCTTTCTCTCTCTTATCCTCTCTCACTTTTTTGTTCCCCCTGTTCTCTTATTTATTTTGCAGGTTTTGTCTTCTTCAGCAATTGTACAAGGTCTGGTAGATGACAGCTTTCTTACTGCTCAGCCCCCACTTCATCCCCAAAGCACCATCTATCTGTGTATTGCATGAAACAGGGAGCTTGGAGATAAATAGTATATGGTCATGTTTATAATTAATCATCGTAATATCCATGCACAAGAGGACTGAAATGAAGTTTCATGGCAGTCTTAATTTGGGTCTCTCTTAACTTTTTAGTGTTTGACTTTATAACCTTAATGATCTTTTAATGTAGTTTTTGTGTAAATTTCCTCCATTTTTAAAACAGCAAGCTGGAAACCCAGGAATTCCTTCACATGAAACAATAACGACTCCCACATGAACCATCAGGAGGGCTGATTCCTTGGTTCAAAGGCAGGTCTGAAAAATGTAAAAGAATCACAAGGGGTCAAACGAAAAGGGTTTGGTTTGTTTTTGTGTTTTATGCAACATATTAATTTTGATTCAAACTGAAATGAATCTCTATACAAGATGTCAATCCACATGAAAAAATCAAAATCCCTCATTTTCAAAGTGTTTGAATGAAACATTTAGATTTCTCCAGATTTTTTCCACCACTAAAAATAGTTCAGCAGTTTCAACATGCACTGGAATCTGTGGTGGTACTTCCTCATCAGCAAGGCCCAAATTTCCGGGATCCTCCCTGCCCACTGCCCCTTGAGATAACAGCACCACTGGCTCTAGTAGGAAGTGGTTGCTTTTTATATGGCCTAGAGAAAGAAGAGGCAAACACTTTGCCAGGAGGTCTGCAGCAATTTGCTAATCGCAGCACACAGAAATCCTGGCCTCTGGAGATGCAGCCCAGCTGTTCCCAGTGCCTGTGTAGTTGAATCTCACTTGAAAAAATTGACAATAGCCCCCTTCTCAGAGCAGTCAGTGTCCCCTGCCTGGCCCTGAGGTGCCATTGCCACCCCTTGCCGCCCTCGGGCTGTGTTGTCCCTCTCCAGGATGGTGGCGCAGGGGTGCCCATCTGGCCCTGCATGCAACAGGCAATGTGCAATATGCAATGGTGCCTGTGAAGACCATTTTCCTGGTGTGAGACCATTGGCTCAAATGATTACAGACACTTATTATCTTTCCCCCTCCCAGCTTGTCCCTGACCCTCCAGTTTGCCCTTGTCCTGTTCCCATCTGCCCCCACACTCTAGTTCCCTCATCTCCACCTCCTCATCTCAGTTTCCAGACATTGACCAGCTGCTTCCTTCAGTCCCAACCTCCCCTTCTATTTCTAGTCTCTTGCCTCATCCCAGTCCTGGCTCTACCCCTCCATCTGAGCCCGGGCCACTGCCCACTGCCTCTCCTGGTTCCTTCATCTCAGTCTTGTCTCTCTCTCCTGTCTGGCAGCTGGTCCCAACCCATCACACTTCTCCTCCTCTTTCTGTCTCTCAGTCAGGAAGGGTCTTCTTCCTCTTCTGCACTGTCCAGGTGACAGTGTGGGGCTAACAGAGAGTTTAAGAAAGGGCATTCCTCTTCTCATTTCTTGTGCTCAAAATCACATGGACTCTTAGTTGTTAGAATTAAAATTTGGGGGTCTGGGTGCAGCATTGGCCTGCAGCATGCTCAGTGAATATAATAGTTCAGGGCTGTTGTTGTCAATTTTTGACAAATTGCTGCAGGCTGCAGGTAGATCACAGCTTTCTCAGGGCATATATTTCAGTTAGGTTCAGATGTGTTTTCATGGGACTGGTAGAGGGTACATTCTGGGCATAAAAGGCAAAGCACCTTTTAAATTTCCAGTCACTGATCCTAAACTTAGAGGCACCAATTTCTTGATCAAATTTCTGCCAGAAATATACATTAATGTTGAAACAGTGTATTTTTCTTCCTAATCTCTTTCCAGGGATGTAGCTGGTTTTTTTTTTTTTTTTTTTTTTTTTTTTTTTTTTTTTTTTTAGAAAAAGAACAACCAAAACCTATGAAAACCAAACCAAAACCTTCCCCTGGTGAGGCAGATATCTTGTTTTGAAAATTCCTGTAATGACTGAAGTTCAGCACAGTTTATTAAAAAAGAAAGGAAAAACTTGTAATAGGAAGAGCAGAGCAATATTTAACATAGGTGTCCTTTCCAGCTCTGGCTATAATAGTTCCATGTGGCCTTCATTTCCTGAGATGAGGGAAGTGGAAAGAGAGATGGTACAACAGATTATAATCTCGGTTTATGCCAGGTTATAATGCTGTCCTATCCTAAGGTACAAAGGACCATGAACTTTGTTCAGACTGTATGGTCATGCCCGGCTGTGATCATCAGTCTATGCAATATTGAATAAAGACTAGAACGAGTGGGCTTCTTCCATGTCACTGTGGGAAGTTATGGGTTGCTGCCTGTGAAGCCTGTTCAGTAAGCACATGGTACGGTTGTTACCTTGCAACTCCAGAAAAATGTTTCGCCATATGCTTCATGTGTACTCCTGTATCTTTCTGCGGATTTTGGAAAAACATTAATGTTGCTAGAAGTAAATTGCCCTTTCCAAGGAGAGAGGAAAGAAATGCTGGGCTCTTGTGCATCCTGTCTAGTTTGCCACCTATAATGTTAAGGAAAGCAAAGCCTCCATTTGCAATGTTGTGCTGTGCTCTGAATGAGGGTATATATCTGTGTGTGTGTGTCTGTGTGTGTGTGCACATGTGTACTTACATGCATATGCGCATGAATGTGATTGTGCATGCAAGAGTATGTGTGATAACATCATCCAGATGCCACACCGTACTGTTGGATTATGTCAGTCTCACCCAATGAAGCACACTGAGCAAATGCTAATAGTTAAGAGCTAATAAACACTACACTAGAAGGTCAGTGCTGAATTGTTTGGATTGTGCACATGGTTCTCAGATACTTTCCCCCAGTCTTTCCCTGTTGCAGTAGATAGCAGTGTGGCTGCAGATCTCCCTGTAGGAGGGATTTTTAAAGCCTTGGACTTTACTGAGTCAGCTCAATATGTTCAGAAAGAAACAGCCCCAATACAGCATTATTGCCAGAAAACAGACTTCACAGATTTCCAAAGGATGCTCACAATCAGAGTTCACAAGTCTTTGATATGGTTGGCTCAAAACAAAATGGAGAGGTCATATGTACAGAGGTCAGAAACAGGAGAGCATATGATTCTTTGTCTACTTCGTTTTACTTCTCAATATCTTCTCTGCTGGTGCTTTCTTATAGGTCCCCTGTAGATGTAATATAATCACAGTAGATTTAAGGCTGTGTTCCTGTCTTGACACTACCATCTTAATGTAAATCAAATTAAAATATCTTGGTTACTTGCATGATAAAGTGCTCTACTTCACTGTATGCTATACTTTTGGCCACCTGTAGCAGTTAATACACTGAGGCCTTTGTTGGCCAAATCACTGCCCACTTCCTCCCTTCAGCTGACCCTTCTGTGAACAGCCAGGAGTTTCTGTTGAGACAGTAGATGCAGTTAGAAGTTGGCCACACTATGCTGGAGAAAACTGGGAATAATGAAGACCTTGAGACTGTTCAAAAGAAATGTGTGGGATCAGTAAGGAAAATTATTTTGTGCCAACCTCCAACTATTAGTTTAATTTCAGATTAAACTCCTTCTTCTGATTATTTAACATTTTAACCTTTCTAAAGTATGGGTCAACGTCAAGAGAAAGAAAAAACTTCACTTTCAAAATAAAAAAAAAAATCAAACTTTTCATTTTGGAAAGGCTAAAATCAAACTTTTTCGCTCTGTTTTTATCTTTAGGAAAGCTGCTGAGTCATAAAATTTTGTGATTCCACCTGTGTCTGTGTTTTGGGGAAAGATACTTGTATTGAACTGTGGAAGCAGTGAATAGATGATAGCTGGTTGTAAGGCTCATTAGGTCTAAGACTGGAGAAGGGTTAAGGTGGCAGTCAGGCACTACTGAAGTCCTAAGACTGACATGAAAAGGATTGATGGCCCTTCAGATATGGTCTGTGTGAAGAAATGACTTAGAGCTACTTAAAAGTTCAAGGCAACTTTCCAGCCACAGAGGCAGCTTGGGATCCATGTTTGGAACAAGTTCTTCCGTTTTCTTGATGTCACTCTAGAAGAGGCACTCTCCCAGCAGGGCTCCCTCCTAGGCACTGTGTGCTGCTCTGACATGGGGTTTGGGTTGGGAGTGAGCATGTTGATGGGGAGTCTGGAAATGATTTGTTTGGACCAAGGTAGATGGAAGCACATGCTGGAATGACTTCAAATGAGGCTGCAAGAATAAGAGGTTCTTGGTAGGATGAGAAGTCTTCCAGGAAGATTGCCATGAGTTCACACAGGGAATTGGGGACTCCTAAAGGAAAGAGAAGAATGAGCGGTTGAGCTGGGATACTTCTCTTCAGTTTCATGAAGCAGTTTTAGTAGGAAGAGTCTACCTTTGCCAGTGATCCAAAAGTTAAGCCTCTCTCCACCCGCTTCCAAGAATGAAGCAATCTGCCCCATGAAATAGCTTTCAGTCTTTATTTATGAAGCTAAGATGACCGGCAGGAATCTGGCATTAGAAATTACACAACTAGTCCTGGAGGTGGGAAAATACAGCTCAGTGCTAATGCATACATGTCAGCAGCTGTAAATAACCTGAGAGCATTCGAAGATGCTATTTCATCCTGCAGAAGTGCCTGACCCCCTCAACACCAGTAAAGATGCTCTGTGCTGCTAGGGAGCAGCAAATGCAATGTGCATTCCTTAAGGGTAGATGCCCTCACTTGATATGAACCCCATAGAGTAAGACATTTACTGCTTGTAGGGGGTCTGTGTGCGTCTTGAGGAGATATTTCAGCCACTAGCAATGTGATCAAGTTCAAGGGCTCTGTTCTCAGGTCAGTAATTTCATAGATTGTAAAGCCAGAAAGGGCCATAATATCCTTTGTCTGGCCTCCCACATAACACATACCAAATAATGTCACCAAGTAAATTTTACTTAATACCAACAACCTGTGGCTGAACCAAAGCGTATCTTACAAAAAAAAAAAAGTCGTTCAACCTTGATTTTAAGACCCATTGATGGAGAATTTACCACATCCTATGGTGGTTTTATTGCAAAGGTTAATTACTTGTGGGGTTTTTAACAGGCATTGTATTTCTCATTTGAACTTTTTTGCCTTGAACTTATTTTGTCTTTGTTTGCTAGATTCAACAATCTTCTTATGCTGGAAATATTCTCTTTGTGGAGGTAACTGAATTATGATCAACCTACCTCTGCATCACTTTATACTTTAAACCAGATTTCATAAGCCTGAAAGGTCTGACTTTGAAAGCCCTGGCATCTGAATTTGTCTTTTAGGGTGCCTTTATCCTGGCTGTGTCCCTCCTATCTCAACATGCTCTCATCCCGCTACTGCAGCACAACCATGCCACCGTGGACGGCCAAATTTGGTAGCACCAGCAGCAAATGCTGGGCTTTCTGTGTTGGAGAATCACAGGAACAAAAAGAGTTATTTAGTTGTTCAAATTTTATTTGTGATTCCAGTAGCTGTTCTTCATCTTGTCTTTGGGGATTGCAATCCCAGGTCCTTAGGTTGTTTGGTATATCCTGCCTACTCCTAATTTTCGTCTTATCCAGTCCCCTTAAAAACAAAGCTGAAAAGCCCATCCATAGCTGATCTTGTACCTTGTGATGCATCATGGTCCTCCTTTATGTGATGGGGATGTCATGGACTCGTGATAGTGGGATATCATGGGAGATATAGTCCACAGGATTAATATAGCTCACGGTAAAGCCTAAATATCCCAAATTATAATTGTTGTGAAGCATCTCTGGGGCTCAGAAATTTGCAGAGAATAACCACCAGTTGCCCCAAATGAAATGTGTCATCCCTATTTTACCAACAACAAAATCAATGTTTTCCTCCAACTTGGTGTTTTTCAATGTAAAAAGGTTTGTTCTGAATGTTTCCCTATTCTTCCATAAAAAAGAATCAGCTCAGCAGTAAGTTCCTAGCCACCTGTACACACACCATAGCCAGAGGATATGTTGGGAATGGGTGGTCAGCCAGGACTTTCCTTTCTGAGCTGACAATACACCTTGCCACAGTGAAAATCTGAAGGAACTTGTGCTATTGATGATGCACTGTTGGGTGAGCCTTCTGGTTGCCAGAAGCTAATTTTGGTTAAATAGTTTAGTTAATAGAAGTTCCTCCACAGTTTTTGAAGGGCAGAGATCATTATTTTGTCCTAGACAAATGCCAAGTCAAGTCACTTGATTTGGGTACAAAACATTCCTATGCAGTTTCAAATAGCTGCTCTTTGCTGCATAGGCAGTTACTGAGTACTGTCCCTTCTTCTCTTGATAAGTTTTTAGTATCTGCCTCTTCTTCTCTTGATAACTCTTAATATCTTTCTTTTAGTGTCTACTTGTGAGAAGTATTTTCTCACAATCAAAATTTAAATTCTGGATCTCTTGGCTGAAAAGGATTTAAATATCAATCCATATAATTCACCATTTCTCTTCAACTTAATCTTCATCCCAAGGAACTGATTTATCATCTGAAAGATTATCCTACATTTCTGTATGATTCAGAAGTGACAGTATTCTCCCCCTTCCCATGTGATATGTGTTTCTAGTCAACCACAACCAGGAACCTGAAGTAGAAAAAAAAAATAGAAAAGGCAAATCTGTTAATCCACCATGACACATACACCTTGATTTTATTTTATTGGAAGGATTTTATAAAGGCTATTATCTCCTGGTTTACATAATCCAACACTTCCCTTAGGGCAATCAAAGCTGAGATTCATATGACTTGAAGTTTACAATCCAATGCAGCTGGCAACACTGGGATTCAGATTCATGACCAAAAATGCAATCCTACTGCACACACACTAAGAAAAACAAAAAAAAAAAAAAAAAAAAAGGAAGAAGAGAGAGAGAGAAAAACAAAAACCCTTGTGAAGTGATCTATCATATTGTCTGAGCAGGAGTGTTTGAGAACTGGTGTCACTAAATGAGTTGAAACTTCAGCTAATTTGATTCAAGGATTGCATGACCTCTGCTAAGTGAGGGACTCCCTTTCCCTGCTGTCTTTGTCTGTTCTTAATAATTTAGCCAGCAACAAGGTAAGATCCAAGATTGACTTTTTCTGCTACAAACATGACTTCAGTCCAAGTATTTTAGCACCTGAAATCAAGTAAGGATAATAAATGTCAAAGAAATATTTATAGCTTGGTATATGGAGAATTTCCAGTTCCCTATACTGCAATAACACAAATCCATCTGCTAACAGCATTAAAGCTACGTTTTTAAAACAGATAGCATCTGAAAATAGAAAACTACAGTGTACACAGATAGCTGTTGTATTTAATGTTTTAATATTAAGCTGATAATTAGATTAGAAATTAATTATCTAGCCTTGGGAAGACATTTTTTTCCTGGACTCAGGCCTACATAGAAATTCAGACTAAGCTCAGTGCCTCTTTCACACTCTTCTGTATTCTTTTAGCTGAAATCCACTCCTGCAATATCCAGCTGAGTGGAGCCAGAATACTGAAAAAAAAAAAGAGTTTAAACAGGAATAATTGGAATTTAGAAGTGGAAAAAAAGACTTCTTATCCCATCTAATACATCCCTCTGGCCAGTACAAGAGAATTATTCTTCAGGGCTTTGTCAAGTCTAGTTTTAACTGACTGGAGTGATGGAAGCTCCATCTCTTCCTTTGGGAGAAAGCTGCACATTTGAGCAAAGCTCCATGCTAGCAAATATTTCCTGATATTAAGCCTGTATTTTTCTTCTTTTTTAAAGTGATCCCTTTAATGCTGGCTTGATCCAAGATTTTTTCCCAGTGAACTCAGCTCTCTCAGACCTGGAATGTTTACTGGAATGTATGTCTTTTCACCCCTAGATTGTGATTTGAAATCCACTCTCAGCTTATAGTGACTGGAAGCTGTGGTTGTAGCATATGTTCTTACAGATCCCTGTGAAATAGGTTAACTTGTAGTCCCATTCTGAAGGTGCACATATTCACACAACAAAAGCAGTGCACCTTCTCTGTTGCTGAGCCAAGGGCTGGTGGAAGTTGAAAAATCCTTTTGTGACTTGCAGAAACACTTCCAGGCAGGAGGTGAAGTGCCCAGGCAAAAGCAAGGTGAGGGAGCTTTTGCTGTTGCTGCGTTGGGTGTAGCTGAGTTATTCAAAGTATTTTGATTTTCATGCTTCTTCGCTCTCTGGCACCTCTCAACAGAAAAGAAAAAGCAGACACATTGTAGGAAAATAAAGATCTTGGCAGAATGGGGGTCTTTTTTATTTAGAAAGGATATTTGAATGTAGGGTTTTCTTTTGAGATCCAAGATACATAACTGAATAACTTCCTCACTAATTAAGTGTTTAGCATCTTTGGTTGCAACAGAAATTGGAGGTGGGGAACCATGAAGGAGGCTGGTTGAAGTGAAAGAACAGATTTATTGTGCTGAGCTGGTTTTAACCCTTGGAGGACACCTGGGATCCAGGTTGTGAATGAGGAAAATGATGGGAGGAGAGAGAGGCAAATGCTGGAGCTCAGTGCTGTAGCCACTCCCTGCAGCTGACTGCAGGGCTGTGAACCTAGTCTCTGTGTCAAACCAGCCTGACATTTGGCAAGTCCAGGCTCAGACATGGCAGATGACATTGCACTGTGGTTAAATGTGACATGTGACTACTTCTGTCACATTATGATATTGCAGAGGCCGGGTTACACATCTCCAGAGTATGGGTGGCAGAACAAGCTAGCTGCCTTTTCTCCTCCAGGTAGGAGGGATGACATTGGCCTAGTTACCTGCCTTTCACAGGGAAAGAGAGAGAGAGAGGGCAAGAAAGACAGAAGTTCAAGTGCTGGACAGGACTCAAAGTTTCAGAGCTGTCAGTGCCAAGTCCTCAGCACTGATGTGTCAGTGCTTGTTCACGAAGTGTCCTCGGGATCAGGTTCAGAATTTCAGCCAGATAATTCGATGATCCTTGCTTCATCGTGTGGCTTTCATCACATTAGAAAATCTGTGTCACTCTTCAAGTGACGCTGGTGGTTTGTTCTGGGAAGATGTGGCAGTGTCTTTTAAGAGAGCTGAAGGCTTCATTCTTCATTTCTTGCTCCACATATGGTGAGGAAATGCCAACAAGCACTTTGTCAGTCATTTCCCTGAGGATCTAGGAGCAATTACAGCACGTCTGCTCTGTTACTTGCTGGTACATCATTTTTACTACACAGTTCATGAGACAGGTGAAAACCTTATAATGAAACTGTTAGCATCCTCTCTTCTCCCTCCCTCAGATAAAACAGCAGAACTGCTGGCACAACTTTGCTCTGCAGTTTTTCTAGAATGAGTCAAAGGTGTCTGTTGTCTATTTTTTGAATGTCAGAAAAACCTCCTAGGCCCTGCTACACAAAGGAATTGCATAGAAAGGTTATTTGCCCTGAGGACTGGCCAGGTTAAATTGTGCAAATACGCCAGTGAGATATTGTTCAGAAAGTTACAAATGAGAGCTTAGTTGGTGAGTTATCCCTGCTTCTTGCTCCATCTCTTGGTCATTTCTTCACACACTGCAGTCTCCTTGCAAAGCATTCCTCATTCAAAATTATTTCATTCTTTATTTTTTCCCCTGAGAAATTGTACTCTGTATGGATTGCTTCCCAGTTGAAAGCTTTGTTAATTAGCTATGCTCTATTTCAAGGTTTATAATATACTTCTCTGTGTGCTGTACAAATTAGCATGCCCCCACTATCTTTAGGAGGGCTTGAACAGGCTGCTGCAGCTTGGCAAAAGCAGAGAAGACAGATTAGCTTCCTGTGGATTTTTTTTTTTTTTTTCTCTTCTGGGTGAGCCAGGCCATACCTAAAGCATCATTCCCTAGCAAACATTGTTTCATGTGAAATTTAGCAGCTGAGTGTGGAGCTTCATTTAATTTTCTGTGATCACAGTCACACAGCGTAAAAATAATTGTGGATCCTTGTTTCAAGAGGTAACATAAGATCCTCTAAGCTCAAAAGCTGCAACACCAGGACTCTGGTAAAGGGCTTTGCAAGCCTTTCCTCACTTTTCTCAAGCCAAGACCTGCTCCATATCAGGCTGTAAACTTAGGGGGCAACTTTAAAATACCTCATTGCTGAGTATGCGAGGAAGCAAACTTAAAATGTGCCTGCTGCAGGAATTTGTGTGGGTAAAATTTGATCACTCTGATGTTCATGGGAAATGAATGAAGAAGCAGTATAAGCACGGCCACAGTGAATTAATTTGGAAAGTTACACAAATTCTAGTCAAAATTTTTTTTTTCAGCTTTCACTGAGCTTTGCTGCAAGTCCAGTTGTGTAAAACCATCTGTTCTCTTTCAGGGCAATCTTAATAAGTGCCACTGATAATATTGCAACTCCAACCTATAGAGGATCTCTGAGCCTTTATTCTGGTCCCTTAAACATGAGGAGTTGCAATCTTGCCATCTTGTTTGCACTCAGAACATTTGATGATGGTAAATCTGTCATCTCTCCTTGAATAAAATCACTCCTTCCTGACAGTCTCTCTTATTTGAAGCAAATTCCTGTTGTGCTTTAAACAGTTGCTTATTACTGACTGGCATAAATTAATGTCTATGCTGTGACTTATAGTCACTCACATTAGATTTATATGTGTGGTAATTGCCCTGCTAAAATATGTTCCTACTGTAGATGAATGGGTGAAATGCCTCCTGGAGACTGCCTATTGCCAGCTTCTCCTATGTATATGCTGTAGTTCTTTGACAAGTTAACTCAAAAAGCAACTTTTTATAGTGAAAAGCTCTTTAAAATATTTTTCAAAGTTTTCATACAGCATCTTCTGGAGAAAATTTTTAATCAAAATAAAATCATTATTTTTATTTCACTTCATGTTCAAATTTCCATTTAAACTTGATTCCTAAAGAGAAACACATTTCATTTTAGCTTTTGCTCCTTGCTTCTTTGTTCTTTCCCCCTGCAAAAAGGAGAGAAAAATATGTGAAAAAAAGAAATACACACACATGAAAAATGCAACAAAGCACAGGAGAAATCTTTCTTATGATTTTACTTTCCTCAAAGGCAGAAGGAAAAAAAAGTACCAGTTTTTCTCACTTTTATTACCTTTTCCACATCTTCTAACATAAAAAAGAAAATACATCAAAATGCTTGTCCTTCACTTTCTCAGGCTTCTGAATTGTTAAAAATTCTTTTGGGTGGAGAAAGGATGAGGAGGGAAGAGAGAAAAGTGAAGAAAATTAGGAAGGAAGAAGGAAGGAGGAATCAACAGCCTAAATATCTAATACCTGAAAACTGCATAACAACAAAAGTTCACTGGAAATGAAAAAAAAAAAAGAGGGTAAAAATGGCCAGAGTGAATAGATTTGGAAAGTTACATGTTTAAAATATATCTGCATACCAGGATTGTTTATAGGGAGAGCCTTTTTTTGACAAATTATATTTTTCAGCAGGAAAACTTCTTCCAACTTTGTTGCTTTGATCTGAAGTGAAAGTTCTTTTTTCAGGAACCCTCTTCTCTATTAAAGTTTCTGAATCTTAAACCAACACCTTCTCTATTTTATTTGATTATATATATGTTGTACATTTCTGGAGTGGATATATCTCAAAGGACCATTGCAGAGAGCACAGCATATATTCATAATATGCTGTAGGCTGGAGAGCTGTAAAAAAACCTCTGCACAGGACAGCATACAACTGCACAGAAGGGAGTCTGGAAAAAAACTTAACCAGAATCACTAAGGGAAACTTCTGCTCTTACCACTAGCATCATGAGGTCTTTACTTTCCGCAAAGCCCAGCAACGAGCTCAGTCTCTGAGGTCTCATCTAAAAGATCTCATGATATGCATTTTATCTGTCCGAGGATAAACTGCTTGATGGGTTCTGCTGGGATTTGAAGCTGTGGTTCTATGAAGTCTATCCATCTGCCTCAAACCAGTTGCTTAGATTTCTAAACCATCCCTGGTACATGACCCACAGAAGTCTTGGGAAGAGCAGTGTTTTGTCTACTTACAGAAAAGTGTCATCCAGACAAAAACCAAAAATGACTGCTTGTGTGGAGGGATGTCTTTTGTTCGCCTGTATCTGAAAGTATTGGGTTGTGCATTTTGCAGCTCCAGTCCATCTTTTCTCCATTGGTTCTGGCAAAAGTGAAGGAGCATTTAGCTCCTTTCCAAACACTTGTGGTATTTTTTCCACAGTTGCTGCACTGCATGTAGTGTGCAGTGTTCCATTGACTGGAAAACATCCAGAGGATGGCAGAGGAAGACCTTTCCTCCCATCCTTTAGAAGCAGGAAATGCTTTAACAGGGACCTCAAGGGCATTTTATGGTGGTGGCCTTGGTCCGAAGGTCAGAGCTGGTCTGTCAGTCTGTCCTCAGCTAGGGAGCCACTGAAAAGAAGTTCCTAGCTTCTCTGAAACTGAACTGGATTGTGCTTATCTGCTGACTGCTTCCCTTGTTTGCTCCAGCTCACCATGCTCACAGAGTCCATCTAGCTCGGCCTCCAGGAGAGGGAGTCGGAGGTGGTTGTGCTTAGGCGGTAATTCCTGTGCCTCATGGTCTGACACCTCCCTCTTTGAGAAGCTTTTCTCTGCAGTGACAACAATAACAGAAGATCCCTTTTCTGGTTTGGTCAAGGTTGGAAGCTGAGCTCGTGTTTGTATATCCTGGCTGTTGAAATGGAAAGTGTGAATTTTACAGAAAATTAAATCTGCAGAAAAGAAGAATGATGAAGGGGGAGGGGGTCACCCTGGAGAAGGAGAGACTTGCAGATGGAGATCCCATTATATCCAGACCTCACAGTGTCTCCCCAGTCATTCATGCCAAGTGCAATGTGTGCTGGGTGTGAGGCAAAAGGCTTCAGACTTCGCCAAAGAAAGAGGCCTCAGCATGTGTTGCTGTGTTTAGCACTAAAGTCGGTATGGACCCTGGCCAGCTGCCAGTCACACTGGCATTACTGTTATTAGATACCATTGTGTTAAGCTTAGCACTTTTTGCAGGCCAGAGAAATTCCTTTTGTGTTTCCTGTACTCCTAACACATTTAAAAAAGAGTTTCAACTTCAGAAAGAAAAGGCACAAGTAGTATAAACAAACTGCCGGCAACCAGCAGGCACAGGCGGGAAAGAAGGCTGAGATGAAATCAAGATGAAATCACCCTTGCTGTACTCAGTGTGGATTGCGGTTCA
The DNA here is from genome assembly GCF_036417845.1 of Apteryx mantelli. Classification (NCBI taxonomy): domain Eukaryota; kingdom Metazoa; phylum Chordata; class Aves; order Apterygiformes; family Apterygidae; genus Apteryx; species Apteryx mantelli. The sequence continues at coordinate 133,739,872 of NC_089978.1, forward strand.
TTAGCTATTAGGCTTGGGCTGAAGTTTTATAAATAACAGAGGGAAAGACATTCCCCCATTCCCTGAATTGCCTTTTGCAGAAGTGCTATTAGATCACTTGAGAGAATTGGAAAAGAGAAGTGGCTAATTAGAGCCACGGGGAACTGCACATTGGTGATGCCAGTTGGCTTGTGTTGACCTGTTTGTGACTGCAAAGTCAGTTTGGATCCATTTTTTGGTGCTTCGTGATTTTTCTTTCTTTAAATGACATAATTTTATAGTCTAGGAAAAGCCAGAAATAGTGGAAGAAAAGAAATAAGTGTGTGTTCTTTCCAACATTCCTCCATGAGGCGACCCATGCCAGTCCCAGCCCTCAGCCCCAAACTCCATGCTAGGTAGCTGCGTGAGATAACCTCTTGAGACACTTTCAGCTCTCACAGCAGGATTTGCAGATTCTATGATCTTGGGCTTTTTGGTAACATATTCTTTTATAACTATTAAAAACTGGGGTAAAGTAAGCTAAGATACAAGGTTTCAGAAAATAGGACTGTTCTTAATGGTTGGTGTACCATCATCCTTTAAAATGAGAAGAAGAAACAAGACTATGATAATATCTAGGTAGGCTCCCGCTGATACTGGCAATGGTCCCAATGTTGTCTGCACCCTGTTGTGTTTTAATACCACTGCAGGGTCTTGCCAGCACTGTGAATCCATGCAAAAATTGAAAGCAAGGCAAGGCACAAATGTGGCAAATAGCAGAGGTATATTTAAGAGCTCAGCTTGTGTTAAGCTAGTTCTTTAACTGCCTAAAAGGCAAGCAGTTATTCCCAGCCTGTGTGAGTAGAATGTTTCCAGAACGTTTCTCATCACGTTCTCCATTGTCCCAATTTTATTGCTCGTCCTTTCTTGAGATCTGCCTTTCTGCTTTCTTTCCCTCTTGTTGTCACCACTGTGACTGGTCAGCTTGTGAATTTATCCCAGGAATGGGATGGGAATGAAAGCCCTGTAGAATGGCTAGGGGAGAGAAATCCAGACAGAGAAAGTAACTGGTGACAGGTCCACAGGGAGGTTATCATCCAGTTACTGCTACCAGTCTTTCTACTAGTTCAAGTGATGAAGGACCAAGCTGTGAGCCTAGTAATCCCAGTCCAGTAGGTGCCCCGTGGGTGGAGGCCACTATGGTTCTATATGAAACTTTTTCTACTTTTTGAATTCCTACATTGTTTCTTGTATGAAAATCCATAATAGATAACAGATGTCTTGTGTTTCTCTGCTTTCCTCGCTTCACACCTGCCAGCTTCAATGAATGAGATGAACATCCTGCATGTGAAAGCTTCACTCAGCTCAGCCTGGATTCATCTTGAGATGGGGCCTTCTTGCAAGCTGAAGGAGGCAGGGGTTCTATGGGAAAATGGGCTTGCAATCATGAAAATAAAGATGGTAACTTAGCGTGTATAATCATGCTATCTATATTAATATTGCATAAGCATTTTCCAGTTTTGTGTCATTGTCTTTCTATCCTTAATGATTTTTATATAGATTTTAAAAGGGTATGATTATAATTATATTGCAGAGTAGAATTATGTCTATGGGGAAGCAATTTTATGTCTTGTCTGTGAGAGAATTGCTCAAATGTAGCTGGTGTTCAAGTGTAGCTGGACAGAGGTGCACATTCATAAGAGTTCATAGCTGTAGTTTGAAATATATTGTTAATTCTATGTATTTGAGTGCCTGTAAATTTTCAAACAGAAATAATCTTGTAATTTCCCTAAAAGTTAGAAAAGTACATCATTCCCATTAACAGCCACTTTTATGTCATTTTTAATTGTAAGGTTTGTTTCCATGTTATTCTCTCCAGCCCTTTAGGGAAGAAATGCTTCTCTTTCCTCCTCTTTTTTAATTCAAAAATAGATACAAGAATACAAAATGTCCAGTATAAATTGCACTGAATATAGGCATGCTTTGGTCCACTGGACAGAAATTTAAGAGAGTTATGAATATAGGAGAAGGAGTGATATTTTAGTGATTGTTCTATAGTTCTATCTGTCATGTTGCTACTTGCATTTGCTGTAAATCTGTACCAAATCTGAGACTATAATCCACCTCAGATATTCCAGGAATACTGAGGAAATGGGGAGTCATTGTTTATAAAATTCTGGAAAGGATGCACTTTAAAAGCAGCCATCTTTGCATAGCCTCAAAGTTAAATTTGGCTGGCAGCCAAATCCGCCAGTAGGTTGGAAAGGAATCTGTGAGCAGGCTGTAGATGCTGCATACAGCCCACTGGAGAATGCTCTCAGCCATAAGGACATAAGGCAGGAATGCTCCAGTGTTCCTACAACAGGGTGGACAGTCTGGGAGGGACAATCAAATGTAATTCAGCCGTCTTTATTGCTGTTCAAAAGATGGAATTTAATGCCTGAGTTTACAGGAATTAGAGAGGAGTCAGCCTTTCTGTTTGACACAAATGTTGCTTTGAGCTGTTTCAGGCACCATAAAATTTTACTCAGATCTGCTCAGACATGAACATTCCCCTACAAAAGAGTGTGAAAGGCTGCGACAATGTAATGTGAATGGTGGCTGAGAATAAATGAGATCAGAAAGTCTTAACCATTTCTTTGCTAGCTGATAATGATTGAAAATCAATTAGAAATAAGCAGAGCAGTGACAAATCCTATGAGCAAATCTTAAAACAGGAGCTCAGTTCAGTTTAGGATATCATTAGGGTCTTTGCTAATTCACATGTGTTTGTACACAGGAATAATTTCCAGGCGTTTCAAGTAAATGTTCACAGTGTTAAAAAAGTCATGAATTTCAGCTTAAAAAATCTACTACGCCTGGCTTTTTGGACTTTTTGTTGTTGTTGTTTTAATGCTATCTTTAATAGTTTTAAATCTTAATGTAGTCATGAAGCAGATCCGCTTTGATATGGTTGAGATCAGAAATTATATGCTATAATGTTCAAACAGATTACAAATACTCTACTATTTGAAAGAAACAATCTTCTCATTATTCTTCATGGCTGGACTGAATGAGCAATAGCTATGTGACAATTTGTATCTAAGCTGCTGAATCACAGTTAGTAATCCTGTAGCTGAGTTGCCATGTTAAGAGCTAAATTTAATTTTCCAAATTATTAAGAAAAAAAACAAGTGCTTAGCAGTGGCTAATGTAATTAAGATTGTAATAGATTTCAGTTACAAAAAGTGACAGGAGATAAAGAAGTACAATGAAGGCTGAACAAAAGGCTATGCTTAGCTCAGCGTGGAACTCCCCAGAGACAACTTATGAAGTCCAGGGAAGATAAACATGTCATGAAATTAATTCCAAAGTGTTTTGTAGAAGCATTTCTGTCTCCACCTTGAAATTGCTTTGCTGTCCTTCCTAGCTATAAAAAGTTCAGTCAACCATTCAGAGATCAGAAATATCCTCAAGTTATGTAAACAAGCATAGGCTACTGAAAGTGAACTGATAAAGCAAATAATTTTCCAGATGAGCCACAGAAGCCACAGAAATAGTTAACAAATGGGTTAATAAAAACCAGAGGTGTTCATTGACAATAGAAGGTTTGGCTGACTGCATTGTTTGTTGTACTTCGCCTGGATGTTTTCTGGAATGTAGTTAGCCAGAAAAAAAAACAGATGGTAGTGTGCAGATCCTCAAACCCTTCCTGAGGACTGTGCACGAGGTCCAGGCTGGTTCTTTGTTCAGCCTATAGTGGTGGGAGCAGAGTGTGATACTTGCTGCTATTAGGGATGGCCATTTGGAAGTGGATGCATAAGAAAGCAGCCTAAATGCTGCTCAGTCAGTGAACAGTGTGCCTGTGGGAATGGGATTGGGATTAGTACCATTGATTTCTGGCACAAGAGAGGAAGGCAGGAAGGGAGGAAGGAGGGGAAGAGCAAGCAAGCTCTGAGTGGAAGAACAGGACACAAAAATTCCACAAGAACTGAAACTCTTGGTTACGTCAAAGTAAAATGGAAAGAGTTCAAACAACATTTTGAACCATGGATGTCAGTCAAACGGAAGACATGAGGGAAGTAGCCTTGCTTTTATCTTTGGTTTGTTTTGCAGCACTTAATGAATTTCATAGTTTTCACTAAATTTAGGAAAAAAACTACAAAATTATAAAATTATATATTTTGAAACATTTGTGTGAAAATGATCTGTATAGACAGTTGTTTATAATCAGATAGTACAGAAGAAATTCTGGAAGAGTTTATAACTTTCCTCTTTTGGGGAGACAGTGGTTTGAATGACTGAGAAGAGGCCAGGTCATGGTGAAAATCTAGTAAAGAAATCTTAGAGAGCAGTTACAGGAAGATGCTTAGTTCTCCTTGTCAAAGAATTTAAAAAACACGATACAGTGGAAGTCTCTCTCTTCTCCTGCCCACATAGAATGGAAACTATGATAGATAGACAACGCTTGCATACGCAACATGACATAGATTTCAGCTGCATTGGGGAAAAAATGAACAGAAGCAGGAAGGACTGCAGAGTTCAGCCAGAATCAAACAAAAAACATACCAGACTGCACAGTGTCATAGCCCTTTTCAGATGGAAGAGGAAAAAATGCAAAGTTCAACAGAGCATCCACAGTGTGGACAAAGGAGATAACAGTATTTATGTCAGATGACTTTTCCAAAGGATCAGTGGTGTTGCTGTAACATAAGATGCTGAGTGTTGCTGTAACCCAACACCTGATGAGACTTGTACTTTTATACTGGACACTAACTGTAAAAGATTACCTGTGCATAGATGAAGGTAAAAGAGTAGTGGTTGTACCTCCCCTGAAAGGTATATGTATAAGCTAGATTTTGATGTTTGTAACAGAATGGAAGTCCTGAATACATGCTAGTAGAAAGAAGAGGGTCCCTTATTGGAATAAAGATGAACTGACCCCTCAGTCTTCCCAGCAAGGTGCTTTTATTAGAGGGAGCAGAGATCGAGACAATGAGGAAGACTTTGAGAACTTCTTCAAGAAGAAAGGGAAGCTCTCAGCAATAAAGAATAGAGCTGAAAGTACCCAGCTGTTATAATATTCTTTGTGATAGGAAAACTCCTTTTACCCTAGAACAGAGGCTTAGAGAAATTCTTGAATAGGCCAGTAGCACTGACAATTGTATTGGCAGTGACAGAACCAAGATTGTTAGTACATCTGATGAACTTTGGATACTCAAAAGGACTAAAAATGTAAAAAGACAAGTTTTCCATTACCTGCAAGGAAAAAATATTAGGGCTATAGCTGCTGCCAGATATTTTCTATGCTAGATGCACCAGCAGGATTCTGGCAAGAGCCCCTCAAAATAAAAAGCACATGTTTGTGCACATTCATCGCCCTCTTTGGGAGCTACAGTTTCTGCAGGCTATTTGGGCTATATTTGGTATTCAAGGTGTTTCACTAAGACAGTGAATTTTGAATGGTATGGAAGGTACTACATGCATACCGTCTTGACCTAGGGAGAAGCAGCAGCAGATCATTACCAAGGTTCTCAGGCAACCTTAGGAAGAGCTAGTGTTGCTGGAATAAAACTAAAAAATTACAGACATGATTTCTTTGCAGTGTAAAAAAGAGTGTGGAGAGATGTTAAAGCAGCAAGACACAAAGATAGATCTCTGGATGGTTAGAAAAACATCAGTATGCCTATCACAAATAAATTTCTTGGACCAGTGTAGAGCATAGCAAGGTTTGCACCTAGCTCAGGTACTTGAAGTAGCAAATACAGATTACAGGTGGGCAGAGACTTCCAGAAGACAGGGAATGCAAACTTTTAACAGCTGGCAATGTTGAAGGAGTTAATGGAAGAGGCTGGAGACTCAAGAGACTATAACAGTAAATGCAAACGTAAGTTGTCCACAGTTGCCTCCAAGGAGGGTATCAATATGGCTTTCCTATACTAGTGTGGTCAGAGTTGGAGACCAGTGGCTTATATGTCAAACACACCAACAAAAACAGAGAGTCAGCATGTTCAAATAGAGAAGGCGACTTTGGCCCCAGTCCACAAGTGTAAAATTTCACATCTTTATTTATGGGAGGCCAGTGTTAGCTGAAACTGACCATAAAACCCTACTAGCATTGCCAAAAGGGACCTGGTAACCTCTCACTCTGTAGTATGCACACATTTCTTTTTTAGCTACAAGTGTATGATTTGAAGATTAAAGACAAATCTGGGAAAGATTCAGTGGTTTCAGAGACATTTTAGAACATTAACCAAAAGAGCCGTGGAGCAAAGTTCGGAACGAGAAAGCATATATGATAATCTGATTTAAAATAAAACAAAGTAAAAACAAAAACCTGGCAGTTCTCAGATGAAGCATGAACTGTGAGTGCTAGGGTTACTGCTAGGGATACTCTTCAAGCTACTAGTTGAGAGTGGCTAGGAGAGTCCACAGTATCAGTTTGAGGTTAAGATCTCTTTACAAGGTGGAATTTTCTTTAAAGATGTGAGGTTGTTGAGCCCTAATGTACTGCAGGAAAAAAAAAAAAGAAAACATGCCATTGAAAAGTATAAAAGAACAGGAAACATTTCCCCTGGCAAAAGAATAATTGTTCTATGGGGAAAAGTAAGCATATGTTTATCTGTGTTATCTGGAAAAACTCTATGTACTTGTCCTGCACTACTATTCTAACCAACATAAGATATGCTTGATGTATGCTGTTGCAATGTAAGCAGCTGTCAAATCTAATTTTCTTTGACATGATATTACTGATGCAGTGAGGTCTGATAAACTAATGCCAATCTGCGGCCGTGAGTTCACGCAGTTGTAAGCAAATTTGGGGTTTGGATGTGAACTGCTAATCACTGTTATTCCCAATACAAAATATGGGTGGGAAATGGTATAAAAATAGCTAAAGAATGCCTAGTCAGACTCTGATCCATATTTAGCTCTCTTAAATTGCAGATTGTCAGCATGGCTTGTCACCCTCTGATGCTTTGCTGAGTAGAAAGCTAAAACCAGGAATGGCCCAAACTGTTAGAAACTGATGTCAGAGATACTAGAGGCTTGCCAAACTGCCAAAAAATGGATAAGGCAAAAAAAAAAAAAAAAAATCGGTGTGATTCATAGTCTTGGGAATTGCCTCCACTTCTTGAAAATGAGGTGTTAATCCATGGTGATAAGAAGTGATCAGCTGTGATGGACAGACTCTGTGGAAAGACAACAGACACCTTATCAGTTCCTAAAGAGAATGAGACACAGACCACTGAGCCTGCGAGAAGCTCAGATAGGCAATATCAAGAGCAGACTGAGCACTTTAGCCCTAAGATGTGGAATCACTAGAACAAGGGAGGTGACTCTGTCCTGAGATCAACGTCATTGACATCCTGGTGCAACTTACAGATCCAAATGTGTCAGGGCCCTCAGAGACCTAACTGACCATTGTCAATCAGCTTAGCTAATAAGTCGATTATAATGTTTATAACTATGCATTCTATTAATGCCAGGTTTTAAGTCTTGTTCTTAACTTACAGCTTGGGAGGGCTGGCTACTGTGGCAGGGCCAGCAGTTCGTTCGTGAATGACACAAGGAACAATTGTGCTTTCAAGACAGAGAGTCTAGTCTGCTCACTAAAGAAATAGATCGTTGTCATGTACAGCTGTTGGGAATGGACCTGTAATAAAGCTCTTGCAGGTGGCTTCTGGACTAGACCATGAATTAGGGACTTGGCTGACATGGCAAAGAGCAATGACTAGCTAGGTTTTGCAGCAAGCTGCTGGCACTGCTACAGTAGCCAACCATCTGGATGGTGCATGTGCAATTCCACCAAGCACTAGACCCTGGTAGATCCCAAAAGAGTAGGCAGGAGGATGCCCTTTGTTACAGGACAGCAGTCACTAGATGACTTTTAAAATGCTATCCAAGAGAAATGCAGGTACCTCTGCGATGTGGCTAATTCCATGCTTTGGTGATGTGCGAGCTGCAGTTTTAGAAACATCGGTGATCCTTTCAGCAGGAAGCTTAGTGTTCTTCAGCTTTTTCAGGCACTAAAATAACTTTAGAAGTCTGTCACCATCTGCCAACTGCAGCCAAGATCCATCCTGCATTCTCAGCCAATGTTTTATGGGGAGCTTCAGCGCACTGGAGCTTGTGACTGCTGCATCCTTGCAGCTTGCAAGAGCTAATTCACAAGGTGTCTTCTCATATCTGACAAATAGGGTGCTTAGCAGCTGTGAAGGCAGCAAAAAAAGTCCTCAACAGTATGAAACAGCAGGGGTTGGACCAGGCACTTCAGAGGCAAATACAGGAATGGGAAGGACAGCAGAGTATGAGCATGAAAGCTGGGGAGAGGGGAGGTCAAAGTCTAGACACTTAGGAGCAAAGGTTCACTTTGAATAGAGAAGGGGCCCTGGTGGCCTCTAAAATTACCGTAAATATCTGTTTACAGGAAGTGGTTGAACAGAACAGATCAAGTTAGGGCACCCAAGGGCCTTTAAAACTCAGAGAAATCCTGTGTTTATGAGGTAGAGGGGAATTGGTCAGAGCTGGGAACATTGGAAAGTTGTTGGTGAATGGACTGGCTTCAGTCAACCAAAGCTCTGGGAAAGCAGGGCTCAGCTGACACATGCAATCTGCAGATGGTGGCCCAGAACAGTGTCCACACTGCAGAACATATGCAATCCATGGGCAGCTTAATCTGCTTGCAAAATAAATGGGAAAATATCCCCACAGGGGAAACATATGTACTCAGGAGGCTCATTCCTGTGGCAGTCCGTGCTCCCTGAGCTGTTGAGCTTGTTCTCTTGAGTGCCTGAACAGCAGTCATCTAATATGAAAGGTCTTACCAAGCTGTCTGACTCTTTGCTCTTGCTCTCAGCCATCATACGGCTAAATGAGACTGGGGAAAAGAAGGAGGGGGGATAAAAGAAAAGCAGACAAAAAATGGAGCTCCCAATTACTGGCATGCACATCTCCACACAGACTAAGCAGAAAGAGCTCACAGTTAGCAAACTACTCATTAGAGCCAAGGCATTAAGGCATTTCTCCAGGGAAGGGTAAAACTGAACTCAGAGTCCAAAACTCTGCCAAAAATGCAAGGCAGGGGGAAGGGAGGAGAAGAAGTGGGTTGGGGGAAGAGAGTAGAAGGGAAGGATGGGAGAAAAAATATCAAGAAGAGCAAATGAATGATGGTAGGTAGGCAGGGAGAATGGCAGGGGAGAAGGAAGCAAGGACGAGCAGAAATGAGAATAGCTGAGCTGTGGGATGACTAAGGTGTTACAACACTTGGTAATTTCTCAGACTGCTCTCTCTCTAGGCTGCGGAGTAAACAGTTTTGCACTGAGCAATTACTGCCCTGATGGAGAAAACAGCAAGTGCTTAAGAAGTTTTTTGGCTGCGGGGCCTGTCTGCGTTGCCTGCTGACTCAGGCCTCCAAAGTAATGCTTCCATGCAACATAGCAACAAAGCCAGGAGCAACCCTGATATGAGTACTCTGACTGAAATGCCTTGGGATAATCACAAACTTGGCTTTCTGTGAACTTTGGCTCCCTGCGGGTGGCTCAGTGGTTCTAATAACAACGCTATAGCATCAGATTCTCTGCTTGCTTAGCCTATCTTTACACCTCTGGCAGTTTTTCTCTTGAATTATACGAAGGGGTAAATTAGTGGAGAATTAGGGCCACAGTATTTTGTCATTCACTAAAGCCTCTGTCTGGCAATTCCAGAGCATTCTTGAGAGGTGAAACCACCTAAATAGCTAGCTATTATGACTGTATTAAAGTTGGAAGAGTATGACTAGGTGACGTGTACTGTCCACCATCACCTAGCTATGCAATCAAAACTGAAATAGTTACAAGGTTTCTTGACTTGCTATTATCAGCTGCAAGAAAAACTTTTGACCCAGAATCAATGTGTGCATCAAGTGGGAACTGCAAAACCTGAGTGGCTGATGATGTTGTGTTCCCCTATCTGGGTGTCCCCTGGGGAATGCCCTCACGCATGCATCTAACAGGAATGGGATTGTTATGCAAGCTAGCAGAACACACTAGAGGCTACAGATCAGTACAGGGATATGCAGGATGTTATTCCTGGGAGCCCAGCAAAGGGGAAATGTTCTTTCCAAAGGAGAACAGGCATTTTGTAAGGATCCTAACCATCCAGGAAGAAATGTCGCCTTATGCTTTTTGAAGATATCCACTCTTGAAGATTTTCAAAACACAGCTGGACAAAGCCCTGAGCGATTGGATCTAGATTTCCCCCAAGCTGCTGCTTACTGTCATCTCCAGAGAGCTGGCAAACCAGACTGTGTGAATGATCTTTGTGTTAAGGCACTGTCAGACTGTTGGCTCAAGGCACTGGTAAGGTAATTTTAACTAACCTGCCTATTTTGCTTGGTAGTAGATTAGCTTAGGCAGCTTGTTATGCCAGCTGAGCTCTAGGGAAAGCAGTCTCTATTTGGCTGGGGGAATTGGGTATGGCAATGTCTTCAGCTGCTCCATCTATGTCCCAAAGGTGTCTGACTGTTTGGTTAACCATGCTTGACTGTATTTGTTACCCAAAAGAAGTCTGAGAAGTTATAGTGTATCCTGGATAAGTGCTTATGAATAGGGAAATGAGTCTGGTTAACCACAATTAGCCTGTTTAAAAATAGTTTGTTATAGATTTCAAAAGGACATGATTATTTTGCATTGTGCTTGAGTTCCAATGAGCTCTGGCAGAGTTTGAGGTCTGGGTTTGCATGAGGTTTGCACTTTATTCTTGTGTTGAAGATTAATTGTATTTCATATGTGTCTGGTAGTACAGCAAGACATTAACCTGTTATGGATGTTTTAAATTAATCTTCCTTGGAAAATAGTGGTAAACAACAGCAAAACTAAAGAAGGAACTGCTAAGGGATATTCCTAACTCACAGAAATTCTTAAATTTGGGTAGGATTTTCCATATTCTGATCATCCAATCCTTGATTTTTGCCTAGGATTGTCATCAAGCTAACCAGTCTGTAATTCCCAAAGACTCCACATTTACTCTTCAGGCATTGGCACATCACTTGCATCTTCCCTGGAACTTCTCTGTCCTTCAAAGATACATTAAGGGTAAGCAGGCCCTTCAACCTATTCCCCCTCAAACCTTCAGTGCAAAATCTCTTACCTCTCCACATGGACATTTGATTGATAGATTCAGACCAGCAGATCTCAGTTTTTCTCACTATGTCATGCTCTTGCTAATCCATGCTGCTGTCAGTTCCTACTCTTGGTTTGTGCCCTGAGACCTACAGTCATTTCCCTGATCTCCCCCAGCCACCAGGTCTGAGCTATAGAGCCAGCGATACCAGAATGGGAAGGATTTCTCCGGGTTATCAGTCATTCAGCAATGTTATTGACCCTGTCCCAACTCCTGACTGTACTTCAGACCTCTGAATAGTTATTATCTACTTGCCTATGTTAAAATAACTCTCAGACTGCTGTAACCCAGGGCAGAGGTATCAACCTTACACACAGTGACCTCAACTTTGGGTAGTCTTTACATTTATCCTCCCAGCTCATGTGACAGCCATGCTTACTGGGTCTCTATTTTATTAGTAAGATCATTAGGTGTAAGTAGGTAGAGGATGGGCAGCAAGACCCGCTGAAGTCTCTTATGCTGCAAAGAGAGGCATATGCAATACACAGGCCTCATACTCTTCTTACCCTTCAAACAGGATCAGCAGGATTGCTTCTGGGGGCTCTGGCTGTGGAGGCCAGAAAAGCCAGTGATGTGTGTGATCAAAAAAGGCTAAAACTTGCCAACCTCATTTTACTTCTAGGTCTAAGAGAGATTTGCAGACAGCACTCGGAAGAAAGAAACTTAACGCTAGTCTTCCTGACTTCTTTCCCACAACAAGTTAGAAAGAAAAATGGATTATCAGAAGGAGGTCCAAGCAATCCCCATTTATTTATATTTTTCACCGGCACAAGCCACTCTTGCTTAGCACAGGATAGGCTGCTGTAGTGGGGACCCTGCTAGCTGCTCAGAGTCACACAACATGTATGAGGCAATGGAAAAGCAACAGGCAGGGATGAGAAATGGCTGAACTTTATTTTTCCAAAGTGAAGATCTTCGGTGGGCTGCAGATTACACTGGAAATCAGACCCTGCACCCCAGGATCACGCAGCTGTCCATCTCCCCTCTAATTTTTCTCTGTCAGATTTCAGAGCTATAATTAACTGCAAAGCCTTGGTGATACTATGTGTGTGTGTGTGTGTGTGTGTGTGTGTGTATACGCGCCTTGATTCCCTCACACTAGTGGGCCTAATCCTCTACGGAAGATTGACAGGTTCACATGGAGAGTGACTTTTTAACTAATTCACTTCCAAATGCTCCTTTTTCTCTCTACTGCCCTCTTCCCTCCAGCCTGCAGTGGGCGTAGTAGTGCCAAGGAGATGACACGAACTGGCTCCTCTTGCTACTCTGCAGCTGTGCTGAGGTACCACTGTACCAAGCTGAGACACAACAGTGCAATTCCAGTCCTGGGTGTCCCTCACTGGTCCCACAATGGCCCTGTCACAGCTGTCCAAAAAGGGGGTACTGAGAGGGCAGCAAAGAGCTCCAGGCTAAAATTCAGACACCAGAGCAAACAGAAGTGAAGTTAATTTCTCATCTGTTCTTTGATGCACTCACATCTGAGCTGCCCTCCTGGCAGGTCTGCGTATCTTCTGAACACACCTGTGAACTCTGCCAGTGAGATGGAGCTCAGCAGCAGTGCATTTGCAAAGGTTTTTGTTTCTCTTTCTAGTTGCGGTTGTATCACTTTTGAGGAGGCCCTTTGCTGAAGTATTGGCAGCACGCAGTGCTTCAATCTAGATGTGTGGTACTGCCTGCCATTTTATCGCTGGGCTTCGCACAAAGCCCTGCCAGAGGATCCTCAGTACTGAGCTAGTGGCCATGATCCCAGTCCACATCCAAGAGCTCCTTTGTGTTATCCCCGGTGCAGACACAGAACCAATGTGCTTGCTGATGAGCTCCTTTCTTTAGTTCACAGAATCACAGAATCACAGAATCGCTGAGGTTGGAAGGGACCTCTGGAGATCATCTAGTCCAACCCCCCTGCTCAAGCAGGGTCACCTAGAGCACATTGCACAGGATTGCATCCAGGCGCGTTTTGAATATCTCCAGAGAAGGAGACTCCACAACCTCTCTGGGCAACCTGTTCCAGTGCTCTGTCACCCTCACAGTGAAAAAGTTTTTCCTCATGTTCAGATGGAATTGTCTGTGTTTCAGTTTGTGCCTGTTGCCCAGGATTCTGTGAACAAGCCCCTCAGTGTTTTCTTGGGATCAAACAATGTCAGATTACAGCAAGTTTGATATGGAGGGTTCTAGCAAAGATTTTCCAAGACCTTGAAGTAGGCAAGGAGAAAAATATTCAAAGGCCAAAACACACTTTCCTTGTTCATATGAGGAGGCAACACACTGATCTCCCATATTAATTATCTCAGCAATTTCATTAAAGTCACTTGGTATTTAAGCACTGAGAAGAGAGCATGATTTGGCACAAAAAAGAAAATACAAAAAGTTATTTTTAAATGAAACCTCATAGCATTTCAAATTAAAGCATCCACAGAAATAATAGGATCTATCCTATTGCATTTTGCTTCATGAAGGAAGAGGCTGCTTAAACCATGTTTGCACATGACTGGCATTGTTGGGGTTGATGTATGAGTTAGCTGGAGAAAAATCTAGGAAAATCTAGCTCATAAGTGGAACAGTCTTATGGGGAAGCAAAGAGTTTGGAAAAGTCTGTAAAGAAGAGATCACTTGATATCCCAGTGCATGGTAACATGTAGTGATCCTTACTGCAGATTCCTACAAACTGCAAAATTTGCCAAGCGTTGCACCCCCATTTTGTCCATGGTAAAATGAGTCACAGTGAGTACTTCTGTGATACTGCTTGGATTTCAATCAATTTTAATATTACTAAATTAAGCTGCTGCCACTGCTGTTGTATGGATTACTCTCAACTGATTAATATTTATCTTTGATCAATGTAGCCAGTGGGAGTTCTTTACCACCCTGAGTTAACACCACATAAGCCACATTTTTACTGAATCAGGAGTGACTGCTCACAGGTGTTGGTATCTGATTATTTTAAATCTCATCTTTGTCTACACCAGTGTAACATGCAATATGGCAATATGGCAGGGCCACAGAAAACAAATGGTATGCTTGTCATCACAGACAGAGACAAGAAGGGGACTGGAAGGACAATTCAAATCTTTCAATTTCTGGCATAATCTGTGATCCTCTGGAACACTAAGTGGAGAGAATATTGTGCTTCTGGCCTGTAGATCAGCATTTGAGGGGACCTGACAACAGCATCTAGGCTGGTGATTCCTCTTGGGAATGCCACATCAGTGAGCACTTGGCCACAAGCAGAGTTTGGTGGGTGCCAAAAGGGGCAATGCAGCACAATCTGTGCTGCTGGTTCCTTTATCTGTTTCTGCTGCTGCAGCTACAGGTATAAATGGGTGGTAGACAGAAAGAGAGCAGATCTAGAGACTATGATCTACTAGGCTACATAGACTTCTTTGGATGAGTCTTTGGATGACAATCTGGATCCTTTTGCATGAAAGCTTCCTGACATTGGAAAGCCAGAGACTGTCTTGGAACAGCGTGGTGTCTCTGGCAAGGCAACAAAACACAAGGGGTGTGTGTGTGTGTGTGTGTGTGTGTGTGTGTGTGTATGTGTGGTGGTTTTAATTTAGATAAAGTATATGCATGCCTAATCCAATCTAATCTATCTGGGTTCTTATATTAATCACTGAGTTGTATTAGCACCTCACACTGTCATCTCTGTTGCTGCAGAAAGCTGCTGAGACCACCATCTCATCACACGCATTCTGATGACTTGTCACTGGATTTTGTGTGAGCAACAAAACACCAAAGAAGCCAAAATCATTCCCCATTGCAACACTTTTGGCTTTAGAAGAACGATACAAGGTGAGAATGGATGTAAGCTGATGATCTCAAACATGAATGGTAAATGGAGCTTCTCAGACACTGCAAAAGCATGTCATAAAACACTTATTCTGGGAAGTTTTCACAAAATCATTTCATCTAAAAATACTGCTATTTATTCAAAACAAAATGATTTTGAACTGATCACCACCTTTTACATTCTAAAATTTGGTTTAGAGCACATGTTTTAAACCAGTTTTATTTAAAAACAGAAGTAGTCAAATAAATAAAAAACCAAATAGAATTAATCTAGGACACATGAAGAAATGCTATGGGTTATTCTGTAGGCAACTGTCTTCCCCCAAAGAGAATGCGAACACAACAGGACTGAACTTCTTAAAAGACCAGCTTTCATTAACTCAAGATATAATCTGAGTTGTCTGAACTCTTGGACTGAATACTTCAGAACACTTTCATAGGCTTAAGATTTGATAAATTCAGCATCCAGGCCACGGTCCAACTAAAGCAGGTATATTGCCCCTAACCAACATTAACTCCCTCCGTTTCAGTTGATACTTTTCACTCTCTGACCTCAACTGCTCGGGAAATTTAAGCTGCTATGAACTATTGCCTAGAGGTGGATATACTTGAGTGGCACACGAAAATCTTTTCTTTTTTAGCCATGTTTATTTGCCACAAGCTCTGAGATAAGCAGCTGCAGGCTTTGTAATTGTGAACGTTTGTACCCTGTAACTTTTTCAGAGAAGAGATTTGCTTCTCCGTTCAAAGCTGCAACACACACCAAACACTCTCAAGCCTTGTACTGGGAGCATGAGATGATTAGGTCAGTCATTGCAGGTCAATTTATGAACAGTTTGCAGTCTGAGATATGCTTGGACAAAACATCAACTGAATGGTTTCAGACAAGAAAGAAATAAGTGGAAATCCCTGTCCATCTGCAGAGAATTTAGGAGTAGAAATAGTTTTATGAATTAATTAGTTTGGTTAGCTTCAGTCACAGAAAGAGCATGAAGGCATAGTCACAGGAAGAGCATGAAGGCATGAGTCTTTTCAAAGCAAAAAGGCACATAGTGTGACTTGTACTTTAAAGTATGACTAGCAGCTGAGTATATCTATAATCTTGATGGAGATATCCAAAAATTCAAATCAGGAATAAACAAATGCAGAAAACATTTAAACCTTATAGAAAATCAAAGCTAATTGGCATTAAATGTAACATAGTGTTTTGGCTTAAAATATTTAAACTAATTATATTCTTAGTATAGCTGGCAGTCATAAATATGAGCATATATGTGTGCACATATATACATATACATATATATGTGTATTTTTATATATATATATATATACAGCATATACTGTAGAAGAAGTTTACCTGAAATTTAAATACAATATTTAGAGTTTGATTAGCTACACTATTCATACTATGATACATTCAGTAGGAAAATTACAATTTTGAATGTTTAGGTCACAGGTATAGCTCTTTTCATACAGCCTACACTGCAGATATGCTTCTTAAGTTTCATGGGGAAAGTCACTTCGGATTTGACTTTGAAGTCTACTTTCATGAAGATTAGATGTACATGGCTATTTAAAAACATGGAAGGGTTAAAGCTGTTCCCTTGAACTTAGTTCTGATATTAGTATGGGGCTGAAAACGCCTGTGTGCTGATTGATGGGTTCAGATGGGGCGACCTTCACATTAGCAACGCAACTTTGGTTGCTAGATAAACACAGGCAGATGGATCCAGCTCCAGTGATTTTCAGCAGTGACGGATGGCAAAGGTATTTTTGATCCACATCACATCATGCAGATCCCATGAAAATGACTTGGCATGGGGCGGAAAGTATTAGATTCGGGTGACAAATAATTACCTGACATCAGCTGAGGTATCTTCAGAAAGGTTGTGCTGCAAATAACCAGCTTTTATATAACTTTGTTTTTGTGAAGTGATAAAAACTCTCTCTCACACACACAATATATTTATTTGAGAAAATGTAATCCAGACAGAGACTGATAAAAACTGGTCTTTGGGTATATACATGCAAATTTCCTAGTAATCTCATTCCAGCACTGCTTAGGGTTTGGGTGTTTTTGGAGGGTTTTTGCTTGTTTATTTAAAGCATGCATATTTTCCTTTGTTGCTATTGTTGATGTTATACGTACTTTTGCAGTGGCGAGAATTAGTGTTTAGACAAGACATTTACTCAGAGCCACTGTGGTTTCATGAGTCTTTGCTTTTCAAGGTCTTAAGTTCAAAAGTTCTCGACTTTCATTCCTTCTTCTCTTTTCCTGAGTCTGGTGCTTTGAATCAAAGCCAGCATTTTAAATAGGTGTGTGCCCCCAAAATACTTGTCTGAGCTTCAGTATTTTGTTTTCGAGGGGAAGTAGGTTATTTGTATATAAACTCTGGTGCAGGAATATGATGAGAAAGCTTCAAACATCGTGCTCTTCTTTTACTGATGTGTGCCCCTTCCTCATGATAATGTCCTCAAAATGTGTAGTGTGTAAGTGCATGTGTTCCTGCGGTGAGCTAAAGTGACTGTTTGCACCTTCTGTGCTGCATCTTACCATTCAAGCCAGGATAATCCTGCATGGTTGTATGTGTTAGGACATCGATAATGAGACTAGAAGTTGGTATGTGTCATCTCCCCAAGATGGAGTGCTTCGTTTCTCTGTCTGTGTTGTGCTGTAAAGCTTCTGTCACTATTTAAATCTTCTTCACTAGAGATGGCAAAATTTCAGGGTGGCCCAAAGTTCTCCACTCATTTGTATGGTGAAGTCATTCTCCTGCCTTGCAATGTAAATGAGCACAAATGAGTGCAAACTATACTCATAATGTAAGTTTTTAGATTAGTGGGGGCAAAGAGTAATCACCATAACACTGCATACACAAGTAAGGAAAATTTCCCCCAATTTCTTCCTCTTTCTGTAGTGGTTTATCTGTCTATTATTTGATCCAGACTTTCAGTCAGAATTACCTGTTTTATTCAGAACTTTACACAAGTTGCTGAGGTTGCATGTAGTTTCTGTATTCATTTTCACAGGCTTGTATTTTTTGTAATGACTTATTAATCTTTCCCCTCATCTTTTTACTTCTAGTTCTTCCCCCTTATTACTCTCCATTTTTTCCTCCCTTCCTCCCTCCCTCCCTCCCTTTCTCCCTCTTTTCCTACCTTCCCTTGTCTCTCTGCTTTCTCTTTTTCCTTTCATTAGGACGGCTAAAGAAAAGAGTTTTACTTTGAAAGTCACTCCATCTGGGGCAATTCTTTTCTGCTGCAAAATCCATGCCCTGTTGCCAAGAATGTAAGCTACTTTTGCCCATTTGACCTAAGAGTCAGGCTGCTGTGGAGGGATGGGATAGAGGACTGTGGTTCTCACTATATGTCCTTGCATTGGTATTACAGAATTTCTAAAAACTGAGAACTGAGACCCTGAAACTGGTTTGGTTTTCTATGATGACCAGAGAAGCCAGTGAAGCATTATTGTGATTTTCTCCCATGTTTGTAAGCGGCTGTAGGCTGCTCTCTCCAGGACCAATGGATCCCCCTGTTTCAGGTCAGCTTGCTCACTCCAAACCACAGAGAGCTGGATGAATGGAGTCTGAAGTCTCTGATGCCCCTGCTGGGTCATGATCTGAAGATATGTCACATAGCCTTTTGGCTGCCTGCGTCAGTGCTTAGAAGCTGCTGCAAATAATTTAGAAGGGCCTTTATTCCACTTGAAGATTTCACTGTTGTGTGTGTGTTGTTTTTTTTTTTTTCCTCAGTAAGACATGCTGCTTTTTTGGCCCCCTCCATCTTTGGTATGTTTTCCCTTTTTTCCTGTGGCATGCTGTCCCCTCCACCCCCCCAAGCTCTAACTCCATTTGATTTTCAGTCCTCATCCTCACATCTGCATGGTTGTCTCCAACAGGAAGTGATCTAGCTGAATGATGCCAGAGTTAGTTCAAGAAATCAATGTTGGCTAAAGCTTAGTGCGGGCTGCAGGCACATTTGACTACAGCACACCATGAGACCTCCCACGCTGGCTTCCTGCAGATGTCGAAGATGGGGAAAGAGTGCTTTGGCATGAAGCTCCACAGGGAAACGCGCTGGTGGGAGAAGGAGCAGCTGTGTCACTAATTCCGGCAGAGAGGGACACTTGGAACAATGGTGTGTAATGCCTGGAGTTATGCAGTGATTTGAAGATGGATGTGCTTTCTGGACAGCTCCCAGCACAGCCAGCCTCAACTGTGCCCCGTCTCCAGTCTCAGCCTCGGGTACAGTTGTTAATGATAGGCAGATGAAGTGTGAGGCAGTTTTTTGCTAGTTTTATCTATATAATTAACATTTTTTCCTCTAAAATGGCAAGCTGAAGACTGGGACATATTTATTGAGGCCTGTGGGCTTTCACAATGAGTTCTTTAATACAGGCCCAGGATATTGTGTGCTTCCAGGAATAAATCCTAATGTTTGGAAAGGGCGTATCAAACATAGATGGCGTTCTGTTTGAAGCTGGCTTTTCAGAATGAGTAATGATAGTTACCCAGGGCTGTGTGGCAGAAGCACTCTGGTTTCACAAAGCTGTCTGTAGTCTGAAAAATTCAGCTGAGTTTTGTTCAGCACCATCTAGTTGGAATAATCAGAGAAGCAGTGGAATCCCGGAGGGCAGTCATAACCAAAATGGATCCAACTGTCAACACAGTGGAGAGACCTTTAATTTTGTGGGCCTTAAGCTAAAGGTCAGAGCTAGTGGCTGACTCAGCTGTGTGCATCCTCCTCAGTGTCTAGGGCTGGAGGTGGCTGCGGTAGCTCCAGGACTCTGGGCTTGGCACAGTACCATGGTACTGTGGACCATGTGTACATGGCTGTGGGAGAGCAGTGTGCCTAGGACTGTCTTGGGAACTGTTCTAGGCTGTTGTGTCATTTACACTTACTTCTCATTACGAAGAGACTGCATCAGTCACTCAACTCCAGGTGAGAAACAGTACAGAATCAGGCCCACTAGGTAACTCAATGGTCTGTGTATTCAGTGTTTAAAATATTGAGACTTCCACATGTTTAGCAAATGGTAGCATAAGAATGACAGCAGCAAAAATTCAGGATGTGCAGAAGGTACCATTAGTTAGACCAGTGGACCACAACTATCTGGTGCTACAAGTCAAAATGAACCAGCAATTATATGTTAGCACCAAAATCTCCCATTGTTAAACACTGAACTGATGCACAGATTTAAAAGTATCTAGAGATTCCACAAAACTGCTGGAAGACGTGAGTTTTTAATCAATTCTAAGTCTTTGTGGCTTTTTCATTCTGATCAAATGCAAGTGAAATAACTGGGCTCATGGCAGATAGAAAATTACATGCCTATCAGATTCAATACAGATATATTTTCCTTGCATTTCCTGACACATATCCTTCTAGGCAAATTCACAGCAAAACTATTTACTGTATTGCAAATATTATGAATCATTGTTACAAATATCACCTCATAATGTAAGAAGTGGAAGAATTTCAAGAAACCCAGCTGACTCACATAAAATCATTTTTTCACCTTGCAATAAAAATGAGCTATTTGGTTTCATATTTGCATCTAATCAGTTTCTAGGCAATCTACTGCCAGTGACCTCTTGCTGCAATCTTACTGGGTCAAGTACTGTTTTGTCACTTGGGATATTTTAAATACTAGCTGTAGGTTTATTCTGTTTTGCTTTGGCAAAACATTTGTGCTTTATTAAAAATAAAATTAGAGTCACATATCTTAGCAAATCCTGATTTTCTTTCTTTTCCATTTTTGTATCCATTATTATTTCAGGGAGGCTTTATGAAGTTTTTAAGTTAGTAAGCTAATTAATTGTGTGGAACCATTGGCCAGATATTGAGAGTGGAACTTGTACTGAAGGTTCTCTTACATGATAAGAGCAATGTTGCTCTGAAGAGTTCCTTGCACTTACAATTTCTGATTTTATCAGGTTTCAAGGATCTATTTGAGATCCTGTAATACTGAATACTGTCTCTTCATATGAAAAGGCTTGCTGGTTTCAGCAGGGCTATTTGGACAGTATGAGTAAAATACTTCTGAATGTGAGCAAGTATGTCAGACTCTGTCTCTTCAGTCATGACAGGAATGATGCAGCTGGCCAAATTCAGGCCTCTTCTTCTGAGTTAGCCATCTGAATGTGTTGCCTCCCTTTACAGAATGCTAGACACCTCATTGTAAAGTACACATCTAAAATGAGTGAAACAGAACATGCCCTAAAAGTGCTTATATCTCTTTGTGACTGTAAAGAGGACCCAGGACAACCAGCTGAGTTATAGACTGCTTCCTTGCAGGCATCTGAAATTAGACATGGTGAACCCCACCCCAGTAATTTGATCCAACCTACTTTGAGGTTGGCCCCAGGTGACACCATCAGGTATTGGATTGGGCTTTAAAGGTGTTTGCTGTGGAAAGCAGGGCAGAATAGAGGAAGAAGTAGGAGTGGGGGCTGGCACTCAGATGAATGTAGGTAAAGGAATATCACTGAATTTGACTGCTGCCATGAAGGATTGCTGCAGCAGGCTAGCAAGGCTGTGCACATCTGTGGCTCCAAGACAGCTGACACAATGAAATGATCTCCCCTATGCAGGCAGATGGAGGCTGAGACCTAAGTCAGGACCATTCTGGGAATAACATGGGTGCTGCTGGAGATGGAAAAAAACTGCAAACTATTTTTATCGCCCTGTCAGATTTTATCCAGCGAGTTTCCTTAAAACCACAGTCTCCTTTCAACAGCTCAACTTTCCAGCTGGGAGATACAAATGCTTGATTCTTTTCGTCTGCCAGGGATTCATTTGTGCTGGATTTGATCTTTTCTTCACTCTCTTCCCCAAAATCCCCCAAAATCACATTAGTGGCTATCCGTATGACATGTTCTAATTCAATTTGCAACCACTTCATGGTATGGTTAGCACTAAACATGGCCTGTGCTTGCCACAACAGACTGGTTTCTCAGAAGTCCAAGTGGCAATTAGACACTCTATCTACTATGTACAAGCTTGGAATATCTGTCCAAACACAATTAATAGCTGGCTGATAGCAGAGGAAGTCCTCAACAGTTTTTTTTCTGTAACCAGTCTCCACAGAACCACAGAATATTTAGGGTTGGAAGGAACCTCTGCAGATATCTCGTCCAACCTCCCTGCTCAAGCAGGGTTAGCTAGAGCAGCATGCCCAGGACCATGTCCAGCTAGGTTTTGAATATCTCCAAAGATGGAGACTCCACAACCTCTCTGGGCAACCTGTTCCAGTGATCAAGCACCTTTACAAGGAAGAATTGTTTTCTTATGTTCAGATGGGATTTCCTGTGTTTCAGTTTGTGTCCATTGCCTCTTGTCTGGTATATGGTCTATCAAAGGTACATGGCTGTCTTGCCATAAATGAATCTGTATATTATTCTTTTTAGGGTGCAGGAACTTTCATCTTAAGTCAGTGAATCCACCTCTTCTGGTCTGCCTTTTTCCCATGATAATAAGGCAGGAAACCCTGGAGTGCATTGCCCCTGGCACTGGTTAGTTTGAACATCATCTGAGGGACTAGCTAAGCAAAAAGAAATGACACCTTAGCCAGTGCTCTCAAAATACCAACTATAGCCTTTCATTCTTCTTCCCAAAGTTTCCTGGCCCTTTGACTTGGCGCACTTGTTTGCAGGATAACAAACAGTGTGGATAAAGTATGGCACTCTTGTATCCCTTAAAGACCTTTTATGGCCATGTTGCTGAAAGCTTTCGTTTACCCCTGTTCATTCCACCACTGATCAGGAACTGGGAGTGAAAATGAAGGAGTTAGCAGTTGTAGTGGCAATTTAACTTCTTAGACAGAGATAGCCATGAAGTTTGGGAGAGACTGAGAGTCTCTAGGAGGCAGCATCCATGAGGTACTATGAGGGAGGAAAGCAGGGCATATGTATATGGTTTCTTAAGTCTGTTTTAATGTATCTTGGTCTCTGATCACTTCCTTCTTCCTCCAGAGTGTGTAGTAGGAGGACATGAAAACATAGGGAAGAAAACTCCCGCTGTTGAAATTACCAAAGAGGAAGGGTTTTACAGGTTGTAAAATGTTGTTTCTGCTCTGGCAACAATTTCTTATAGAGCTGGAGGCTTTTACTAGCTAAGGCCAAATTTGTCTTTAGCCTCCTCCTAGTCCTAGGAATAGACTGAATAAATGATTCATGTCACACAAGAAAACTCTTTTGTTTGTTAGGGTTCTTCCTTGAACAGTAAGTGTGTGATGATATGTGGTTGCTATTAAATGCAATACTATCAGCTGGCCTAAGGGAGAAAGGAATTGAGATGTACGTGGCTCAGAGCAGTGTCTCTTGTCACAAGACAGTGCTCTGACATTTATAATTCAGTTATATTCAATTCAGTAATTCAGTTATATCCCTTCATCTATCTTCCAAAATTCTGTGGAAAATAGGGAGCTGTTTGTTAGGATGAGAAGGGGTTTGGAGCTACTTAAGCTACAGGGAATAGGACTCCCATGGAGTGGTGTCATGCAGGACAGCTGTTCATCTGGTTTACTGAAGTGGTTTTGCTGAAGAGTTGGGAATCCTGGCTCAGAACAACCATATGTGTGGCTCAGTATGTGCTGGAGGTGGGATGGATCCTTCTGAGGATGTAGGGCTAGACCATCAGTGAAAGCAGTCTGAAGATGTCCACAATATCCCTCAAGGCTGAAGGCGTCCCCTCTGCTGATGTCTTGTGCTGCTGCAGAAGTCCTGTGTCAGGAGAGATCACAAGCCTTGACCTGATGACTCCCAAGCTGTCTGAATCCTTCACATCTCCTCAAAACCTTTTCTCTTGCTCAGCTGACATTGTTATAAATTTCCCTGCTATTTAATCTCAGCTCACCATGTTGCAGTTTAAATCAGTCATCGCCAATTGCTGTGACCATCCAGATCAGTTTTTTCCCTTCCAGCTTAGACCATTCTTGCAAATCACTACCACCTCCCATAAATATGGCTGTGAGGTTGCAAAGTGTCAGTCCTCCTTGGAAAGATGATTTATTTAAATAAGTGGAGAAAGGAGATTTGGATTATTTTTAGGCTTCTTTATTTGATGCTGCACGAAGATTTGCTCACCATATTTTCCCAGTCAGCTGTGCTGTCTCTGACTTTTCACCCAGCTTCTTATCAGCAAACTACAATTTATTGCAGGGTCAGATCTATTTTTAATGAAAAACTTCCGTCTGAAAGAAGAAGGTCTCTTCCACTCTAAAGTGAGAATGGCCTGACCTAGAATAGCCAAGAGCCTGATGGCTGTTATTAACATGTAAGGAAGAGTCAGGCGCAGGTACCTGAGTCAGACTTTTGCTTTAATCTTGAGCCTCCTGCATGCTGGGTGAATGATCCAAACACTCTGTTACCAGCTATTCCGTCTGCTATTTCTGTCCTTTCGTGGGTAATTTTAAAAGTTTTTAGGTGTGTCCCAATGCAAAAAGCACAACATATTTTAAATGTCAAAAATATTGGCAAGGTGGAAAAGCCATTTCTCTCTCAGCTGCTCCGGCTATCGCCACGTTGCTAGCACAGAGGTGAAGTACGAAAAGGTTCAATGACTTTCCCAAGGTTATTCAAAAAGTTGCCAGCAAACTGAGCTGGGACACCTCCTAGTTGAGGTCCTCTCCCAGATCACAAGGCTGTTTACGTCTGTATTTTAGCTCTAACCCCAGAAAGTACAAGCCTGATCCTTTTCCTTCCTAGAAATCAACAAAAGCTTTCTGTGGACTAACAGAGCTAAGTCACAGAAGACCGTAGGTCACCTTATTCCATGTCAAGCCTCTCACCTCCACATGGAGTCAAGGCATTATACTTTTACACAAGAAGTTAAGGGCAAAAAGCCCCTGCAGGCTGGCATTCTTGGAGCTCCCTCATGATCTCTAAAAATAAGACTTCTCCTGATATAATTCAGTACTAATTAAGTTTTTGCTGTTCCTCCCACAGAGGGTTATCAACATAGTTTACGAAGTGTCATCTTTTAGCAACTGCTAAAGAGTTGGCTGTTTCCCATCTCACCCCCTCTGACACTTTTACATATCCTCTTTGTACTAACACACAAACACAAAACCTCCCTGGTGTATCGAGAATATTTTCAACCAAAGAGAAAAAAATCCCTTGCCAAGTTGTTCAGTAGCTGGAAATGACTTGTCATGTCCACAGACCAGTAATTCTTTTTATTTTTAAATAACTAACCACGCTAAGATTAATGGCTCACATAAATGGGCTCAAAATAAGTCTGGCACAAATATAGGGAAGGAGGAGGGTAGACAGGACTGGATGGGTCTGCAGCAGGACATTGGTGGCATGAATGGCATAGTGGGCACAGAGGAAGGAAAAAATGTTTCATGCTATTTGTAGCTCATAATTGCAGCTACAGATGGTGATGCTGTCATGTAGCAAGGACTCAGGACACAGAGAAAAGGAAATCTGCACTGCACAGGCTTGTCTCTCCCTGGATGCTGGAGTCTCTCTAGAAGGTTCACAGGGACCTTGCTCATCGTCCCTATGTACTTAAAGGCTGATAGGACCCTTGACTGAGTACTGAAGCTATATCCATACCTCTTAGAGTGTTTCTGCCCTGCATTCTACAGTACAGTGCATTTTGTTGGTCCTCTTCCAGAGGCAATATTTTCCAGCTTCTTTTGTCAGCTGTTATACTGTTTATTTTCAGTGTATTTTCTACAGTGATACTTCTGAGTAGTAACACCAGATGTGCAATCTTGGCAAATAGAAACAAGTGTGTCCCCTCTGGACGCTATGAGAAGTACAAACTCATAGCTGATACAGTTTGTGGATAAGACAAAATTGGCAGCTTGGTAAAGAATGGGGAGGACCAGGAGCTCATTCAGACTACCAATGCAGTCTAAATCACCTGGTAGAACAGGTCCATTTGAGCAAAAATATATTTGAAAAAACGCCAAAGCCAGGGCCTTCATCTAGGGACAAAGAAGGGAAAGCACTCTCCAGCTTGGGGAGGCAGGACACATGTCCTGGAAAGCAGAGACTCTGGAAAGCTCGTAGTGGTATGCTGAGCAAATAACTGAGGCTATTCAGCAAGTCAGACCTTGTAAATGAGTAAATAAAATGAAGAACTGAAAATGGACAATCCAGTTTGCTTATCAAGAAGCAGCTCACAGTTGCAATCAGTTCCAGCACTCACAGGAAGAAAATCTTATGTACAAATGGCTGTTTAAAGTAACAGGGGAAAGCAGCAGATAGCTGGAGGTGGAAGTCAGGTGGAGTCAGAAATCTGAGGAGACTGGACTACACACTTCTTAGTGTGCCCTCGACAAAGACAATTTAAATCTACAAAGTCTTCTAAAACATGTGCTGCTTGCTACCCCTATGGTTCAGCTGTGTACCAGAGATATCACCTCATGCAGGTCTCCTTGCTGTTGCTCAAAGAGTGAATCAGTTGACAGAGCTGATATGGCTATGGGCTGTAACGCATCACAAACTAGGTTGACTCTGCCATGTATTTCCTACAGAGACCAGTGCTCTGTTTGAGCAGTGTAGCAGTGAGGACTGCTGACATTAAGGTCTAAAGCCGCTCTGCTATTCTTTTGTGTCAGAACCGGTTCTCAAGGACCAGAACTCAAGGGTCCTGAAATAAAAATAACGAGAGTGTAATTTCATACTTTTCCCATGGTGAAATCTCATTAAAAACTGTAAGATGTTTGGATCTGATGCTGTTCACACTTTTTCATATCTGATGGCACAGATTCTTGGGGCTAGAACTCTGCTTTGGGGCATAAACTGAATTCTGGTCTCAAGGAAACTGAAGTCTTTTTGAAAAACTAGGAAATAATTATTCTGGGAGCCCAAAATGAAATAATTCCCAGTTCCCATTAAGTGAAATTTTTCCCAGTAAACACTGGTGATACAGAAGGTGTACACAGGTCTTTGCCAGCAAAACATAAATACTTGATTTCTGCCACAACGCAATAGGAGAGCTCTGTCTCAGGGAAACAAATTTTCTCTTGTAAAATGGGAAGCCAGAAAACTGTGCAAAAATAATGAGATATTTCCTGATTGCTGGGAGCATTACAGGATAGTAATAAAGTAATAGAGGACCTGTCAGTGCTGGGCACACATCAAGGCTGAGATGAAATGCATGATCTTTTCCTCTCAATCTCACTCCCTCTCTTCCTGAGAAACCATGCAAAATGATTTCCAGTGAGCTGAGCTTGCAGCATATAGATTCATTCATATAAGGATTAGAAATAAATGTTCTATGTCTTCCTCTGTCTGACATGCTACTTGGGTGTTACACATCAAACTGTAATTTATATATTACCAAGTGTATATTAAGCACATTAAGCTATATTTAAATGGTCTTGCTTATATTTATTTATTTGCTATAATATATTTATCTGTATGTTTATATAGCTATATGGAAATGGAGTATGTATTATAGGGGATCAGATATTTCCCATGAATATGCTTTTCTGAATGGAAATGCTATCTTTAAGAACTCTGAATTTCCCCATGGAATTTAGTTGGAGTTTTTACTCCCTATTGGGAAAAATAAAATGCTTTGTTTTGAATTAGCTCAGCCTAAATTGAAATACTTTGGTTTGTCAAACTGAATTAAAACATTTCATGATGGGACAGTCCAACTTTAATTTATGTCCACAAGAGTTACTATGTGCCTTGTGGACATTTTAATTTATAGACATCATACTCCCATAATGCATCATAATCGTCCCTCTTGTTAAATTTTTGCTATGTGCTCTAAAAGTCAAATGGCCACAAAGCATCACAGGACGCTGGCTGGGAACTTCATCAACGGAGAAACATGATGTATCACTCTCATGAGGCACTGCAGCAGTTCCAAGGGACACACAGCTTTATCGAACCAAGCTGAAGCTAAACTTTTACTAAGAAAGGACAAATTTGCTTTCGGTAAAAATATTACTCATTACAACATTTTATTACAACACTTTCTCCAGATGTGGGTCCAAAACAAATGTTGATACCAGAACTTTCTATAGAATAAAATGTATAAATTTTGACACCTTTACTGTCTAATAAATAAGTCCCACCTTCAAAATGTGTTTCCGTCTCTGTTATACACGATCATGCAGCATAGTTTCTGGTGTAGCACAGCCACCGGTAACCTGCCATCTAGGTAGAATTATTTGCCGTGACTTGGGTCAAGAGCAGGAGGGGAATCTGGTGAATTTCAATAAAAGCTTGAAACCTCCTCATCTCCCCAAGGGCACAAGAAATGGTAGATCAGAGGAACTGAGGCACAGAAATAGATAGCTTGTAAAAGATGTTTTTAATGATAAAAAAAGTAAATTATATAACATTAAAGTTAAGACTTCTATTCCAAAGTATTATGAAATTCGGAGTTTTTCACTAATTGCTTTAGTGAGCCTATGCCTGCTAGTTGCAGATATACATTCTGGTAATGTCTTTAATTATATCAGCACACAACACAGGACATAAAACTTGGAAAATATTTGCATTACAGCTCTGGATTAAATCTATTCAGGTATAGAAATGTGACGTATCTTGGGGTGATGCTGAAAAAAGACAGAGACTGTTATGGAGTGGGTGCTCGGGTGATGATGGAGCACATAGTTTGTTATGAACTGAGCGTCAGAGCGCATGGCATAAAAATTTGAGGCAGTGCTGAAGAATCTTGACTCCAGTTGAAATTGCATGGAACTATAAAAAGCCAGTTTGCAATTACCTGGGTTGGTATTCAGCCAGGACACCATGACTAATTCCATCTCTTTTATTAAAAGTGCTGAGGGAGATTTAGGATAAGATTTTCACAATGGCTTCTGCCAAGGTTTGTGCTCCAGTCAGTGCTGCAAGAGATGACAGGCAAGAGCAGTCAGTGCAGCCAGTACCAGTGAGAAAATAGCAAGTTGTGGACACCACTAACAGAGGATGTGTTGAATAATAGTGAAAGAGCCAGGTACTGTTTCTGTTTTGTTTAGAGGACTTCTCAGTTAAGCTGGTTTCTTTTTCATAAGGCTGTCAAGGGAGAGGAGGATTGTCTCACAGAAGTGTGGAGATCCAGTCTTTGGACAAAACAAACGTAGGTTTATGTCCAATGCCTGTGTTAACATTGCGCCTTCCAGAAGAAAATG
Organism: Apteryx mantelli; assembly: GCF_036417845.1. Lineage (NCBI taxonomy): Eukaryota > Metazoa > Chordata > Aves > Apterygiformes > Apterygidae > Apteryx > Apteryx mantelli. The sequence goes on from NC_089978.1 coordinate 133,768,868, forward strand.
CTCATGTTGGGCTGCACGTTGTAGCCCAGGTTGAGAATGCCTTAGTCGAGCCTCTGCTCTCCCCTGAGTACAAATGTCCTTGAGGGAACAGTCCTAATTGTGGTGAAGTTAACTCCATGTAACTGAGAAGTGAATCAGATCAGTTGTTCCACCAACATCTCCCTGAGGTTTTCTGTGAGGCAGCAGGCCTGTGCTTACAGTTTTGACAGCAGAAGCAATGAAGTTTGCTGTATCAAAATCAGTGAGAACTGTGCATGGCCTTCAAGCCAGCCAGAGGACAGTCTTATCCATGCTGCTCATGACCTGGACTTAAAATACTGGCTGCTCTCTCTTTCTCTCTGGATATTGGCCATGCACTCACCAAGGCTGTGAGAACACCAGACCCAAGAAAGCTGAAGCCCATGCAGTGCCATTGCTTCTTTCTCTGCTGAGGTACTCAGAACACCCTAGCTGAAGCACCCCACACAGACCCCCTCACTCAAGCCTTTGCCCTTAATCTCAAAGCCTTGGCAGGTCTCAATCTGTGTTTATTTAAAAGACTGTTTCAGTCTGTATGGTAACACACTATACTCTTGGAAGCCAAAAGTGAAAATCACACAGTTATCCTCAGAAGCAGGAGGGGGAAGGGGAAACAGGGACAGTGTCGCCTACTATAAAATCTAAGACAACCAAGTTCAACACTTAGTGCAGGCACTCAATTTGGTTACCGGAAACTGTTGTAGATCCTGCCTCTGTGTCTCTCTGTCCCTCTTTTAGTGGGGCTGTATGAAGCTACAGTGTGGGTGGGAGGCAAGACTGAGCAGCTGTGTGATATTTCATGGGTGGAACTACTTGTGGGTAGCATGAATGGAGAGGCAGTTTAAAATTAAGGGGCCATTTGCTAATCAACTATGTCTCCCTTCAGGCATAGTTCTGACTAATGTTGTGGATTAATCATTTCACTACTATCAGCTTGGAAAAAGAAATGGAAATGTCACAGTATCCCCCAAAGGCTGGCATATTGGGTGGTTATGTGTGTATGGTCCTGACCAGGAGGTGATGAAGTTGTAGAAATTGGAAGGTGAAGTCATTAAAAGGTGTGGTGGAAATGGGAAGTTCATTTCCTTTTACTACAGAGAATCACACTTTTGAAAGTGTGAAAAACCTTGTTTTCTTTCACTAGGACTGGGAGAGGCAGATTATGAAACAAAACTTTCTTTTTTTCTCTCTCCAAAGAATGTGTTTGCTTTCTGAGCTAAGGTGATGTATGGAAGGAAAACAAGGGAAAGAACGAGGCTTCCTATTGTTTCATTGTCTGCTCAGCAAAGCAAGAGAGTGGCTTGGGAGCCACCTGGGGGGCCTGGTTAGGGGTCCCCAATTCTGCACCTATTCTTGGCACACACTGATCAGCAGGAACAACCACAACATAGGCACTGACGCCCAAAGAACATCAATGAAGAGAGCTGGAAAACTGCTCTGGACATATTCCCTACATGCTACCAGTGCAAAGGGGGATCATGGAGGGTGATAGCACAGAAACCCAGTAAGTCAGCTGTGTATCCCTAGGCCAGAAGGAGCTCAGTCCTTCCCCCTTTGTGTCACATCACGAAGAAACAAACAGGGAAGAAAATCTGTCCTAGAATCAGAAATGATTGCACAGAAAACTCCCTTCTTCTCAACTTGTTATCATCCAGTAGTAGTCATGGGATGCAAAAGGTCTGGATTTTACATTTTAATAGTTACTTTGTATTTTATAGACTTGGAAATGGCAGAAAAGAACACCCATTACACAGATCCTCTTTTATGTGTCAAAGTTTGTTCATGAACTCGCACCAACTTGCTCCATGTGTTGCTGTATTTGGCATCTCCACAGAGGAGGCGGAATCTCCCTTCAGTCCTCTCCCAGGAGGTGACCTCCATTCTCGAGAAACACAGGGATTAGCTGAGCTAGGAGAACATGTGCATTATGCTGCTGGGGAGAATGGAAAGTGCTGCATGGCTTCAGTGGAGTCCTATTACATGCACAGCACTGACAACTGCAAAAAGAAAGGAAGAGACCAAAAGAGCGTGAGAGGGACTGAAGCATACGGGATAGTGTCACGGCTAGTGAACATCACCTTTATGGTTAAAAAAGGCACTGCATTTACTGCTGGACCCTCTCGAATTCTCCAGATGCTCCACCTGCTCCACAATTTTGCATACTTGCTATGAAAAAGGCAATTTTAAAGATACTTTGAACAACTCCTAATTAACAGTCTTTTAAAAAAAGAGTATTAAAAATACAGACTTTCATATTCAGTCAGTTGAGTGTTGGTGCATGCCACCCCATGGGCCTCGATCTTTTGATTTTTACAAGGGAATGTTCTGTCTTCTCTACATCTAGTTGTTGGGAAGAGACCTTGTCTCACAGGGGCCATCTGGAGTGTTTCATGACACAGAGCCCAAAGCCTGGTACTGCAGCAGTGACAGGAATGACTCAGATCTTCTGATCGTTCAGTGAGAAAAGTGATCTTCACCAAATTTAGCAAACAGATCCCTGAGGTTTACTGAGGATGGAAGAGAAGCTAGCCTAGATAGATGCTTACATACTTGGCGTTATAAGAGAGTTAACAAGACAACTCACCTTTCTGTGCCTGCTGTTTCCTAACCGCATTAGTAAAGAAGTTGATTCAAATTAAAGGAAGGAAATTATTATTATTTTTCAAGTGGCTGAGATACAGAGCTGGCCTCCTAGAGTCATGTCTTACCAGTGAGGAAAAGAAATAAAAAGATGAAAGATTAAGAAAATAAAGTTTACCATATTGACAAGCAGGCGAAGATCTATTGATGTCAGATACAGTTTATATAGATGCATACACACACACACACACACACACACACACACTCACACACACACACATTATTTAGCACATCTGGAGGATATACATCTTGGATTATACAGAAAAGCTGTAAAATTTCAGACAGCCAGATTGTTTTAACAAATCTGAGAATTCCTATGCAGATAAACTTATTATTTATGATGCTAATGCAGAATACTCACATACTGTGTCAGCTGATTCTAAGTGGAATAGGGAAGGGAAGGGAAGGGAATAAAAAATATTATCTGTGATTAGCAGAAGATGAAACACAGCTCACACTTTGATGTGCTGCTAAAGACATACCTCTCATAATGTGGGCTTTCCCTGGAGAATGTTAACCATGTAGCTGTGATTTTGCACAAAAAAGACCATCATGAGAAGAATCTGAGTCAAAACGGTCATGACCATCACACCAGACATCAAAATGTGAAGAGCTCCAAGGACTAAAACCATCATCTTCCTCTGAAAAGAAGCCAAAAGCCCATGCAATTCTTAGAGCACAAATCTTGGAGGCTAGTCCCAAAAAAGATGTATTGCATTAGGGTAGTGTACTGGTAGATGTGGCATGGTACAGCAGTAGCTGAGAAGGAAGTAAAATTGTAACTATGAAAGCTTAAATATCTTAAAGTGAGAAGATCTGGTAAACTTGGAGTTGGGTTTTTTTTTAAGTGGATCAAGGAGCTTTTTGAAATATTGGAATTAATTTTTCAAGTTTTGAGGAATTGGAAGAGTTCCAGTAAAATATTAAGAAGCTGGTCTAGCTGACATTTTTAAGTGATAAATGGCATAACAGGGAAAGTTATAGGTCAGTTAACATGATACTGATGCTGGGAAAAAAAAATAATGGGACACAATCAATAAACAGTTAAACTACAGAAATTTAATGAGTATTAGCCAATGAAGTTAAATGAAAAAGGGATTCTATTAAAATAACTTGACATTGTTCTTTGAAATGACTGTGTTCCTGGCTGACAAAGCTAATCCTGTTAATGTATGGCTCAATCTCTGTAAAATGTGATTTATAAATGCTTTGCATTCTGATTAAAAACTAGGACTGTGGCCAGACACTTGCACATTTAAACAAATTACAAACCAGTTAAGTGGCTGAAAACTGTTTTTGCTAATGAGAAATCTTCAGTGAAGGGGTGTATGTTTCTAATGAGGTCCCACAGATGTCTGGGAATAAAGGGAATAAAGACTTGGACCATAAAAGCTGGAAGTACTTCAGGGTGTTGGGAACTGATGGGCATCTCTCTCTGTTTCTCAGATGGATGATGACTTTAGGTCATATGCTGTGCTGGAGCAAGCAATCTGCTGTCTTGAAAAGGGTTAGGGCCTTCTGTAAAGGCCCTTGGTTCTGCAGCTCTCCTCGCCGAACATGGAGTGGCCTGATGGTGTTGAGTTTCGTGATACAATGAGAAGACCAGCTATGTTCTGAGGTTTCTTCTCAGCCATTCAGGGTGGTAGTTCAGGGAAGTGACATTATTGTTCATCACTCCTGTTTTGTGGCTGGAGCTGGCATGCAGTGCAGTCTAGTTACCTTACAAAGCATTTTAACTGGAATTTGCAATCTGCGTCAATGCTGGGTGTTTCAAACAGGCTGACTACAACCCAAAACAAGTAGATATGGAAGAATCATTCCCCTAGCTCTTGAGGACACAATGACACTACCTGAATTAAAACCCTCAGAAAGGATGGGAGCACATCCTGCTTCTTCATCCTATCACTAACTGCATAAAAGGCAACTGTAATGCAGATATATTCAGCTCTATTTGCCCTAGGAGGCTGACTTAATGTCCTACCGGAGCTTTATTTACAAAGAATGTTTTGAAACCCAACCATAGTCTTGGCAAAGGCAAGATAATTTGATTGTTGGTAGGAGTCTGTGTTGCCATGGGCTTTTAGGAAGGAGAAGATGATCTTCGCTTGATAACCTGACAGGAACTGCCACATTTTGAAAGTGACCTTGACCTGCCCTTGAAACTTGCACCTGCTATTCTGCAAGCATGGTACTGCTGGGGGAGGGAGGAGAATTACTATTTTCCATCCGTATAATTTGATTTTGCATGCAGAGATAACAGCCAGGCCCTTAATGGATATCAGTGGCAAGTTCACACACACATATCCTGTATAGCTTGCCTGCATGCAAGCTTACAGCATTTGAATTTTGCAGTATTTGGGCTTCTGATTCCAAAATACATCAGCCCATACTTGCACATGGTTCAGACGGGCAAGTGAAAATTCACAAGCTGTGTTTGAAATGTCTTTCAATGTTTGCATTTCATTCTGTCAGATTAGCAATTTGAGAATTTGCTGTTAATGGCACAGCTGGCAAAACAGCAGATCCAAATCCAGTAGGATCCTTTGAGTTGCATACTGTTATGTGGGCTGCAGCCACACAGGTGGAGCTGTCCAGGTGAAGAACAACTCCAAGTAACTTCCGGGAAAGAGCTTGCATCAGCTGCCCCGAATGATTGTAAGAATGATAGACTTCTGGATGAGTGAAGAGACCAAATCAGTGTAGAAAAGAGACATGGAAGAGGGGAAATGATAATGATGTGCAAAATAATAACGGTGTCTTTTTCTTTATACAAGAACAAAGAGCATTGCTGAATTTGAATGGCAGCATCAAATTAGAAGCTTATCTAAGGAGACTTTTTACATGGTTCATAATGAATCCATAGTGGTCACTATAACAAGAGAGGACTGGGTCAATAATTAAATGGGATTCAAAGGTGTCTGGACACTTATAGGGTGAATGAGAATAATTAAGTTACAGTGGAGAATAATCTTATTTAAATGGATACTATGAACACATTTTCTTCTGCTGGCAGAAACTGAAAAAAGTCTTCCCATTGTTCAATTTGACAGACATACACAATTTTTTCGGAAGACATTGCTATGGTGAGGACACCAGGACATGTTTCATTCCTATTTAGTCAGGTATGACAATTGTCAAGTCCCTCTAGAAGTAACTAAAAGAGAAACAAAGTTTTTAACATGTAACAGCCAAGTCCCATTTCATGAGTCCTCAAGATACTCTTTTCCAAGATCCCGTTTTGCAAACAAGCAGAATCCTTGATTCTTCTGCTTCAATCCTATTTGTGGGTGTGTCATCATACCAAAGTACCACCCCAAACCTTCAAGACTGAACATGATCCATATAATCTGTGTTTGTCGCTCCATACTAAACCCTACAACCTTCTTGCCTTCACATAGTTCTTAGCCTTTTTGTGACATAGCTTCAGAGGTTGATATTGTTGAATAACTTCTTCAGGCCTTCTGTGAGATTAGAGTACATCTTTTTCAAAACACACACAACTGCATCCAACACCTCATCTACCCCTTTGAGTTTATATCAAATAGTAAAGCTTTTTCTGAAAAGACCTTGTCATAGAAACAGTGGTTAAAAACACATATAAGTGCCCTCATGCTTTGAAAATGCCTGTGAGAGTAGCATTAGACATTTAGTTGCAGAATGAGCAACACAAGGTAATTCAAGATATCTTAGGGACTTCACAAAAGTCTGCTATTCCTAGATATTATCAGTTAGTGTGAACTTTTTTTATTTTTTTTTCCTGGAGAGAAGTGGCGAAAGACTCACCCATCAGTTTTAGACTTCCTTGTCTTCCTGTAGACTTCTGTGCCATCAGACAGACTTTTCATTAGCAGTAAACGTATCTAGATCTCTTAGATGTCAGAGACAGCTAAAACTTTTGATGTGATTTAAACCTATTGCATGCTACATACCAGTGTAGTGTCTGCTTAATACTGTGGCCTTATCAAGCCTGTTGAACATTCACATTCTCTGAAGGCTCAGGATGATAGAGAAACATGTGGGCATCTTTTCTGAGTGACCTGCCAGCTCAAGCATAAAAATCAGATCACATTAAAGAGTTGCTAGTGCTGATACACACCTGTGTATTATATCCAAGTTCAGAAGATATCTTTGAGCCAACTATTTATCAAAGATGCCATATCAAGTGTGCAATGATGGGCCTCTCTAAAGCTGAAAATCTGATAAGTTATGGCACTCTCACTATAGACTCACAGACCCTGCAGAGTGACATGTTTGAAAAGGATAAACCAAGGTCACCAGGAATGTTAACAGAGCTGTGGAACAAAAAGGACTCCATATTAATTCTGCTGAGTACAGGAGAATTTTCTGTGGCAGTCAGTAGACTAAACCAGCTCAACTCTTTATGGGGTGACAGATCAGACTATCACATGATAGATTGTGCCCAGCAGCATCATTAACAGAGAGATGAGCATCTTGGTATTTGGAAAGTAAAAATAAACTATGATGAACTCTAATGGATTGTAACTAACCCTTATCTTTACTAGTGTTAACAAGCAAACAAAGTAAATGCAAACATATGATAGCAATATACAGCATGATGTGTAACTTGTTTTACACTATCTTGACACAAAATGGATTTCAGAAGGGTCTCTTGCATGGAATACAATTAGCTATCAGAAAGAGGAAGAAATTAAATATGATAAGAGGTCTTTCCTGTGAGGTAGAGTAAGCCAGAGAGCCTTCTGAAAATGTTCCAAACTTCAGGTAACTGCCTGAGGAATAGGAAGAGAAAACTACTGTAAGAGCAGGAAGGAAATGGTCTGAAAGAGCAAACTTTGGCCTCTTCAGGGACCTACTTGGAGTAATCCCATGGGTGAGGGCCCTAGAAGGAAGGAGTGTTCAAGAGAGCTGGTTAATATTCAAACATCACTTCCTCCAGGCTCAAGAGCGGTGCATCCCTATGAGTAGGAAGTCAAGCAAAGGAGGCAGGAGACCTGCATGGATGAGCAAGGAGCTCCTGGCAAAACTCAACCAGAAGAAGGAAGTATACAGAAAGTGGAAAGGGGGACAGGCCACTTGGGAGGAATAGAGGAACGTTGTCAGAGTATGCAGGGATGTGACGAGGAAGGCTAAGGCCCGTTTGGAATTAAATCTGGCTAGAGATGTCAAGGACAACAAGAAGGGCTTCTTCAAATACATCAGCAGCAAGAGGAAGACTAGGGAAAATGTGGGCCCTTTGCTGAATGGGGTGGGTGCCCTGGTGACGAAGGATGCAGAGAAGGCAGAGTTACTGAATGCCTTCTTTGCTTCAGTCTTTACTGCTCAGGCCAGCCCTCAGGAACCCCAGATCCTGGAGGCAAGAGAGAAAGTCTGGAGAGAGGAAGACTTTCCCTTGGTGGAGGAGGAGTGGGTTAGAGATCATTTAAGCAAACTTGACACCCACAAATCCATGGGCCCTGATGGGATGCACCCACGAGTGCTGAGGGAGCTGGCGGACATTATTGCTAAGCCACTCTCCATCATCTTTGAAAGGTCATGGAGAACAGGAGAGGTGCCTGAGGACTGGAAGAAAGCCAATGTCACCCCAGTCTTCAAAAAGGGCAAGAAGGAGGACCCAGGGAACTACAGGCCAGTCAGCCTCACCTCCATCCCTGGAAAGGTGATGGAGCAGCTCATCCTGGAAGCCATCTCCAAGCATGTGGAGGACAAGAAGGTGCTCAGGAGTAGTCAGCATGGCTTCACCAAGGGGAAATCATGCCTAACCAATCTGATAGCCTTCTATGATGGAATGACTGGCTGGGTAGATGAGGGGAGAGCAGTGGATGTTGTCTACCTAGACTTCAGCAAGGCTTTTGACACTGTCTCCCATAGCATCTTCATAGACAAGCTCAGGAAGTGTGGGTTAGATGAGTGGACAGCGAGGTGGATTGAGAACTGGCTGAATGGCAGAGCTCAGAGAGTTGTGATCAGTGGCACAGAGTCTAGTTGGAGGCCTGTAGCTAGCGGTGTCCCCCAGAGGTCAGTACTGGGTCCAGTCTTGTTCAACTTCTTCATCAATGACCTGGATGAAGGGACAGAGTGCACCCTCAGCAAGTTTGCTGACGACACAAAACTAGGAGGAGTGGCCGATACGCCAGAGGGCTGTGCTGCCATTCAAAGAGACTTGGACAGGCTGGAGAGGTGGGCAGAGAGGAACCTCCTGAAGTTCAACAAAGGCAAGTGCAGGGTCCTGCACCTGGGGAGGAATAACCCCATGCACCAGTACAGGTTGGGGGTTGATCTGCTGGAAATCAGCTCTGCTGAGAAGGACCTGGGAGTGCTGGTGGACACCAAGTTAAGCATGAGGCAGCAATGTGCCCTTGTGGCCAAGAAGGCCAATGGTATCCTGGGGTGCATCAGGAAAAGTGTTGCCAGCAGGTCGAGGGAGGTGATTCTCCCCCTCTACTCAGCCCTGGTGAGGCCACATCTGGAGTACTGTGTCCAGTTCTGGGCTCCCCAGTACAAGAGGGATGTGGCACTACTGGAGCAAGTCCAGCAAAGGGCTACAAAGATGATTAGGGGACTGGAGCATCTCTCTTATGAGGAAAGACTGAGAGAGCTTGGCCTGTTTAGCTTGGAGAAGAGAAGGCTGAGAGGAGATCTTATCAACGTGTACAAGTATCTGAAGGGAGGGTGTCGAGAGGATGGGACCAGACTCTTTTCAGTGGTGCCCAGCGACAGGACGCGAGGCAATGGGCAAAAACTGAAACACAGACACTTCCATCTGAACATTAGGAAAAACTTTTTCACTGTGAGGGTGACAGAGCACTGGAACAGGTTGCCCAGAGAGGTTGTGGAGTCTCCTTCTCTGGAGATATTCAAAACGCGCCTGGATGCAATCCTGTGCAATGTGCTCTAGGTGACCCTGCTTGAGCAGGGGGGTTGGACTAGATGATCTCCAGAGGTCCCTTCCAACCTCAGCGATTCTGTGATTCTGTGATTCTGTGATGCAAGGTAGGCAGGAAACAATTTAATGTAGGCAACTTTGCCAAGTCTGGCAACAGTTTCAGAATAAGTTTGGAAGTGGAGTAAAATGAATAGAGGCACTAACATGTTTTTCTAGGGTGCCTATTGGTTGTCCCAACCCTTTTTATGTTCTAGTAGATTGGAGGTGACATTCTATGGATATTAGAAATTGGAGAACTGGGGAAGAAAAATAATTTGAAAGTGCCATCCTAAGAAAATATTCCTATAGAATATGGCTACTTGAACAAAATGGCAGGTACGTATATCTGCTTCCCAGATCTGTGCTTTCTGACTGCACAGTGTGTCATACAACACACCATGGGGGCAAAAGAACAAAGATTCAGTTTCATTCCTGTAGACCTTTGGTCACAGAGACACAATGTGTTACCCCTGGGTTTCACATGCACACAAATCTCTCTAGATTTCTTGGATCTGTGGATCTGTACAGCTTTTGCTATGGTTGTGTTGGTTCCAATATGGCAACATCTTGGAGTCATTTTATAGTGTTCAGGCACTTGTACCTGTATGGTTAATGAAGCATGAGGCTTTAGGAGGATAGAAGAAAAGCGGTATTTCTTGGTGACAAAGCTACAGCAGGAAAGACACTACTCCCCAGGAGACCACCTTGCCCAATGGTCTAATTCTAGCATCCTGAAAGTATGGAACTGCATGATGCACCCCAGATTAACCCCAGAAATTTGAGACCGTAAATGGCAAGAACAGAGCTCCTTTGCTTAATAGTGCATAAGCAACTATGTTTTACCCTACACTTATTTGACTGAGCTCACTTCATGGCATCATGACAGCAGTCAATGGTCTGAGAAAATCTGGTGTAGACTAGTTGTATTACGTTAGCTGATGTGATCTTTTGGGTGGCCATGGCCAATACAAGGGCTATAGGGTCAACAGTTGACTTAGAATGGTGCATTTTCTGTCATGACTCATGAATATGTTCTCCTCCCTCTTCTCAGCCTTCTGGTGACTTATAAGCATTGAAAACTTCCCAGGTGGCTGAAGTTCATTCCATGAGGACAGTTGAGCAGTGATACAAGCTACCCAGAGAGGTTGTACAGTCTCCATCCTTGGAGATTTTCAACACCTTGCTGGAACAAGCCCTGGGCAAGCTGGTTTGATCTCAGAGCTGACTCTGCTCTGAGGAGGGGTTAGGGCTAGAGACCTCCTGAAGTCCCTTCCAACCTGAAGGATTCTGTGATTCTAAGTCATGGGTAGATCTTTACTGAGACATGCCAGTTTACCACCTTCCAGCTGCTGGGTCCTCTGGCTAAATCCTGATTGCATGGCTGGATGAAAGTTGGTGTTCACAACCCCCTGTCCAACCTGGTTTCCTTTGGAACAAGGGAGATGTGGTGTGCTCCAATAGGTCTTCTGGTCTGCATAGCATGGGGAGTTTCTCTGGGGGACAAGCAACCAGAAGCCCTCAGCACCCTCGAAGGATATTTAGGAAGATCTAGTGAGCTGTCACTGCCTGCTCTTTGCAGCACACTGTTAACTCTACAACTGGCTTGAGTAACGGTCATTTGCAGAGGCCTGAATCTGTCATTCTCATAATTATCAGGTGTCCAGGCAGTTCAGCCTGCAGGGCACCTGGGGACCAACCTCCATTGATTTGCCAGAAGCAGTACACTGGGGGCCCTCCAGTGAATGCAGTTGCTACCTGTGAAAGCTTGTGAAGGTTAGGAAGGCCTCACATGTCAATGGGGAACAGAAAATGCTCTGTTGTTTCGTCCAAATGAAGCTCTCAGGCATCCAAGGCTTATCTCTAAAGCATTTTCTTCTGCTCTGAACATCCATACCCTGGCTACCTTCCATTCTCTGGCTGCCGAGTTCCAGCACTCCTGCACAAAGCTGCAGCCCATTTAAATCAATTCTGACACCCAACACCTCTCTGTTTTCTCAGCCTGCCTGCCCCAAATATTTCCCTCCAGCCTTGACAAAACAGGTATTCACAGGGCAGCTCCAGAGTAACAAGTTTCCATTTTTGAGATGGTTGTATGGGGAGCTTTGTGGTGTGGCAGCTGGCCAACAGGCAATCATTTAGCCAGGGGAGCTCACTACTGGGTAGTTAATTTGACATGCAGAACAGAGTGGTTAAACTCTCTCCAAAGTCCAGTCACACACTTCTAGGTTCCCAGTATTAAATTATATCTGACGTGTAACTTCAAACTAAAGGCGCTTGAGTGCAAACCTTGTCTTCAGTGAGACTGATCAGCAGCCGCCCATTCACTTTGACACAATCAATCTTCTCCAGTGGACTGTGAGACCATTAGCTGCTCTAAAGAGATGTGTGAGTTGCACTGAGCTCTCCATCTCCACATCGCTAAGTTGCACAAAAAAAAGATGGAAACATAGTGGTGACAAAAAGAGAGCCCTTGATGAACCCATAAGTATGAGGCTGTGAAGAGCAGGACCTCATTTAGTGTTAACAGTCCAGGCTTCTGAATGCACCCCTTTTATATGAATTATGGCAAGTATAGGAATGAGAGCATCTTTTCCGAGATGGATTCCCTCTTTACACATGCGCTTTCTCCATCTTGTTCAGTCTTGGACTGAATAGTTGTTATCACCGCATGGTAGCTATCAGGGGCTAGCTGACACGTTATAAAAGCCTAATTTAGCCAATATGCATTGGAGTCCTAGCCAACACCTGAATTATTTGCCAGAACACTTTGAGATAGACTGCTCTTGTGGTATTTGTATCACTGGCAAGAAGCAGAAGTAGGGGAAATCTGGAAAACATTTCTCAGAATAAAAAAAGTGAAGTGTTGCAGAGTCTAGAGGCAGATAGATGGTACTGAAATTCTGATTGCTTGTTCAAATGGATATGGAATTCAGCAATCTTTTAGACTCTGTCACCAGTATTTCACATTTTCTGATTGTGTTAACAGTTGCACTGCTGCTTCAGCAGTTGGTCCTTTGTTTCCCCTGCAATTCATTGGCCAGTCATTTTGCCCAATGACTGTCCTGTGGTGTTGCTGTCTCTCTAACTAGGGAAACAGAAGGAGGACTGCACCTACTAGACTCTGCTACTTTGAACTCAGGGAAAAATATTTAGAATATTCATTAAAAAACTATTCTTCCATTTCATCTGGTACTGATGTTTCCAGTTTCAGTCTTGTCTCCAAGTTGCACATAGCATCCCCAGGTCTTTAGAGAGCTCTTCTTATCTGGTTAAGCACTCATATATCAGGATGACAACTGGAACACAAACCAAAATAGCCATAAAGGAAGAAGAACAGTCCCTCTGGTATGGATTTCTATTGCCATTTATATACCTCTCTCTCACAGAACTAGCTGTGAGAAATGCTACAAAATGACTACTACAGCCCTGTGATGGCAAATGAAAAAAAAGCATTCTACATAAATGTAGTGGAAGTCTGCAGTACCCATTCATCAGAAAATTCTGATATTTCAAAGGTTTTTTTTATACTGATGGATGGATAACAAAGCTATTGAGCTTTTTCATGTTGCCAGAATTACTGAGATGTCTTGACTGACTTTATCTAACAATTCTTATTGAAATAAGGTTTTCAATAGACCCAAACCAGAGCTGAAACTGAACTGGAATGTTTCCTCTTATAAGGGCCAGTTCAGTTTTTCTCTGGGTCCATAGGAGTAGTGATAGACCACCTGTGGTGCTCTGTGTCCCCTCTCTCTTCTGAGGGTGAAGATCTGGCTTAAGCTTCCTAGTGCTGTTGCTCTACTGTGATTCTCCCAGGGTTTTTATTTGGTTGAAAAAATGTTTGATCAGCTTGAATTGCTTCTCTTACTTTTTGGGATATTTACATTTTCTCCCCTGCCTTGGCAAAGAAAAACTCACCAAACACTGTCTCAAGCATCGTCTCTTGCTTTTGTGGGAAAGCTGATGTAAAATCCCTTTAGCCAGTTGTGGGGAAATAAAGTATATTTATGCTTTAAAACCCTGTAATCAGATAACTCTCAATGAGAAATATGAGCATGGGATTCCTTTGTTTCATGTCTGGTACAAAATAGTTGAATATATATCTCTATATATATTTATATATTCCCCCACTTACATTAGAAATTTACAGCAGAAAATTACATCTTTACATCTCTTGCCTGGGAAGACCAATGGACTGCTGGAGAATTAGTCAGACTGTACCTTTACAAGCACACAAAGAACTTGAGTAAATAGGAATGAAAGGAACTTTTAGTCAGACTGCTAAAAATGTCATGGGGCAGAATATAAAGAGGAAAGAGGGAGAGAAATGTGTAAGTCCCAAGGGCAAGAGGATGTAAGAACAATGGTGCATCTGCAGTATTTTTTTACTCCAGGCAGTAAATACATGTATTTTGCTAAAAGAGTCTCAAGTGCCGTGCTGGGAATTCCCACAGCTCAGACCTTCTTGGGCCAAGCGCACATACTCAGTCTCAGGGTATCCCGTGATTTCGAACATTTTTGTTGTCTGCCCTCCGAAAAGTGAACTATGAACTCTACAGCCCCTGTCCCAGGCTTGTGCAGCCACACTTATGGCACAGTTTATGAGGAATATTGGAGCAGAACCTCAACCCTTTACATGGGCTTCTTGTACCCATTTTAGGACTTCATTATAATGCTGTGATTACAACTGCATTAGTTTGGGGCTAGCGTCTCTCACTGTTGCAGGGAGACTGTTTCAGAATCAGCCCTTTCTTCTTGTCTCAGATATTTTAATTGTCCCCTTCAGGACTCTTTGTTCACTTCCACAGAGAATATCCCACACCTTAGGATCTTCCAGCTACTCTGAAGGCCGAACAGAAATGGATTTCCTAGCAGGACACAGTTAACATCAGCTGGTGACAGAGCTCTACCTGTGAGGTAGGTAAGAGTGAGAAGGTGACCTTTGGAAGCAGCAACCTTGTTCATCCCTTGTTGCAAGCTATGGTGGTAGCTGAAAGAATCACGAGAATGGATCTACCTTACTTTATGTCATTTTCTCTCAGAATGTAAATTAAATACTGATGCTAGTGGAGTTGTGCTTTTGACTTGCAGGGAAACTGTTTGTGCTACTGCATTTTACAGGACCTGAAAAAAATTTAAGTCGTCAGAAAATCCAGAAGGGAAATGGGAGCTACCTGTGCCCTTAATGACCATCTGGAAGTGCCACATGGATTCCCTGCTGAGTGTTAAGAAAATGCACACAAGGGTCACACCGAATGGGAGCTGAGGAGTGCTGTGCTGACATGGCCCTTACCCTGCATGGCTGGAGGCATTCGACACCTACTCTTAAACCTTTTGTTCCAAGCACACTTGCAGATCATCTTTCTGGGAAGTTACTTTGTCACTGGGAAATATGAGGGAACATGGTACCAAGGGATACAATTCTGGTATATTTCTCTGTGTTTTTAATGCTGGGCAACACACACAAGTCTGTCAAATTATAGGTGGGAAAAGAACGACGTATAGACGTTAGCTGAATAGCTGGTATTCAGATGGCTCTGTGCATTTTCAGACAAAGTGCTCTTAATGTGAGATTTTTGGAGCTCGCTATTCTCAGTGTTTCCTATTACATCATGATCTACCACTTTTCTTTTCCTTCTGATTATTTTAATTTGAACGTTAATGTTTGCACCTCAACCTCCACCAGTCTCTTGTCCACAGGGAATAGGGAGAGGACAGACATCTGAGTAAAAACTAGCCATGGCTGATGCCATAAATCAGAGGAATTTTAGAATCTGATGACAAACCAAATTCCTGTCAGAAAAGAGCAGAGCTGACCCCTCCCCAACTGTCATCGAAGCTGGGCCATAAAAATCACAGCTGTCACCAAGGCACACTGGGCCTCTGGGGAACATGCCATCCTGGGGACTCATCTGCTGCGTCCGTGGCCAAATTCCGAGCCCTCAGGCACATTCCACTTGACATTTTGTCACATCTCTTACTGGTGCATCTGTTCAGGGGCATTAACTCTTCCTAAATCACTTTATCCTCTTTTTTGCTCTGAAAAAACAAGTCTATGGGAGAGGTAGAGGTCTGAGCAGGGATCTGCGGCAGAAAACAGAGCCCATATGTTTAAGAACTGGCTGTAGGCAGCCTTGGGGGTAACTAATCCTGTAGGCCATGTTGTTACAGTAATAAGGTCAGAACTAAGACCTGAGTTCACATAAACTTTAAAAAATTGTTTTAACTCATATTCACACATTCAAAATGATAGGAAATCTTCCCAGTTATGTCCCCTTGAGCTCTGGCCAGAGGCAGAGATCTATTTCAAAAGGCAAGGGGTGAGTGTGAGGTTGGACCACAATGGCCACAGTTGACCTGAGATGACTGTGTATTCAGACATGGCATGAACTTTTAAAGACACTGAACACTTTTCTCAAACCCGTTGATAGGGTCCAGTTTCTAAGAAATCTATCCCATGTGCATGAATGAAGAGAAGATTTGTCTGTTACACCTGTTTAGGAGATAATAACTGAACTCGGCTCCATCAACCCTAGAACCAAAAAACTAGGTGTCCTTTATGACACGGACATTAAAATTGATAGTTACAACTTGATAAGCAGAGGTAGCAGAGCTGAGAACGTGTCTCCTGACATCAGAGAGATTGTGATGTACTGAAGAGTCACTGTTGATTCAGAATCAGAAATATTTGAATGCATATGGATTAAAGATCTAACTGGTGTCACTAAGGATAGGGATTGACAGATGTCTGGCTGACAAGAACCTGGTGAGCATTTGCTAGACTTTCATGACCATTGACAAAAATTCTAAGACTTACTAAAAATAATAGGTGGTAACTTCCCAGGGTATCCTGCAACTGGGATGGAGTAACTCAGTACCAACTCTTGTTGTGCTGGACAGAGATTTAGTAACTAACTTAAGGGTCACTGGTTGCCTGAGTACCAGTGACTGCAAAGGTAAGTGTATTTATTGTGTGCAGACAGAATGGCATGAAGTAGTAAAATTTACATTTGAAATTTCAAAGGCCCGTTTTCCAAAGCTTGTAAGAATTTCTAATTGAAAAGCTTGGGAAAGGCTGGCTAAGCCTGGGAGTTCTTTGCAGATCTCATAGCAGATGGATTCTGGGTATGCGTGGAAATACGTGGGGGGGTGCTGGGGATGGATGGATGCTGGATATGGATGAAATATAGCTGGGTATATAGAAATATAGCTGAATGGAAATCAGCTGGGTTAAAAGACTGTCTGAGAACAGTGACTAAACAACAAGCTGTTACATAAAAGATAGAAAAAGGAGAAGTAAAAGGTGATTAATATAATTTATACTTTAAAAATATGTGAGTGATAAGTCAAAACAAAGCAGTTTTTGAAATAAAAGTGACAATGGCTTTTAAGAGAATGCTTTAAAATATATTAGGAACAAAATAGAAAGCCTTGGTCAGATATAGGTAGTTTTAACATAAAATTTGTAAGTCAGAGATATTCAGTCCATATTGTCTTTCTGTTCTACATAGAAATAAAGCAGGAGGATGAGTTTATTATTTACAATGATATGGATGAAGTATAAAGCTCCCCATCTGTATCAGAGGAGGGTGTGAGACGGAAGCTACTAAATTCAACACAGAAGAGCCTCTGAGTAGCAAAGGGAGCTTCCTGAACAATACTCTTATCACAAATCTTGGGAATCAGCGAAAATTTGGAAGCATTGGAGGAGTCTCACTCTAGATCCCAAAATTAGCAGAGGATAGAGATATGGAAAAATCCTGAGACTCAAAAATGCCTGTTCAGTTTCCAGGATGAGAGCCTGCGTTTTGGAAAGCAATGGCTTAGAGAAGGTCACATGCATCAACATGAGCTCTCTGTGGAAATGGTGTGAATAAAAAGGCCAGTATTGTTTCCTTGGTTGGGTAAAATGGAGAATGTTGTGTCAGGTTAGAAGAATGATCTCCCTTTGCCCGCAGTATGCTCAAAATTCCTTTTGTTCTGTTTAACTCTCTAGATGAGCAACAACTGAAAGCAAATAGGGTTCATCAGGATTTGCTCTAGTTCCCTGCAGATATCAGAAGGGAGGTTTTCCTTGGTGTTCAGCTGATCAGCTTTTTAACTTTTGGGGAAGGAAGTAACTTTGGGGGGGGGGGGATTGCTTATCTTTTTTCTGAGGCCTGAGAAATTACCTAGAGTTAAAGAGAGCTCTTTCAGTGGGAGCTGAACTGTGCTCCAACATGGTATAGGGAAGCTTCTGTTTCAGATGCCTGGGGATACCCCATGCTGCTTTGCTCAAGATCACTGTCCCTGACTTACTTGAGATGCAGACAGGACTTCCCCAAGGTCATTCTGGCATAGACTTGGAGGGGTTTTTACCTTCTTTTGCAGCACAGAGTGCACTTTATTCGCTGGACTGATGTTCATGTTCATTGAACACTTCCCTGCTATTGCAGAGATATTGGCATGGGGGGTTATCTGAGGTTTCTGCTGTGCCTTGCCCTTGGCTTTGGTCAGGCTAAAGTCTTGGGGCTTGATACAGAAGTAGCTGAGTAAAATGTAGCAGTCAGTGATGTACAAGAGGTCTCAGAAGACAGTCTGATGGGTCTTTCTTCCCTGTGAAACTCTGAAAATACTTCCAAAAACAACTTGAGAAGGTTTTAAACAATTACTAAAATTAAACATTTTAGAATCTACAGACCAGGTACATTTTCCTAGAGAGCTTTAAAAGGATTTGCTGAGAAGTGCTCTGAGCTATTCCTGTTGATATTTAACATGTCATGGAACACTCAGACAGTACCAGATGACTGGAAAAAAGCTAGTTGTTGTTCCTGTGTTCAAGCGGATAAATGGGATTGCTCAAATAAACACAGGCAGATTAGCCTGGCACCAATCCCAGGGCAAATTACAGAAAGACTCATATGAGACATAACTGGTAAAGAATTAAAGGATACTGATGCAATTAGAAGTCATTGGCATATTAATATGGAGAAGAGATCCTGTTATAAAAATTTAAGATCTCTTTTTAGAGGGTGATTACAACACGACTGATAAAAGTGTGTTTGTTGACCCAATATAATTAAACCTCTATGAAGCATTTGTTTTTTGTGCTACACAACATTTGGATGTAAATTTCAGCTCATGAAAAATCTGAGGCTGTGTCTGTTGGTTGAGAATCTCCCATTGAAATGATCTTTCAACAGAAAACTTTTTTTTTTTTTAACGGAAGCTTGTTTAATACAGGATTTTTCCTGTTTAGAGAATCGAAACCATATGTTTTACTTTTGGTCTATATTGAAATATTTCAGTTTGCTAAAGTGAAGCAAAGCTGTACCTGCCCATGATACTAGAGAGACTAATCATAAAAGCAGTTCTAATATGCCCATGCACTTGCTATTCTATCTTGCGGTGTAGGCTCTTTGGTTGGATTACATCTCCCATGATGTGCCTGTGTCGGACTCTTTTTGACCTGCTTGGTGCTTCATGGAAGAAGAGACTAGCCCAAGAGTCTGGTATGCTGGTAGGTGCAACGATGGCTACCATGAGAAACTGTGGCCCTTAGACAGTCAGTTTGGTGGTGAACAGACAGCAAATGTAGTGTTCAACATCATGGAGGAAAGCATTTTGATTAAGGATGTTGCAACCCTTCCTATAGATTGAAAATATTGGTCAACTGCAGCATTTTGATCTTTTGCCATGTATTTTTAAAGACTTCTCTTTCTCCAAGTTGAATGTTTAAAACAAAACAAAACAAAACAACTCACTAGACTCTCTCACTGTGTTCTCTCACGCCTGCAGGATCTGCCTCAGGATCCCTTCCTCATGTCTCTAAAGTGGAGAGGTAGGTTCTGTGATGATTTTTCCTCGTAATCCTGACCTTTCCCAGAAAAGAGTGCTACAGAGAGCAGGAAGGGAAAAATACAAATGCCATCTCCAAAACACCTGGGAAGGGAAGCAGAAAAAAGAACACTCTGAACTACTGAGTCTTCCTTGCTCTTTTCTCACCTCCTCTGTTGTGGGAACCATCTCAAGGAAAATGCAAGCGCTGCCTTATTTGTGCAGAAATGACAGGCAACACTAACTCAGGAGGACAGGACAAGTATTTATTACAGAAGAAATCCTCCTTCTCTTGCTTTTTCATGTGGACTGAAATGTTCTTGGGTCCCTGCTGAGCTGACCACAGCTCTGGTTGAAATCTCATTCATTGTGAAGAAAATACCAGGACTCGCAGCACTTACCACGGCAATTTCAAGGTTATCAATCTAAAACTAACACAGGCTGTGGATTCTCTCTGTGGATATATGAAGTTAGAACAACAAAACTGAAGAAATAAACAATAGCTCTGAAAGCTTCAGACCTCTGAAGTTGAAGCCTAAACCAACCTTTATCAATTGGAGGAGAGAGTGTCAGAGCTCAGCAGGAAATTTTCTCCCGGAATACTTTATCTGCTAAGCCTCCTGCTGCAAAAGTCTCCTCTGAAAGCAGCTGGTCCAGGCCACTGATTCAAGAGTGAGACTAGTTATGCTACTGCTATGAGGTAGGACAGTAATGCCCAATGCTTCAGAGGATTTATATCATCCTCCTTGCTCACACTGCACCTTTGTGCTTCTGTCCTGCACAGCCCTGGGGCTCTTATCCCTGGCAGCACATGCTGTGGGGCAGATGGGTCAGGGTAACATAGCCCCATGTATTGAAGTGGGATGAGGCCACAGTAGACAGCTTTCCTGAGTTAAAGACAAGGGTCTTTGTTTTCCTTAGGTTTTGTTGCTTTCAAAGAGAAAAAGAGAGCATAATGGTCTTCATTGCTTTCCCTTCTCATACCTCTTCTACCTTACATCATTTTCTCTGTCTTCTCCCTATGTCCACTTACTCCCAGGGTTCCTTCCTTCCCTGAAATTCCTCTTTCCTAAACTATCCTTCCTTTTTTCTCTCTTGCTTTGGTCTATTTCATTTTCTTCCCTAGCCACCCCTTGTCCCCAGCCCTTCTAGCTCACAGACTCCCAGTTGGCAATTTTCCACATTCCTCATCCTTGCTCCTGCTGGCTGCTGAGTTTCAACCTCTTGGAAACAATTCCTTCCCTCCCATGTCCTTAACCCTTTGCATCTGGAAGCTGGTGCTGACACAGCTGCAGCCACAGAAGGGACCACTAGCGAGCCATCCACTCCCATGGCTACTGCTCTGGCCTCACAGCTGTTACTCTGCTTCCCAGCTTCCATAATAAAAGGTATTCCCAAACTGATTGGGGTGTTCCCAAACCAATTTGAGTTTTCCTTTCTGGGGGAAGAGGGGACTTTGAATTTTGCATCAGTTTACATTCATTGGTTATTCCTGACCTACTCCATTCCAAAAAGAAAGGAGACCAAATGTAACTGTATTGACCATAGATTTTCAGCCTTTTGCCTTCAAAAGAAATTTAAGAAGTCATGCGTGTATGGAAATAAAGAATGGCAGCAGAAGGGTATAGCATGTAACATAGTAAATATTGAGAGATATGTAGCAGATATATTCCCCAGTTCTTGCTTTTGCTCTCTCTCTTCCTTTCTTCAGTCTTGTATCTCAAGAACCAGCCCTGTTTCTGCTTTCTTCCATCTGGCAGCTCTCAGAATAATCTCACCCACCTGTTAAATGAGAGAACGTCAAATTAAATTTAGAGCACAGCCTGGAAACAGGATGCTACAGAAAAGCATTTTAATTAAAATCCTCTAATTGAATGCATGTTTCCTTGTGAAAAGGGAGCTGCCAAGAAGGGCCTGATGTCACCACCTCTACCCCCATTTCCCACGAAAGGAGGGCAACTGAAACAAGCTCTCAAGGTGGAGAGAGGAAAGGGCATTTCCAGGGAGTTTTCCAAGGAAACCCTTGCATTGCTGTCAGATGATTCATGGGAGACTTGCTCCTTTATCAGCATCAGATCAGAAGATGCTACAATAGCTCTGCTACTTCTGATCGGGTACTTTCCAGAGTAACAAGCTGTCACATGTGTGTAAGGACAAGGTGGTCACTAGGTGAAACCTAAACTCCAAACGGAAGTCTGACAAACATAAAGCCTGGCTCTAATGTAGAGACCATCATGGTGCACTGTCACCTGGGAATGCTTCCTATTCAGCTCTACTAGGTAATCAAGTGGGAATATAAGATCTGGTTTACTACAATTGCTGGAGTAGGTGCATGGATGGAGAGCAACATTTTGATACAGGAGGAGAGATGGAAATAGACAGCAAGAAACAGAAGTCTGGGGTTCGTATTTGGAAGGTCTGGATGACCATGTCTGGTGCTTGTGGATGGGGGCAGCAAGCCCTCATCTGGACACAATGGCATCATTGGCAGACTGTGATCTAGTGCAAGGTATTATATACAGCATAGATATGTTAAACTACAACTGTCTGGTAACTGCACAGCACCTGGAGCAAGGAATAACAGACTTGGTATGCTCAAACAAACACGACTGGTAGCCAGGAGGAAGTATTTGGGGAGAACGGGGAATTAACAAGTGCTGTAGAACTGCGTCACTGCAATGTAATTCTAACTCTTCTAAATACTATGCAAATCCATTGACACTATATACTTCCTGTAACCATGACACCTCTGACTTTTCTTTCCTTGATTTACAGTAGTTAACTGTTATGAAAAAAGAGTTACAGAGAATAAAATGCACAGTACATACCTCCATATAAAGACCTAGTAATAATAGTAACAATTCACAACATTCTGCATTATTTACAGATTTTTCCATTAAGCTACCCACAACATGCAGAGCGGAAGTTTGGCACCACTGCGTTCTTGCACCTCCAGGCTGGTAAAGGTCGTTTCCCGAGAGCCTCAGGTCACAGAGGAGAAAAGTTCCCAGCGCCCTCAGGTGTTTGCCAGCCCTCCTTCCTTGACAACAGAGAATCCTTTCATAAAACACATTCATTTTATGTTTCAATATTTTTATGCTTCATTGGCCTATTTAGAAATTGGAAAATCTTACATCCCCTCTTGAGAAATCTGGCAGGCATGTTTGGCTCATGCTGGAAAAGCAAAACCACTGGCAAACCCTCCAGCCTTTGCTAAAATTTAAAATGAAAAGTCCAAGTGCTAAAGGCATTGTGAACACCCTTTGTGAATGCTAGGGAAGCAAGCGTAAAAGACTTAAGACCTAGGGAAGAGTAAATCACTTTTTTTCCACAGCAAATTCTGGGGTGCAAGAGTGACTTCCAGACCATCAGTACAGTTCCCCAAAACAGTAGCTACGTCAGATTTTTAGGGTAAAGGAGAATAGAGAAACCAGAACTCTTGTCTTTTTGGCTTTTTGAGTCTCACTTCATCCTTGTCAAATGGAGAGAAAGCTTAGCAACTGCTTTGAGAAAGTGTCGTGCAGACTGGGCATGCAGGAAGTGCTGGATGCCAGGAGTGGTATTTGCCTATTCTCAAGCAATTCACATCACCAGACATGCTCTGGAGAATGCTCAAGTGGTTTGGTGATAGGGAGTGAAGCTGGTGGACCAGAACTGGAGGGCCAGTGCAGCAGAAGTGGGGATTGTGAGAATAGGGATTGAGGTAGGACAGAAGCTCTTAGGATGGCTAAATGGATATTTATATACACATCATATTTTATAGAAAACAAGATAGTAGAAATGTCCCATGAGATGTTTACCTTATTTTTTAAGGAAACACTCAGTAAAGATGCTCTACTGTATGAAGATGAATGATTCCAATGTTGAGCTAGTACACAAAAATGGGAAAATGTCCCTGAGACTGAAAATTTCCATACCAACATTGCCCTGTAGCTGCATGATTCACAGTGTGTTACAAAGGGTGTTAAAAGAACATCAAAGTGAGATTCAGATCCTCAGCCGGTGAAAACATTTCTGTAGTTTGTCCGCAAAATTTGCATCTCACTTCCTGCTGAAACATGTCAGAAGTGTGCAGACATACAATGAAAAGTCAAGGTTCAGCCTCCAGGAGTTGCTGCCTAAAATCCTTTAAGTAATCTGCAGCACCATGAATGTTCTGCCATCGGCTTAATTTGGACCATATGAACCTCCTGAGTATTTTTCAAGCAATGAGAAGGTAACAGTTCAAGACCAAGAGGCAGAAAAATATAGCTAGTGCCATACTACAAGCCTTGCACAGTACACTCACACAAAGCACCAGGAATATCCACTCCTGCCCAGTTGTTATCAGGCTGTTAAGCTGATATATAAAAGACAGTGAGAAGTGTTGTCACTTGCAGCAGGGATCAACAAGGTTGACTGAGCTCCAGAATAGTGACTATAACTTGGACAGTCAGTTGCATTTTAAAAGGAGTTTTAAAAACAGAAAAAAAGATAGAAAAAAAAGAGGCTCATAGAGATCGAAGCTGAAAGGCACTACAGTCATTGCAGTCATTTAGTCCTCCCCTAATCCCCTAATCCTCATGGTGGGGAAAAGCTAAACATGACCAGTAAAGAAGGCTCTGCAGACCAAGTTGCTGTTTGAATGAAGCAACCTAAACTCTCATGGTTTTTGGCAGTTTCAGTATTTGCAGCCAGTGTATGAGGAAGCCATGGATACTGAACCCACCATTCACTCCAGGTTGGGTGTGAAGCCAAGCTGTGTGGCCAGATTCCTGTGTGGGTGTGAGAAGCTGGTCCTGTCTTTTGTCAGCCTGCATCTGCTCTTTGGGGACACAGCTCCAATTTTTAAAGCTGCCAAGCTGGTATGTCTCACTGCTCCACTGACATTTTTAAGGAAAATGTTAATCACATGTATCAGTTACAAATAAAAGACTCTAAAGTCCAAACTACTCAGGTTATAAGCTTTGCTACTGGCATATTAAGGAGCTTGTGGCATGTCTGAGTCATTACTGTCAGCTAAATGAACATAATATTTTTGGTGAGGGAGTGTTGCGTTTTGCAGACGCTAAGGCTGTTAATGGAAGGACCCGTCTAGTGTGCATGTGTCTCTGGGGTTACCACCTCAACACATATTAACTACGAAATAGAGATTTGTTTGCTTCAGATGTTAAAGCAGGACTGTGGTGTGCAGTCATTTATGTTGCGAATGATCAGTGTGACACCACTGAAAGGCTTGTCTGAAGGTGGGAGTCTCCAGGCTGCATACAACTGTAAGTGGACCTGTGCCCATGGCTAGAAGGTATTAAGATGCTTGAACACTTTGGAGTGCTTGAGATCTGGAAAGTGCACAAGTGCTTTCCATTGCTTAGCAGTTCCTAAGCCCTTTCCCAGCCGTGTATGGGAGCTCCAGAGGAGTGTGCTGGGCCCTTCATTCCCACCTTGCAGTCGCAGCCACCCTTCCTTCTGCCTGACCAGGAATGGTGGGCTGCTGCCTAGTTTTGGAAACTTGATAGAGTAAGGGAGGCTCTCACATGTTGTTCAGAGGAAAGGTTTGACTCTTTCCTTAGCAAAGAAGGCACAGAATTGCAATGACAGCCTTCCTAGGTTGGTAATTTTATCGCGTAAGTTCCCAGGTCACTTTGGTAGCTGTCCGGAGCTGAGATGGAGCAGCTAGGTATCCCACAGCTATGTGTTGCTGAGTCCTGCGAAAAGCTTCAGTTTTCTCCATGGTTTTGATAAATGAAGTGCTGGGTGCTTCCAATCCCAGCAATGCCATTGACAACTGTTTTTCCCAGTTGGCTGGGTACACTGAACCCAGAGTCCTACCCAGCAATCATGGTGACTGTCAGGCCAAGAGCAGGAAAGCAGTACGAGCCAGGGTGCGGTAAGCCTGTAACTGAGACAAATTGAATAATCCCAGCTCCTAGACTCATCCTGTCCTCAACTAGTTCTTTCCATCTTTCTGCTTCTCTCTTAGCTGAGCCTCACACTGACAGTCTCAAAGAAAGTAAAGAATGGCAATTTGCTGTGCTTCAGAAGTGCTATATAACTCCAGGTAATGTATCACATCCTCCACCACTGATACTCCCACCCTCTTTGGAGACTTCCCATTTAGGAAGGGACAAAAAAATCCTTCCCACTATTATACACTGTAACTCATTTAAAGCTTAGTGTGCTTTAGAAAATGCATGCAAACAGGGATTTCTGGGGACAGATCCTCATCCTTCCTGGAAGCACAGTATGTACAGTCTTTCCCAATGCTCTGCTAAAACTTAACTATCCTGAGCCCTGCACTGACTTCTGTAGGCCCACAGCTACTCAGGGGAAGGAAAAAAATGTCCACCTCAAGCACTACTACTCCAAGAGTCAATACCACCCCTACTACTCCTTCCCCAAACCTGCTTTGCACTGATGTTAGTTTAAGCATCACAGAATTAACACATGGCTTTCATTGCTTTCACCTATTTCTTCATTTCCATGCCCAAAGGGAGAATTTCCCCACTCCTGACTTGCATGTGGTTGTTTCAAGTTCAAAAAGCAACTGTCATTCCCACATAAAACATGGGCTTCCTCATTTCCTGCTCTTCCCTTCCCTGGATAGGGAAGAGTAGCTGTTTTTGTCTCTCTGCTTCTCCCTCTCTCTCTTGCTGCATCCCTCCCTGCTCTCCAAGGCTCTTCCCTTGCCTTTCACGCACTTTT
Organism: Apteryx mantelli; assembly: GCF_036417845.1. Lineage (NCBI taxonomy): Eukaryota > Metazoa > Chordata > Aves > Apterygiformes > Apterygidae > Apteryx > Apteryx mantelli. Next base: position 133,794,927 of record NC_089978.1, read on the forward strand.
CCTTACTGCTGTGCTCCCCTCCTTTCCTCTGCAGCCCCTTGCCTTTCACACCTTCCCTCTGAAGCACTCCACCCTTGTTCTTGCTGTGCCTCACATTTCTCCGTGCTCCCTCTAACTCATCCATGCTCCCTGCATTGCTTTCCTCCTTTTGGCCTCCTCTTCCCTTTTGCAACCTGGGCTCTCTTGTATAGACTTTGCATTAAAGTGAGTTTGTACAGGGCAGTAATTGCTTCCTTTATTCAAGCAAAATCTAACATGGTAATTCAAGCTGCTGGCATCAGCCTTACTCCCCAGTGGTGTGTTTGCAACATGGGGAAGGAAGACACAAGCTGTAACCTGACATATGTTCAACTCCCCACACTGCTGTTGCTCACCCTCCTGCTCCCCAGACTCTCCCTAATTCCCTGACTGGCTTCTAAGATGCTTCCCCTTCCCACTGCCTTTCCAGGCTCATTCTCTGCTGGCTGTGAGTAGCCTGCCAGCATCTTGGAGGCTTTCATTTCTAGTAGCAATGAATCCAGTAGATCATTGCCATCTTGGCTGAGGACAAGCTCATTTCAAAGCTTTGGGAAAATGACTACTCTTTTGGTTGAGAGCCTGGTAGAAAATGCCAGAAGATGGAGCCATTTTGGATAATGCTGATTTTTGACTTTCAAGGCAGAGGTCAACAAATAATAAGGAAAAAATATCAATATCAGTTAATTCAAGACTCGTGGGACACTGTCAGATGGTATGTCCTCTCTCTTGTTCCTTTCTCGGGTTCTCCACTTTCTCCTTAAAGTTGTTCATCCTTTTCTCTGTCCTTGATGACTTCTGCTTTTCTTCTTTCCTACTGCTTTTTCCCCTACAGTGTTCAGGTTATAATGAGGGGTAAATTAAATAAATTAAAAACAAAGTAAAAATAATGAGTCTTGGAAAATTCTCTCAAGACAGAATCTGAACACAACTGTAGAAAAAGTTCATCTTGAAATGCCTGTACAAGTCATGGTGAAAGACACAAAACCAAACAGCACATGAAATTGGGAAGGGGAGCAAAAGGAAAATGCATGACAAATCCACGTGAAGTGTCCCAGACAGCTTTTGTCTGCACAGGAATGGTTTTATGGGCTTCTCTGCTGAAAAAGGAACAAAAAAATTAAGGAGTTGAGTTCAAAAGATCAAGTTGCATTTTCATTGATCTTGGACTTGTAAGAGCTACCCCATCAATCACAGTTGCTCAAAAATTCCTGTTAATGTCTTCGAATACTGAGGCTGCCCGTATGGTTTGTCTTTGTAACATTTGGACATCTCCCTGGAAGCAGGATGAGATCTGTCAGTGTCAGAGTCAGACACTCTGCACTCATCCCCACATCCCAGCAAGTGGTGTAAGGAAAATACTATTACAACAAGGCCAAAGAGCTTCATCTCATCTGGGACAAAGCAGCAGAAGATGAGAAAGGAATAATGCCTGGAAGATCTGGCTTTCAGAAATGCTGGCAACAGCAGCAGAGACCAGGTAAAAATCCCACCATATACTCTAGGAGGTCTAGGACAGCTTCAAGCCAAGGTGCCCTGTGATACTGCACAGAAACAAACACCTGTTTGCTCACAAGGAGCTGAGAACATGGATAGTGAAGGCTTTCAGAACAGGAAGGAAAGGAAGATCCCCTACCATTATACTGAATGATGTGATCAAAACTCAGGTGGGCTGGAAATCTTGTCAGGTACAGCTTGATCTCTCCTTGTCATAAGCAACAAAGTCAGCATGGTGGTAAATCACTGAGTGGTGACTTTTGGAGACTGCTTTGTAGGCATCTGTAAAACTGTGCTCCTCACCAGTAACAGACTCATGTCCATGGGCAGCAGGTGTACTGAGCTGAGGACTCAGGCTTTGTCTGGCTGTAGGCTTTGGCATATGAACATACATATTAATATGGACAGAATATTAGGAATGTGCTTGATGCTGAACACACATTTAAAAAAATGTTCTATTTCAGAGAACTAACCCATCTAGCCGACTACAAGCCCTTAATGCCATCAGTTTTCCTTGGAGAAAATTCAGATCCCAAGCCAAAAGTCACCAAACAAATCTTTCTCTCTAATGGTCCCGAATCCTTCTTTCTTTTAAGTTCTTGCTTTCCTGCTCTGGGGAAATTGTCATGAGGACACATTTCTGAACTGGATCTTCGGCTCAAGTCTGCACTGGATTTATGTACCAGCAAAATAACTCAGAAGTATATGCTGAAAATGGTTGTGCTTGCAGCTTGACTTTGACGAGGATTCACTTTGCCACTGCTGTCTGAGAAGCTGTGACAGAACAGCTAGGAGCCATCAATACGGCCAGGAGGTCCTCTGAGTTTATGTGGGCTTTCTACAGAGAAAATCTGCACAGGGAGAAAAAGATTCATAATCCCTATTCCCCTCCTGCTCTTGATTTGCCTCCAAATGGGTCACAATTTATTATAAAAAAGGGAATTATCTGTAACTAAACAAGGTCATTTGAGTGTCAGAAAGAGAGTGATGACTTCTTCTCCAGGTGGGCTGAGAGGTATGTGGGATCCAAAGCTCAGGTTCTGTTCACACCAGGCCAGGGCTGAACAAGGGGCCATCTCCTGAGGGGCGTGGAAGGTCTAAGCAAAGACACTATGCATAATGATGTGAAAAAAGTAGTTTGCTGCAGAAGTAGGAATAGAACAGAGGTGTCAACTGCATCAGGTCTCCCTCTTTGGAGGTGTATGTGCAGGGGCTCTCTCCTACTTTTCCTCCTTTCACACACACACACACACACACACACACGCGCGCGCGCACACACACACACACTTACTTTACAAGCAAACTGTTTATAAGCATCAATGCTGAATGTAAGTGTATATTTAATATTTCACACATTTTCATCTGATCTTTTTCCCTTGAACGCTTATGCATCAATTCTTTGTGGAGACAAGAATGGTTGTTTTCTGGACATCTTTTTCTTGACAGTTCTGCAAAGTTTCTCACTTCGTAGCTTCTAGAAACCTTTCTAATTATTTTCTCTTGGCCAGTTTCAGCCTGCTTTGCCTGTGCTCATAGAAGCAATAACACTTTCTCTGGTGACTGCCTTAGGATCCCGGCAAGATGCCATGGTCTGTGAGATGAGAAATGGTGACCTCATGAATAGGGGGAGGGAAAGGAGGGGGCGAGACTGAATTTTTGGTTTTCTACATTTAAATCCCATCAGGCTTTGTGTTTTCATTTCAAATTCTTTCCAAAACACTGTATCTATTTTCCTCCAATATACTATGACTGAAATGACTTTATGCTTTGCCTCCACTGATTATTTTTCTAAATAGGAAGAAGTGATTTGTCTTCAAAGGCATTTAAAACTCACCAAAAGAAATGCATCCTGAAATAAAGTGAAGAAGTTGGAAGGTGTGAACTTTACTGAAACAGGCAAGTCACAAAAGAGTTAAGGTTATTTATATGTGGTCAAGTTAAATAAGACCAGGACATGTGGTTCTCCCCCCGGAACCCTCTGAACACTGGGGTGTGGGCTTGTGAAATGCCTGGGAGGCAGAGTTGTCCCCCATTGTGTCTTGTTTAATTTGACTATTAGAAGGGTTCATTCTTTTGTAACTTGGCTCTTCCTATAGCTCTCACATCTTCAGGCAAATGTCCTTTACATTTCAAACATGCCTTTTCCCTAGCCCCCCACACCTTATGGTTTGGATAACCATCTCTTTTTCTCTATGCACCTGCACAAGCCTGCTGGCACATGAGTGCATTTATCTGCACATAGAGGGAGAGTAAAACCAAACTGAAGAGCACTGTAGGCAGATGGCATTGTGTTCCCTGGGGTACACTTGGGCTGCACCCTGGGGCTATGGTTGTGCCCCAACGATTTTCACTGGCCAGAGGCAGCTCTGCTCTAGAGCAGTGTGCAGTGGGCAAGTTTTCCTGCCTATAGCTGTCGCAGTCTGAGCTGGAAACTCTTTCACCATGGCCTTGACATGGCTCTGTAATAAAATACTGAGCTTGGTCCCACTAAACCTGCATGTCTGGGTAATGTCGCAACAGCAACATGAAAAACAGACATGGTGTCACTCATCACATGACAGGCTCTTCCTCCCATCTGACTTAAATGGTAAAAGTATCACTGGAGCAAGGCTCCTTTTAATGCAGTACCAAATGGGCAGAGATGGGGACTTTGTCATCGCTTCCACCAGTGATTACAGTCTTGCAGTAAATGGAGCAGAAACTAGCTATTAAATGCAATAGAAACTGGCCTAGGGTATGTGTGGCCACAGACAAATCTTTTGTTCAGCTTCCTAGTCTGTAAAATAGAGCTCTACTGCCTCGAGCAGTAAGGGAGGTGTGAGGATTACTTAGTTCAAATCTCTAAGTGCTTTGAGCCACGGAAAGCATATATGACCATGGAAAGCAAGGGATAAATTTTCAAGTACTATTGCAAAGATGAGGCTGTAGGTATTTTTCTGGTCATATAAAGCATCTAAAATACTCATCAAAATTATTCAGAATAAAATAGAGTTTATTTAATGGAAAATCTGTAATTGTATTTTGTTGCTATTGAAATTCTTTCTTCAGAGAAATGTCCAACCAGTTTGTTGAAAAGCAGTTAACTTGCTCTCAGTCTGGAGGAGATGCAATCCACAGTTGCAGCATAAGAAATGTATTCTCCCTAAATTATGTACCTATCTGAAAGGGCAAGGCCTGGAGTGGGTGAGAAAAATGCGGAAATGGAAGAAATGCCAGCTGTTAAGACCAGGCCAGAAGGTTGTATGAGCTCATCCGTTCATGTCACTGCATACTCTCTTTCAGCGGCTGCTGGGTCAGAGGATATCACTGTTTATGGTGCTGTCAGCATCTGGGGACCGCATCTGGGACAGAACTTCTATTCTTTCCACTCTATGCCACAGAAATAGTCCTAGAAGAGAGGCTCCTGCTGCTACACCTCTTCTGGGATTGAGCTACAGCAGCCAAAAACATTTTTCTTTCTGTTATTGTTATGCTAAAAAAAAAAAAAGATCCAGAAGGCAATCTGAAAAGTGAAGTGTGAAACAAGTGAAGTCAGGAAATGGAAATGGATGGCTGGACACTTTGGGATTGTTACAGGCAGCTCTGGTTCAGTGAGATTTGCTGGGCTGCCGCTTTGCTGGCCCGGGAGATACATTAGGAAATGATATTTAGAAATCATAAATAATCTCATTATATTGCAGCTGTTAGCATTCTGGGAAACACGGATAAAAGTGGTGGAGAACTGAATTAAAGAAGCCCCCAGTGGCACAATTGTGGCAACAGCTCAAGGGAGAAAAAAACATAGATATTACGGCTGGGTGAACCTAAAGAATTTCTTGGATTTGGATTCAAGCTCAATTGAATCTCAACTAGTCTGAGAAACTGTAAACTCTCCACTTTCCTTTTAGGAACAACTCATGGATTCTGTATATTGCTCCTTCTGTTGTAGACCTGTTGGACTGAGAAATGGAAAAATAGCATTAACATTGGGCATCTAATCCATAGCCCACCCAGGACTGCTCCTACAGTACTTTCCCTAGCTTTAGAGCCCACCTTGTGTTTCAAGGCTGCTGAAACTCCACAGCTAAATTCAGCCTGTCGAGCTACTTTGCCTGATATTCCTCTTGAATCTCCCTTTTCTTGCTCTATCTCCTGTTCTTAATATGTTGTATATGAGTAAAAATAAATCATTGCTGAAACTCGGTATCAAGAGGTGCCAAACTGTGCATAGGTCACATTGATTTGTATATGGCTACGGTCTCATCAGTTAAGATATGACTGAGGGACTACAAATAGATCATGATAAACAACAAACTGAAGAGGTGGAGACGTGTTAGGGTGAGCTGGTTATAGATACGTGTTATGATGATCAATTCCATTTCTGTTAAGAATCATAACTTTTTATTTTAATATTAGGTCTTCCTTATTACTACAAATGAAAATTTGAGTGGCAATGGCCAGAGAGGTTCTTACCTTCTATTTTTTCAAATAAATAGCATGACTATCTTTTTCCAAATCTCCTGTCCTCCATTACATTTTTCTAAACATCTATGCTTCTGAAAACCCACCTCTTCATTCCTTCAGTATCGTGTTTGTTATTCAACCCACAGACTGGTATGCATTAGCATTGCCTGGTCCTCCTCCCACAACACTGGCTAGTTTTGTTAATAGGAAATTTCACAAACTCTTCATACTCTTCCAAATTATTGTCTTTTAAAACTCATTTAAGACATTTACTGAATTCAAAGTCACTGATGATTCATTTTGTTTTTCTTAGTTTCTCTTATGCTCATGGAAAGCTATTTGCTTCTGTTTATTTTCCCATGGATTTTCATAAAGTCTCTTCTTATTTGCCTTTATTCTTTAGCAAATATCTCTTTCTGTCTTTTTGTAGGCAGCTCTCACTAATCAAGTATTCTATTTTACTGCCTCACTTCTAGGTGAAACTTTGTTGGTTTTCTTTTAGGAAAGTCTCCTGAACTCACAGTTGCTACTTCTTTTCATTGGGACTTCACAAGAACACAGGTCCATGTTGCTGGTCAGAGTTTTCATTTCTTATTTCTGTAGAATGGTATTTCTGAACTTCTAATACTAATACCTAGAATTCTTGCAGCCTTGAAGGCTGCATTGTGTATTATCAGTTCCAGGCTTTCCTAAACCTTTCTCTAGGCATGCCTCCTTTCCAGTAAGATATGGAGCTGCACTTATTAAATGGCAGGCATCCACATCTCAGCCTTTGCAAATGCAGATTCCCACATGGTATAGGTGAGGGAAACATTCACTGATTTGTGGAACCCAAGTCCTCTGAAGTGCATTGTATGCACCAAACTCAGCATTTGGGTTTCAGAAATGAGGCAGAGGTTGCTCATGACTTCACGGCAGAGATTTCATGGACAGTGTTTATGGTGCCAATACAGGAAACACTTGATAGTCGATCAGCTTAGACCTTACAGATGGCGATACGAAGATTCCTTCACATCAGATATCACGGTACACTCACTCTGTGAATGTGACCTGATACTAGAAAAGAGAAGGCAAAGAAAGGAGAAAGCAAAGAACTAATACCATTTGACAGCTAAGCTCTGCTCCCCCTCTCTGCCACACCCACTTTGCACTATTTATAAGCCCTACTTGACAGCTTGAACTACAGCCACATTAGGCAGATGTTTCCAGCCTTACATTTCTTCTATGCCATTGCAGAACCTCCCCACCCTGTCCCTTGCAGTGGAAAACACAGAGCCCACAATCCTTTAGTTCCCTAATTTGGACTTGTGCACGAGACAGGAGCCAGGGTCTTTGTTTTTCAGCAAAAAACAATTGTGATAAATCATGAATCACTATTAAAACAGGTGCTTAACTCTAGAAATTCTTTGAATAAGACAGTTGCCTTTCCAGGTCAAGACAATGATAGAAAATGTTTCATGAGTCCTCTATTACAGGGACAGACAGCTGAAAGATAGCTGACTTTTATCACTTCACAGTGCTTGTGTCACCCTGGAAATAAATGAAGATTAAACAAAGAACATTTAGGCATAGCATAAAACCACTTATGTTTGTGTATGAATGAAATTCTTACATGTTTTTAATTGTAAATGTTTAGTGATAAGTTCATGTTGTCTGACATAATTAGAAGCTGTAAACAGTGTATTGATGCAAACAATTTAATACAGCACATTTTTTGTTTAAGGAATGAATGTGTTTCTTTTCAAAAGCTGGCTTTTTGTTGACAGAGTTTCTATCCATGTGGCCAGAAGCTGCTTTGGACTAGCTCATGTTCTCCATCCAAGAAGGAGGTTAGTGTATTATTCATTATACAAATGTATTTGAGCCATACACAGATCAGCTTTAGAGTCCCCAAGTGACCCCTTTGCTAGGTGTGCATGGCCAGTTCTTTCTCATTTTGGATGTGTGCAGTTTTTTGTTCCTTTCTGTGTAGATATCTTGATTCAGTCTTATTTAATGTCCTTTTATAGAATGCTTTATTCCTTTTAATTTTGCTTTTCCAATTCACCAAGTTTTGTGTTGTTTTTCTCTGGCCTTCTGCAAAATTTGGAACAGCTCCCTATTTCCTATTGTTAAGTCAGAGTTAAGAGTTTGAGTGGATGGATAATACTCTATAGGAACCGATATAACAAAACTCAGCACAAGACTGTATGGAAGTGAAAGGTGATTTTTATTTATTTTTCCAAATAAGCTGACCCTTCCCACTTAAACATCAGACTCATAAGCTCTAAAAGGTATGTGTCCAAGTAGTCTGGGCAGAATCACTTGTGTGCAAGGGACACTTGCTATTCATCCCTCACTTCATCTTCTGACTTTCTTTTCAACAGTGATAGTGAACTGGTTTTTGGACAGGTCTTTTACAGCTTTTAGGAGTCACAGGAATTGAAGCATGAGCTTTTATCTTGGAGTCTTGGTTAGTCAACCAGCATAAATCTTAGATGAAGTTGCTGCCTACTGTCTTCTTCCTCATTTTTGGTAACTTACTGTTAAAGTCTGTCTTTCTGTTGGGTAACAGGAAGAGAAATGGCACATACAGTGTGCCATAATCTTGTTGCCATCCTCGTGCTTTTGGATTGAAGGTTTTCTGTTGTCAAGTTTCTGGTGTGGGGATCTTGGTGCAAGCAACACAGTCCTCCGTGTTTACCAGTTTCATTGCTGCTGATCATGTCCCTGGCTATCAGTACAGGCCATTCTTTGACCCTTTGCTCTAATGTTTCTCTGGTACTTTTCACACATACATCTGGATTCATACTTCATTCTAACTAATCTTTATATTTCTGTATACAGATCTTCTCACAACAACATACTAAAAGCCATGGACTACAGCACTGGCCCTTGTTTGGATGGTGTTGGCAGGCTGCACTTAAGTTTAACCTGGATTAGTTGCGCTGCAACTTGTTCTGACTTCACTGGGAGAGGCAGAAAGCAGGTAATTACATCAAGTCTCCAATTGCTACTTTTCATTACATATTTAATAAATCATATTGACTGCAATATTTCTGTTGTGCCCATTTCTAGGGCTGTTACAGCAGCTTAAAATGCAACTGTATTAACATGCAATTAACTGAATGCACATTAGAGGAAATTTTATAAAGCAGCTCAGGTAGGAGAGGAACCTTCCCAAGGCCTTTGGAACATGTCACACCTCCTTGTCATCCCTTCAGTACACCTAATATTTACCAAGGAAGTTCAGGGAAGACAGCGAGTGTTGCAGCATGTCCCGAGGGCCATCATTTGTGTGGTCTGGAGGGAAAAGCTCATCCTTGACAAAGGCACCTTCACTGAAAAGGCCTCCAGACAGCCTCTCCTCTTTGGCTGACAGCTGAACCAGCACCACCCTCCTCATCATTAGAGAGGGGCTGATAGTTATCACATGCTTTCTGCTCACAGCCCCAGCTAGGCTGGCTCTGCCTTGTGAGTCTACATTAGTCAGAGACTGCTGCATCTAGTCAGCTGGAAAATAATGCTGTGAGGCATGCACAGTGTTGGGTGCTCAAGGGGAGATGTGAACTAGCAGACTGTAGTCCTATTTGTGAGTGGCTGAGTGGAGCCCATAGAAGTCGCCCTATCTCAGCAGAGAAGGGCATTATTTGGCTGAATGGCACAGCTTCCAAAATGCACAACAAATTTAGAACATTACTGGAATAAGAACAGCATCAGTAGGAACTTCAATCAGTGTAAAGTTATACAGGCTCCTAATCCTTCTCCCCCACAGCATGCAATGAGTTCCACATTAAGTCAGAAAAAAGACTGGCTCCGTGCTCCAGAGATAGACTATTGTGCAATCCACTCTGTTGTGGTGGTTTCATGCTCCTCTCTCAATCAGCTGATGCTGATGAGTGTCACTGGGCTGTCACAACATGACAGCACGCAGCAATATGAACTGCTGTTTTCCAGTCTAGTCCTCCAATCAGGCAGACTAGAATTATTGGAATTTTTTTTGTGGACAGCAGCTAATATTAAAAGAGGTATGCCCTGGAGACTGCTCCTGCCAGTTGCGATCATGTTACACTTCTCGGGTAATAGGCAACAGTTACTGGAATGAAAAAGCAACCCTTGAAAAATGTCAGGGATTTTAGCTGTATTCTATACAATTTCCTTGGTAGAAATTACTGAGAAAGTAGGAGCAAAATTCTGTGGGCCAGCAGCAGGCTACAAAAACCCCTCCTCAGTGGACCAATAGACCAATTTGTGATGCTCTCAGAAATGGTCCCATCAGTACACTCAAAACAGTGGATTACCGAACTGCCTGAAATGCCTAGTTCTGCAGGCTGTTTCTCTAAAGAAGGAAAAGTGCTGAAGGAGTCAGATGTTCCTTGGATGGGAACTAGCTTATTTATAGCAAGCTTTCACTTGGCCCCACCAGTGCCCTGCCCACAAAGTTCTTTCATGGATCTAACAGCTGCATTTCTAGTGCTTCTCTTGTATGTAGTTGGCATGCTCAGGCCTCCTGCTGCCTGGTCTTTGAGTGCACTTTCATGATTTTTTTTTTGTTTAGAACCATGTCCAATAAGCAATGTCCAGCAAAACTTATCTCCCAGTGCAGGGCAGGGTCTGACATTCCAGTGTAGGAAGTGTGTTCTGGGCAAATGTGCCCAGTGTGCCAGGAAAAGAAGAAAAGAAACTGAACTCATTTTTTATTTTTATCCCAAATGACCGTCTGTCACCCTCAGTTACATCAGTAAAGCATGCAATACATAAGCAGTATGCAATAAAGCAACCACACTAGCAGATTGTCTGCTGTGATTTTAACATAATGTCACAATTTGTATTTATGTTTCTACCCTAAGCATTTTGCTTTAACACACAGTACTCACATTCCCTTCAAGAACGCTGTGTCGTACTGGAGCGCAATGTTCTAGTATTGCTGAGCTGCACTGACTGTGGTCACTGTAATATTTCTGTCCTGTCAATGTATTAAGGAATGAAGCTAAAAATATTTTGCATGGCTTGCTCACAAACCCATTCTGATTACTTTTGCCCCTATCCTCTTCCTTTTTTTAACAATTTGCCAGGTTTGCATTTAGAACAGCCTGCATTGCAAGATGAGAGATCTCCTGCTGCAGATATTTCCACTACCTTGCCTGGCATTTGGATCAGGCTTGTTGATAGAGGGCCCATCTTCAAAGACATTACATGATGCTTCACCTTTTAAATTTGCAGCATCTAACTTGGGGATACATATCCATTCCATCTGCCACACTGGAAGCCAGAAGCCTGCATGGGCCAATATTAAATGGGTGCACCCATGAGCTGTGAAATAAACAACCCTGCTTTCCTGCAGTATTGGTAGATTCTCTGATGTCTAATAATGGACATGTGCCAAATTAATTCTTTTTTTGCGGCTGGGGGTGGGAGGGCATGCATCTCTCCTGGTGTGGCTTCTCTGAAAAAGAGATGATGTTACACAGTGGCCTTCCTCGCCCTGGGAAAAATGAATGAGGACTCAGTCCTCCTCTCCTGTCTCTTCTAAGGAAACATGTAAGAACTTGTACCTTTGGGACTGTGACCACTCTGTCAAAGCTGCTTGAAGCTGGCCAAGGGGTTCAAATGTCTGTGGTGAAGTAGGGAGGAAAGGAAGGGGAGAGGAACCACACGACTGCTGCCTTTCCCCCCTCACTCACACATGCTTTGCAAATGAACAGTCAAGAGTTCCTGGATGAGAACATGACCATGCCAAGAGGGCTTTCTAGCCCTGCAGTTAGGGCAGTCACCCAAGGAAAGGGGGTTTCCAAGGGTGGCTGCTGCACTGTGTACTGCAAGTCAGGCCCCCTGTTAGGTGAGCCAGTCCCAAGCAGATCTCCCACGCTGTCCCTGATGCATCTCTCACATGATCTGGGCCATCACCTCGAAGTGGCAAGCAGTTCAGAGTCTCTGTGGGGGCGGGAGTAGGGGCACTGCTATACATAGGATCTCTCTGTCCTATCTAAGTCTACTTCAAATGTAATGCTTTAATAGTGTTTCTGAGGGGAGGTGACAAGCCTTTGAGCAGGTGGTCTGCTCAGAGGAGCGTTACACTGGTAGAATTTCCCCTGTGCACCTAACTGAACACCAAGTAAATTATTTCAGCATGCTTTAGCCTGTTATTTTCAATGCTGCCCTCTGAATATTGCTCTACTTTTGCTGTGTGCAGTGATGACCAAAGAAAACTTGTTTTTCCATTTTACTGTTAGCTTGCTTTTAACCCTCATAGACTATCACTGTAACTTTCACACACAGTCCATATTTATGAACATACAACTCTACATCATGTAACAGGCCAACCTCTCTCAATTTTTCCCTGTTCTTTTTCAGTCTTGATGCTGAATATTTTGATCCTGAATCAACAAAACACTTATGTGTTATATTATACTTAACACTATATGCTAAGCCTAACAAATAAATAAATAAACTCTCTCATTTTGAATATGTGTTATATAGTTATATAAGAGCTAAATAAATACAGCCAATAAATATGGTTGATAAATGCTAACGCTAAGGTCAGTAAGTTTCTTACTAAAGGCAATTGGACAGAGTAACATTATCTCAGCATGTTGAAGAGCTTGGCTGGATAAGGGACAGACTGTTCATCACCTTGAAAGATCATATTGCTGAAAAGTTTGGATGACAGCTTCAATGGTTTCTTTTAAAGTGCATGGAAACTGAAAGTCCAGTTCTGTCCTCTAATATTGAAAGCTGTGCCCTACATTTGTCTTCCGGTTTTCAGTGACCATTTTCAGTGATGATTTTGGGTGAAATACATTGTTTGTTTTAATCAAATTTTGAAACATACATTTTGATATTGAGAAGGAATTTTGCTTTGATCAAATCACATTCTCTCATTAGCTGAAATACAGACTCACTCACAAAAGATTAAAGGGGATAAATAAGAAAGAGCAGAACTTTGCTTTTGAGCAGTATGTTTTTTTCCACTGATATTCAGAGGGCTGCACTATCCAGGTATACAAGAAAATTGTGCAGGAACAAACTTATCAGTCTGAAAGGCAGGGAATCAGAAGGGGCTAGGAAGGCACTTGAGAAAGGAGTGATGACCTGCTAGCATCATACTAGAGTTGCTTATTACATATCTTGATCATGGCAAAAAGTTAGCACTGGAGGTCAGCACATTCCTGGAGTAAGTTCAGTATTAATACATTTGGCAGCCACTTAAGCAATAATGTGGCAGCATTTGTAAGAGCCACCAAACTGTAAAAGTTATCTTTAGCAAAGTCTGTAAGAAACTTCTGAAAGACTGAGCTAAAGTGAGCTGGCAATACAACTGTAATGACATTTGATGTCAATAAATATAAAGCAATGGATACTGAGAGAAGACTGCATGGCTCATAGACCTATCTAATTTTTTCTTTAATTGTATCAATTCATAAAGAGCCTAGATATAGCTGGGGACAACTCAGTAAAGACCTGGCATTAATGTGCAGCAGCAGTTAAAACCAATCAACTGACACTCCTCCCACATTCCCCCCAAGCCTCCAAAGAAGCTGGGGCAAATAAAGAAGGGCTGAAGATGCCACACGATGCCATATTACAAATGAGTGACTCTCCCACATGCAAAAGATCATATCTGTTCTTGGGACCTCATCTCCAAACAGATACTGGAGACAGAGAAAAAAGTATTTGGGTCAAGGAAAAACTTTTCTGAAAAACTGAGACACTCTTGATGTTCAAGGCGGGAGGCAGGAAGAGGAGAACTTCTTGACCCACATGTGTGTATCATCCATTACTTTTATGCTTTGATCATGACATTCTTATATGTCTGTTATCTAATGCAAATAGCCAACAGCAAGAAATACTGATTTACACAACATGTTATTAATCTATAGAAATCATTGCCACAGGATGGAGCTCAACCAAGACTCCAAGAGAAGAATCAAAAGCATATCTGAAAGAGTGTACAAAGAATTTTAGAAAGGCTGCAAAACAACCTATTTCAAGATTAAACCAAGAATTACATATTAGGAGTAAACAGAAGAGAAGAAGGGAAGGGACAGATCCTGTCACATTTGCCCATCGTAGTCTCTCCAACCCTTTTCTGAAGCATACAAGGCTAGACACAGTAAAAGCCAGAATACAGTCAGACAGACTAGGCACAAAACTGGGAATGGTATTTGTATATTTCTATTCCCCTGTAAAAATAAAAATTAAAAAATACTTGCAGAATTTATCTTTCAAAGTCCTTCCACCTTCCTGGTGCTTTTTCAAATCAGAAAAAAGTTTATTGGCACATGGAAAGTTGTAAACACTACAGTCATAAGTCTTACAGCCAGGTCTGGGAGGGTTTCAGCATCTCAGCTGCTTTCAGTATTAATGTCTCAATTACATATTAGGAATTAAATGCAAATAAAAAGCTGACAAATACTCCAAAATGACATTTAAAAATGAAATACAAGTTATACTATCATTTGTAACTATTACTTTAAATACTAACTGTGAAAATGGTTCTGAAGAGCTTTTTATTAGACTTTGACAATCAAAATAACTCTAGCTGTCCATAAGACACATTTCCTATGAAGGCAAGCACCTTACAGATCCCAAACATTTAATTTTTAAAATCTTTTTTGAGAACTCTGAATTTTTATTTTTATTGTAACACCATTACCTGTGAAAGAAAACACTGCTGTTTGACCATTTCTGAAGCTGACCAGATCACTTAAGAGAGTTCTTTTTATTATAAGAAAGCTGATTGCAATCCATATTCCAGGTTTCAGTTATGTAAAATATCATGGCTTCAGTGGATTCTTCCCAACAAATAGATTACTATGCCAGTAGCTGCAGAGCAGTATTTCTGACTCTGCACACCTCCTGAGTGATCTGCTCAGAAATACTCCTACACACATGCACATACAAATTTGTGTTCTCTTAAGCTCCACACCTGGACTTCACAACTTTGCACTGTATCTGCATTTCATGTATTGTGCATACACAGTTGGCAGAATTTTGAAATCTTGTATCTCTAGACAGCCACCAAAGGAGCCTCACAGACAAAAAAAAAAAAAAAAAACACGAAGGGAACAATTGCAAAGATTTATTTAGCGCATTCTGTGCTTGGCACTTAGAAACAGAGTTCCATGCACAGGGCAAATCTTTACACACCTTTTTTCTTCATACATATTTTACATACCATTTTTATTGCCCTCTTTTATATTCATAATATTGAATCCCCCACTAGGCATATAAATACATTTATCTACAACACCTCACAACAATTCTCAATAATATCTGTATTCTGTTACTTGATATTTGCATTTTCACACAACTTAAATGCGTAGCTTGCATCAAGCTACAATTTTCTTATTTTTAAAGGATTTGAAGAAAAAAAAGAGAAAAAAACAGAAAAGAAAGATGTCAAAAGGCAATGATCTGTTTGGTTAAACAGAGATCATGTGGTAGGCGGGAGGCTGGAGAATACTCGACCTCACTGTTACTGAAATGCTAATGGTTTTCTATGGCAATTCTTGCATGCAAGGTGAGGGAGGCTGGCTGTACTGCTGTAGGGCAGAGCACTCTTTTCTCATCGCTCTTCCCCATAAGCTCAGTCTGGAGAGTTTCCTTCCATTGAGTGGAGTGGGACACATATGTTGCACACAAAGACTGTTGTTCTTTTTTTTTTTTTGGTGCATCACTTTGGGTAATGTCAACAGGAGCTGAGCCCCCTCTCCCCATGTGCATTTTTCTGAAGATCAGTCCCTGCTCATGTCAGAGGTTCATTTGTGAGTTAAAACTTCTCTCTCTCTCTCTCTCTCTCTTTCTCCCT
Organism: Apteryx mantelli; assembly: GCF_036417845.1. Taxonomy (NCBI): domain Eukaryota; kingdom Metazoa; phylum Chordata; class Aves; order Apterygiformes; family Apterygidae; genus Apteryx; species Apteryx mantelli. The sequence goes on from NC_089978.1 coordinate 133,810,672, forward strand.
CTCTCTCTTTCTCTCCCATCTCTGTCTGCAGGCTGGGAGCTGGTGAGCTTGACTCTTGCAAAGAAATGGTCAGTCAGGCAGAACCATAGTCAAAATGCAGAAAGCTCTTTGGGAAAAAAAGCTCCAGCTCAGCAGTAACATTCTTTGGCTACAGCGGGAGAAGGGGCAACTTCAGAAACAGGCTGAGCCACTCCAGCAGTGATGGACGGTCTGGGAAGGGGAAGGCCTTTAAACCTATGGCCTCTCATGGGCAGTGCAGTTTTGCAGGACGAGGTCTTCAGAGACTTCCTTTCTTTGACACCTGGAGGAGAGAGCACAGGGACACAGCTCCCTCCACACTGAGAGCTCACACTAGCTGAGAGTTAATACATAAACTCTATATTCAGCTGCTTCACTCCAGCTTCTCTCAAAAGCTATACCCTTCTCTCTGCAATGTCCAGGAAGAGCAGATGCTCTGTGCCAGATCCAGAGGCCCTGGATTACAAGCTGTGGTGGCTGTCAGTCAGGCCTTCCCATGAGGTTTTGTGGCGCATACTTAGATGGCACGTGTTTGCATTTATCATTACAATACTAGTTCCACTATAAGTTTAAAGGCAAAAAGGTGTGGGGATGGATTTGCTCACGGAAATGACGAAGATCCGACCACCTTCGATTCCAAGGAGATGCGCCGCTTGTTAGACCATGTGCACAGACATCTGTGAGGAGGAGCCCTGAACAGCACTGTACTGTCTGTTGTCACAGGCATTGGCTGTTTGCTGGTTGCTGGACGGAGGGCTGATCATGTGCATCCCATGATCCATGCCTGTCGAAAGGTATTGCCTCTCTCCGAAGGCCCCGCTGGAAGGGGATGAACAGAGTAAAGTGCTTTGGGAGGTGGTCAGTTTCTCTGGGCTTGCTGCCAGCCTTGGGGAAGCAGGGAAATTGTATCCGTAGAGGTTGTAGGGATTGTGAAGGGAGAAGGCGTTGTAGGAGCTCTGCTGCATGTGGCCACCACCAAACATGTGTGAGGAAGAAGAGGTGGAGGCAGGGTTGCCCGCTTGCATGACATACTGAAACTGGGAGCTGGGGAATGACCCCAGCTGGCCACTGTATGCCTCCATCTTGCTGTTGGTGGGCAGTGAGGAAGGAGTAGGCACTCCTGAGATCAAGGATGGAGTCCTCTGAGGCATGAAGGTCTCTGAGGGCTGAGAGGCAGAGGTGGTGCCGCTCTGCAGCCGGTTGTACCCACTGTCACTCAGCCCTGGGTAGCTCTGCAATGCGGCCATGTTGCTCCTGGCACACGGGGGATAATCAGACAGGTTGAGGTTGCAAAGCTGACTCTCCCGGCAGCCAACGTTGAAAGTGTTGGGGGCCAAATGAAAGGCTGGAGGGGAGCAGGATGGAGAGAGAAGATGAGAGGAAGCAGAGGGTGATGGGGTCCCCGTGCTGGAGGTTGTTGGGGAGGTACCTGTACTGCCTCCTGGAAAACAAAACACATGGGAGTATGTTCAGAGTCCAAGAACACACATGCAAAGCAAGACGGACTCGTTAGAAAAACAGCTTAGTTTAATAAAGAAACAAGGGTGGTAAAATGGCCACTGGAAAACTCGGCCTCTCTTGGCAAAGGCCCTCACTTTATTAATAACATCCCTTGGTCTCTCCCGCAGCTTTTTTGCTAGGATTTTGTTTTTAAATGGAGGTTTTCTTCCCTTTTAAAATAGGAGAGGGAAGCAAGCATGTCACAGAACATTCCAAGTCAGTGGAAAAAGTTGCAAAGAAACACAGCTCCATCAGTCAAGGGATCTGCAATTTCCAGGCATGTTTATCTAGTCCCTTCTCTTTTTAAAGTGTCATCTCCTCTCTCCTGGTCTCCAGGAAGACCACCAGTCAGCAGGCTGTATGGCTCTGCTACAAACATGCTTTATCATCAGTTCTGGGGGCTTGCGGCAGGAAGTGGCTGAAAGCATGTTGGACTTTTGCACCATTCAACAGTTTTCTGGGACAGCTTATGGTGCAGCAGTACTGATTTAAGCTAGAAGTATCACTAAAAAGAACGGGCACAGTTTTGAGCTACAGCCTGTTCTGCAGTGCAGATAAAGGGGATGTGTCAGGATTTTCAAGCACGTGCTTTGACTTTGAAAGGTACTTGATATTGTATTGCTGTATTGTATTGCTGGTGTTGTTAACAAAATACTGAAGTATATGCATATGCATAGCATTAATGTCATATGTATTATTTATGCTACAAATTACAGAATTGCTTTGTAAAAGCAGTGATGTTCATGTTTTTTAGAGTACCATGTAATACCACCAAGAACAGAAACAAACTGAAAATATGCAATATGAAAAAGGTCATGGCACAATTTTGAGTTTGAGAAGAGACTATTATAAGCAAGATTTTGATTTGGAGGAAGTTACTTCACTCAACCAGGAAAATCAGTTCTGTGCTTAAAGGAATGCAATTTCCTGGTGTGAAATATTTTCTTTCTGTTGTATGAGTCTCTTTGCATGAATTCTCTTTTTTTGCTTTAGGGCAACTTACTCTGGAGGGTCTTGTAAAAGAAGTGAAGGGATTTGACTAAGGGAGCAATAGAACCAGAGAAACAAGGAAGACAACCAGTGAGGTAGCATTTTGGACAGGTTAGAGGATGCCAGGTGAGAGGCAAAGGGACTGGAAAAGAGTGGGTTAGAACAGGTAAGTGAAATAAAACCAAGGCAGGGGTTGCAGACTGAGGGGCAAAAGGAAAGGACAGCTTTCTCACATGTTGCCATGTGGAATAAAGCCAGCAGGATTTTAAGACCAATCTAGGTCTGGTGCAAAATGGGGGAGGAACTGAAGGCAATGCTGTGTGATGAAAAGAGAAGGGGTGTTGTTAGTGACCAAGAGATGCACTAGAAGGACAAGTTCTGTTTCAGTGTAAGGTGGTGAGAGTGTAAGTGAGATTATATCAGTCTTTCTAACACATTAAAAATGAAATTGAGTGGGTCATTAGGGTGAAAAGGTAGTTTAATTTTTTTTTTTTTTTCAAAAAATGGTTTGGCACAAGAGCCAAAAACAAGAAGAAAAGCAGCCTTGGATAAGCACAGCCTGGACTGGCCGCAGTGACCTAGGCAGCATCACGAAAATATGTGTTCTTGGGTTGCTGCTAAGTCAAAATATTTGTTCCCGTTACCAGCCAAGGGGATGAATGTTTATTGCTAACAACCCTCAGCCACTGACTCCTTCTGTCATTCATTCAGAAGAATAAAAGAGAAGCCCTGCCTCAAATGTCCATTAGAATTGAAAAGGGAATGTCAAGTTTCAACTGGCACCATGGACTCTCTGTATTTCCCTCTTGAATATACTGAAACGTTCAGATCTGCTACTGCATTTTAGCTTCATAGCTCAAAGACTTTTGTGAATTTCTGATTCTGTATTGGCCATAAAAGGTACACTTCCCTGAATCTTTTAAAGTCTCTGGTGAATTCTGTTGTGGTAAGTTAAGATGTTAACCCCTCTCCAGCTCTTCACTCTGGCTCTCTTTTACAGGTTGTCAAAACTGTAGCAGGATCAGCAGAAGGAAACATGTGCCTCTACACAAGTAGTTTTTTTGCGAAGTCCATTTTAGTTGAAATGCTGATAAAGGTGAATTTGAACTCAGATGCTGAACTATAGACACATATTTTTCTCTGATAGCCCTGCTCTAAAGAGAGGGCAGGAAGAACAGCTGAGTTCATCTGTCATTGCTCATCTATCAAAGACCAGAAATACAGAAGTCACATAATGACAAAACAAATACAACACTAAATGGCATGTATTTAATCCACAGGATAGTAATCATGCACTTTATTCTTTACACCACATATTTCATGAACAAACTTCAGATCATGACTTATTTGCTGGCAGTGTCTGAGCAATAAGTATAAAAAAAACCAAACTAAACAAATATTTTTTCTGAGCATTTTATGATCTGTTTGAAATAAAAATATGTAGAATAAATGATTACCTGCAATGATTTCATTTCAGTCTGCCTTTATGTCTTAGTTAACCTAAGAAAACTATGCAGGAGAGGAGCATGCACACTAGTTACAATGAGCATTAGGCTTTAAGCATCTGCTAAGGAGTCTATGGTAAAGTCATACACATAACTGAGGCCTTGGTTCCACAGAACAAGAGTAGGTAGAGGCCTCAGATTAGGAATTGCAAGTGTTGCTTAATTGACTATTGGTGTTCCAAAATTGACACACTGATTTGCAGATTTAAGATTATCCCCAAAGAGGGGCTAATGTGATTCTGCTTTGAATTATCTCTTTCTGCAAGCCAACCAAAAAAACCTGAAGAGACAACATAGTAACCAGGAACGACACAAAAAGAAAAAATTTTTTTTCTTTTCCCACCTGACTTTAAAACAATCAGGAGGTAAGAGATCTATAGGCAGGAGCAAATGCCAGATCTGAGAAGTCCCTTTCAAAAATACTTTGTCACAAATCTCAGTCATAAGCACCGGACACAAAGCGCTTTTACCACCATGGAGCACAAGGCAGGATAGTAGTTTCTGATCATTTACAGAATAATCTTTAGACCTTTAAGGAGAATGGGTGACAATACAGAGCAAGATCCACCAGAGTAAAATATCCATCTCAGCTCAACCTCTTTAAAAGGCAAAGAGCTCTACTTTGCTCTGAATTATATTTCTAATTTGTCCTTGCTGGCAGCACTAAGTATGGGCCAGGTGCAACCTGGACTTTTGTGAAGTTATAACTTGGACTGGAGTTGTTACCAAGTTGGCCAAATACCCTTAGAGATGGCAGCAAGCCCAGCAAGTACATCCACAACAACCTACAGTCTCAGATACGCAGATGTATATGTCGTTTTAATGGAAGGCATGGATATAAACCAGTCTAGTTAAATTGATGCACAAGGCTATATTTAGATCAGGATTAAGTTAATGGCAGTCACATTTAAGGAAAAACAAAATGAATCTCTCAATAATTCTCCTCTCTTCCTTTTCTCTGCTCACTACTATCCCTGGATACATCATTTACCACTAATGTCATAGTATCCCTCACCTCCACACTTATCATGATCCCAAAGTGATCTGGTTACCACCGTGTCCGGTCTTCAGAGGATCATTTCTGGCCCTGCATGCATCAATCCCAGGTATGTGCAGTTAGCAAGTCACATGTTCATATAAAATACAAGGTTTATAATGTCAAAGCCTCTGGATCTGAGCCCTGCCCTGCGTGGCAGATAAAAGTGTGCTATCTCACAGTGTCCTGATGTTGTTATGTTCAGGGCTTAGCCAGGCACTGGAGCCATCCTGAAATGAGTCTGCTCATTGTCTGGGCATGCAGGCGATAACTAAGGCAGGCCTTATCAAAGGAACAGGAGCATTTCCAATGAGAGGGAGTGGAGAATAGTCTAGTGGGAGGAAGGTCAAAATTTCCAAACTGGATTGAGAAGTAAAAAATCATTGTTGAGGAGGGAAAGTGGGAGAAAGAATTAAACCATAGTGGAACACAGGGAAACCTCATGTAGAGAGTGGGATGTAAAAGCAAACCTTCCCCTCTCCAGCGTTCCCTCTTGTGAACACAGTATAGAAATGCTGGCTGCATGCCAGTATCAAATACCTGACCACAAGGATTAGGGAAGCATCTATGGCTTGTCATTTGGATGCAAATAAGAACTGCCATTGAAATTTCATCTTAAACAGCTTGTGACTGGTCTTCTTTCCTTCCTGTCACGTGTGTCGTTCAAAGCATCAGTCACAGTGTTGTCTTCTCATATGTTACAAATAGATCCTTGTTTTTGATTTTACCTAGACCAGGATTAGGATAATTTCAGAATAAACTGCAAATCTAAACATATGCAGTCCCAAGGGTATGATGTGCTTTAAAACCAAGGCCTACAAACATTCATGAAGCACTCAGCAGGCCAGGGCATCTGAAAAGTAAGGGACAGCTTTCCTACACAGTGCAGTCCACATAAGGAACTGCTAACTTTGCAGTCTAGATGGAATACACATCTGCCAAGCAGCCAGTGTAAGCCAAGGGAGCTTTCTGGCAATGGGGAGATAGGGGAGAGAGAGTATCAGTGCCAAGGGAGTCTGAAGCAATTGCACATGGAAAACTTTCTGGGATCTCTCTTAGGAATAACACTACACTAGTCAGTTGACCCACAACTCGTCCCAACCTCCTTTATCTGAAAGGTGCACATAAATCACACTTTGGACTCAACTGCAGTGTACTTTCCTTGCTAACATTTCCAGGCATCAGTTGCTACCATCACATGCAGTGCCTCCATATGAACCTCCCAGTCCCTGAAGTCCTTGCTTAGTGCAGAGGAGGAGCAAGCATAAGCTGAGACTGCAGTCAGCACAAGAATGGCTGAACATCAGGGCCATGCACTGGACACTGACAGAGTCTGGTCAGATAACTGCACACAAGAGCATTAGTGTGGTGTAAGAAATTACTGCCCTTAACTGATTGGAAGTAACTATACACATTTCCAGACCATTGCAATAACGAGCAAATATGGTCAGTTTAGCATGTCTTCCATGATGAAAACTTTAATCCGAAGCATTGGGTAAAGTGCTTTTCTTTTAGCACCACATTGCAGTGAACTATGCAACACCTGGCTGCTACACCTCAGCTGAGGAGAAGGAGGTAACATCTCTGTCCTCTACTCCAACTTGATCACTTGCCGTTATCAGACAATATTGCAGCCTCCAACTCCTGGTGTGATTGGGCTCCAGCAGTGATAATCTGATGTTGACCATCTCATTAAGAATGGATTTGGCTGAAGGTCTTCAGAGCCTGTCCCTTGACCTTCTAACAGGGTTTGAAACCACAAGGTGATTTATCTTAGGACTTCACGTTTCAATACGACAGTTAGTGCAAAGTAATTGTTCATTCTTTGAGTGCAAATGCATCTTAAACAGGTCAGCCTACTTCCATCTACAAGCTAGTTTAGGTTAGCAGGACCACAAATACTGGCTCTGGATTAAATGTGGCCAGCCTACAGCCTAGAGGCTGTACTCAGCCCAGCAGGACAATCTGTCTGTCTCACAACCCAGGCCTAGCCAGCTTCCCCTCAGACATGAGCAAGACCTAGCCCAAAGGCCAGATGCTTGGAAATAATTAGTGCAGGCAAGACAGTCTTGCTGCTCTCTCTCCTGGAGGAGTCAAAGCTCCTCCTCTGTAACACACCAAACATGTAGGCATCTCTGTCTTGTGATAGGCATGTGTCTGATCACCCAAGGGTGAGAGAAAGACAGGCTGTAACTGCTAGCAGCTCATCTGGCTTGCAGCTCTCCTTCTGGTGCTTTGCTTGAGCTAATAAGCCCTCCTGAGAGGCAATTTATATTCACTTGGGCACAGAGCCATGCTAATGCAGCTCTCCAGCTTTCCAAATGGAGCTGGCCTGGAGCTGGCATGTGTCTGGCCAGTGTGGAACACAGACAGAGGAGCCTGTCCGGGCAGACACGCTTTAAGTCACTCCTGAAAGGTCTGATTTTTGTGAAGTCTCTACAGACATGTATACATATGTACAGGGATTTTTCCAAAGCATGGGAGAAACCAACTCTTTCCAGTTATTCACAGTGTTCTACCCTTTGACACAACAGTAAATAAATGTGATGACTTTTGAACAAAAAAGTAAAATTCCCTTCCATGCATGCACCCTAAATATGACTTAAGACACTTATTTCCTGCCTTCCAAGTTACTGTGCCTTTGGTCACTGAACAAAAATGATGTACTTGTCCAAAGGTAGATATCGGAGATGGTTACGAGGGAGAGATGTGCAGACTGCCAGCTAATCTGACAGACTTATAGATTATGAGGCCAGAAGGTGCCACTATGATCATCTGATCTCATGTTCTTTTATATTCAGGCCAAGCACAAACCTGCATTCATTCCTGCTTAAAGCACTACATGCCTAAGTCCCACTGGATGCCTACTTGCATCTCCAAGTTTCTAAATACCTTTCACAACATACAGTCTTCTAAGGATAGCATTCAACAGTTTCTGCATATACACTCTGCTCTTCAGCAGCCTTGCTGACCCTTTAAGGAAAGGTTTCTATGCTTAACTCCAACAGAAACTCTCAATTAGTGCTTTAAAGCAGATTTCTGCTTGCTGTAACTGTGCCAGTGCACCACATTATCAGGTGTTACTCCTGCTCCCACATTTCATTACAACTTTTGTTCTGCAAGTATAACTGACAGCCTGAGATCTCTCTTCCCACTTCTAGCTTTCAAGGACTCAAATTTAAAACTCTCGGAAGGACTGAAAGGTTCATCATATCCTTCTTATGCCATCACTACCCTTTCTGAACACCTTCTTCTGTACCTTGGAAAACCTAACAGCTTTGATGCCTCTTCCTACACCTCTCACTGAGCAAGGGCAGGGCCACCTGGTCTTCCAGAGGGAAAGGAATCTGCAATGTTAAGAAAACAAAAAGAAGAAGAAGAAGAGGGGGGGGAAAAAAGCAGTGCCCTGGGTTTAATGATTTCCTCCAGGCTATCTTCCGTGCACTGGTTACTCCCAGGATGTTAAGTGCTGAGTTTGACAGTCCCTGGAATCCAATCCCACATTTTCTGCAGGAGTCGGTGGAATTTTCCATCCCTGGTTATCAGCAGGCCAAGCTATGAGAGTGATAGAAATGGCTTCCAATGGCTGTGACATACTAGACTCTCTCTTCATTCTTTCCCTGTTTCTAGGAATAAAAACTTTCCTCTTTCAGGTGAACAAGCGCCATTTCTTTCTTCGCAGAATGTAGCTGCCTGTTTTGTCTCTAAAGCCCTTGGCTAATTATCAAATTATGAATCTGCTGTAAAATTCTTTAAAAGGCCCAAATGAGACCCAAAAGCTACTGTGTGCTGAGTTGCTGTTTGAGTAGGGGAAACATAAAGAGTTCTTTGTAGTTCTTTGACATATAGCAAAAGGCAAAAAGGATGATACAGCAATAGATTTCAGGGGGAAAATATGTATTACATGGCAGAAAAGTGAGGAATGAAAGGGAATTTTAAGATTTGTAAATTACAAAAATGTGTCTTTTTATTTTTAATTTTCCTCAAATTATGGAAATCACTGGAATTAATTGTAAATCTAGAGGAACACAGAATAATACTCTTAATCTCTTTAGCTCTTACAGATTTCTGCAGCACAAACTGGCCGGCCAGCAAGTTAGAGATACAATTTGCCTCAGTCATCCTCCAAGACAAAATATATTCAAGATCCCATGGTAAAAAAAAATCAACTTTTTTTCTAATGTGGACAATCCCTAAGGAAAACTACAGTTCAGGATTTCTGATTTCCATTCCCATCTATATCCTGAGTACCAAGACAGCTTTCCCAAAAATAAGAGACAACATCCCCTTTCCAGTTACCCCAGACTGTCTTTAATACAATGGATTTTGCTCCTCATATAATGACACAATGGCCTTGAGGTGACTCCACACTGTCTCGAGAGAAGACTTGTTGGACCTGGTTTTCTGTCTTGTGTGCAGCAGTAATGTAGCATACACACAGCTTTTGTGAATTGTACATCAGCTCCTACAGAAATGTTCCCTGTTTCCCTTCTGCAGGTACAGTCAGAATAAACTGACTCAGGCCTAGAAGACAAAGGACCTCCACTTTAGTGGAGAAAATTGCTTTTCAGTGATAATTATGCACTGTCTCTCACCTTTACAACTATCAGCTAGGCACAAACATTTACACACTGGTCGTAGATCAGATAGGTACCCCAGGAAGTAATGCTGAATGAAAAATTGATGCAGGAAAGGAAGCCCTGTGACATACACCCTTCAGAAAGTCACAATAGTGGCTTAAAACTTTGAAGAAAATGCTGCAACTTTGCAGCTTAGGTTAACTGAAATCATGGTGATTTCTTTGGTGGTGACAAAAGTAAACTGAATTGAAAACCGTGATCTCTTGCCTTTCTTGATGGAGTCTGCTCTGGTCTTACACAGGCCCTGGAAGCTCCAAGGTACATTAAACAATAAAAAATAACAAGATACAAACCCTGGCGGCACCAAGGTTCAAAATTTCTAAATTGAGAAAGAATGCAGCAGTATCGTATCAAGCACAAAGCACATGCCATGTTCCACTTGTAATACCATACCACTCCAAGGAGATTGTGCAGATCTTCAAAATACCATTGTTCCCCATCATTCATTTAAAATCCGATCACCACCCATTCAATAACAGAGATTTATGCATCAGTAATTAGACTTCAGAGTAAACACCTCTCTGAAATAAAGGAATGCTTCAAGCTCCTTTCAGGTTATCAGACAGTGGCACAGACTCTCACTCTCAGACTCTTATTTCACATCTGGGAGGGTATTTTAACTTTTCACAATGAAAGTTGAGATCTTGAAGCATCAGAAACACCGCTTCCCTAAAGAAAAACTGTTTGTAATTCTACCAAAAAGAAGCTGGAACAGTTTGTTCTCCATTGTTTCATTTAAAAGAGGCAACCTCCTAGCCATTTGAAGTATGCAGCAGAAACCAGCACTTCATCCCAATAACTCTGGCAACAACTGCTCTGTTTCCAATCTCCTTTTCAAGGTCAAAAGAATCAAGAAGATAATTGAGACCAAACCCAAATATCTGACCTCTGCCAATAGCCTAGACCATCCACAATTGATTTCAAAAGGGAATCAGCATCCAGATTATCCTGGTGGCATTGCTGAAGGACCTGATGGCTACAGTTGGGAGGCAGGTGGCCAGGCTGATGCATTCATGGATTTCTCAGCTTCCTTTGACATCAGCAGCTCCACTCTCATGGGAGACACTATTTTGGAGATCTGGGATCTCAGATTAAGCCAAGGGGATCTTGACAGATATTTGCTTCTTTCTGCCTGTAAGGGCCGCTGATGTGATGTTCTGGAGGGCTCACTCTTGCCTCCATTTGACACTAATACACATTAGTGCTTTCACAATACTGTTTTCGGATAGGTGTGATCAGGGCAGCTCTCTGAACACTATGCCTAGCATAGAGAACAATATACCAAAGGAGAAATTAATAACGTGCAATACAAATGCATCCTTGGCAAGACAGAGGTGATGCCTGCAGGAAAAGAATAATGCTTACAGACGGGGAAGGTGGAAAAGCAGCAACACCTCAGCTCAGGGTATCTGTCTCCTATCTGCTGATGCATCATGCAGTCTTGGGGTCTGTCTGGACTCATCTTTACTACAAGAAAACATTACCTGTTCCTTTCCAGCAATAAATGAGTGGATTGTACCTCTTCCACCCAGAGGAGAGAGCCTTCTATCCATACCTTTGTCAGCACAAGACTACAGCCATTATGATGTTCCCTCTCAGAGGAAGACTGGGAGTTGTACTCAGACTCCAGTTTGAACAGTTGTGCTGTCCTACCTTACCAGAGAGCATGCCCCTCTTTGTCTCTGGCACAATTTTAGACAAATTTCAAGCTCTTGATGCTAATCTCAATAACCAGTAACAATTTTCAGATGTTCTAATAGGTGACCTTCCTACCTGAGATCCCCAAGGCAAGAGCAATGGATATGTTCAAGCTGTTGGAGAACAGATTGGAACTGTTGAAAGCAATTGGTACACAATCCTCAGCAAAGGCATTTATTCAAGCAAAGAAATCCCACTTGAAAGGAAAGCTGCCTTGAGAATTCATCAATTGGAACTAAAATCTTTGACCCCTGCAGATATGGTGCGCATGTGTCAAAAGAGGACTTAACGGAGAAGTAAAATTTTTGCTGTAAACCTGCTGATACACCACATCATGTGACTCTCATACTAGTTCTGCAATTCTGCTTAGGAGGCAGTTCTTTTACAAGCTGCCAGAGTACCTTCAATTTTATTTCTTGCATAACTCACCAGTTTTTATAGGAAGGATCGGATACTGATCACTAGTCTAGTGTGGTCACAGTGTCATCCTGATCTCTCTATGTCCTGGCAAAACTTACATTCACTGGCAGTGATATGCTCATCTCAATATCCTGTGGGAAACTGCATATCAGATAGAGCCAGCAATGGCTCTTTTCACTCTTGGAAAGTGACACAGTCCAGAGTTACTGGAACTCTTATTTTCTTCCCCCCCACTCCCCTCTTTTTTTATGTTCCCTGTTAAAATCAAGAAACTGAGCCACATATTTTTAATAATGAGAATCTGGATGAGGTTCAATCTAAATTTTGAAAATATATCCCAATTAAATACTTTAATAGATTCTTGGCTTTCTCCACATCTCATTGCCATGTGCACTCAATAATCCCAAGCCCCCTTTTTCCCTAGTAATAAGTAGACTGCAGAGTGGGTGACATCATTCTCGAAAGGTCAGCCTCTCCTAAACTGCTGTTTTCTGAGCATCTGTAAGGTTCTGTTTGGGGGGATTTTTTTAAACTGGCTGCAGATCTGCTGTGATTGTGTCAAAAAACGTGCTTGCTCTTGTAAAGCTATGATGTCTTTTAGATTGCTTACTCTAAAACAGAGGTTTTGTACTTGTGCCAAAGGGTTCACTGACAGAAACTGTACACCCTCCTCATTAGTAGGACAACACAATGACCACTAAGGCCTCAGACCTGCAGCAACTTACTCATGCACTGTAGTTCAGCAGTGAGAAGTGCAAATAAAGCTTGTGGATCACTGGTGTCAGACACATCAGCCATCTGTGTGGCTGGTTGTGATATCAGGCTCTTCTGTTTGTGGGGCAGCTGAAACCCTTCATTGTGTAAATTAGAAAGTCACTTAGTCCTTGTATGAAACAGCTGCATCCAGCGCTCCAAGTATCGATTCTGTGTGTCACTGTGGCCCTTGCTCAAAATATAGCTCGGGCCAAACAAATGAACAAAACACTATGATGCATGTCAAATGGGAGAAAGGATAATGTGGAAAAAATTATAATACCTTTAGATAATTGTATCATGTGGCTGCATCTGGAATACTCTGTGCAGACTTGTTTTTAAGAAGCGATAAACCCTCCCACTTGAAGAGAAGCTGAAATGACTGGCACTACTCACAGAGAAGTGCAGAAGGGGGGCACCAAACCTGTAAAACAATTGACTGTATAAAGAAAGTGTATGGGAAGTTTCTGTTCTCCTTATCTGATAACATCCCACACAAAGGGATGAACTTCCAATTAGAATAGAAAAATCAAAGCTGCCAGAATGAATTATGTTTCACATAGTCATGACATAAAAATGTGGAAATCACTGTCACAGGAATTTATCAAGGATGAGTGACATGAAACCACCATTTTCAGCCAGGTATTATTTTTCCTGTAAGATAGAACAGGCTGCAAAAATTCAGCTCTTGATTTTATTTTTGATTAACAATGCGAACTGAGTTCTCATTCCCAGGAATCTTCTCCAGCCAACAAATCATTCTATTTTTTTTTCTCTAAATTCTTCTCCAATTTCTTTGCACCCTTTAAAAATACGTACAGTAGAAGACCATATTATAATGTCAGTTCGTAGCAGGGAAATTGTCTCCCCAGTGTTTCTCACTATTCCTGTTTCTACATCAAAGATTGCATGTTCCTTTTTATCACAGCTTTACACACACTGTCCACTTGCCTGTGCAGTGGCTTATCCACCCTGACCTCCAATTCCTTGTCAGTGCCAATGCTTTCCAGGATGCAGAACCTCACTCTGTGGGTATGTATGTCCTATATTTTATTCCTAGACACATGATATTGTATTTGGCTGAATTAAAAGCCACGCTTTGTTTGAATGCATGCAGGTTACCAAGCAATCTCTCCTGTTCTTTGTGCCCTTGTCCCCATCATTACTGACCACGCTGCCAGTCTTTGTGTGATTTGTACTTTTTAACAATTGCACCTTTTTTTTAGTTCTGAATCTGTTAGTCGTGGAACCAGTCTCTGAAGAGCAACACTGGAACTGTACCCACTGGGTGGTGAATTCACATTTATTATTGGCTTTGAGATCAGTCTGCTACTCATTTCTTATTCCACGCTAATAACAACTTTTTCATCAGAACGATATGTGGCATCAAGTTAAATGTTCTCCAAAAGTCCATCACACCTACAGAGATACTTCTATCAGTCAAATCTGTAATCTATTATGATAATTCAATTAGATTTGTTTGACAGAACTCTTTTGGAAAAGGCAGAAAACACTTCTATTTCACAAAAAAACCAATACCAAATGGCAAAAGAAAAGCGAAGAATCCATAGCAAACCCCTAAAAAATCTAACTGTAGAAATCCACCTGGAAAGCAACACGGCACCATATTCACACTGTTAAAAATCCCATGTTTCTGCCCTAGAAAGCATCATTTTTTCTACCACAATAAGGGGGACTCATCCCTACAAAATCAGGACTAAATTCCCCAATCTCTACAGGGAATCTGTTCCAGCACTTTGCTAGACTTCATGTAACTGGAGCCCATTACTTCTTGTCCTATCCACCACAGCCAGCATTTTATTTCAGCACTAGAATGCCCTCCCTCCTTCCCCTCCAGGCTGAAGAACACCAGAGCCATGACTCATTCCTCATGGACAATGTTTCTTCCTAGGCATGTGGCCATTTTTACTGCTCTCATCTTGATCCTCTGCAGTAAGTGTGCACTCCTCTTGAGTTGCAGTGGACACAGCTAGGCTTCAAGTAGAGTCACAGCAGAGATGGGAAGTGAGGAAGAATAATCCACACATCTCAACGGTTCTCCTGGAACCACAAAACACTTTCCCAGAGCCAGCCTTGTAGCACTCCTTCCTGGTATTGGGCTTGCCAGGGGTTGGTTTGCCTCATATCCATAGCCCAGCTAAAAACATCCATTTCAGTGGCAATCACAAAGAGCTTCATCCTAAACCAAATGCAGATTATGCAGAACTAGCAATTCAAGGGATAAAATGGAGACTTGCAGTTCCTCCAACACTTATTCAGAGATGCTACATATTCACCCACCTCTGGAGACAACGGCATGTTCCATAATTAAAGTGCCTGTTTATTAAAATAATACTCCCCTGTAACTCACTAATATGTAGGTGTATGAGATAATAGCATGCAGCTTGGAGCACTGAAGCTTAGGGGAGGGGAGTGGAGTGGGATCCCAGATCAGGCCTTTACATAAAGGGACTGGCTAAGGCTCTGAGGCTCTTCTGCTGAAGCCAGTTATTAAATGCAAGTGATTTACTCGCCTGTCACTCTAACCACACAGTTTACATGCTCAAAAGCAAGGAAGTGAAGAGCTATGGACACTGTATATCCTGGCCATCTTAAGTCTGGAGGGCAGAATCACATGTGGCTTAAAGCCACCTCAGCATTTCTTGCTCTTTTTGCCAGCAACTCTGAGGCCTCCAGACCAGCATATTTGTGCTGACCCTTGGGGGCTGTCCCAACAGCCAGGAATTAGAGTTTGTTTGTACTTTGGCTTTACTGAAATCAGGGAACAGCTTGTTACAGCAAACACTGGAGAGGTGAGCACTAGGATAGATAGTGTGTTTTTAATTCATTATCTTCAGGCTGTTTTGCATGGCTAGATGCAGGGCTGTGCAGTGTTGGTTCTGTAGCAAGTTTTTAATTTTTGAAACTGGCCTGTAGACACAACTTTAGTTAAGGCCTGCCCTAAGTTTAGTGGTCTGCAGTACAGTGGTGATGGTGGTCTGCACAGAGCTGGCTGGTCACAGGGTACTGGCTTGCTTCCTGGTTTTTCAGCTGCCAAACTATATTAAAACAAGCTAAAAATACATTAAATATTTTCCTTTCCTAATATTACCTTACCACGTAAGCAATTGCTGGACTTGCCACTAGGATGTTATTTGATAACCAATGAGAGGGGTGGGGAGCTGTGCAAGCCTGAATAGGAGGTAAGAAGGTCCAACCAATCGTCAGAGGAGGGAGGTTGCTTTAGTGATCGTGACCAGGAGGAGAAGCTGTTATGTTTCTATTTAGACATGTGCTGAAAATGTTTTGGAATCCCTGCTTTAACCCATCTTTGACCACATGCCTGACCACAAGTGTTGTTCAACACATGCCTCCAAGCTCGTACAAAACATCTTCTGCCCTATGCCATGCTATTTAGGAAGTGTGTGATCATATAAAGAACATGCACAAGGAGTCTAACATAGTTGACAGATTGTGGTCCTTGTTCCTTTGGCACTGTGCCTTGAGAAAAACAGTTTAGCAGGTTACCTGGATTTTGAGCTGTTGCATGGGGAAGCTGTGGGGTGATGGATGGCCAGAACGGCGTTCTGCACTCACTCCCCTTCTGATTCTGCCCTGGCAGGCAGCCCCTATGCCTACTGCCCTCTGACATTCTCACACTCTTTTTGGCTGATGTCTCTTAAATTGCAAACCACGTCATTCCCCAGATAGACTCAAGATTTGGATGGAAGTTTTGGGTTGAAGTCAAACTCGATTTGGAAAGGCTAGAGAAAGTGGTCTGCTCCACAGAGTTACATTTAATTTTTTGATTGTTTAACTTCACAGGCATCACATTTGAAGATGGTTTTGTTTTGTTTCTTTTCTTGCACTTCTATCTGAATAAAAAAAGAACTAGGTTGCAATGATGTTCTCTGTGATCACTGCTATTAACTAGGAATAGCTGCAAATGAAATGAATGGGGAAGTCCTATCTAGACAAAAACATGGCCTCTTAGTCTGAAGCTGGAGATGAAAACCCTACTTAACATCTGACAGATGCAAGGGGCAGAAGCTATGACAAGACACAGTATGAACAAACAGCAAAGACTTGGCCTACCCAATAATTCCATTCAGGCTTATATTAATAGAAAATATCTCCAGCAGGGCCACAGGGTTTTGAGAGGGAGGCAGTGTGATTGTATGGGAAGGCACGCAAGGTGCATTTCTGGGCTCACAGTGCTTCCAAAGGACATGCGCTCCTTCCATTTGGGTTGCCACACAAATGGTAATCTGTAACTGCAACTGGTAAACCGTAACATGCTGGAACATTTCCTCAGTCTCTCTGTGCTCCCTTCATGCTCAACTCATATACTTGATGGGTTTTCCCAACCCCATGGCTCCTCCCTTCTCTTCATTCTAGCTCTTATATGCATACACTAAAGATACCAGGGAGGTTAAGTGGCTGTACTGCACCTCATAAGATATGAGTTGGCTACCATTTCCCAATTGTTGTCTTCTCTGCTCTATTCACAGCAGTCAAGAACTCCATAAGGTGTGTGACCCACCCAGGATGCCAGAGCGTTTCTGCTGTCACACACTCTTTGCTCTTTTTACAGCTCTTTGTAAACCCTTTATATGCTCTTTGTAAGCTCACCTTGCTGTTTCTGCATGGTAGTGAAGTCTTCAAAGGTGAGAGTGCGCACAGGAGGCCTCCAGAAGGCATAGGTCTCCATGATAGCCTCCAGGCCCGTTCTGTGAGATGAAAATAAAGCAAGGAGAGAAGAATGTCAGTCAGCCAGCAAATGTATCTGAATCAGGGAGAGAGGGCTCTGACCTCGCTTGACAGGCTGCCAGCAGCCACTGAAAGGTCACCTTGACATCTGTGAATTCCTCAAGCAAGCCTTCCCGCACAGGTGCTGGCCACTAGAATAAAATGGAATTTTCCCAGTCCAGGATTTTAATAGCTCCTAACACTATTGCAGTGCCAGTGCTTCCCCCCCACCCTTTTTCTTTTTCAACAAGGATCCTAAACTTTTCATCTGCTTTGCAGGGAACATTTGACAGTCAGTTACTCAAGGTATGCTTTATCGTATCCACTTTATGGATGCAAGCTGTCATACAAACAAGGGAGGTCTGAGATTCAGCTTAGAAATTTGGAAGGAGAGTTTTTGTGAATTGTCTTTCCTCATCACCTTCCAATTTCAGATACTGTTCTAAAGTGCAATTGGAGTGCCATCCAAAAGTGAATCTCACTGTTTTTGGATTTTGACTGAAAATACAGTAAGAGGCTTTTTATGAAAAGGTCAGGGTCTCTATTTTGGGTCTCTAGCTCACTACAAAGACAGTACCAAAGGGAAAAAGCAAAAATCAAGTGAGAGCAACTTTTCCTCTTAAAGGGCTTGGGTGTCATCTTTGTTTGTATTTTCACCACAGCCTGCTAGCTCTGCTTAAATTCTCTAACTTCACAAGTTCAGTGAGGATGTAGGTTCATTATCAGGAAAAGGTAATGTTCTCTATGGGGCAATCACCTTGAGTTTTTTTGCAGGAAAGACTCTCCTCTGTAGAAGCTGAATCTTGCTCTGTTCCCCACTCCAATGTATTTGCCTTGCCTTTCCCTGCCTCTTTTCCAGCAGCAGGCTATAGCCCTTGCACTGACTGAACACAACTAGAGATGCTTCATTAAATGTGAGAACATATCCCCTTTCAATGCAAATGGCTCTAACATCCCCAGAGCCTCTCATCAGATGTTGTGCTGATACTGGAGCTGCCTTTTGCTTCTGAAAATGTCTTCCTGCACGTGCCTCCACTTACTCAGTTAACTTTCCAAAGTCTCCCCGGAAGTTCAGATGCTTTAAATACATTGGAGTTGGCAAACTAAACTCTGTATTTTAAGAGGAGGTTTAGAGGAGAGGTTGTTGCATGGTGTTTATTAGCTGCTAAGCTGTTAGAAGTAGAAACAGAAGACATCTCTGCATAGCAGTCTCACACTAGCCCTGAGTACATTACAACAAAACTATTTGGTTAATACAGTGGCCTTTGCCAGCTCATGGAACTCAGAGGCAGCAAGGCAGCACAGAATGTGAACTCATCTGCTAAGCCGGGGTCTGTGTGCAGGGGCAGCTTGTGGACTGCCAGTACCACCCTCAGGATTTCCTCTGCTCCCAGGCCGAGAAAGTCGTATGTGTGCTGCTCCACCTGCTTCTCAACTTACAGAGCTGGGGAGAGAACGGCACCTTTTCACAGCCTCAGGGAACAATCCCCAGTCCAAGCGCTGAGGGATGACTTCCTGGTGCAATATATCCAGGGAGCATAAAATTGCCCTGAGCAAGTCAATACAACAAGACCTGCTGTTGGAAGAACCTGCCTTGACAATTAAAACCAAGTAATATATCAAGAAATGCAAACTGATGATTCCAGCTGTGTTAAACTAGTTGTTTTGCATTTGCCACGAGGAAGAAGGACACCAGCTCACTACAACCAGCATTTACACAGAGTCTGGCTGAGCTACTGCCCCCCTTAGATCCCTGTGCATATAACCCCACTCTGCACATGCATCTGACTTCAAGCTCTGCTCTCGTTACCCCATCCCAGCAAAGTCCAACCCATGACAGGCTATGGCTCAGGGAAGCAGTAAGACAGGTTAAAGCTATTACCCCTCCCTCTGCCAGGAGCCTGCCTCTTGCACAGCTCAGCTTGTGAACTCACAGTTCAGTTTCTAGCTCTGAACTCACAACTTCCTCTATATCAATACAGTTCTGGCAAGTACTGTATAATTTGTATTTCTAAAAGAAAAGTGGAAAAAAATAGGAGAAAATAAAAAACAAAAAAGACCCCAGAGTAAATGGCAGTACTGAGCATACCACAGCAGCCTGTGAAGTGAAGTGAGTGTCTTTATATTCCTGCCTTAAATGCCAGAGAAGGAAGGGATGACACCAGGGCCCCACCTCCGCTGCTGCATGCTGCTCACATGCCTCCAGGGGAGCAGGTTGAAAACAGCCCCTTCGCTGTGGAGGTGGCTCCTGCCCTTCCTCCACACTGCAATTACTGGCAGCAAAGTTTTGGCTTCACTGGATTCATAGGCTGACATGTAATGCTCTGGGCAGCGCTGCAGCCACAGGTATCTGCAGATGTGGCTTAAAGCCACCTCTTTGCTCTCCCTGTCCCATTTGAGAGTCCTTTTCTCCCCAAGAGGTGCGCACAAAACTGCACATCTTGAGCATGCATGCAAAAACACACTATCTAAGTGTACAGATGACAGAGCTCAAAGTTATGTCCAGCTGCTCTACACACAGATTTAGGCCCTAGATCATCCCTTTTTCCTGGGATTTTTTTGCTTTGTGCAGAACATGTATTGCATGTGTTTTTGAAATAGTATCTAAACAGAACACATTCATGCAGAATTTTCAGATTCTTTCATGTGTAAGACGAGGTAAGACAGCAGTGTCCTGTACTAACCTGCTTGCCACTGACCACCCTGCCCAAGGAGTCATGCAGAAAAAGAAGGTGCAACCAGGCAAAAAAAGCTTGAGTCAGAATGCACACCAACACTGAATGACTGAATTTGCAACTCTATCCCCCATCCCCAAGTATATTTTCTACTTCCGTCTATGATCTATTATTATTTTCATAAGAAAATGGAAAAAAAATTCAAGAAACTCCATCACTGGCAACTCTAATAACCCTTTCTCCCAGAACAGGTTATCAAATGAGTTTGATGCCAAGGTATTCAGAGCCACATCACAGACCTCCATCACAGGACATAAAGGTAGCGTTCTCTTAATCAGCAGAAGCCCTGGACTGCTAGTCCACATGTGTACCAGCCGCTAAGAGGAAACATACCCCAGTTTGCCAATGAAGAGACATCTTGAAGCAGCAGTAAATGCTGATTAAAAAAAAATTCTTTTAAACATTTCTGAAATCTCAGCAACTTCTTCAGGACTTAGGTGAAGCCGCCAGTACCAAGTGTGCTAGACAGTATCCATGTGTCATCCACTTTCTCTTTCACAGAACTGCACTGAAAATTTGAATTCAAGCTGTCTATCCAGGCATAAACCCTCCCCTCTCACACCATCTTTATGAAGGAAGTAAAAAAGCATCAGAAGAGGACTCACTGCCAGCTTTATTTTAAAAAGGTCAGTCCTTTAAAAGGTGTCCAAAATTCACTCTCTCTTTTTTCATTCATTTTTTTATTTTTAGTGTTATTAAGTTTTAATAATAGGCAATAAATGAAAGTTCTGTTGTCTCAAAAATGAAAAAAGATGTACAAGCTATCTGTGCACCTCCATAATCCATCCCATATGGCTGACCTTGCCATTCCTGCTGCATGCAGGATTCGGGTCATCCTTTCATTGTTCACTGAGGAAGCCAAACTGTTGGCTCCAAGCACCCTCCTGGCTCTCTTACCCGAGACAAAAGGTCTAAGAGCATTTCCAACACAAACAACTTTTATTCACCTCAGCTGCTCACATCTGAAAGCAGAGTGCTGTTGCCTGCCTCCAGTTTAGCTTTTTTCTTCCATCATCCTGCTGTGTTTTCAGACTCCTGTCCCTTCCGGCTTCCTCCTGGATAAGGAGCTCCCCTAAGCATCCCACTGTCAAATGAACTTTACTCAGTCTCCAAAAATAGCCTCCACAGCACTGTACCTGCACATTCACTACCCAAACATTTTGCTAGCTGGTCTCTGTATGTCAAAGAACTTTTTAAATGAAAGTCAAAACTGTAGTTCTCAATCTCTTGAAGTTCTGGAAAGCAACCAACTAATACCTGACTTGTATGTATATTGCCCATTACAGAAGTGCTACTTTTATCTAGATATCCCTTTGCCACCCCTGTGAGACAGGACAAGTTCTCCTGTTTCACTTTTGCAGATGGAGAACTGAAGCAGAGAGGGACCAAATGACTTCCCTAAAATCACATACAGTGTATGTCTAATAAAAGGGGGTATTAAGTCCAGGCCTTTTAACTCCCTTATCTGTCAAGACTGATGGCTAGATTGCTGAACCGCATCACTTAGCATAGATTATAACTGCTCAAAGACTGCAAAAGAGCATTCAGTTGTGGGGCTGTTTGTATTGTTCCCTCTGAAACATTTTGTTCCTCCTTCTTCCAACACAAACACAGAGACACTGGGCTGTGTAGGGACATAGCCATGCAAACAGCTGAAGGAGGCCCATGAAGGGATCCATGAGAAGATCTCTTCCTCAGATAGATACGGGCAGTTACATTCTTCTGAGGTATCCCCAAAGCAGCACTTTTTTTAGCATTCTCTGGTACTAATGAAGCCAGACCACATCCATGACAAATGTGTGGGGAGGCGGTGAACTGATAGAGGACAGAGGTTTAAAATGGAGACTAGTTTTGAAAACAACAGTCAGCCCCATAATTTCTGCAGCAGGAAGCAACAACAAAGCAATAACAGAATAAGAAATGAGTGAAGGAAAAACATCTCTCTCTGTTTCATTGAAAAGCCTCAACACAAGGAAGAAAGGAAATGTCTTAGGGGAAGAGCTTAGGGAACAAGTGGCTTAATAGTTCCTCTTCTCCCATCACGCTCTGTTTTTTCCACTGCCTTTCTTCCCCCCCCCCCCCCCCCGCCCCGGGCATCATTTGTTGGAAAACTTTAACGAGGGCTCTGATTCAGCATCCCAATGTCACTAGGTTACTATCTCCTGGAGCAGTCTCAGACATCATTCTGTGGCCCTTACT
The DNA here is from genome assembly GCF_036417845.1 of Apteryx mantelli. Lineage (NCBI taxonomy): Eukaryota > Metazoa > Chordata > Aves > Apterygiformes > Apterygidae > Apteryx > Apteryx mantelli. The sequence goes on from NC_089978.1 coordinate 133,832,915, forward strand.
GCTGTGCTGTTTGTTTATTTTAAGATCTTATAAAGAAAACCTCTTGGAGAGCTACTACACTTCCCTGCATCACAAACAGCTCCTTTCTCAAATTATCCTGTTTCTTTTTCAAAAGAGACCTACATTTCCAGTGGGATGTTCTCCAGCTACAGTCTGATGTAGTGTAGCTGACAAGAGTTGTAAGGATGAGGGAAGCTACAGAACATCATGGTCATTATTCCAGTTGGCCAGCGATCCTGGTGAAATTAGGAATTCATTGGGAAAGAAGACCCAGCCAGCACAGTTAAGAAAAGTCCCATTTAGAGAATCTTTTCCCCACAAAGCTTGGATCTTAATGCCTTTCTCCCTCCCATGTGTGCCTGTACACATCTATGTATGTGTCTTTGTCAAAGGGAGCAGCTAAGCATTACAGGGGGTGTCCCCAGCTAGTTGTGCAGCCTTAGCCAGACCACTGCTTGTGAGGCAGACGCCTGACTGCTATATATGCTTGCAAATACCTTTGCCTGTTTTTTTCTTCCTAAAGCTTCAGGCTGCTCTCTTTGATGTGTAATACCTTAAAGATTTTAATTCCTCTTTACATCAGCAGAGAGCCTTACTGAGCCCTCCCCACAGCTGCAGCCATGTAGCAATTTCCTGCCCTTTCTTAAATCAATGAGCTACAAAGATCAGTAATTCCCAATCTTTTCAGGAAACTATCCAAATTCACTGGACTAGGGCCTTATTAATGCCTTCCACGTTAATCTAGCCCACCATGTACCTGGAACTGCATCAATCTCTCTTCTGAGCCCAGCCTCCGCTGCAGCTGCATCACTGCGTACAGAGAAGACCTTGTACACAGGAGACATACGACTTCCCCCATTAAGGAAAGCAGAGCAGGGTAAAAGTCACATATGCCTCAAGTTACAGAAGTAATGCTCAAGGCTGGGATTAAATAAGGATGGTAAACGTCTTTTAGCTGCACTAAGATGAGAACAGAGGAGCTGACCTAGTAAATCACCTAGGTTAGCAAGATTCTCTTTGTTACAAATGATGGCGTAGCATTTGTCCAGTTGTTGGGAAATACTGAAGATTTGTCTGTTCATTGAACACTTCCTCTATCAAACCATGAATGAGGTAGTGGTCCTGGTAAAAACACGAGAGGACCAAGTAATTAAAGATTGAATTATAATACCCATGGGGACAGCAAACGAAGCTTGCATTCTGCTCCGAACCCTTGGAGCCTTCCTTTACAACCCTAGTGTTCTTATAATGTATTCATCTGTGTCCAGTTCTACAATTAATTTATTGTTTAAAACTTTTTGTCATATTGATTTAAAAGGATACCCACACTATTTGCAAAACTGAAATTCTTAGATCTGTTGCACACTCTGCTGGCATCATAAATGACAGGAAAAGTTGAAGCTTTTTATTAGGACTTTCTTATTTCTTTTTGATAACACTGTAATGTCTTCTAATAATGCAAACTTTTTTGATAAACGTTCTTGTTTAGCTAGTGTGTTATTAAAATAGAAATATTTTAAATAATAAATAACGTGTTCTACTTCAAACTTTCATTAAAATCCTGACAAAATTAAGCCACACAAAGTGAAACAATTTGACATTACTGGAGAAAAACTGAAAAGATTCTAAATTAGAAAATTTTTGCACTTTTACCCTGGAAACCTAAGGAAAAACTCAATATATCTTCTAATGTATAAAACCATTTGAGCATCAAGTTTTTGTATTTCCTACAGAAATTTAAAGAAAAATCTGCCTTCCAGCCAGCTCTACGTATTATAAGCAGAAAGGTCTAGTTTTTCTTTCTTACAGCTTTCATTGTTTTGCAGATTGTTAGCCTGTGACCTATTTGTCTGCTGCCAATCTGCAGTCTCACATTTTCCATCCACCTTTATAAAAATATTTTCTGTTTTTTTCATTTCACTAACACAAATCTTTTTGGGGACAGGGTGGGGAAGGGGAAGCGAAACTCTGCAGTAACTCTGCAAATTAATTTATTTTACCTGATCCCTTGTATATCGTAACACCATACCAATAACACATAAACAGTTTATTAACAATTTAGCAGAGATGCTGCAGGATATTTTAATTATATTTTTAAATAGCAAGTGGAAAACCTCAGAGGAACCAGAAAATAATGGAAATGAGTATAAAGAAATTCATTATGTGGCCAGCAAATACCAAATGCAAAGCATATATACAGAAGAAAATACCCTTGAAAGCAGTGATAATGAAAGAGATACTGAAGTAGAAGCAAACAGGAAATTAAACCTACAACAGCAAAAATACAGTTGCTGCTTGGAAATAATGTCATAAAGCAGGAAAGCGATAAGCTATCTTTACAGTTATCTTATCTAAGAATACCTAAAACCCTCTTTCAGTTGCAAGGCCAATGCTACAGGCAGATGGAAGAGCAGCACTGGAGGAGATTTCTGAAAAGCAATTAAGTCAGTCTAGCTGGTTAACCAGAAAAGTATTTTCTAATGACGCCATCATTACACCATGAATCTTTTAGGCAAACATCCCTCTAAGAACTGGTCTACAACTACCTTCTCCTGTAAGACTGAATTAATATTGTAAAATGCCTTCCTGGGCCTCAGATATATGCACAGTGTGCCCAGCAGGGGAAAGAGAGAGGAGATGTTAAGGAAACACAGGCAAACTCCTCTTACCTGTTTCTCCCAGAGTCTCTGAAACCTTTAGCGAAAGGGTTTCTGTCAATTTTTAATCTGGTGATCTACAAAGGAAAAAAAAGAGAATTAGTTGATTTGTTCAAAAAAATTTTTCCAGAGTGAAATTACTGTTGATTACCTCTCTTTCCCAAACCGTCTGTACAATCACCTTTCATACATATTTCCCCAAACTTACATAAAAGTCACCCTTCCATCACCCAAAAGCAGATTACCAACTTGGGGATTAGACAGCACCATAGACAGAGATATGGTACTTCAGGCCTGGCTGTATTGGGGAAACCTGGATTTTTTTTCGGGTCTCATTTTGGCTCCGACCCTCCACACGGCACGGCACTGGAGCTAACAAGCTGTTCCAGGATCAGCAGCATGGTGGATCCAGGTGCAAAAACAGGAGCTGACCCCATAACAGCAGCGTGGGTCTGCAAGTAGTAGTACTGTTCCAGTTTTGCCATTATCTAGGGTAGATATCCCATATTATCTGGGGTAGGTATCCCAGGCCCAATACCTTAGATACCTCGCAGCTGAATGTACTCCCTGATCTTCAAACAATGCTAAGGAGAAAAGGCAGAAGCAAAGCACAGGCTACAGCTTCTGAAACCCAGCAGCTGGCCACCCAGTCACCTACACATGGTGCTGGTGTTCTGCTCAGGATTTGGGTGGCCCTTCAAGGATTTTCTGGTCTGAAAATTTTTTTTCTCCCTCCTCTAAACAAAGATGACAGCCAGACTGAATTTTGGGGGGGAATCTCCCTTCCTGCTTTATTTTTAAGTGTGAATTCCATAATGGTAAAATGACCCCGCAGACTGTGTAATTCTACTCCCTCTCAGCAGTTCCCCAACCTAGTGCAGCAAGAGTAGTGACAGAACTTCCCTCCATCAGCCTCGCCTTGTCCCAGAGACTCCATCTCTGGGGTGAAAAAGGAGCAAGACCTCAAGATCCTATTGAATTTGAGGTATTTTTGCTAAAACTGCTCAAAGGGGAGTTGCTTAATACAAACTGATCTAAAGAGGATTTGCAGGTGTTTTGCTTCTGTCAGAATCAGCCCTTATTCTGGATATTAACCTCGGATCTGGAATGCAGCTCCCATTTTTGCAGAAGCTTAATTTGTGAACTTAATTTCCACAGTCTTTGCAGCTGTCCTGGGACTCGTGTATACTGAGACAGATATGTTCTGTGGAGTATGGGATTTGTGGTGGATTTGCTAGCATTTTAGAATTGTTTCCAGAGACACTTCTCCCAGTAAGGCAAAGTTTTATGGCCACTGGAGGGCATGCATGCAGATTCAGAGGATTTTAGATTTATTTTTTAATGAAAAGGGTTCTCTGACCGAAGACAGTTTCCCATACTGGTATTACAGAACTGCCAAAAAAACTATTTGGAAGAAATCTCTAAATGTTTGAAACCCAGAGAGGCAAGAAGAAATTTCAGTGCTTCTTTACAGTTGTAGGTTATCTTCAGTGCCTTACAGAGATCCCTCACTCAGCATCCAAGCCCTTACCTGTTAATTTTGTCTTACAGGTCTGTCCATTAAGGAAGAAGATAACAGGCTTCTTTCCTGTCATTTCCTCTCCTTCCTCTATCCTCTTTCCAGGTTTGGTCTTCAGTTAAAAGTCTGGTGACTACATGCATGTGGGGGAGGGGAGGGAGGTGCAGGAAACTCCCAGTGGTAGCAAATGGTAGCAAATCCACTGTTTTATTGCAAGAATATTTTTTCTGCTGGAATATTTCATTCCATTTTGGATGCCGATTTTAGCCAGTTCAAGAGGACCAGAGTGCAAGAGAGTTAGGAGTCAGTATCCAGAAGAGGTCATGGGAGCACTGACACCATGTGTGCATTCTCTCACTCTTCATTTGTCCTTATCCAGTGTGTACTTGTAAGGGCTCTTTAGTGGATTCCTCTTCTCCATTTCCTCCCTTCCTGGTTTTAGCAGTGGAGGCAAATGGGAAAATGTCCCTGCTCCATACTTGGCCTCACCACTCATACATAAGGAAGGAAATGAGGGAGAACTGAGCCAGTCCACTGGCCACCATCCTTGTCCACTCTCACTATGGTCCTGCTGTGACTCAGCTTCACTCCAGCTGTTGTAGAGCCACCGCAGTAGAAGCAGGACAGGTATCAGCAAGCAGAGGGATGATTGTCTGTGTCTCTGTGCTTGCATATACGGGCAGAGGTGCTCCAGTTTTATCCCTCACCTTTCCCTGCCCTGCTCTTCCTGTCCATACCTACAGATGGGGAGACTTCACTCACTGACGTCCTTCCACTGTGCCAAGACTAAAGCAGTCACCAGATCTTCTCCCTCTACACTTTCTGGACACCTTCTGCAGAGTTACATTTGGGCTCTGAGGGAATCCAGCTGGCTATGTTGCTGGCCCTTTTGAATTGGATTTGTTCACAGACTGCTCACTGAGGTCCTGGTTTAAGCTATCCCAGAAAAAAGACTTGGTGACTTTTCTCATGTTGTTGTTAATTCCAAATCTCTTTTACTTCTGAACAACTTCTCAGCAGGTTTAACATCACCACCACCCTCATTCTGGGAACGGCTCCACTCAGATCTTTTCTAACTTCCTCTCCACCACTCAGGGCTTTCTCCATCCCTTCTGGTTCCTCCGTGCCAACTGTCGTGACTCTGCAGCCTCTGCTCCTCTCTGGTTATGAACCTGTTCAAAGACCAGCTGCAGCATGCAGACCTCAAGCAGCAGGAGGTCAAAACAACAGAAAGATGTTCTCAAAAAGACAGCTCTTCTGGGACACTAACCAGACCTGGGATGATAGGGACAAATCAGGTTTTCAAAACAGCCCTTTTGACGCTTTTCCCCATCAAACACAATCTTTCAGAAAAAAACTCATGTTTGTGCCCCATCTAAGGCTGTTGTTATGATTACTGCTAGTTTAGTGCTATCAGGGCAAATGACAACTTCTAACAGAGCATGGAAGTTAGTCAGACCTGGTCCCCAGAGAACTCACAGCATCCTGGTACGAATAGATAAAATATGGCATGGACCCTTTCATAGACCCAGGTCATAGATTCTAATGGCAGAAAGACCCAACACAACAATCTATCCAGACTGATGGTTTGTCCTATGATATTGGGAGCCACAGAAACTCAGTCAGGAATAACTTGCCTGCCCAGGATTTGAACACTGACCTTCCAAAAGCAGATTTAAAAGACAACCTGCAGCCTCAAGTCTATTTAAATGGGTAAAGGACTGAGCCTTTTTCCCTCCTGTCCCTCTCCCCATGATACTATTCCCAACATCCATCAGTACATCTCTCCAGATGCTTATCATCTAAGTAGTCCAGAGGCTTTCCATCTATGCTTGGTGAACCTGCCAGAGTCCTCTAAAAAGTCCATGAAAGTTAACTAAGAAAAGCGAGCCTATTGATAGTAACTTGCATTCAGTGTACAGGGGCCTGCAATTCCAAAGGAAATTATTTAAAGGTGTGCATATCAAAGAAGTCAATAGTCCCAGCTCTAACCTTTCTAGGTAATGTACAGAGATGCATGCACACACCACCTTGTAAGTGGGAATCTTTAAAAAAAAGAGCAGGAGGAGAGATTTGAGGAGAACCAGAAAAATAATAATTCATATAAGGGAAAGGGGTAGATAGGGAAGAAAGAAGGGAAATTATGAGAATTTTGAACTTTTTCCAGTCCTCTGTTTTGCCTCCCTTTGATTTCTCAACAATTTTTAGATAATGAGAAACCATGGCAAGATCACAGAAATCACAGAATCACAGAATCGCTGAGGTTGGAAGGGACCTCTGGAGATCATCTAGTCCAACCCCCCTGCTCAAGCAGGGTCACCTAGAGCACATTGCACAGGATTGCATCCAGGCGTGTTTTGAATATCTCCAAAGAAGGAGACTCCACAACCTCTCTGGGAAACCTGTTCCAGTGCGCTGTCACCCTCACAGTGAAAAAGTATTTCCTCATGTTCAGATGGAATTGTCTGTATTTCAGTTTGTGCCCGTTGCCTCGCGTCCTGTCGCTGGGCACCACTGAAAAGAGTCTGGCTCCATCCTCTCGACACCCTCCCTTCAGAAGATTTTATGGTCTTCACAAATAGAAAAAGGCTCCTTCTTATTTTCTATAAAGATTCACATATTTTGTTGTTGTGATATAAAAATATAACAATTCACTGGCTAAATGTGACAATCTGTCCTGAGCTGTCTTGACATGGTACTGTCACTCAGTCCAATAGTACTGAATACTCCAGTTATATTCAGAATACTGAATATTTCAGTGAGTTTATGAGATAACTCTCTCTCTCAGCTGCTGTCATGGAGAAATGTGTTGGCCTCACCATTTGCAGTTCAAGAGTCCTCAAAAATTTATGGCAGAAAATTATATAATACATTTTTCTGTGATAACAATTGGCAACAATATCTATCAGGTTTCATCTTTCAAGCTGGTTTATGCCATCATTCTTGCTTGCGACAGTTTCTTATGCTCTATAATTTGACACCACACTACTAACACAGCATAAAGTTTCACCAGTCAGAATTCTGTTTCACATGACTGGGATAAAATTACCTTACACAGCGCTTCTGATGCCAACACAAAACTCCCCAGTAAGGAGGAGAAAGGGAGGGAAGGGGAATGGGATGTGCACAGCTGTTTTACCTGAGAATAACCAAGAGCGTGTGTAAGCACACAAGAGAAAAGGAGCACACTGAGCCAAAAGTGTGACAGAGATGGTGTGAAGGTTACCAGGAATCCCTGAAGCAGAGGAGCTGGAAGGTGAGTGGTACTCAAGGAGACTGCAGAGGGAATGGATGGATATAAGGAGTTTTTGATGAGTGCAATGAACATGGCCTGCAGAAGCAATGAAGCAGGCAATCTCCTCCTTTGAAGACCAGATACTGTCTTTCACAGGCCACAAAAGGAGAAGCAAATGCATGTAATTCACATTCCAGTCCTTTCTGAAACTTCATTTTTTGCTAGTGTCTCAAATGCTTCCATTCTTACATTTTCATTTTTTCCCTAGCAATTAATTCCCTCTTACAGATTCTCTGGGTAGATAGACAGGGAATTCTATAATCAAACACCATGGCAACATCTCTTCCCTTATGGTATCTGGAATCAATAGTAACACTGGAAACTGCAGGATCTGAATCAAATGTGATATATGCATGAGAATTGTAGTTAATGTACAAGACATGGATTACTTTATATGCTCAAGGGCTTTTTTTGTCAGCAAACTGATTCCATTTCTGTTTTCTAAGAGAAAAAAGTGTTTTCTCTGTTAGATAACTAATCTGGATTAGTTATACTGCTGCAAAATTTCAGTGGAGACAGGACACTGCAGTTTGTACCACAAGGCAGCTAGGAAAAGTAAACACAATACATCTGCTTGTGGTCGATCTCATCTAGCTACTTTACAGCTACTCTAGCTACCTTATCTCCAAGGTGATTTTATGACTAGATACTTCATGTCTATACACTGCCTCATAGTAAGTATTTTCTTTTTGTGCAGAAAAATGCAGTGTGCCTGTAAAGTATACATACTCCTTGAGCTATGTTTCTGAGAGAAGTTAATGTCTCACAAACACAAAGAACAGACTTTTTTTTTTTTAATAAATACCAGACATAAAAGAAGCTTGAAGGCACCCAGCATGCAGTTTTACCTGCTGATTTTGGTACGCTGTCACTGTGGTGAAGACAGTCTCTGGAAAGTTGAAGGTTTTCACCCCATCACCTGAAGGAACTGGTTTTGTTGGAGAAAGGTCACTGCTGAAATCCTTGCGGATGACATGAACACGGGGCTGGTACTTATGCATTGAGTGTAATATTATCTGAAGAGAAAAAAAAGGAGAAGGAAAAGGATTTTTTTTTTCCTCCCCAAATTTCTGCGTTACATCCAAAGGTACTACAAGGAAGCAAGGATGAAGTAAAGGCTTATGGGAGTAAAATTACTCTTATCTTACAAGTCTGTGTGAGACCAAGCTCTTCTACATGCATGTGCCATGTCAAAGTGGAATTCCCCCTTGAGGGAGAAAAGGGCTTTATTGCTTTATAGGGCCAGGCAACATCTTGACTGAAGTAGGGAAGGAAGCTCTAATACTCTCTGGGGACAGTCTACCGGCACACATGCCTGGAAGGACAGGGGAGCATCAGAGCAAAAGCAACATCCTCCGGGTCTGACAGGAGCATGGCTGAGGCAGCAGGCACTAGGATTAGCCTCTAACTTACGTGGCCTTGATCATCAAGCTCGTTGTTGGTCAGTTTGAGCTTGTCAAAACTGACCACCTGCCTCATCCAGGTGTCTCCGGAAGCCAGCGAGTCAGGGTGGATGTAAACCCTCGGGGGCACCGGGGAGTCAGCATTGCCAGCCACCATCCACTTGGAGCTGTGATACACATACCTGAAAGAGAGAGGGGGAAAGGCTAAGGAAAAGTTGTCACTCACCCACCAGAGGAACTTCTCCAGGGCTCCCCCTCCCCAGCTACCCTACCACAAACACCCCAAGCTCTCATTTGCAGTCAAGGGGGAACATGCTTTATTACAACCTCTTACCTTCTAAATGAAAGCCAGATTACCTCTGAGCCACTTGCTCAGGCTTGGTTCCTTATTAAAACCACCTTTGCAGTTATTTTCCCTGTAAAACTCTGCCACAAGTGCCTTCTCAACTCCTTAACTCTCTCTGAGCTGGAGTAAGAGGCTAGGAAATGCTGGTAAACAAAGCCCTCTCTGAAAATATTACCAAGTACTTAGTAATTTCTAGAAAACTGCATTGTCTGCCATGCCAGACTGTACAAAACACATGTGCATTCACCCAGAAATGGCAAAATCCAATGTCTACTACCAGAATCATCAATAAAACAGAATTTCTGTTTTGAAAAGTTGCAAAATAGGAAAAAATAGGAAAATCCACTTAATATTGCAGACGTTAGGATTAGAGGGAAAAAATGTAAATGGTATGTGTTTTTTCTAGGCTTTCATTGACACTGAGATATCTTAATGTTCCTAGTTCTGCACCTAAAAAACTTACCTGTATCTCTTGTTATCCACAGGCACAATGTCCATGGCAATATAATACTGCTGGTGGGGATCCAAGCCTGTAATTTTCACTCTCATGGCTGGAAACATTCTCCTAGAAAACAAAGAATAGAAATAAGGAAGAAAATGGTGAGTAAGGAAGCTGAAGGGGCTCCTGGCATGAGAAGCATGCTACTTTAAATAGCGCACTTCTTGGCATGACTTCTCTGATTTGAGTCTGATAGCAAGGACTGTGCTGGCATCAGCTCGAATCTTCAGATTTTCTTCCACTTAAAAGGAGGGATAACTGTTTAACAACCTGTGGATAACAATAAAACACTCCCAGCCAGTCTGTTACGGATTCCTAGCAGACAGTTTTTGTAATATGTTCCACACAAATTGTCCTTACAGTAAGGATTTTTCTCTTGGTTTTTCAATACACAGATGGGCAGTATACATTATGCTTGCCCTTTCTAGTTTCATTCTGTTAGGGATTAAATGCTATGGCTTTTTTTTTTTTTTTAATCAAGTGCTGCTATTTCTTCCTGATGTTTTTTTCCCGTTGACAGTCCATCTAGAATTATTTTCTCTTATCACATTAAATGCAGGATCATATTTGTTCTATTTTTTGAGGAAATCACATTTCAGTATGGAGTCTGATAGTACTAGAATAATATTTAAATCAAATCCATCACCCTGAAATACCTTCTTGCTTTTATGTTTATAGGCATGTAAGAAAGAAAGTACCTTAAATGAATCTGGTTATTAGACTAGTATTTCACATTTAACAGAAACACTGGCATCATAGTTTCCTTGAAGTCCAGGTAGTATTTTGTGCCAACTTTTTTTGTAAATATTGTCTTTTCTGTGATGCATGAATCCAGTTCTTTCTTGAGAATTTTCACCCCATAGACAAATCATGAAACTGTTCACAAGCAAAAATCATTTCCCAGCCTTTCTTTCCTTGTATTGAGCATGAGTTTAGCTCTGCTGTGCATGAATCACTGTTCTGGAGGTGTTTGTCACTAGACAATTCTTTCAGAAAAGAACAGCTCAGACCAATGTTAACCTCAAAATGTGTCAGTGTTGGTGTGGCTATGGCAAAATTTTCTTTAAAAATTTCTGGTTGCCAGTAATCCCATTGCCACTGTACACTTTCTTCAAACAGAATGTTGAATGAATTATTTATGCCATACTATATTTGCAACTAATGCAGTATTTTGGCACCTTCATAAAATTTGAGGAGCAGAACTGGGTGAAGTACAGAAGGAAATAAAAGCAGCAGATGCAGAACACTGAAAAAAATCCTGTGTTGTTTCACTGACTGTTAATCAGACCTGAGATCTTTAGTGTCTTCTCAGTCCTTATCTAAGAAAATCTCAAGCTGAGATCCCACAGGATGGTGTCATTCAATTGGATGACTTTCTTCCCAAAGCATATAGAGTTTTGATAAGACAAAACTCCGAAAATAATGAATGCTGATATGTAATTACCTTCTGATTTTCTGATGTGTGAGTAGCTGTCTCCTTATGGAATGAGGGTAGTTTGGATGGAAGAAGGATATTAAAGGGGAGTTAAGTATCATGAGCGGCTAAAATCATGACTCCAAAATCATGGAGAAAGCAAACAGGGAATGATCATTCTCTGTTTCTAGGGACTGTCCCTAGAAACCATCATGATGATGATGATCTCCAGAGGTCCCTTCCAACCTCAGTGATTCTGTGATTCTGTGATGATGCTTTCCCATCTATTTAATGAGAATTAGTGAAATGTCTGAGAAGAACATTAACATCTATTCCCAAAATTTGTATATCTCAAAGTATTACCACTGGAAAGAGCCTGGAGGCAGAAGAAAATGGAAATATTTATGCAATGTCTCCAAACATCTCTAAAAAGCAGCATCAAAAGGATGCAACCATAAGAAATTATATTATTCTTTCCGATCCAGGCCATATATATCCACTTGGGAGAGGAGGTTGTTAAGGAGGAGGTCACGGCTCAGCATTCAGCCTAGCTACAACTCTGCCTTTTCATTCCATCGAAAGAGAAAGTTCTGATCTATTAGTAGTTGAATCTCTCTTGGAAAAGGGCATTCATCTTGGGAGTGGGGAGAACATCACAACTGCCAGAGCACAGCTAACTAGAGTTATGAGAGGCATAAAACTGTCAGAAAAATTGTCTGCAGTAACCTTTCAACGATTAAGATTTGTGCAACTGATGGTATGAGTTTGCTAGCTGAACAGCTTGGGGGGAAAAAAGGAATAACGGATTAGTCTTTGGTGGCCTGAGGGCATTACCTTGTTTCTACCACAATGGCTCATTAAATCTGCCAAGCCAAATGGGTGCAGGATGTGGCATTTTACAATCCAGCTCTTCTTAATTGGAGAGAGGTGGCTTGGGAACAACTTAAGGGGTAGGTCATGTTTCAGAGAGTTGATGAGAAATCCAGGATTAAATCTGAGTCTCTTTGGGTCTAAGTCTGTGCACTATATTGGGAAAACTGAATGCTGTGTGTGTTCCAAGGAGCTCTCTCCAAAACTGCAACCCAGTGTAAGGTTGCAGTATAGCCTATGGGGTTGTTTGCTTATGAAATACCTTGTAAAAGATTACCACAGACCATTCAACAGGCTTAGAAGCTAATCTCTAAAATAATCGGAGAGAACGCGACTGATCCCACTGCCTTCTCTAAGACTTAAGTGTATTTTTAAAGTTTTGTAAAATATTACTGTTTTCCTTTTCTGTGGGTGTAAAAGCAACTCAAATTTCTTTGACTTATCGCTGTTGCCTGAAACTATCACAGCGGCCTCCAGCAGTACTGCTGTGTGGAAAGGGGAAAATGGAAAAGGCGGAGATAAACAATAGCAACTTAGGTACATATTCAGGTGAAACTTTGGTTAAGTTCCTATGCTGTGTGTTTCCTGTCAGCTGCCTCTTTGCCCCCAGAGGCACCTACACGATAGGAAAACACTAGGCTCAAAGGTTTGGATGGAATTTAGGCCATTTCAATATTGTTGTATTAATAAACAGTCAAGAACCTTTTATCTAAGAAGGTATTAACTAGCTTTACAGTCAACAGTTACACAAAGCCTGTCTGTTTGCATAGGGAACACGTGATGACATTGGATATAGTTTAGTAGAAGGTTTTATGTCAACAAGTTTGAGATGATCAAGCTATTTATATGATAGCTTTACCACTCAGCAGGAGAAAAGTCTTCCTAAACATATATTGGAAGTCCATGTTCATATACACAGTTCCCTGTTAGGGGAAATATGATATGAAATAAGCTATTACAATTATTTTAGGATCACTTAGAAGTCTTTTTAAAAGTATTTCTGTAACAACTGTCTACCTCAGTCTACCCAATTCCTGGCTCCCTCTATGCAGAGAATGAGGTTTATGGGATTCAGATTTCTAAAACTTGATTAAAATCGTATTTGCCAGAACAGTATTGTACTGATTTTGAGAACTATGTTTGGGAACTTTCAGAAACAGAAAGAAGTAGTTGGACTGTGGCAGCCAGCACGTATTTTTTGTTTAAACTTTTATTTAATACAAAAACATAGCTCATTTTTCCTTTGTGAAAACTGTTCAGAGAAGGAGGAACACAGTAATACCCCCAAACTGGATCTTTTTTTCCAATAGACTAAAGCTCTAGTTTATAACCTTTAGGATTCTCAAGGTATCAGCTCTTTTCTCTGCCCCTTGAACCAGCATGTGAGGCTTGCCTCAGGTTGGATCTACCTTCAAAGTTGGCCCTGCTCTGAGTAAAGGCATGGACCAGATGACCTCCAAAGTCCCTTTCCAACATAAATTTATTCTGTTTCTAAGTTCAGTTTTAAAGAGGGAAATTCCCCATTAGGGGATAAGAAATAAATAGCTACTTGGCAGGTTATTTCAAAACACAGCAGTAATTCCATGAAGCTGCTCAGAAGTTGGAAATATTCCTTGTACAGACAGTTCAGTGAGCAGAAGTCAGATGAGAGTTTAAAGGACTGACACAATTTATCATACAGTTTTCACAACTATACAGTGTAATGATATACATACTGCATAAACAACTTAAATGGGATTAAATTTGCTTAAAGATGACATCTAAATGCAAACCCTAAAATGAAGGGTGTGCCAAGATATAAAGCATTTCAATTGTACCCAAACAGCATGGTTCTATTGACAGTAACAGAGAGATTAGTCACCTCCCAGAGTCATAATAAATCTGAATGAGTAACTCCACAAAATATTCAAAGACTCATTTAGGCCTGAGGATTAAGTGTGCGCAGTGTTTACAATGTGCATGAGTTTACAGAGTAGCCTGAAGTTATCAATGGTATTTTATAACTTATATTTCCTTGCCTTTAAGACTTGTGCCAGATGTATATTTATTTATGAAACAAACCTGTGAGGAATGGAGGTGAGGGACAGGAAGGGAAGCGAAAGCAAGAACACCTTCCTGTTTTTCCCTGCTGCGTGGGATTATGTAGAGGAGATGTTTGCGTTGAGAGGAAAGACTGAAGCAGGGTTTGGGAGCTAAAGGATTTATTGTTTATGAGGGAGAGGAAGCCCAGCAGACCTTCTCAGCTGCTCCACACAAAGGTGCACATATTTTTCTGGAAACTGGAGCAGGTGTATCTGGTCCACTCGGCCAGGACTGCAGGACAGCAGTTTGGTAGCCTCCCAGCCCTCATTCTGGGAAGTCTTCTTCCTGGGCACCTTCAGCACTAACAGAGCTTCGCAACAAAATTACTGTTGCAGTCCCTAGCTGAAGAGCACACAGTGGCCCTTCTTTCCCTTATGGGAAATAAAACAGCCATTCTGTAATGTAAACAGCCCTAAGTACACATTTCAAATGACTCAGTCTCAGAGTTCCAGGGAGGCAAAGCAACTCCAGTCAAAATACCATTTAGCTCGCCAAAAGGCACAGAAGAGACAGGAGATGACAAGGTCACCTGTTCAACTCACTACTGGTTTTGTGAACTTTCCACCTGTATTACTGAGCCTGGCCTCAGCGCCCAGGTTTGAGCCAGCCCTCAGAATTAATATGATAAATATGATATGACTCATGGGATCCTATCTCTCATAGTTGAGAAGAAATCCTAGATCTCTTACAGGTAGAATCTCAGTCCCCATTAAAGTATTGGCTGTTTTTGTGGGCTCAGTCACACTTTCTATCATCATCTCCATAGACAGTAGGCAGCATTTCCCTTCCAGAGCAGGAGTCCGAGCATTCATTATAGTGGCAATATATCTCTCCAGTAATAAATGCACATTGCTTTCCCCTTTGGGTGGTACTTCTGTGCAGCAGCTAAATAACCATTACCTCTGCAGCTCAACTGATCATGATCTTTAGCTAGGGAATGTGAGGTGTGGGGAGGAATTCAAATTTCTGTGCTAATGTTGTAAGGATCCATGCATGCTGCAAATGGGTGAAGGAGAGTGGGGGAAAAGAGTTAAATATGTTTTTTAGGGGGAATTGCTTAAATCAGGATGACCTGGGGCTTAAGTTGAATTTATTTTATTATGGACAGAGTATAGGGTTGCCTTTCGAACAAAAAAGAGATAAAGGAGATTGCAGATTTGAATGCTCTGCAGCTGACAGAAAGCCATTTGCATCTTTCCCACAAAGAACAAAGGAGTCTTGTTGTAAGAACTTTATTAAATTCTGAATAACAAAGTTCTGATAGAAAGGAAGAAAGGAAAAGTTCTAAGGGGACTGAAGCAGGTTTATGGAAACAGACAAAAAAAATACTTCTATAAATAAAGCATCAAGAAAGAAAAACTGAAGAGAATTAAATGTGAGTGGGAGTGTGAGGTTGAAAGTTAAAAAGTATAGTAGGCCTGAGGTAGGTGGGATATAGCTCCAGAAATATGTTTGAAATGAGAATATAGGTTAGAAACTAGCTTCATGGAATAGGAGCAAAAAGACATTGTGGTGTCAGTCAGGAACCAAGCAGTGCTCTACTATTATAGGAAATTAAGGAGCAGCGATAGTTGTAGGCAACTAAGTCCATAATTACAAAAACTTTCAGAACAAGAAGGCCTTATAGGACTCAGATGGGGTTTTTAGTGGGAAAGTGACAAGAGCAAAATCTTCCCTGTGGAAGGAAGAAGTTGCAGACGAAGCCACACATCTCTCAAAATTTCAGCATCTTCAGGAGATGACAACAACAATTCAGCCCTCTTCGGCGGAAATCAAAAAGTCTAATCTACGGAATGCATCATATATCATGCATCCAATATGGAAAAAAAGGACTGCCAGACTCAACTCTCACCCATCACAGACACATCCTCTATGAAGGAAGAATGTTTAATCAGAGAGATTAACCATTAAACTTGGACATTCTACCATATCTGTAAGGACCATCCCTAATAAACAGACATATCACCTAAAGAAACTGCCCAAATCTTCATTACATTTTGAGATGGTTAACCCACAAATATAGTGAGCAGGAAATATCCCCTTCAATATGGTTAATATCACTCTGAGGATATCATCAAAAAGAGAAAAAAACTATTTGGTAGATAAATAGATTTTGTGTGGGCAGCCAGAGATGAGCCTATTGACCATCAGGATTTAAGTAATGATAAGCATCTCCTTTTAGGGAGAAAGAATATGATTTAGGATTATAAAGAACATGTGATTTGCTCAATAAGTTACATTTCTGTATTGTGAGATGTGGTCTTTCTTAAGTGGAAAAATTATCAAGGCTGGAGCTTGCAAAGGCACTTGAGAATGCTAGTAATAGTGTTACAGAAAAAAACTCTAATAGTGAAATGTTCCTTAAAATCCTTACAGATTTCCCTATGTCTATTCCCTGCTAAAAACTGCCTGAATACATCGATATTGGACTATTTAAAATAGAGTTAGGCTCTCTTGTCTTTCTTAGCATGTGCTGTGATATTTCATCAGAAAATGTGGACAAACCAAGGTTTTCCCCAGAGCGTGTATCATAAAAACCAAAATCATGAGAACCAAAAAATCACTTGAGAACCAAAATCTCTGAGCCCAAACCTAAGAACATCAAAGCAAAATATTTAATTTGGGGCCAGGATGGAGCAAACAGAAGGATTTCAGGCTGGGGAAGTGAATCCGACTGTTATGTTTTAGGATGCTTCTTCACCAAATGGGACTCATTTTTCCTGGCATGGTGCTTCAATGACATTGTAATTCAGCTGCAGTATGCTCCCACATTCTCCCTCTCAGAAGAAACGAAGTACAACTCACAGTAATCCTTAGTCAGCTTCCTGATATTACTGTGTAATTAGGGATATGTATATATTGTTTGTTATGATGATATGCAATGTGGGAGGCCCTATTTGTCAAACAGAAAGGCAACATGAATGGCAATTCCATGAACCATTGCTGACATGAAACATTTCAATTCGTATATGTCAGAACAGTAGTTTTATATCAAAAGTGTCAAAGTACATACTTCAGACAGTTCCAAACAACAAATTAACAATTTCTAGCTCAAAGACAGCAGATGAAAATTTTCGACAAAACAGTATTTTTACAAAAAAAATTTCTTCAATATTGTCATTTTCTAAAAACTTTTAAAGGAAAAACAGAATCTCTTTTTGTATGTGTGCAACAATTTTACCAAATAGAAACCTTTCATTTTTTGAACTGACCCAAAATATTTCATTTCTTTATGTTAATTCTCCCCTAGAACACCTCAATGCTTTTTGCCATTAACCCCTCCTTCTCCAGAACCCCTGCCATTGCTCTCAAGACTTCTGTGAGAAGATGTGTTGAACAACTTGTAAAACTGAAGTGGTATTGATGCTGTTAACTTTTTGAGTGACTTTTTTCTAAAAAGCCTGTGATCAGGGTATGGCTTTTTAAAGTTCCAGAAGGGTCAGCTACTTCATTCAGAAATGTGGGAACTGCTGAAGTCATCTCCATATAAGCTCCGGGCATTTTGTTGTGCACTAGTTTTGGTGGGCTTAGAGATATTTGTGCTGCTGTTAAGTCTATCCATTCCATTTATTGTAAGAGAATTAATTAAAATTAATCCAACAGCTAACAATGTATCCTTTTTATTCTCAGAGACAGCATGGACCAGGCACCAGGACAATGAACTTGGTTCTTCCAGTGTCATATTTCTTGAGGCTGGACAAATCACTTAATATGCCTAGTTCTCAGTTCCACCTCATATGAATTGGGTATAATAATAATTTTCTTCCTGTCTGTTTCGACACCTCTAGGGGAAAAATGTTGCAAAACAGCAAGTGTTATTATTTCAGTTACTCTGGCTCTTTCATTTGAGATAGAAGGGCATTTACAGCAGCCTGTACAGCTCAAGTCGGGATGCCTCCAGCAGGTGAATGCAGCCGGGGAAGCCTGCATGGGATGTGGCTATGGAGGATCCTCTTGTATCCCTCCTGGGAAACCTTCATGCTCGATCACCTCTCTGAAATGCCTGTACACCAATGCACGCAGCATGGGGAACAAACAGGAAGAACTAGAGATCTGTGTGCGGTCGCAGGGCCACGATCTCATTGCAATTACAGAGACATGGTGGGACAGCTCGCATGACTGGAGTGCTGTCATGGATGGCTACGTGCTTTTTAGGAAAGACAGGCCAGGTAAGCGAGGTGGTGGAGTTGCTCTTTAGGTGAGAGAGCAACTGGAATGTATTGAGCTGTGCCTAGGGGTGGATGAAGAGCGAGTCGAGAGCTTATGGGTAAGGATTAAAGGGCAGGCTAGCATGGGGGACACTGTTGTGGGTGTTTACTGCAGGCCACCTGATCAGGAAGAGGAAGTCGATGAGGCCTTCTACAGACAGCCAGAAGTAGCCTCACGATCCCAGGCCCTGGTTCTCATGGGGGACTTCAACCACCCTGATATCTGCTGGAAAGACAACACAGCTAGGCACAAACAGTCCTGGAGGTTCCTGCAGAGCATTGGTGACAACTTCTTGACACAGGTAGTGGAGGAGCCAACAAGGAGAGGTGTGCTGCTGGACCTTGTACTAACAAACAGAGAAGGACTGGCCGAAGATGTGAAGGTCAGGGGCAGCTTTGGCTGCAGTGACCATGACATGGTGGAGTTGAGGATCCTGTGAGGAGGAAGCAGGGCACTAAGTAGGATCGCAACCCTGGACTTGAGGAGAGCAAACTTTGGCCTCTTCAGGGACCTACTTGGAGGAATCCCATGGGTTAGGGCCCTAGAAGGAAGGGGTGTTCAAGAGAGCTGGTTAATATTCAAGCATCACCTCCTCCAGGCTCAAGAGCAGTGCATCCCTATGAGTAGGAAGTCAAGCAAAGAGGGCAGGAGACCTGCATGGATAAGCAAGGAGCTCCTGGCAAAACTCAACCAGAAGAAGGAAGTATACAGAAAGTGGAAAGGGGGACAGGCCACTTGGGAGGAATAGAGGAACGTTGTCAGAGTATGCAGGGATGTGACGAGGAAGGCTAAGGCCCATTTGGAATTAAATCTGGCTAGAGATGTCAAGGACAGCAAGAAGGGCTTCTTCAAATACATCAGCAGCAAGAGGAAGACTAGGGAAAATGTGGGCCCTTTGCTGAATGGGGTGGGTGCCCTGGTGACAAAGGATGCAGAGAAGGCAGAGTTACTGAATGCCTTCTTTGCTTCAGTCTTTACTGCTCAGGCCAGCCCTCAGGAACCCCAGACCCTGGAGGCAAGAGAAAGTCTGGAGAAAGGAAGACTTTCCCTTGGTGGAGGAGGATCAGGTTAGAGATCATTTAAGCAAACTTGACACCCACAAATCCATGGGCCCCGCTGGGATGCACCCACGAGTGCTGAGGGAGCTGGCGGACGTTATTGCTAAGCCACTCTCCATCATCTTTGAAAGGTCATGGAGGACAGGAGAGGTGCCTGAGGACTGGAAGAAAGCCAATGTCACCCCAGTCTTCAAAAAGGGCAAGAAGGAGGACCCAGGGAACTACAGGCCAGTCAGCCTCACCTCCATCCCTGGAAAGGTGATGGAGCAGCGCATCCTGGAGGCCATCTCCAAGCATGTGGAGGACAAGAAGGTGCTCAGGAGTAGTCAGCATGGCTTCACCAAGGGGAAATCATGCTTAACCAACCTGATAGCCTTCTATGCTGGAATGACTGGCTGGGTAGATGAGGGGAGAGTAGTGGATGTTGTCTACCTTGACTTCAGCAAGGCTTTTGACACTGTCTCCCATAACATCCTCATAGGGAAGCTCAGGAACTGTGGGCTAGATGAGTGGACAGTGAGGTGGATTGAGAACTGGCTGAATGGCAGAGCTCAGAGGGTTGTGATCAGCAGTGCAGAGTCTAGTTGGAGGCTTGTAGCTAGCGGTGTCCCCCAGGGGTCAGTACTGGGTCCAGCCCTGTTCAACTTATTCATCAGTGACCTGATGAAGGGACAGAGTGCACCCTCAGCAAGTTTGCTGACGACACAAAACTAGGAGGAGTGACCGATACACCAGAGGGCTGTGGTGCCCTTCAGAGAGACCTGGACAGGCTGGAGAGGTGGGCGGAGAGGAACCTCATGAAGTTCAACAAAGGCAAGTGCAGGGTCCTGCACCTGGGGAGGAATAACGCCAGTCACCAGTACAGGTTGGGGGCTGACCTGCTGGAAAGCAGCTCTGCTGAGAAGGACCTGGGAGTGCTGGCGGACACCAAGTTGACCATGAGGCAGCAATGTGCCTTGTGGCCAAGAAGGCCAATGGTATCCTGGGGTGCATCAGGAAGAGTGTTGCCAGCAGGTCCAGGGAGGTGATTCTCCCCCTCTACTCAGCCCTGGTGAGGCCACATCTGGAGTACTGTGTCCAGTTCTGGGCTCCCCAGTACAAGAGGGATGTGGCACTACTGGAGCAAGTCCAGCGAAGGGCTACAAAGATGATTAGGGGACTGGAACATCTCTCTTATGAGGAAAGACTGAGAGAGCTGGGCCTTTTTAGCTTGGAGAAAAGAAGGCTGAGAGGGGATCTTATCAGTGTGTACAAGTATCTGAAGGGAGGGTGTCGAGAGGATGGGACCAGACTCTTTTCAGTGGTGCCCAGCGACAGGACGCGAGGCAACGGGCACAAACTGAAACACAGACACTTCCATCTGAACATGAGGAAATACTTTTTCACTGTGAGGGTGACAGAGCACTGGAACAGGTTGCCCAGAAAGGTTGTGGAGTCTCCTTCTCTGGAGATATTCAAAACACATCTGGATGCAATCCTGTGCAATGTGACCCTGTTTGAGCAGGGGGTTGGACTAGATGATCTCCAGAGGTCCCTTCCAACCTCAGCGATTCTGTGATTCTGTGATTCTGTGATTCTGTTGTGTACTGATGCAAGGTGCTTGGTGTGTTGATGAGATCGCACAACTAAAACCCAAGAGACAATCTGTTTCTGATAATCTCCCTCAGGGATTATCTGAGTTGTTTGTCCAGGATAACTTTCCTCAAATTATCTGAACCTCCTGGGCTACAGAACAGTGGTGACCACTTCATAAGGATATAAAACAACAAGTCCATCTTTTCTGGCAGACTCTGAGAGCACAGACATGAAACAAAATTATAAATGATATAAATTGTGGTTTTTGGATGAAACTTCGGAAAAGTTCCCATTTGCATTTGTGAAAAAGGACAGAACGGCTCCTGTGATAGGCAAAGAGATCCATTCAGTTTAATCAGCTCTGTCCATGGTGCTGATTTCTTTTTAACAAGATTAATTAGCATTAAAACATCATTAGGTGGACATAATGAATATTATGTTAATTCAAACCTACCTAAATGTCTGGGATCCTTTATAGTTTGAGGGATCAAGAAATGTACAGCTAGTTTCAATTTGTACTTTGGCTTACAGAGTTATAGCTTTTTTTTTTTTTTTGGTACTAAGTAGACCAATAACAGAGATATATTTACCTATGACTAACAGGATGGCAGGGTGAGTTTTTCTTTTTAAAACCTTCTGTGCTATTATTGCCTCTTTCTAACCACAACTGACATGGGATCAATTGCAATAGCATTGGGAAACATTAAGTCTGCACAGTTTTGATACAGGAAGTCATCAGCATTGTATCTACCTAGAATTGCAGGAACACATTAGTTTGGCACAGAGGTGAGCTTGAATTTGGCTAGATATGAGATTAAATCAACTAACTCATGAAGTGCTATGGGAACTTGAAAGGAAACTCAAATGGCTCATCCCCAAGTTCATAACTCTTCTTAAATTCAGTGCAGCAAGCAACACAAAGTTCATTTACTGATTATTTGCTCAAAGGAAAGACCATCATTAACTAATTCCTGCATCTGCCATTTCTCCTTTGGAGTCACTAATTCAAAACTGAACAATTTTATTTTTCCTAAGAAAGCTGATAGAAGATGCAGCTGTGAAACTCTGACAGCCATTTACTTTTTCCCATGTATTTATTCCTTAGGTTTATCAAAAAGAAAAAATCTTCTTTTTTTCCCCAAAAAGATTTTTCTTTTTCATTTTTTTTTTTAACTAGACAAAAATCCAGAGATATCTTACCTGCCTGCTTTAGTGATGATCATCTCTGTCCCAATATCATGGAATCTTTTCCAGAGGTCAGCACATTGCAACTCTACCTGGATCTCTTCCATGGATGAAGGAGGAGGAGGCTGAGGACCTGAGCCACCAGATGTAAGGTCAGAATGGGAGCCAAATGAGCAGGATGTCCTTTCTGCCAGCACCTCTGTGTCTGACCCAGTGCTCTGCTCTGAGTCTGCAAGGCAAACACATGAGGTTAGACACTTCAGTTCTACCTGCTGTGAGTGAAAAAGGGAGGGAAGAAGAAAGCCAACAAGCGAAGCTCTAAAGAATGGTACAATGGCCTTTTATTATATATATTTTTAAGGTTTGTTGTGATTTATGACCTGATGTGGGGCTTTGGGTTTCCAACATGACATCTGGCATTTTTGTAAAGCTTTAGAAACAGCGGAAAAAAATACCCTCAACATAAAATATAAATAGCAGCAAACATCACCACAATGCCGGGAATGGAGCATAAAATGTAGATGAAAAAAATAGAAATGCAAAAAAATTAATCGAACCCATAGCTTCAAACCAAGATTAGAAGGGCTCACTGGAAAACTACATTCCATTTAATTGAACATCCTCCCACAGTACTATTGCAGAGTTGGTTATTTTAAACAACACAGTTTTTTCCATTTAATATCCTTGTCATCAAAAATAATGAGCATTTTTTATTTTGCTATTTGGCAGTACCACTTTGGAAATGGGTTTTATTTGCTCCTATAATATCTTTTTTGGAACAATGACATTTCCTTGGAAAATAATCATGCAGCTTTTGGTGAGGAAAATGCTCTAGGCTACTGAAGGACAAAAGGAGGAGATGGTAAACATATGTAATATGTTACCAAGGAAAGCAATTGAAGCAAACTACATAAAAGACCATATGAGACAACCACTCCTCTTTATGGTGGAGAAGAAGAGCAACGCTTGCACAGAAGATAAGCAAACAAACAAAAAAAGTGAGGTTGGACTAGATTAAAAGCCCAGCCTGGCACACTGAGTGAGATGATCATTTCTTTTGCCAAAAATATCTCATGTACTTGTTAGGCAGGTATGATACATATAAGGCCCTCACTCGTATGGTAGGGCTAGGTTGGAATTTTGCTAATAGTAGTGTTATTTTGTATCAGGACACATACCAACACTACATCAAAATAATTCACAATGCATTCTGCAAAGCACTGTATGTTTTGAATCTGATTTATAACAAATTGACATTGGTATTAACTACATGATTGACAGAGCAATAAATTGATGTGGAGCACTCAGTAAAAGGGATTAAGAAGAGCTCTGTAGATTTCAAAGATGGTACAGAAATAACACTTTGGAATGTACTCACTGATCACTTAAATACAGGCATCCCAATAAAGGGATAAAACATCTATTCATATATATTACCTGCACTTTACAAGAAAAAGAAAGAGAGATCTCTGTCTGCAGGAGAAACTTAGGGAGACAAAAAGCAGCAGTCTGTGTTAAAATGTGGTGAAACCACCCCAGCTAATATTCCTTCCATACCAGGCAAATGCCACAAACTCTTTAGTAACCATGAGGTCATGTGGGCTGGGTCTCAGATTTACATTTTTTCTGAGATACAGTATCTCCAAGAGCAGCTTGCACTCCAGTGCAGAGGGTGCTGGTTCAGAAAGGGCAGAAGGTAAAGACTGCCCACCTGCTGGACCTCTCGCTCCACTTCCTGCCACATGGAAATATTTCTGGAACTGCCTACTACAGCAGTAGCATTGACATAAGCTACTTGGCTGATAGTATATAAGGAACTTACAGACCTAAGTGTCATCAGGAAGCCTTTGTCTTCTAGGAGAGCCCTAGGTAAATACATCCTTGGATAGTGGACTCACTTGAACAGGACTTTCAGTAAACTTCTCCAATGATTTGGGCAATATGCCTGTACGCTGCAGGGATTCTGTAGGAAGGTACAGAGGTTTTGTCTGTATTGTTCCCAACCCAGTTTAGAATAGATGGTCCTTTATGGTGGTCTCGCACTGTTGTCCAGGTTGGCCTGAAGCTTTAATGGGTCTGTCCCTTTAAAGGTATAGCACAAACCTACCAACAGTGGGTTACATGGAGACAGTACTCCACCCAAACTTGATATCCTAGACACAAGCTGATTCAAGAAGATATGAAATGGCCTGCTGGGGATCTGTGACCACAAGACGGAGAGTGAGTCTGGGAGTACGGAGGGGCTGAGGCATTTGCTGCCTGCATCGGAAGCCCAGTGATGCAAGAACAAAGTGGTACCTACCTGCTTCCTCTGACTCAAATGATTCCTCCTAAGGAGGTTGGAGGAGGTGAGCTAGAGTATGGGTTACTTCACTTATGACACTTCTTTTCCTAGTGGCAGTTAATCATTTTATCCTTTAAGAAAAAACAAGACTATGCTTCACAAATCAGTGTAAGACCTTTTCACATGTCTACCCTTGAGCTGAACCATTAATCAGAAGGTTTGCATCTTCTTTGAGATTATAAGAAAGTGAAGGTAAACTACAGTGGAGGGTCTGAAGAAACTGGAAAAGCTTCTTTTGTGGAGTCCTCCTCCCTGAGTGAGATACTGAACTGCAGGTTTGCATAAAGAAAAAGTGTTTTAGGACACAAGACCTGTGCTTGGTTCAGGCACTCAGAAAATCTGTGGCTACATCCCCTGAAGCTATACAGTAAATGGCCAACAGATGGCACTTGGCTGGATATTGTCCCAGCATCATTCCTGCATTTCTTGGACAGCCTTTAACTCTAGGCATGTGGATGGACTCTTGGGGATCCCTGGAAATTGACTGGAATTGCATGCTACAAAAACTTACAGATCACAGGCTTAAGCCCCCTCTCACTGGTTTTATGCTGGGGTCACTCCACTGACTTCAACAGATTTTTTTTCTTTGACAATGACAGAAATGAAAGGAGAGCCACATCCTTGGATATAATTTGCCATGCTGGCACAAATCCCAGTTTCCAAAAGGAATTCAACAGTGGCTAGTTAGTGATATGCTAGTATCTACCCAACTATGCAGTACTACACAGGAGAAAAAAAAATCTTTGCTCAAGGAATTATTATTTTGTGCCCTGAAACGTGATCTATAATTACCCCAAATTAATGCTCAGAACAGCAAGCACCTCTCTTTCCTCCAACTTTGCAGATGAGAGAGGAGGGGTCACTAGTGTTGCTGCTCTTAGTTCAGTCTCAGTAGGCACTGAGATGGGTTTTTGTGTTTTCCTTAGCCTTTCCTGAGCTAAGTCCTCCTGAATAGTGTCATCTATTTAGATCCCCTGAGTTCATTCCAGATCCAGGAAATTCAGGGGAAGTTAAGTGCATCCGGTATATGAAAGAAAGCCCTAATGACATCAACCTCTATAAAACTGTGTGACTCTGAGCTAGACTTCTCTATGTATGCAGGATTCTGGATTAATTGAGAGACAGAAGTCAACATCCTAAGTGAGCAACATACAGAGGGATGCAGAGTGAACCAGTGTTGGTATGCAGTAATTGATTGTGGAGGTTGGAATCTAGCACAGCTCAAGCTGCCCTGCTGCACTTAGCTGCTCACAATGAAATAAGACAGGAAGATCTGAGTTTCCTTCTGACATTCAGAACCTGTGAGGTCGGTTTTCTTCACGTGCCAGCTTCAGTGGTGTGCAACTCCACTAAATTCAAAGACATGACTTTCATTTTATGTTGCTGTAAGCAGAGTGGAATTAAAGAATAGTTTCTGAAGCTCCATCAGAATAGAACATGCTTGCAACCGCCCTTAAGTGCAGATTGTGTATGGTACTATGTATTGTGTCTGACTGAAGGATCAACAAAAAGATCTTCCTTCTGAGGAAGATGAACTTCCTATAGCTTCTTTTAGCTGCAAAGGGACAAGATAAGATTCCTTGCCTCTCCTTTAACAGATGCCTTATACATAGCCCACATACTGAATCCATGATCCAACTGCAGGGAAAAGGAGGGCCCCACACAGTGACTTCATTTCTGATTTAGGAGATCTTCTCTGACTACTACCACAGGAAGGCTGGTTCTCCGGTGCCATGTATAGTAATTAGGAGTTAGGTTGTAATCTGTGCCATTTTCTGCATACATTAGACAAATGGCAATGAAAACAGTTCCATAGTTCTCTCCTGCTGGGGCAGAATACAGTCCTTGAGAAAGAATACCCCAAAGCCAAGCTCTTCCATTGCTGGCAATTAGCAAAATTGGGAGTAGATGTAACTGAGGTTTCTAAAGCCACAGTATTCCACTCACTTTCATTTGGGACAATCTCAAGTCAAAATGTTCCTCATTGCTTTTATGGGCAACCATGGGCTTGTACCTTCTGATCTCACACACTTTTCTCTACAAGTTCCTTCCACTCTCATGTCTGTTCGAAGAATGGCCCTTCCTGCTGCCCTGTAGCTTAAGAGGTGAAAATCTTCTCCAGAGCTCCTGCTGACTACACAGTTTGTTTTAATCACTATTCCACTCCTGTTTTCCCCTTCTTGCAAATCTCTTCTAAAATCATCCGTTTCCTCTCTTGTTTGTTCCTCATGTTCTTTTTCTTCTCTGGTTTGGACCATTTCATTCCACTGTTCTATGAAGGGCTATGCAGCCAGAAGAAAACAGAGCTATTTTCTTCTGTGTGAAGGACCCTCTGACCACAGGGGAATGTGAATGCTCAACCCATCCAGAATAAGACAATCTCCCCAAAGAAGATAGTCATTCTCCCTGGAGAAAAATCCATAAAATGTTGTCCCCTGTTACAGGCAGCTTGGTGGACCAGCAGGCAGACCAAGTATTTTTGATTGTGGGAATTGGCCTAACATGCCAAAAAGAGACAAGAACCATTGTATTTCAAGGGCCTTTGAACTATCTACTGTAACACTACTGAAAAGTTCAGGGAGAAGATCCATGGCTTTTGGGAACATGCAAAAAAACTTTCCAAGACAAACCTGAAGCATAAATCTCTCTCATGATCACAGAAAAGGGGCTCTCCCCTTTCTATTACCCAGTTAGATGGCTTCCTATCATTTAAGGCTCTTGTTATCACACTTGCCACATACCCAGCTACTGCAGTCTGCAAATGAATTTGGCCTATAGCAAAGAAGTTTCTTAGCACTTCTAGCAATCTTTGAGGCTACCAACAAGATCACAGGGTCTCTTTTGAAGTCCCCAGGGATGTGCACTGGGGAGCACCATGGTTGGGGGCATCTGGCTGAGATTACAGAGGAAGATTAAACTAGTTCAGGTTTTGTTTTTTGTCATTTTTTTTGGCGGGGAGGTGGGGGGGTACATGCAACTTTCATGTTTAGTAGTTGTCTCTTAATACCTCTCCCATTCCTATTATCTCCAGATTCCCCTAGGAGTCCTCAGCTCATAATTTTTGATCTACAGATTCCCAGGCTTCCGGTTGGCAGATATGAAGGAAAACATTATTCTCACAAGCATGGTGACTCTGAGGTGTTCATCCCCACCAAGGGCCCCAAAGGATGGCCAATACCCGCAGCTTGCTTCCTGCACCAATCCTATGTGCACTGGGATCACAGCCCTCTTATACACAACAGCAATCTGCTATTGCCTGCCTTCTTTCTACAGCTCAGCTACCCAGTATTCCTCGTGTACGTTCCCTGCTTTTTTATTGAACAGTCCCTGAAACTGGTACAAGAGATGTTAAAAGAAATGAATTTTCTAAGCAAATTCATCATGGTTCTTCAGCAGAATTTCCTCTGCAGTTGGGTCACAGCAGGAATACTGAGCTTCGTATTTATCCACTAAAACTGAAAGAGTTCAGCTTAGTCCTTGGCCACATCATGCAGCTCCTGCACTGGACAGGTGTTTTACTCCAAAGTATCAAAAAATGTAAAATACAGTAGTGAGAACAATGACAAAAACCTTACATACATAAAACACCACCTACCAGAGGAGCCCAAAGCACTTTACAAGACTTATTCTCTTTCTCTCTTTTTTTTTTTCCATATGTGTAGATATCTAATGTATATTCTATCAGATTCCATTAGCATAAAGATTTTCTCTTGAGTGGAATGTGGCAGCTGTTAAAAGCTGTTAAGTTTTTTTTTCAACTTTATTTTTGCTTGCAAGGTTCATAACATTTAGTGAAACAGGTGGTCCTTCCCTCTCCCCCACTTGATTTGCTGGCAGTCAGGATCTGCAGACTACAAAAATGGTGCAAAAACCTAGACATGAACGGGCAGAGAATACTTGGGGGAGGCCACTTCTTTTTTTCAATCACCTCAGCTGAAATAAACACAGAGAGGAGTCCTTGCCTTTGCTGCCAAAAATGGACAGATCTCATGGTTCTTTTTAGATTTCTGTTTTTCAGACTGGCTAATGCCACCCAGCAAAATCAGTAGCATGGGAGTAATCATATGAAAGTATGATATTACTGGAACCCCAGATACAAAATGTCACATCCCTAGGAAACTGAAGGAACAGAAACTCACTAAATCTGAACAATCTGGATTAGTGGAAGTTCATTTGACAGCAGTGTGGTGGCTGCTAGTGCAACTACTCCAGATACGCAGCGGGGTTTCCCCCTGATAACTAATATCTGGGCACAAGATAAAACAAGGCCCTCTGACTTCAGAATTACACAGGAAGTCCTACAATAGCAAGGGCAGCAGGAAGAGCAAAAGCGAAGCAGGTTAGAGTTCAGCAAACAGAGCCATTCAGTTTAACAGGGTTGCATTTTACACAGCTGATATGGCAATTGCCCTTGCTGCAGACAGAGGCATCTGAACACTTCCCAGCTGATTTTAACCACATGCACGTCACACACAACAAACAAAGGAAAGATAATTCTGCAGATGTCATTATGTATTGCCTTATCTCCCTAAACTGTTTTTCATTCATTTGCTTACCCTAGTATATTAAATGTGCTTTCTTCAAGCATTAGGCCCATTATCAACTATATGCAGCTAGAATGTATAATGTGTTTATTATTGATAATATTTTTAATACATTTGTAATCACAAGTTGCAACCAATATCTGGACCTCCTGGTCTGGGGACAGTACAAACCTATCCAAACCCAGAACTTCATCAACAGTAATGCTAGATTACAATCTCTGACAGCCTAAAGAGACAATCAGATAATTAATTTCCAGTCTAAGACCCATTTATACAATGAAAGCAGGACAAAATGGCATTAATATGAACAGTACCCAAACAGACAAAACTGGAAGACAGATTTATCATCACAGTTTATAGATGGGAAACTGCAGTATAGACAAATGAAGTGACCTGATGCGGTCACAAGAGAAATCTGTGAAAGAATTAAGCTGATTCTCAGATGAAGAATTTCTCTGTCACTTTTACCCCAAATACTTCTTCATCCTCCTAAATCACAATTTAAAAGGTGCTTTTATAAGATGACTTGAACTAGCAGAGCTTGTGAAATACACTCAAGATAGTCACTACCCTTACCAACAATACCAAAACACAGACTAAGCACAAGTCCTAAAGCGTATGGCACGGAATGATCACACATATATATCTACATGGCAAACATGACTAGTAGGAGAACATAAAAGCAAACACAAAGACAAAAAAACAGTGGCTTTGGCTCTAAATGCAAGTCTTGCATCAACTTGAATGTTCACTGCCAAGAAGTGACTGTCTCTGCCCTGGCTTATTCCATATAAGACTTAACAAAGGGATACAAGCCCCAGCAAAGAAAAAATTTGCCTTGATTCACTGGTGTGCTCCAGCTGCTCTACTCCACTCCAGCAATGCAAAACAGCTGTAAACCTGGTTTAACCAGCAGTTATATTTGGTTTATGGCTTCTCAGTATTGGCAAAGAGGTACAAAGCAGCTGGAGTTTACTAGTATACTTAGCCCC